>NC_071355.1:246318182-247019432 GCF_943734655.1 Sabethes cyaneus | reverse complement strand
TCTCGAGACCCTTTGAGACGCAGCGAGGGTTGAGACAATGTGACGGCTTATCCTGCATGCTATTCAAAGTCCCTCTTGAGGGAGTAATCCGACGGGTGATCGAACATCGAAACAAGAGGCACGATTTTCACCAAAAGAAGCCAACTCCAAGACTTTGCAGATGCTGATTTGATGTATAGCCAGGAACTTTGCGACGGTGGAGGCAATCTACGTCAGACTGAAAGCGGAGTCTAGGAGGATTGAGCTAAAAATAAATACGTCGAAGATAGAATACATACCGTTGACGGAGATGAACTAGAAGTGGTAGACAACACAACTGCGTGGTGCCAACGCACTCAACGGTGTTTATCTTGCTAAAAGTCCAAGAAGTAGAAAAGGAATCATATCTGCAACTGGTGTCCCGAGAAGTAGATCTGATAGAACTTTATTCCATTCCGAATAGCGCATTTTGGCGGCCTCTGGGACGCCGCAGTCAAACCGGCACAAAGGCACACGTTTTGAAAACAATAGACAATATCCGCGTAGCACATGATCACACACACTATTACAGTTTGCAGCTAAAAATTCACGTTCGCTAAATTTTTTGCCGGGCTGATAATCGGCTGAATGCAATGTACCGTAGGCTAAATCGACGGAAAACGGAACTTTTTTTTGCCGCTTTTTCTAACGGATAAAAATTGACTTCTCGCATGTAAAAAATCAGAGGAAATCAATTGGCGTTGGTCTCAATTCTCGGATGTGCCGAAAAGTTGACCGTTTTGCCCCCCTCACTTCTATTTCTTAATTGTTTTAGAAGAATCATTTACAAACTCACACTAATTCAACATTCAATGGTAACGAAAATATGAAAAAGTTAAAAAAAAATGAATATGAAACAGGATAGCCATGCTACGCGCACGTCTATAAAACAGCTTATTGCACATTTCACTATGACATACTCTAATGATGATTCAGTTCCAAGGTAAAATTGACAATTGACATTCTATTACGATCTTGTGTTATCTGGGAAAGCACAAAAGACGAATCGATTTGCTCTTTGTCTCAGTCGGATGTCACCTTTTTCGAAAAGCGATGAGTTTTTTTTTTTTTGCTTTTGCAGTGCTTTGCTGCTTTGCTCTGCCCCCAAATGAGCATCAGTTTTGTTTCATGTTTCTTTTTCTGCCTGAGGACTACCGAACGCATGCTCTCAAGGTCACGGAGCATATCGTTTTTGTCCATATAATTGCCTTTCCGATATTCCCTTTGGGATACGGAGCAAATAGATTTTAGTCTCCAGTGAGCGAAGAAAAGGTTAGCTCTACTTGTGCGCAAGATGAGTGATTATAAGAGAAAACAGTATTCAGGCATCATTCGTCGGAGGGAGAGCAAACGGTTGAACAGAAAACGAAAGCACTTGCTCGTTGTGAGAAGCAGATTGCTCTGTCTCTGTATGCTTAAGATGAGCCAAATCAAGCCTGGCTGCACTTCGACGCTCAGGTAGAGAACCATTGCGGCGGGGAAAGCAATTTCGACGCTGCAACAAACGGAGAAAAGATGCCGGCCCCAATTTAAGTTAAAGAGTTAAGGAGACAAAAAATTGGTTGGGAAAGACGATCGATGAGTTTGAAGTAGTTAACGAATTGGCTCACTTTATTACCTTGGCTCACTGGTAACGGCGGAGAATGACACCAGCCTGCAACGTGAAACGTTCTGAAACGTGAACAAGGCTCGAGAAGGACTTGCGAGTGCTAGGAATTTTCGAAAGACGAACACTAACAACAATCTTCGGCGGGATACAAGAAAACGGAGTATGGAGGCGGAGGATGAGCCATGAATTCGCACTGTTCTACGGCGAACCCATCATTCAAAAGGTGGGTTAAGCTGGACGGATATGATGAGCAGGAAAGGTAGCACGAATACCGGACAACTACCCTGCAAAGATGATGTTTGCTTCGAATCCGCTGGGTACAAGACGACTAAGAGCGCAGCAAGCAAGATGTATAGATCAGGTAGAGCAAGATTCGGTGGAGAGCACATGGTGTCCAAGGAATTGGAAAGCGGTAGCCCACAACTGAATGAATTGGAGAAATTTTGTTTATCAGGCTATGTCTTCGGACGGAAAGCCGATTAAGTTAGTAGGTAACTCTATTGCCGGGCGATTCATTGAGTCTGGTCTCAAAGTAGAACCAATGGATACAGTAGATAGAGTGGAAAGTAGAAAATGGAAAGTAGAGAAAGTGGAAGGTATAGAAAGTGGAAAGTAGAGAAAGCGGAAAGTAGAGAAAATAAGAATAGAGAGAGTGGAGAGCAGAAAGAATCGGGAATAGAGAGAGTGGAGAGTAGATAGAGTGAAAAATAGAGAAACTGGAAAGTAGAAGGAGTAGAGAGTGGAGAATAGAGAGTGGAGACTAGACAGAATGGACAGTAGAGAGAATGGAGAGTAGAGAGTGGGGTTAGAGAGAGTGGAGAATAGACAGAGTGGACAGTAGAGAGTTGAGAATAGAGAGAGTTGATAATAGAGAGAGTGGACTGTAGAGAGAGTGGAGGGTAGAGAGAATGGAAAGTAGCGTGTGACAACTAAAATTTTGGAATTTTTTTCTCAAGCTGTCAAAGACAAAGACACATGAAGAAGATCTGATTTACCGAAATTAAAGATACATTATCCATTGTTGAAAAAAAATTAGTGTACATTTGAAAACGGTCCGTAATCTGCTGTTCGGCGAAGCTTTCGTTTGACGTCGAAACAGGAGCGTTGTACGATCGTCATGTCAACTTTGCGAATGCATGTCTTGATTCTACTAATCAATTTTTTGCAATTCGTGGTTCTCCAGTTATTTTTGTACACCAAGGAACTAAAAATCCCAAAGAAATCTTCGACTGGGCGCACTGAGACAAATTTTTCGGGTCGTGGTTTTTGGGTAAAAATGGAATGGAATGGGTATTCAGGATCGATTGTTTTTTGGAGTAATGCGATGATGCTCTATCCGATCAAAACACGTATTGTCCATCTGCATGATGTTTTTGTAGAAATGAGATCAAAATTTTTTTCAAACATTCGTCTGGTGCATTTTAATTGATAGTCAAACCAGAGGCCTTGTGGTTGAAGAAACGAGAAAGAGAACGATTTCCTTCTGCGTCCATAATTTCGGCTGGTCTTCCATTACCTTGCTTGCGAATAGTTGTTTGGCATCTTAGGATATGGTAAACAGTCGAAGCCGCAACGTATTTGCTGTATGGAGTAGAGAGAGTATGGAGAGTGGAGTGGAGAGTAGAAATAATGGACAGTAAAGGGAGTGGAGAGTAGAGAAAGTGGACAGTAGAGAGAGTAGAGCGTAGAGAGTGGAGAGTAGAGAGTGGAGAATTGAGAGAATGGAGAATAGAGAGAGTGGATGATGGAGAGTGGAAAGTACAGTTCAAAGCAGAGTAGAAAGCAGAGTAGAAAGCAGGGACAGTAGAGAGTGGAGAGTAGAAAGAATGGACAGTAGAGAGAGTGGAGAGTAGAGAAAGGAGAAAAAAGAGTAGAGAGTGGAGAGTGTAGAGTGGACAGTAGAGAGAATAGAGCGTAGAGACATAGATGCCATTTTCACAGATTTTTTTGAAACGCATACATTTGGAACCCTATTATTTCCTCCGCAATATTTAATTTTTCTTGCATATTTTTTTCTGTAATAAACATAGTTTATGAAGTACTTTAATTATCAGACACATTGGTAGAACCAGAACTCACAGGAACTGACATAATTGGTGGGCCCAAAATATAAGCGTGTGAAAAAATCTGTGAAAATGGCATCTAAGCGTAGGGAGTGGAAAGTAGACAGAATGGAAAGTAGAATGAGTGGAGAGTAGAGAGAGTGGAGAACAGAGAGAGTGAAAAGTAGAGAGAGTAGAGCGTAGAGTGGAGAGTAGAGAATGGACAGTAGTTGGTGTGAAATGGAGAGCAGAGAGTAGAGAGTAGAGAGTACACTGAAGTCGCTTTTTATGCGGTATTTTACGCGACTATTTTTACACAAATTTTGGAATTTACGTGGTTTGTCTCCGGTTGTGAGACGGTTCTTACAGAGACTATAGGTTACAGAGGCGACGAGGCACTCAAAAACCGCTAAATTTTAAATTAACACGGAGAGTACCATCACAAACAAAGGTAACTCTCCGTTTTGATTCAAATTTTACCGGATTTTGAGTGCCTCGTCGCATCTGTAACCGATAGTCTCTGTAACAGAACCGTTACAGAGACTATCGGTTACAGAGGCCATTTTTTATGTGTTTACTATACTAGTACTGCCAAGTTACTAACAGCGTCTCGTCTCATTGTATTCTAGCTTCCGAATAAACAGCGATCGAAACACAGCTTATAGAATGTTGTGTAGGAAGTGTGTTTGGGATTGATTTTATGTGCATCAAATGGAATAGAAAAGGCCAATAGAATGCCTATCACCTTAATTTTGGACCTTATTCCTTCACACAGACAAATTATTAGTGAAATAATTGACTCAAAAAATATTATAGTAATTTTTTGTAAAAGGACGTCCGCCCTGTCTGTAAAACAATACAGTTCTTTGGTTATGAAAGACCCTTTAATCAATTATTTAATACTTCAACTTTTTGGCCATATGAGGGTCACAGCTGGGGACACCTTTTTTTGGTCAAAAAATACCCTGTTTACCAAATTTGGTACAAGTTATTTGTTTCAAGCAAAAAGTATATATGATGACCTTAATCGTCATTTAACAAGGTGCGGAGTTTTTAGACGGAAGACTAAATACCAAATATTAGCAGATCTTCTATGAAAACTGTAATTTGTAAAATTCGATCAACCGAATATAAAAGTAACTGAGGCAGAAAATAAACGCGCCAGTAATCCGATGACTTACAGAATTTGCTCGCGCCGTCATTCAAATCTTGCAAATTTAATATATAAACCGGACCAAGTGAACATAAAATTCTCTACTTTGCAATTCCACCAGCAGCAGAATTGACGCGACTGACTTTTCGTCTTCCACACGAAACACACTCCCAAATAAATATGGAAAATAGAATGTAATTATTCTTCATTGTACCGATACCATCCGCTAAACACCACCCATTTGCAGCGATCCACGAAAAAAAACAGAATCCTGCAGTAATATTTCGGGCTCGGTTTCCCCAACCGTTGGCATATTTTCCCATGAGCATCGTTTCTAACAACGTCACCATTTTCCAACACAGCTGAGAATCAGCATCACCACGCATACCCTCGCTCGCGAAACCTTCCTCCCTCCCCCGTCCGCATTTACTCTTCTCACTACAAACAGAACGAGATGCTGAAGTTAAATAAAGATTGCTACCCCATCCCGATAGAATGCTGCTAACATCCAACGGTGTTGCCACCCTCCCCCCTCGGCATCGACCGACCGAGCAGGTGAAAAGTCCTCCAGTTCGTTCTTTCAGCCTTTGTTCTCATCAGCCTGCCTGCTGCCAGAAGGCGTTAAGGCTCGGAACCGTCGACGTCGTCGACGACGACGGCGACGCATCTCGGCACACAAAAACCACGACAATCACCGAACGACATCGGGGCGACAACGTCAGCGGCGGTGCGGCGATGGCATCGTCTTAAATTTTTCATGAAGTCAAATGGAATACCGTAACACGCTAACGATGGCGAAAAAAAAAATTCACGTGTCCTAGACTCGGTGGCGCGGTGGCATCTTCACCGGGAAATAACCGGCAAAGTGCGGTCGTCGGTCGATTGCAAAATTTGAATGACGTGGTGTGGAAATCCCAAAACCTATCGGATTTTCACAGGTCAGCTGACGAATTTGGCCCTCGTTGGTGGTCGAGGCAGAACAGGTGGGGGAAGAGAGAGTGGAGCCAGCCCGCTGCCTGCTGGCGACTACCCGGTTGCCGCAAGCTGTTTCCTATCAATTAGAGTTTTACTGAGATTATCATTAGGTGGAAATGCTCTGTTGATTCATTTTGGTCCCCGAGGATCATTAGCAACAAGCAAAGCAGGTGGTACAGATTCACCAGATCCACCACGGTGTGAAATGCTGTCCTCTCTCTGCTGGAGGAGTAATTTAATTCGAATCTATAGAAAATTGAATTTAATTCCTCGCTGTTGCTGGGGTGGTATTAGGAGCCGCAATGAAAATAAAATAAAACGTAATTCGAATTTAATGGTACGGGTAATGAACTAACAATCGCTGTTAGAGTGAGTCCATTGAAATCAATTAAATACTATCACATTTTAACTATTATATTATAGTTCCAACATTTTTGTATAAAGTTCTTCAGTAAAACTTTAGTAATAGAATAAAAATTAACAAAAAAAATCAAATAATTTCCCGTGATAGATTCAAGTTAAATTCTAGGTTTGATGCCGAAATATAAAACAACTTGTTTAATGGACGAGCGAAAAAGAAAGCGCAACAGTGTACAGATGTAACGCTTATCACGCTACAAGCTAACAAAGTTAATTACATTACTTCTGGTTGACAACTGAATGGCAAGCCGCTGTTGATTGCACAGTCCAGTTAATGATGATAGCGTAAAATAGAATAAGAAAAATTTTAACAACCAAAATTGAGAGACAAACTTGACGACTCGGGCTCTGGACTTCCGGTTCGGCTTGTACCCGTAACTCACCCGATAATATCCGTCCTCCTTCTTCACGTAGGGTGCGTAGGGAGGCAACGTTTGGATGACAGCCTTCAGATGTGGCAGCCGGTTTCTGATTGAGTGAACTTTCTCCATCTGCTTGGCATCGTCCACGATGACGATGTTGGTCCGGGAGCTCTCCAGCACGTGGTGGGTCGATTCAGCGGAATTGGTCGTGTACACGCCGGTGATGATACCGCTGAAGGAAGGAAAGCAAATCAAAATCCAGTGCGGACGACAACGGTCAAGATTGACGGTTATTTATAGTCTCGTGTGCGGTACGCCGTGTGCGGTGTGCGCTGGTGGCGTGCATTTGACTGACAATGAGTTGCCGTAACGAGACGAGGATGCTGCGATCGCTCTATCGGGAACAGAACAACACACTTACCCCGCATGAATGGCTGCCAGCTCGGAGATGAACCACTCGGGGCTGTTGAAAGCCAGCACACTGACCGTGTAGTGCGCTTCCAAACCAAGCTTGATGAATACCTTAGCCATCTTGTGCACTTTGTCCCGGTATTCCCTGAAATAGTGAGATAAAAAAATGCCATTTTATATCTATACTGTTTCAATATTTAATAATTTCAAACATTATTTGAAATATTAAAAAGCATTTTCAACAATAATACTACAGTAAACTTAACAGCCTGTGGCGTAACGTCGCGATACGTTTCAATTCAGTTACATCAATCATTCCTGCTTACCTCCATAAGGATAAGGATAACGATTCCGGACTTTGAACCACTCCAGATGAGTGAAAGTAGCTAGGTGAGCGGCCTCGAGTTTACCAAGTTCTCAACCTCTTTCACCAGTGCCGCAAGAATCTCACCGTTAGGTGTTCGCACTTTTTTTACCGACCGCACTAACCGTTCCCAAGTACCGCCCATATGGGGCGCCCCAGCTGGGTTGAATATTCGCTTCATTCTCCCGCTGGCAAGCATATTTTGCCATGCTTATATTCAGGTTCATCTTTAATTTTATATCTACTTATACTAACATCCAGGGATTTCTAGGGAGACACGTTGAGAAGCAGCTTCTGTTCGCTTCATATTGGCCGTCCACTAGGGTCGAGCTTCTCCAATTACACTAACCTGGTTCATAACCAGTGTGATCAGTCGGTGTTCAATACTATCAGGCTTACATCAATGCATCAATTTCTGCACTTCAGTGTAATGAATTTCCGGCTATCCATCTACATTGTTGAATGTTCGGACCTGGGTGGGTCGCCTTCCGTGGACCTTCAAATAAGTTCAACAAAGGTTGAAACGATTAATTAGTTTCAAACGTTCATCTAAGCATTACTTGACGAAATTCGGCCATCTCCTGATACGATGCCCAGCAATCAAGATATACCAGATATCCTGGTTCAGCTGAAGAGGAAATTTTCTCTGTCGCTATGTCACTTCTTGGATGTTTTGGTGCTTACTTTTTCTGTTACAATCTCAGACGAATCACCTGTGATGTGCCTTTGGCGCTCCTTTCGTTTGTTCTTCTGACCAATTCGTACAGCGCCGCATTCAAACCCACTCGTACTAGCATCTCCTTGCTCTTCGGTAGCTGAACTTCTCTGGAGCTTTCTGCAGTAGCATATGCAACATATGCATGCAGTTCTGGACGGCTGTAAAGTTGCTTCATCATTTCCTTGGACACAGTATACTCGCCACCAGAGCTCGCCTCACCTGATCTCGCTGTGTTCCTAGGTGTCTTATTCATAATTGTCTGACATTCTGGGAACATGCCCTGCCCACCAGCCTTCGCGAGGTCCACATTCATACTCCATTCTCCTGCACGCACCGATATTTTCCATTTTCCTGTCCTAACGGTCGTCTCTCAAAACCCTAAACTCGAGTATTGTTCACGCTTTCGGCCGTCTACCGTCTGTTGGGGCTTCTAATGCCCACAGTAAGCACGACTTCCGCTGATAACGTGTGTTGATAATTGTGACATTGTTGACATTGTGTAGCACTATGGTGAATAATAAACCAAAGCCCGTTGTTGGATTCGAATCAACTAGACAAATCACCTCAAATCTACCATAGCAGGGCAAACCATACTTCGCAATCAGTCTGACCACCTTCCCGAGAAAATCGCACACGCCCTGGATTTTGTATGGCTCCCAGCGATCGATGGTATCATGTGCAGCTTTAAAATCGCTGAACGTTTGGTGCCTAGGGAATCTATATTCGAAAATCTGGAAGATCTGCCGAAGTTACGAAGCCGATCAGATGATTTGATTTGTGGGAAATCTGCTCGCAATTGGTGAAAGTCTTGTTTAAACACGTTCAGTTTTATTCATTCCTTTTCTTCTTATCGACGCGAATCGAAGAATAAAATAAAGTAAGAATTGATATTAACTGAGATATATTGCATTGTGGATTTTCGGCTTTTCGGTCAGTTTTATATCAAAAACGGCCTTTTTATTCTGCCTGACGTTTCAGCCTTCGGTTTTGGCCTTTTTCAAAGGAAACTGTAATTGGTAAAAGCCGTTTTCGATATAAAACTGACTGAAAAGCCGAAAATCTACAATATAAAGTAAGAAATTTGTCTAGCATTTAATCCGCGGCGTTTTATTTCCCGTATCTTAGCTGTTTTTATGGTATTAAATATGGTCCTCGAGAAGGGCTTCGTCCACCTCGCCCTTTTTCCGGTAGTGCAGCTCGTGGGTATTACCACTGGTTACATCACACCTCCTGCATCGCTACGACGTCGAACATTAATGTTTCAATAAGTCAGATAGCATTCCATTGGAAGTTGAAAAATCGACAGCTCCACGTTCCGATTAGTAATCCATAACCCTTTTTCGTCGAGCTGGTGATTCCAAATTTTCTTATTTTTCGTTCTTTGCGTATTGATTTTTTATAGTGGCGACTTGCATAACCTGCGGTAATAACCTCATATCTAGCCGGAGTACGATCGTACTCCGCAAGGCTCACTCCTCGGACCGTTGCTGTTTTGCTGCTACATATACGATCCTCCGATTATTCTTAAGGTTTGTAGATACACTGATGAAGCCTGCACGGCGAAGCGGGCTTGCAATCAAAGTAAAACGCTGTACCTAACAAAATGATATCGACGAATAATTAAATCTGTTCCTCCGGTATCGAGCATCAAGATGGAGGGTTAGATGGTTGTACGGTGGATGACCATCCGATGGTCGGATAGTGCGAACAACCTGGGTTAAATATTCCAGAGTGATCTTCAGTGGGACGGTTTGAATGCCCAATAGTGTGGGGAGATTTACACTGGCCTGTGAACACTATACACCAGTGTTTCTGCTACACCAGTAGATACTAAGCTAAAGAATTTGTTGAGATGTTTTCT
The DNA here is from genome assembly GCF_943734655.1 of Sabethes cyaneus. Taxonomy (NCBI): domain Eukaryota; kingdom Metazoa; phylum Arthropoda; class Insecta; order Diptera; family Culicidae; genus Sabethes; species Sabethes cyaneus. The sequence goes on along the minus strand of NC_071355.1, from coordinate 247,009,499 downwards.
GTATTTTTTACGCATACATACTCATTTTAATAAAAAAAATTAAATTTCAACAGTCATCAGAACAGAAAGATTCAGCTTACTTCCTTCTGTGCAGTTCAGAAAAAAAAATTGTTTATACCGCTGTAAATTTGTTAGCAAAGTATATAAATATTGATGCCGAATTTGATTTATTATCATAATAGATAACAGGGATTAAGTTTTGTGCATGTCCAATCATCCAAGAATTTACAGCAGGAAACTAAAAGTGATAATTGTTGCATAGTATAATATACTATTTTGAACTTAAAGAAATGTTCCTCGAGGGCAAATCTTCTAACCTCTGCGGGTATGTTAATTTATAAAACACAAGGAAGATAAGAAATCACCAACATTCAAAATGAGTTTAACCATCGTGTTTTACAAAACTACTGAACATTTCATTTATCCAATGGAACGTGCGTTTGTCGGATTCCTTTCAGCGGTTAAGATGTTTTTCTTTTCAACAATCTTTTGAATCTCACATTTCCCCGTTTAGTTCAGTTCCACTCCCGTTTTCGCAAAGTGCACTTCAGAGTAGTGCAAAAAAGAGCCATAATCCACGCGAAGCATAAAAATGGGTAGTCCCGGAAGCGCAGCGAATGTAGCAAGCAGCCAGCAAGACGTTTTGCTTTGATTTCAAACTGAATGCTGCTATGCGGAGATTTTTTCTCTAAGCTAAATAAGCAGAGCTAAAGGAAATTCTTTCATTGCTGTCGGACGGTATGATGGTATCAAAACGCATTTATACCGAAATTCAATTATGAGTTTATTTTTACTTTTGATTGAATTTAGCAAAGTAGTTAAAAGCCCTCAAACACATTATTAAGACTACTAATACGATATGGTAAGTAGTCTTTTTGGAGCGAAATTTGAAACATTTTGGTACAAAAGCACACTTCTCTTCTCACACTCCTGAGCCATAACACTTTAATCCAAACCAACCAACCTGCAGCTATTAATAGTCTGAACCACATTTTTTGCCCCTTACCGAACCCCGCAATTTCTATGGCAAAGACCCCACTAGACCCAGTTGAGGAATGACAAAAATCAATCACTGCCAGCCGCCTTAATAAAACAGCTTTGCTTGCATTTTTACTGGGCCAGGTTCGGTCGTGGCCCTGCCCCACTCAAACATGCTGCTGCTGCTGCTGCCCGCCACATGGCGTGTCGTAAGCAAGTTGGTGAAAATAAGCACGACAAACGCGCCGAACTACTTTCGGTGTTCTGCGCGGTATTTTGTCGGAACGCGTAGACTCCCTCACACCAACCGGGGATGTAGCTCAGATGGTAGAGCGCTCGCTTAGCATGTGAGAGGTACGGGGATCGATGCCCCGCATCTCCAAAAAATACTTTTTGAATTTCTTTTGTGTATAAGTCATAATGGCAAGATAATTACTACTCACGTATAGGTGATGGGCTGCCACACTTTTTGCGCATTTTTGAACATCATCGCCGGATGGTCGGGATAGTCACGAACGGTACGATTCAGCAAATCCGGCACCGACAGCGGGTCCAGCGAGGCGATACCTTCCTTGGCAACGCGAAGCTTCACCGGTTCGGTCGGATCGGTGGTGATGTAATTTTCCGCCGGCAGGACACGTCCTATCCGCTCGAATTTTTCTTCCTTGATGAGGCCGGACATTTTCGCAGCAAGCTACCGCGCTGGTTGGGTTACCGTACACGACTCTGGTTCACCGTTGTGTCAGGAAACTACTCTATCCACTGCACTATTATAACGGTCCTACTGGTACTAGATCTGAAACGAATTCGAGAAACGTAAAGTAATTAGAGATTTTATTGTACTTCAAAAAGTTTGCTTTTAAACGATGACTAAGCTACGATGTCTGGAACGTGTATTTAAAAAATTAATTACAGGCCTAGTTAAAGGGCGAACTGTCATCGCTGCGTTGTTTTGTAAATAATCTGTGGGATAACTGCAACTGCTGCACTGGACGTGCTATCGAAGTAACCCGTTGGTTTATGTGCGTGGCGACGCACCGAGTAAAGGAACGGTTTTATTTTATCGTCAGCCAACAGAACCGTGCATCGAATCCCACTTAATCCTTACACACTGTTGCAGGATTTGCAATTTTAATGACTCTGAGGTTCATCGGAATCGAAGGCTTGTATGTATTCATACCAACAAGGTACGAAGAAATTCTGGAGGGAAACGATTGGCCGGCAACACAAATGGTGGGCTAGTCTGATAACGTAATCTATGGATAATTTCATCTGACAGTGACTTAACAATGCTGTTCGTGGACCTGTAAGATTATTGATATAAATAAACGAATGCGTAATGCGTAACAGACTGATAATACTTTTATGATTTCTATTTCTGGCAGACGATACTGGAGCCGGACCTGGGCATTGTGGAGCGATAAAATGTTGTAAATCAGATGAAAGTGAATATTTACCATATAAATGTCATATTGGTGCCTTTCTCTACGCCTGCACTTTCATGCAGACAAGAAGAATGATTTTTTGCATTAAAAACTTTGAATCACTAATTTTGAAATTATCTGTAATACTTCAAATCACTTTCAAAGCCTATCTAACTAAAAACAAAATCCCTAAAGCTTTACTTTTCTGCGTTTCCTGTTTCAAAACAATCAACAGTCATCAATAAAACGAGTGTTTCCACCAGCCATCATTTGCCAATGTCTTGTCTCGCCTTTATTAATCGAACAAGCCTAAACTAATTGTCGTTTTTCCCCTGATAAAGGGTGCGCGCAACGGAGAGCTCACACGATATCAATTCCTAATCAAATCATAAATCAATTGGGACTATATCAGTCATAAAAACCGAACAGCAAAACTGCACCGAATTAAAACGTGTAACGCCTCTTCTACGACTGTTTAAAACACAACGTCAGAGCGCAGCCGAGTCGTTTCATTTTGACGTAAATAAACCCGATAACTCACAATCAAAAGGCTTCTCGAAATAAAAACAACAGCCGATTCAGGAATAAATCGTACTTATCAGTTGTGGTTTGCGAATAGTTCCAATCGAAACGTCTATGACGCCCAAAGGTATTAAATACAAACAGGTGGCCTTATCAGCTGGCAATGGGCCTTATCAAAGCGCTGTTCAAAATCGATCAAAAGAATTCCGGGCCTGGGGCGATATGGTCGATATCTTGGAACTGGATAAATCCACTATTCGAGTATTTGGGCCACACTAACGACAGCCAGAATGGTTTTCTGAGTCATAAAAAAAGTGTTAATATAACTAATAACTACACCCTTGAATTGCAATAATTATTCTCTCTAGAGCTTTAAAGCTCAAAGCTTCCAAACAAACGAAATGAAATACAGTCGATCGTTCACGCGTAGAATTGTTGACAAACGCGTCCACTAATTTATAGCAGCCAAGCGCAGCAATAATTGAATTTTATCTCTGCAACAACCGTTTGTGCGAACGAAACGCAATTAATTTCATAGATTGTGAATATTTACTGCCATTCCAATTTAGCACATAGTGGGACGGTATGTGCTAAAAGACCACATAAATTAAATCGTTGATAACTGACTCTGCTTAGACAGTTTCTTTCCATAACTCAACTTACACGATTGTTTGAACAATAATTAAACAATAAACTAATTCCGTTGCTTTGTTCAACCTAATAATTTCAAGCAAATGCACTCATTAACTCGACCTGATCTGAAGAACAGAATATGATAGAAAAGTTTAAACCAAAATGAAAATTTATCTAATTTATTCTGACTGATACAACCAGTTTCTTCAGTTTAAAATTCATCTTCTTCCTTTGTAAAAGTTCCATAAGAACTAATCAGAGGGTGACTTCTAAGAGATTTATTTACAACGAACATCCAGAAAAAAGTACCTTGCCCAGTCGTTCAAAAAAACTTAAAGCTGCAACTGAAGGGAACGTATCGCCGCTATTGGCCACGTTATCTCGGCAGATCGCGTGCAACGATAACACGACGTTCGCTCACTTGGTAGCAAGCAAGCGAGCAGTCCGGAATGACTTCTCGTTTTCCTAAAATAAAAGCTTGAACTCCATTGCCTAATAGGTAAGTAAGGGATAAACGTGCTGATTAAAGTGCAAAGCACATCATTTGATAACTTGGTGACCAATTTGTCGATTTTCGAACACAGATTTGAAAAGAACGGGTAAGTATTAGTAAACTCATACTTTACTAAACTTTTTCTTGATTGAAAAGGAACTACGGGAATACTTGGGAACACTGCCGATCCGTCATTGGTCGTTGCACAAGCAGAACTAAAGGTTAAGCTTGCACACGCGAACTATGAACGAACGAGCGGCGTGCAGTACAGTTACAGAGCTATTGACGTGCAACCAAGCTATCATGTAATCATCGGAGCTGATAAGCCAATCGGCTGTTTGATTCGACCACAATGTAGCACCTTATGCATTTTTCTTTTTCCGATAAGCTTTTTTTTCTCTAAATATATGCAAGCTTTCTGCATTACTTGCGTTATTTCAAAAAAATCACAATCCTCAGAACAATTAATTTACAGTTGTCTAATGGTTAGTCATTCAACGATTACATATATCGGGTAATTCCCTGCAGGCAGAGCAAGCTGCACCTACAGCTGTTAGATTTTCAATATTATTTTTACTTCGCAATTGCGCGACCATGCCCATTCGAAAGCTATAAAACGTTGTTTAGAGTTGACTAATACTATCGACTGTGCTAAAGTTATTCAATTTCCGCAAAGTACGGCTACAGTTTGAATACCAGCCATTACATTTAAAATTTATTAACAATTAGCCCACCAGTCGAAATGCTAACATCACGGAGATGTTACTACAGTAAATGTTCAATGAAATTTGGAAACATCACCAACATCCAGGAAAAGAATTTAGAGCACTTGAATGATTTGTTCAAAGGTTCTCGAGCATCTGTCACTTCTCCAGTATTGTAGTGAAGCAACAATCGATTAATAACTAGAGACATGAGTGCCATAATCGTTAAAACAATTTGTTGTTTTGCCGATACTCGCTCCAGCATCAACGGCGACAAAAGCCGGATGGCTTTAAATGAATTGTTCAACATTTGCCCAAATAATTGTAATTTACTGCACAACACACGCTATGCCCGAAGGAAATTATTATTTATCTTTCATGCACCTTAGATTTTTCTTCACAGGATGTTGGTATTGGTCAAAACAATTAATTTAGCGAAGGTCTTAAAATATTCTATCTTGGGTTTTTTACAAAATTCAATTTTCAATTTTATATAGGAGTCATTCCCTCTCAAGTGATCATATCCATTGTAATCGAGCACCACCGATTTCAACCAAACTTGGTATAATTACTTATTCCGACCCCACATTCAATTTCCCAAAGTTTTGTATAGATTAATCAATTCCCCTTGCAGTGACGCTTCTCCGTTTTTCTTAGATTTCCGAAAAAACTCATTTTTCAGTGCATGTCACTGCATAATATAATACTTTGTACTTTTCGAGCTTCACGGGGGTGAGATTGTGCCAAGCCATAATGATCGATCCAATTTGTGGATTTTACGTACACAACAAAAATACGTCAGTATACACCAGTGCACTCACATTCTTTACTATTGAGCACAATATTTTGACAGATTAGAATACATCATCCATTTTGGAGCAAACAATATCGTAGGTCTGCCAAATAATTTAAACTAATTTTTACTTTTTCTCTGGAAATTTCTGATGCTTTGAATAAACACTCTAATATAAGACAAATATATTGTACCGTGTATAAACTGTCAGTTTTAAGGAAGTGGGGGGGGGTTCACATGTCCTGCGGCCGCGGGTTCTCGAACGAAGTAGTAACCATTACTTGTTAACCATTACTTTGTTAAATGATCAAATAGATATGCCCCCTTGGGATACATGCCCTCCCTATGGCTCCCCCTTGTTAACCCTAGAAAGGCAACTGGCTATATAAAGGCTGTCCATTGACTACGAACTCATTTTTGGTTATTTCAGACCTCCCCGGGTTATTTTCGTTCGTACTTTTTGTATGATGCGTTATTTTGGGCCGGCCCCCTGCCCCTAATAGTGCACTTAGTTCATGAACGGCCCCATATGAACTACTTTATACTGATAATTATGTGTATTGTTTATAAACATGCTAATGTTCACTGTTTAGGTATTTACCTTAACTTTATGTTTTATGCACTTCCAAGTTCATGCACTTCCAGTAAAATTAGGTTTCATTGTAACTAAACCATCTCTACGGTACTTGTTAATTGAACAATTTAGTACATATTGACAGGTTTTAAATCAACTTAGTTCCTAAATTGTGTGTATACTGAGCTAAAGAACAAAAACATATGCTTTTTTGGCACAATCTCGCCCCGGATGACGGAAACGTACAATTTACCTCGATATAACGTATCTTTTTTTTTCTATATATAAAAATGAAATGCTGTTCGTGTGTCCGGTATAGACTCGCAAACCGCTAAACGGATTTCGATGGAACTTGGCATACACATTGCGTATGATGTGAGGAATGTTGTTAGCATGGTTTGAGACCCCTCCCCCCATTAGAAAGGGGCGCTTCCATATAAATGAAACACAAATTTCTGCATAACTTGGAAACTAATGGAGCAAATGGAACCAAATTTGGCATGTAAAGGTTTTTAGAGGCAGAATTTTTTTCTATGGTGGATTGAGATCCCAGCTTCCTCTAAGATGGGGGGCTCCCATACAAATAAAACAAAAGCTTCCGCATAACTCGACTATTAACGAAGCAAATAGAATCAAATTTGGTGTGTGGGGTTTTCTAGAGACAGGATTTTTTCTATGTTGGTTCAAGACCCCTTTTCCCTCTAGAAGGGGTGGCTACTACAGCCTAATCAACTTATACGCACCGACAAATGATAAATCTGATGATACTAAGGACGAGTTTTACGACAGGCTTGAGAGGACCTATGGAGAGTACCCAGAACACGACGTGAAAATCATCATCGGAGATGCAAACGCGCAGATCGGGAGGGAGGAATTCTTCCAACCAGTTAGTTATTGGAAGACATAGCCTTCATCTATCGACCAATGATGACGGTCTGAGGCTCATAAGTTTTGCCGCGGCCAGAGGAATGGCCATCTGTAGCACCTACATTCCACGTTTGAATATTCGGAAACACACCTGGAGGCATCCAAATGGAGACTCTAGCTTTCAGATCGATCATGTCTTGATTGACGGTCGACACTTTGCGAATGTTATCGATGTACGGTCTTTTCCGGGACCAAATATCGACTCTGACCATTATCTCGTAGTAAGTATGATTCGCGCAAGGCTGTCGAATACGGCGAAAGCTCGCACTGAGAGGACGCTGCGTTTCAACATCCAGCGGTTAACGGCAGACGGCGTAGCAGTGGAGTACGCCAGGAAGCTTGACCAACGAATCGCAGAACAGCAGCTAGAAGGAGAAGATATAAATGGGCTGTGGAGGAACATCCATGGTGCCATCGAAACAGCTGCGAGAGAGGTGGTAGGCACAACGCGTGGAAGACAGCGTAACAGCTGGTTTGATGCCGAATGCCAGAGAGTGACAGACGAAAAGAACCAGGCCAGGAGTCGCATGCTCACTGCGGCAACGCGTCAAAACAGAGAGAGGTACAGAGAGACTAGAGCTGCGGAAATAAGAATCCATCGTCAAAAGAAATGCGAGTACGAGGAGCACGTGCTCGCCGGCGCAGAGGAGTGATACGCCAGCAACGATACACGGAGTTTCTATAAAACGGCGAGATGCAGGAATTTTGTCATGCCTGTGATGTGCAATGATAGTGCTGGCAATCTGCTTACCGACAAAACGGCGGTAGCAGTCAGGTGGAAGGAGCACTTTCAGACACTGTTGAATGGAGAGGTAAATGCGGAGATCAGCAGGGACAGGGTAGGAATTGTAAGCGATGGTCAAGCAGTGGGCCACCAACATAGGAGGAGGTTAAAAAGGCAATCAGTGAGCTGAAAAACGGTAAGGCTGCTGGGAAGGACGGTATCCCGGCTGAACTTCTAAAAGCGGGGAGCGAGCGGCTGTACGAAGCAATCCACCGGATCATTGTCAGGATCTGGGAGGAAGAACAAATGCCGGAGGAGTGGTTGGATGGCCTCATTTGCCCAATTTTCAAAAAGGGACATCGACAAGAGTGTAACAAATATTGAGGAATTACATTCTGCCTACATGGTACTTTCCCGTATCCTGTTCTGCAGACAGATACCGTTAGCGGAGTCCTTCGTCGGCGAGTACCAAGCTGGTTTTCGTGAGGGTCGCTCCACGACGAATTAGATGTTCACCCTGCGTCAGTTGCTAGACAAGTTCCGGGAGTACAACTTGCAGACACACCATCTGTTTGTGGACTTTAAAGCGGCGTACGATTCAGTTAAACGAAATGAGCTGTGGCAGATAATGCTAGAACATGGTTTTCCGACGAAATTAGTTACGCTGATTCGTGCGACGCTGGACGGATCCAAATCATGCGTTAGAATAGCGGGTGAGACCTCAGCTGCTTTCGTAACGTTGGATGGACTGAAGCAAGGGGATGCACTCTCTAACCTGCTATTCAACATTGTCTTGGAAGGTGCATTACGAAGGGCAAACGTGGAAAGGAATGGAACTATCATCACGAAATCTCACATGCTTCTTGGTTTTGCGGATGACGTCGATATCATCGGAATCAACCGTAGAGCAGCAGGCCCTTTAAAAGGGAAGCGGCGAGATTGGGACTTACCATTAACGCCGCCAAAACGAAGTACATGGTTGCTGGTAGGGAACGTGGGAGCTGGGATCCCAAGTGGTGTTGGTCCCGAGGTGGAGTTAGATTGGGAACGTTATGAAGTAGTGGAGGTATTTACATACCTTGGTACACTCGTGATACGTGACAACGATGTAAGCCGCGAAGTGAAACAACGAGTTGCAGTTGCGAACCGGGCTTTCTACGGATTACGTAGCCAGCTGAAGTCCCGTAGTTTACAAAACGAATGCGCGTACCCCGATTCAAGATCGGCTAACTTTGCTTTAAATTAACATGTGACTGTCACGGAACTGGAGAACAACGTCACAGCAGCGGGTTCGGCTGTAAAGGACCTTCTCTCATTTGAGGGGGGCCGTTTCGAGAGCTTCAGTTCCGGGTGACTTTCGTCGGGTCTACTCTGTATGGCCATATTGACGTGAACAGGGTTCGTCTCTTTGTACCGCGGACAATGAAGAGGTTGATGCCTTTTCTGAAATAGCATGAAGCTGATAGCCTTTTTTGTCCCCCAGCTGAAATCTCACCTTACAGTGGTACAACGACAATGGCGTCACTGTGATTCCCAACAAGTGGGTTCCGGCCAATATCCCGGAATGAAGCCAGATTAAGAAATACCAAAAGATTTTGAGGGAAAACTGAAGAAGAAGGGTGGAACTACAAGCGTCGAGAGAGTTCTTAATGGAAAAATAAATAGTCAAGTAAATGTAAAAATAGCGGGGTAATGGTAAGTCGTGTTCGGGGAACAGTGCGAACAATCCGCTTTGTTAAGAAATAATGGCCCTATAATAAGAATAAAACTCAGTAATGTATACTCGATACATTAGAAAATAGAAAATTTTACTCTAACAAGATTCTCGTATCGTCGAAAATCATCGTGAAAGTTAGGAGAAAGCTGCACATAATTGCAATTAGTTTCGAATTCCGATCACTCAAGTAAAAAAGTCGATTATTATTATCAGATTGAACTAGAAGTCTGATCGCAATTTTGTGCGTTCATGGTAGGATATATTAGAAATGAGGCTCTGATTGCTCATTGTGTAATCTACGGGTCTACAGCTACGTTTTTTTTTCTTAGTAAAGCAAGAGATCTCAATTTTAATTATTCCGTTATCACTCTGAAAGCTAACCGTCTATTTCATAATAATTTGGTACAGTCGTAAGTACATTCGCATACTTTGCCACATGTGGCGAATAGCTTACGATCCATGAACCTCCTAAAATAGACGTTGCGTACGTAAAACAGTTTGTTTGTAAACATAACCGAAATCGCAGTTGTGCGGTCAAACTGTTGAAGATTGCGCAAGACAATTAATGACGATCACCTGACTGCCGAACGTTAATGAATATTGTTAGGAATCTTCGAATATCACCGAAAGTTATTGAGCATTTTAAGTCTCTCAAGCTTGCATGCAATGCTTGTTCGATCCATCAACCAACTCACTCAACTAACAAATTTATAAAAACTGGTTTTTCTTGCCAACCAGCTTAAAAAAGCATGAATGTTTCATAGCATTCATTTTCCCAAAAATTCTCATAAATAAAACTTAAACTTACAAATATTTTATAAAGTTTTTGTCCTTCCAGTGTTGGGCCGCTGAAGATGGGACAAATCAAAAACAAAGAAATTTTTTTATTCGAGCAAAAAAATATGCGTTTTAAGCATTTTTATTTAAAGTTTAAACGTGAAAACCAAATCTATTCTCCCTTTCAATATATACATTGGTAGTTTCCATGCAAAAATCTACGAAAAATAGACAAAAACGGAGGAAAACTTTTTTGGCCGATTTTCGGAAATCACATTGTTCGAATTTCCATTTCTGTTTCGTGCTAGAAGCGTTAACTCAACTCGTACACTCTTTTTTCGAGTTTTCAGGCTGTAGAGCACACAGACAATTGGTTTTACGATAAAAAATTTAACTCATATCATACAAATTATTTTTTTGCCCCCTGATTTTTCGAGACAATTTCCCAGGGGGGGTGACCAAAACTTTAAAAATAATTTGCAATGGCCTAATAAAAAAAAGAAAAAGTTAAAAAACACTTCACGGCTTTAAAATACTGATAGATGAAATTGATAATGAAAGAAGATACAGTAAACATCAGCTATTGATCCAAGTGACTTACAACTCGATTCAAAAAATCTATCGCCGATTATTGAAACGGTCTCATCTTATTTTTATTCTAATTCTGATAAACTATTTCCAGAGGTGAAGCAACAATCCTGCAGGCAACACTTACAATTTATGAGACCACCATCTTACTTTAAGATCAAATGCCTCTTCTTGGACCCAGCAAGTGTGGCATTCTAAGTAGAATGTAAACATTTTTCGTTCTAATATTTACTCTAAAGCCGGCATGATGGTTAGTTAAATCACATAGTGTTTTTCAATCTTGACGTTCTCTCCACGTTCAAAACACATTTCTAAACGCTTCTCACCTACCTAACTAAGTAAATGATCGATTGAAGCGATGTAAGCTGATTAAACAAGCATTGATATAAAAATTACAAAATTTAACACAACTCACGTTTTCCACAAGCTGCGCAGACTCTACAAATCACTAATTTCAGCAAACAGATCAGCGCATAAAACACTTTACACTATCGCCGGTCGAGAAGACCGCTGGATTTGGAGTACCAGCACGAGACCTAGAAGAACGGAAAATCGAGCACCTCACAACTCAATGCACCAATTGACACTGAAATGCCAAATCTGATAGCCAATAGAACCGACCGGTGCTGTTGTCTGAGACGTTTTGTGAAGTGTGCACACACTCAAACATACACAGGAACAAACGCTATTCTCGTCACAACAGAAAACAATAATCTAATCATTAACTCTAGCAACGAACACTCTCCTCCGTATGTGGTGGAAGAAGCCACGCGTCCCGGGTGTTTGAATAGGAGAATTGAAAAAATCACACCCCAGACCGGTGTATTACTCAATTTATTCGAGATACTGGCTAGTTGTTTTATATATTTCAGGCTCATTATCGAATAAACACATATGAAGCCGGCCGGGTCCAATACAACCGCGTGTCATATGTGTCGTACTCGTACATGTACTTATCCGTACGCCACTTGGTGGATGATAGTACCTACCGAATATCAGTCGGATGAGTTCAAAGGTTCCTAACATGGGCAGCAGTCGTGTAGACAAGCAACGAATGATACGGCAGAGTTTGACATCTTCGAGCCGAGCATAAGTAGCAACAGAGCATTCTAAGACCCTAAGCAGACGACAACGATCACCGTAAATAACTCACTGCAATTGCGATAACCGAACCAAGAAGGTGATAAGCGCACTATTTCGTTGATATGCATAGCGGAAAAAAATGTCTCTCGCGTCGAATCACGGATCACGCGCCCGACAGAAGGCGGTTTGAAGAAAATTACCTATATTTCTAACAAACTGTCTTATGGTCCCGGTTTCCGTTCCGTGATTTTCTGGTAGTTGGACTTTGGAGTGGTTATCAGTGAAGGAATAAATTATGATTAGATTATTTGTGCCTATGAGCGCTGCTATTTAGTATTAGTTGTTTGCTCCTCGTGACGAGCAAAGTCTGAATCTGTTAAACTACTTCCCGTCTGTGTCCACTACTGTGGCACTGGTTGTTTTTTTCAGATTAGTTAATCCTATCTAATTTTGGGATTATTTCTCATAATAGATGCCATATAATATGGCAACTGTATTTATAGTGTTTATCAACTGGCTGTCAAGCTCGTTGAAGTTTTTACTCCTAATAAGTGCACAAAATAATGTGTACTCCCGGGTTAATAAACAAGTGTGATTTAAAAATTACCGGGTTCAACTAGTCAAATAAGATACTTTCCCAAAATATTATTGCAAAGTCGCAAATTAATAAAAATATTTTGAAAGCAATATAAATACTTTTACAAAGTACCTTTTTGCTTCCGTTATCATTACCTTCGAAACGAGTTTCTTCTTTTTCATACCTTTAAAATGCTTACCTAACATTAACGACTAGAATTTATGTCCAAGAATTCAAAAGAGAATTCATTGTGTTTCACTAAAATATATTTAAAAATAATTGCAAAACTCTTTTTAAAGGTTTGTAACAGCAGCATTTTATTTACGTGATCTCGCAGCTAACGAATACTTGACATGGTAATACTCATCTGCTCGATCCAGAACACTGAGTATCCTACGCTTAAGGAAGGTAAAAAACAAAGCAAAGCAAAGCCTAGATGTTACATTCGGTTTGTGAAACCTGATCCGCAAACTTCGCAGCCGGTTGTTAGGGTATAGAACAGTTGCGGGGCTACGATCCTATAGACTCTAATAGCCCCTTCCCGTCGAGATTAGAACTTAAGCAAAATACCATTGTATAAGAATGTCTTCCGATGAAAGGCAACACCCGCTATTGAAAACATTCCGAATCCCCTGTTGATTGTGTCTATGCTAACGAAAAATGGACTTTTTCTGCTGCAGGTGCAAATTGTTGTGAATTTGGGCAACTCTTCGGGACAAACTAGATGTTCAAAGGTTCCAGAATGTTTCTAGGATGATGGTACGGGAATGTTTCTCCAAAATTTCGAATTTGAATCCATTGATGTTTATTGAACCTGCTATTAAAACCAAAACTAAATATTACATCGATAATGTTTTGAAGAACTATTTACTTCCCATCGCCAAAAAAAACTAATTGAATGCACCATACTGCTTCCAACAAGATTCTGCACCTTCTCACCAGGTGAAAGCTACACAGGCTTGGATGAAGAATGGATTTTATTTCTTCGAAAGTGTGGTCTGCCTCTTCGCCGGATTTGAATCCTCTCAATTTCTATGCATAAGGTTACATTCTAAGCAAACTAGGGAGCACCAAATGATTGACTGTGGATACTTTCAGGTGACGTTTGGAGAATATTTGGAAAGAAATGGCTCAGGATATCGTGCGTGCCAGGAGAAAGATTTGAATTAGACTAAATTAAGACAAATGTTACTGATATACTTTACACGAAATACACACAAAATTAAAATTTATGCAAACATCTTATTGTTGTGGGGCTCTGTAGCCGCAAGGTTACCGAGTCTGCTTTGACAAGCGAATGGTCATGGGTTCGAATCTTAGTAGAATCAGGCCATTCGATGTCAAAGTGACTTTAGCATGGGTTTATTCTCAGGCCCCTCATCGCCCTTCCTTCATGCTGAGTTCTATATTATCCCGATATGGCCTATTGACAGTGCAAAAATGAGACCCTTATAGTAAAAAATGCACTGGTTTGCTACACCAGGGATGGCTATAATTGGGGACTGTGCGCTGTCATGTGGAACGAGGTGGGTAAAGTAGAGTAAAGTATTGAAAGAAGGGTACCCAATTACACACAAGCACGCATAAAAAAAAAAATTCAATAAGCATATCGCTCACTCAATAGCGACTATAGCCAAAATAAATGCAGTGCGGGTTATACAACAAACACCCGGGCGATATCACAATAGATCTAACCATACTGGTCGCAGTGATGAGTCCATACAGGAAAAAAAAAAAAATCTTATTGTTGTGATTTTACTGACAGTCAGCGCCGTAGCGTGGGGTTGGCCAGACTGGTCCCCACCAAGGGCGCTAGCTCTTGGGGTCGCTAAAAATGGCTTATATTCAGTAATGCATTAGCAAAAACTGGACGGATTTCAGCAATTTTTATTGCCACGTTATCAGTGATCAGTTGACAACCATGGCGAAAACAGTCAAACAACTGCGCTTGATGCTTTGTTCGTACTGTCAGCTCTACCCCGTAGCGAAGAAGTTGTACATGGTGAAAAACTGCTGAATAGAACCAATCTGGCATTTACAACATCCTCCTCCGCGAGAAAGCCAGAAGCGTAGAACAGATGCCTGGTTTCGGACGCTCGACAGTACTACGCGACCGTAACGTGCAGCAGAAGCTGAAAATTGAAGAATTGAGAGCAAGGTGGTCTCATCGTTCCGCCGCTTAGGCTGGGATGTCTGAGCAAACGGCTAAACGGTGAAGAAGTACTTGGCCAAAATTGTCATCTTATGCGGATGCACCAGTAGAGGCTGACTGTGTCTGAGTAGCAGTCAATCGGCTAGAAGACGACTGAAGCTGTTGGTGAAAAAAATCTTTTCGGCGAAAAACGTTGTCGTAGTCATAATGGATGACGAAAACTACTTGATGCTGGATGGCAATGACTGGCAGAGGACCGAGTACTTTACATCCCCAACCAAGAAGGCAAGTGATAACGTCAAGTATTTCTTCCGCCCCAAGTTCCCGAAGATGATCCTTCTGTGGCTGGCGATCAGCAAGTAGAGAATGTTCAAGCCGCTGTTCTTTCGTTCGGGGTTTACAGTGAACAAGAAGATACGAACATATAGAACGAAATACCTACCGGAAGTTGCCGCCTTCATCAAGAAGTATCGTGTAAAGGATGTGGTTTTCTGGTGGGCCTGACTTCGGTCCATTTTCCTAAGAGATTATTGGAGGAGATGAACCGGCTGAAGCCTCCCAGTTGGCTACGAGGTATGACGCTGGCCTAACAAGCCAGCCGTCGTATATTCGAATCTCGACTGGGAGAGGCTGCTAGAGTCAATAGGATCATAGCAACTGACCCTGTGCAATTGTCCTGCACTCTAACAGCTGGCTGCGAAGTCTGTCGTCAAGTTTCGATAACAGAATGTAGTATGTAGAATGGCTTTGCTTTGCTTAGAACCGGCTGAAGATAAACGTTGTACCGACGATCACCAAATCTCCCAACGTCCCCCAACTGCAACCTATAGGAAATCTTTGGACGAGCTCAAACGGAGCATTTACTTCAATAATTTTTTTGCCAAAATGGAGAAGGAGCTGATCGCCGAGAGGTCACGAAAGAGTTGAATGATATGCCAACGTCTAACTTTTGATCGACTATAGCGAAGGTTCCGGTAAACCGCTGTAAAGACATTTGGCAGGGCTTCGAAACATTGTTATAGAAGGCTTAATTAACGTAGAGTTTCAGGAAAATCTGTTTCATTGAATTAGCTTGGATATTTTTTTCATCGCCATCCGAAATGAGTCCATTATTCTAATATATATGTTAAGTGCAACGGAATATTGGATGAGAGACGAATACGAAAAAATGATAAACCATAAGAAAACACTGATTTAGGAAACGAGGGGGCGCCAATGTCCCGCTACGGGTCTGCTGACAGTTATTACTACTCAACCTCTACAAGATCTGTTTGTATCCTTTCCTTGACTTTTGTCATCTTAACAAGGAAATCAAAAATTTATAAAACAAACTTGAATGGATTTATAAACAAAAATAATCTATCTTCTATCTTTCTACTATGTATATAAAAGTGAGCGTGAGTATGTTTGTATGTTTGTATGTTCCACCATAACTCCAGAACGACTCGACCGATTCGTACCAGACTTGGCAAACATGTTCCTTCATATTAAAGAATCAGCACTGGGGTGTTGACAAAGGGAAAGGGGTTCGTAACAGAGGGGGAGGCCATAACTCCGAAATGCCAGGGCAGTTATTCATCAAACTTGGCACACATGTTCCTTGACATAAGAGAATCAGCACTGGGGGGTTAACAAAAACGAGGGGGGGGTTCCCTGACAGGGGGGAGGGTTCCTTATAGGGGGGAGGCCATAACTCCGAAACGCCTTGACCGTTCTTTATCAAACTTGGCTTACATGTTCCTTGACATCTGGGAATCAGCACCGTGGATTGACAAAGGGGGGTGGGACTAGTAGGGGGGAGACAATAATTCCGAAACGCCTTGACCGTTCTTTATCAAACTTTTATACGTATTCCTTGATGTAAGGGAATCAGAACTGAAGAGGTTGACAAAAGAGGGGGGGAGTAACAGAGGGAAGCCTCCGAAATGACTGTAACAATTTATCCGTACAACAGAAAAAATCAAAATACTATACACTAAACGGCAATGCTCGCAGCTGTAGATTTGTCAAGTGTAATTATGCGGCGAATCAAAGCGACCCGTATAAAAAGTGTTCGACCATTAGTGTTAAGTGTTGCTGGCCGACTCTATTTGAGTCACAGGGGCAATCATTCAAACAGTGTGGAGTTGATCTGAGAACACCATGTTTTTTCCATGGTCAACTTTATGTGGCATGTTCCAGAGTGGGCCCGGCCAATAATTTGTGCATACTTGCTCCTGGTGGTGAAACTAAAAACATTGTTTATATGTTTTGTCTTGAAGTGAGCTGAAAGGAATGACAGGTTTTTTGTATCCATGGAAGAAACACTGTTGCACCTTCTACTTTTTTTGAAAAGTACAATAACAAAACTATTCATTACCTATGGGTGGGGTGGCCATTGTTAGCGGAAGGTGCAAATAGGGTAAATGTTTTGGTTTCTTTTTCTTTATAGGGTTTTATAGGGATTTCTAATTTCAGGTTCTAAGTCTGATTCTTATAGAATTTTTAAAATATTTTTTTCTTGTTGGCAAATTCATTGTTGTGTTTTTGTAATACATCACGATATTGCGCCTTTTGTTATTCTAGACTAATGGCCGAGAAACCCGATTTTCCCAATCATTGCAGAGCAAATGATCCGTTTGTTCCAGAAACCACACAAGGCCGTTCGACACAGTTGTTGGAAAACTACAACAAAACTGATTAGCTCAAAATTTTGAACCGACCCCTGCGTTTTCTAGTATGCTATAAGTGTGTAGATTTATGTTTTAATCAAAATAATAATTCAAGCTCAAATTACTATGTTTTCGAGGCATCCTGTTTCTCATACTGAGGCCGTTGCAGAAAACCTTTGTTTGCCAATACCAGTGCGGTTTTAGAGAGGGACGCTCCACGACAGGCCAAATGTTCACCCTGCGACAGATACTTGATAAATTCCGAGAATTCAACTTGCAGACTCAATATTTGTTTATAGACTTCAAGGCAGCGTACGATCCAGTTAAACGTTAAATAAGCTGTGGCAGATTAAGCTTGAACATGGTTTTCCAACAAAACTGGTTAGGCTAAATACGTGCTACCCTTGACGGTTCAAAATTAAGCGTCAGGATAGCGGGTGAGACATCGGACTCGTTTGTGACGTTAGATGGTTTGAAGCAAGGTGACGTTCTATCGAATTTGCTGTACAACTTTGCACTGGAAGGTGCTTTTCGACGGGCCAGCGTGCAAAGATGGGCCAACGCGGTACCATCATCACGCAATCTGGCATAAAACTGCGATTGAGATACTTTTGACGTGGTCGACGAATTGAAGTAAAAAGGCGGATAGCGGATGAGTTCGAAAACAGACACTGATGAAGCCTGCAAGTCGTAGGCGAAATACGTATCTGTCGCGAATAAATATTAATAGTAGGATTGAATTTGGAAACAGTTTTCTTTTTTTTTCTGCTTTTATTCGACAGACTTCGCTGCCAGCTGTTAGAATACAGGACAATTGCGAGGCTAGTGCCACGACCCTCTCCCAGTAACACGAGACCAACTAAGAGACGTCAAACAGTATATGTGTAATCCGATGGCAGGGGATTTGATTAAGGTAATTCTCGATGTGTATCGAGAAAACCCCAATAAAACGTTCTTCATTCACAAAAATTACGAGAAAGCGTAAACAGATATAGATATTCACTGCTACAATGAGAAAATCATGGTAAAATGAACTTCATTATGTCAAAACAACAACAAAAAACAACAAATAATCGGAAACCTATTCAAGCGAGAATAGGTAAAATGCTTTTCAAATGGTCGAAATTGGTTTGACCAAACGCACCAGTTCGGCGGTGCTTCTAGGTCACTTGTGATGGTTATTTAATTAGAAGTAGATGGAAAGCTTTAAAGAATACCTGAAGTATTTCGAAGTTACGATCAAATGAACCGAGAACACGAAATAAACTCAAGTAAATTTTTTGGCGAGTTCACCAGGCCAACAATCAATTTAAGTCCCAATCTCGTTTTACTACGAGGGAGAGTTGATAGCGAGAATGACGAACTTCATGACTTCATTCCGTCATACCGTGATCATGCATTAGCAAAAATAGAAGCATAATCAGGGTATCACCAACAACCGAAAAACACAAAAAAGTCCAGTAAACAAACAATAATAAGCTAGGAAGGCAAATTAAATCTAGGCAAATTTGCGGGTGCACCAGGTTAACAATCAACGCGGGTCTCAAATTTCGCTTTACTACGAGGGAGAGTTGATAACGGAAATAATGAGCTTCACTCCGGCGTTCCGTGATCCAACTTCGGTAGTGATAGCCGTGAAAACGTGGTTCAAAATCACACACAAAAAAAATTTAAAATAAAAAAATAAACTGATAAGACTTAATTCACAAGTAGGTACAAAAGCAGGGTGCAGTAAGCGCCACAGCCGACTTAGCTACAAAGCCCTCCCAGGGATAACGTCGCGTGGGGAACTTCAGAATCGTTGTAAGGTTTATCTTTCTACTTGCACTTGAAACTTAGATTTTAACCAGTAAATAACTGTGAATGCAAACAAATCCTACTTATCCCAAGCAACTCGAATATTGTGTCAAAACAAGTAACCACTAATAGCTGAATGTACACACGGATAGAAATTTAATCTCCAAAATGTGCAAAATGACTCATGATTTCAGGTTTCTAGCTTATGCTTTATGAAAATATACCATGAATAATAATCAACATAACACAACGCAAAATCATGAACTATTACTCATGATTTTGTGCTGCCTGATATGGCAGTTCAGCCATGATTTGACAGCAATTCAAACTTCATGATTTCATGATTTCATTCATGGTATCGGAATCGGATTTCTTTCCGAATATATGATCAAGCAGGATATTTTTTTGATCGACCTGCATGAGAAAAGTTAATGTAAAAATTAGTTTTCTGAACTATGCTATGCTGCATATAAAATAAATATGAGGTTCATTGTTTCTTGCAACAGTGTAGTGTTTCAAAGTTGCAACTACTTCAAATATACCAATCAAATTTGAATAACCTATGCTTCATCACAATCGCCATCGCGTGAGTCGTAAAAAAGCACACCGAAAAACGATCCTTTACAGTTATTTCTATCACCAATCAAATCAAGACGAATATGAATATCACCTGATTCCTCTTATCAGCGTAACGAAACAAATCAATACTCGTAAACCGAACCCATTGAATAACAACGGTACGTCTGTACGTTACATTCCCAGCTTCATTTGCTCCTGGTACGAGCGCAAAACAATACGAACCAACCAGTCCAGCATGTGCCTTCTGATCCACCCTCAAAATAATGGAGGGAGGCAGATAACATCCGGTGCGGTGCACCACCGTTTCGAACACGAGTGCCTGTTCTGAATTTAGACACCATCAATCACACCCCACGTCCGAATCTAACTGTGACGCAAAGACATTTATTGCGCCAAAATATATTTACCTAGCTGAATTCTACCTGTCACCTGCTTTACTTATACATACCAAGAGTGAGATTTTAATCTGCCCAAAAAACCCCACGAGCAATAACCTTTCCGGGTTTTATCAATGGCTGAGGCTCGGGCGAGGTTATTTTCGGTGACAAAATTTGAATTTCGAAAAAAAAGCAAGGTTAAGGAAAAAAATGCAAGAGAGAGTTCCCGATTACTATAGGTAATCCACCGAAGCAAATTTTTATCCTGCATTGTGAAGGGTACATTTGCATATAATGTGGTCTTTCCGAAAACTGAACAATACTCCGCGAGGATCTGAGCTGAAGAATGTTTCTTCTAATTCTACTGTTGTTGCACACAATTTAATAAGTTTCAACTCAAAAATAATCCTAACACACATATAATCAGAAGCAATCAGTTGAGTGTTTTGTATTTACAATTTAGAATTATCTCGGAATAATCGGCGAATGCAGTTGATTGAAATACAAAAAAAAACTATTACTTGTAAATATACCCTAATCAGCTATCGCTAATCCAACACACTCAATGGGTAATCGAGGACGTACGTTTTGAACGACCCTCGATAAACGTATTCATTCACAAAGTTTTATCAAACTGATTCTAATCAGTTGTTTGGAATAAAAGACCTAAGCGTGATTACGCAAGAAAACTGGAATTCCCTGCAACATTTATATTTTTATATGTCACGCATGCTAATCGGTCAAATTCTGTGAGCTTTCTTTCTGCATCCGCGATTGTGAAACAATAATTTTGATGGTTTTTGGCAATTTGTGCGACACTTATGACGTCCTGCTTAATTGTTATATTTGGCAATCAAAGACAAATCGATGCGACTGTGAATCGACATATTTAACCAATATGGCCAATTTGAATGGTAGGCTGCTTTCGATCAAATGGATCATGCAATACTTGCTATTGCGTCGGCGTCGGTTTTATATTTCTTCGCAGTTTGCGAACACCTCTGGAGTTCCGCAAGATCGCAATATGCGACCGCTGCTCTTCTCACTCTTTTTAACGACGTCACTATAGTATAATCCTGAGCATCTCCCACCGTACTCGGACCGTTGCCGGTTCCTTGAGTCACGAGAATACCGACGTAAAATCCACCAGGCAGTGATTGTGGCTAAATTCTTGAATGGAGAAATCGATTCTCCAAAACTTTTGTCACTAATAGCAATTTTGTTTATTCAATCCGGGTTGGAACCAGATGATTTTTTTGTGTTCATTTGCTCCTATCTAACAGATGAAATTCATCCAGTTCCAACCCGGATGGAATAAACAAATTCGCTATAATAGATTTTCGCACTTCATAATGGAATCTAAGATCGACTGGTTTACAGCAAGCATGATCAGCATCACCGCATCCAGAGCCCAATTATCTCCGACTACAACAAAGACGGGAATGCTCTTCGGAGGGTAGATCAAGTTAGCGACCTTGGCGTCGGCATCATACTCGATACCAAACTTTTGTTTAACCTCCACTATTCTGCGATTATTTCGGAAGCGTCCTGACAGCCAGGGTTACCACATGCACAGATTATTCTGTGTTTAACAGATATTTGAAAGAAATCGCCTGTACAGAATCTGTATGCACAGAATACAGATTTTCGCCAATTACACAGATTTAACAGATTTTTGAGCTTCTACATGAGAGTGAAAGAGACGGAAATAGTCAGCAAAATGACTCTCCGTCTCTTTCACTCTCATTGTTTTACATTGTGCAGATTTTTGCACAGATATTTTTCCTCGCTGTACAGATGGCCAGATTTTTCCAACAAAAAACACAGAATTATATGTGGCATCCCTGCTGACAGCTTGGGCCAGCTAAAATTGGGAGAGATTTCAAGGATCCCCACTACTTAAAATTGCTATACTGTCCGTTAGTCCGTCCTGTGCTTCAAAATTCAAGTATTATTTGGAAGCCCTATCAACTCACCTGGATTTTAAGAATCGATACAAAAGAAACAATGGTTTGAAGCTGGCACTAAATCTCTGTCCTGCTCTGTGCTGCGGTTAAAAGTGGTTGTTGACAGAGGAAACTTATTGATTTTTAATCGATTTTTGGTAAGTTACCACTTGTGATTGGACACTTAAAAGTAAAATAGAAAAACACTTCAATTTACTAAACAAAACAACATTATCACCATATGCGATCATTATTATAGAAATCCAATTAGCCACTAGCAAATGCCGGATCGAGCGAGAAAATAAAAAAGCTACATTTAACAGTGAAAAAAGATTGTGTTTTTAATAAGCTACTTTATTTTATCGCATAGAGCTTTCACTTCTTGATATTGCTTTCACTGGTGACACTGGTGACTGGTAACAGATACGAATTTTTTGCCAAACAACTAGCATAATCCACAATTAAACTCACAAATTTTTCCAACCATATTTTAAAGGCACCCGAAATAAACACTCCTATAAATAATAATTGTAATCAGTCAAGCTGGCGGTACGTTCTGTGTCCAAAGAAATAGCTTTGCAATCATTCTGCTAATGACCATGTCATTTGCTGATACTCATGCTTGACGACGGATTCGTTTCCTAACCTACTTCTTGATTACCCACTGAGACAAAATTCTGCATGACATTCGGACATCCGACAGCATTCATTATGATGATTATTTTGCAATCACGCACCGAGCAAAAAAACCGTCGTCAGACATTAAATATTAATTACCGAAACAACACAAAGCGCGCAAAGCTATGATTAGCTGGGAATCTTTAAATTTAAATGTTAAGCATTGAATATAAGCGACCGTTTAAAGTTTCGTTTCCAAAAAACAGCAAATTACTCTATGATGGTGGTTTATTTATGTATGTTTTCTAGTCGACGCAAAAAGCTTCGAACATTTGGACCCCTTACGTTCATATCATGGTGTATCTTGAACGTTGGTAAAATCATATATTTAAATGCGCAGTTCCGTCTCGTCTCCGTCCCTCGTCACAACAACGCTTTACAGTTTACACGATGCTATAGCCAGCAGCGATGCGAAAAAAAATATAATTATACATGCACTAGTAGGGGCACCCAGCCCAATATTCCACCTAGTGGGGTATGAGATTGACCACCATCCGGTTTGAAGAGAAATATCCGAAATGCTAGCAAATTCCGGAGTGATTCGCGATTGGGGCTCAACTAGCAAATTGTAAACAAATCGTTTTATTACACCATCGGCCTTAAAAAGACTGATAATATCCTTGGCAACAATCCTTTCTTCTGTTTTAATCTTTAGAATTATTTAAAACAAGTTTTTAGTGATGGGCGAAAGAAGTGTTTAATCAAAACAAAAGACAATTTGCCGTTTAGCCCCTTACATTGTTATGAAGTGACAGGCTTATTTGCAAATCGCTTTGTAAACAGGCGATAGTAAAGAGCGAAAGTGCGTTGTTATCAAAACACAGGCGCATTGTAAACAGGCGAAACTAAATTTAAAAAAATCAAAACAAGGTGAAACAGGGCTGGGCGAATCTCATTGTCAAAATACTTTGGGGCTCATTCCAAGGAGTTCAACTATAAAACTTAGATTTTGAGCTTGAATGCACAAATTTTATGCAGTATTGTAGTGAAATTATAAGATTGATTTATTCTACACTAACTTATGTCTTTAAACTTGATTTTTGTAACTTTTATTTAAATTAAGACTTGAAAATGTACTGACAAATTATCACAGTGATATAGTGACATTGTTTACACTTTGCTAGTTGCGCCCTTATCGCGAATCACTCCGGAAATCACTCCAACACAAAAGATTAACGTTTCTTTTATATTACTCTTCGGTCTTTGGTCTTTTATATTACTGTTTAGGTCTGATTAAATTATATCCAGCTTCTAATTTAGCTATTTCAATTACTTACAAATAGCTAATCTTCACTCCCACAATTAAAGTTGTAGTGAAAATGATACAAAAATGTAGGTACTTTCCTTCGCCATTTATAGGCAGGTACCTATCCTGAACGCGTAAAAAAAAACCTGTCTTTAATAATCCTTGTCAGCCGATTACTAGAATACAGGATAATAACGGGGCTAGTCTAAAACATGCAACGATCCTACTGACTCTAGTAGGAACACCCAGCCGAGATTCAAACCAGCATCCTACCTCGAAGAAAACGGGTGGTATTCATCAACCATTCCAAAATTATTCAAATCCCCCATATGTGACCGCCCTTATCTATGGTTGGAATCAAAGCACGGGCTTTTTAAAGAAAAGATCAATTGTGAGGAGCCTCGAAGTCGAATGTCAAGGACCAATATCTGGATCTGCCTGGATGGCAAACGGTTATCAAGTAGACACGGTCTATACCGACATGACAAAGGCTTTTGACATTGTTGGTATCAGAGCTTTGCTTGACATATATTGAACTGGATCTACACATACCTTCCAAATATAAAAGAATTCGTAAATAAGTCTGAATAAGTCTTACTCCGAAATCTTCATAGTAAACTCTGGAGTTTCACAAGGTAGTCGCCATGGACCCTTGCTCTTTAATGTTTTAATGCACGATCTACCTGAGTACATAAAAAATGCGTTCTTGCTAGTATGCGCCGATGACGTCAAAAATTTTATCCAGCGAAGAACGCAATTGATTGTTGCAAACTGGACAATATTAAGATATTTTGCGAAAACTGTTGATTGATTGTCAACATTTCGACATGTAGCGTTTTGACTTTTTCACAGAAGCTAATAAATGTCATATATTTCGATTTGCTACCAGAAGAATTTGACATTCAACAATTTTATCTGTTGTGAACAACATACGGTACCGGAGCTAGTCACGGTATAATCTAACGCGACTGAAGCAACCGGACGTCGCCGAAAGCTACCCGTTATCGCTCGAAACCACGCTGCCGGAAGAGGGTGAGCTAGATGAATACCCCTCTTGAAAACTGTTGGAGTACAGGTACAGTTAAAACGGCCATTAACAGCGTAGCGGAAAACGTCCTAGGACGTGTGGCACCGAATCGACGTAGCAATTGGTTTGATGAAGAGTGCCAGCAAATATTATATGAGACTCATCCACTCACAGGAACTAAAATAATTATTTGGTCCCAAATTCATGCGGGTCAAAAATCTGGTATACTTGCATCTCTAAAATACTCGAAAGTTCTATCAAAGACTCAACAAATCTCGCAAGCGCTTTGTGCCGTGGGTCGAACTATGCGGAGATGAAGATGGAGGTATTTTGACGACCATGCTGTAATAGAAAGGTAGAAGAACGGAGATGTTCCACCCCCGTCGATAAACCAAGTTAAAGAAGCCACAAGGTAGTCATCTAGGACTGTTGCTTTTCGTACTGGTGATAAACAGACTTCTGCAAATGTTGTCCAATTGCTACAATCTTAATATACGCAGATGATGTAACAATATTTTTGCCTATCAAGACTGACATGGATTATCTTAAAGTACAACTTGACGTGGCTATCATTGGAATATTCTGTTCGGATAGCGACTTGAACAAACGCTCGGCTTGAACCCCGATAAACGCTCTGTCATGACTTTTTTCCCGAAAACTACTTCAAAGCGAATTTCAATACTCCCACAATGGAATCGTTTATGTGGGTCTTCTGCGAAGTAAAACAGACTTTGCAAGTGAAGTTTGGAATCCGCAATATGTAACCTATATACCACGGATGGAGACTGCCCAGAAAATGTTCGTTCGTTTTGCATTGCAAAACTTAAGGTGCAATGGAGATGAAATACCGCCGTATTACGACCTATGCTCTCTAGTCAACATTGACACAATCCACAATCAACAATCCAATCCACAGACACAGGATTGCCGACATAGTGTTCTTCACAACCATCCTGTCTGGACGAGCCGACATGGACGACGCCTGCTGCACGGTTACATTTCAATCACAACCAAATTGCACTTCGGAATACCCGGGTATTTGAACCGTCTCATCGAAACAGGAATTACACCCAACATGAGCCAACGTGCCGTTTAATGAAAGTTTAGCTTGTATTGTAGGGGACAGCAACATTCCAGTTAATTTTTTTTTATTGTTAATGTTCATTGTTACTTTGTTGTTGTTGTTTTTGTTTCGAAACCCGGTTTGTAGCCTACATCTTAATTGAGCAAGTTAAAAAGCCATCCGGCGGCTGAATAACAACAAAACAGATTTGGGATACGGAATGACTACCGGGCAAGTGGAAAGACGGGGTTATTTGCCCTATCTACAATACAAGAGAAGCGATAATCTGTGTTGTGAGAACTACCGAGCCACTATCATGGATGCCGCCTACAAAGTGCCAAATAGTCGAAAGATTCGAGGAGAGTTATCAAGCCGTTAAAATAGATGGTCAGTCTATCAACGAACCAAATCTTCATCTCCAAAAGTGCTGCGAATTTCGATTTCCCACGCATTGATTACAAAGCCGCATATGATAATGTAACCCGCAAGAGTTATGCAAAATCCTGGACAAGAACGGCTCCGAACAAGCTTACTAGACTTATCATAGCTACGATGGATGGGATCCAGTGCTGTGTGAGAATTTCGGGTGGATTGTCGGCACATTCGAATGTTAAGCGTAGCTACCAATTACCCCCCCCCCCCCTGCCCCTTCCTTTCCACTCTTTCCCCTCCATTCCCAAAAAATCCTTCTTCATTACTTTCCCTTAACGTCCCTTCATCCATTGTAGAACCATAGTTTCAAAAAATATTAATGCGAGGCATGATTTTTCATAAATCCTGTCAATTTATCTACCTCGCCGGCGACGTTGATGCTTTCGGCAGAACATTTGAGGTTTTAGAAAAGCAGTAAAAGGTCGAAACCAACGGTCAAAATCTGGAAATTACAAAAAAAACAACGTTTTGAAATCTCTCTAAGACTGCAAAAGCCGAATATCCATACCAAGAAGATCAGTACACCAGACTGAAACGCGATCGAGCGCGACCGGGCCCAATTAGGCAATCGGTGGTAATCGACGGAAGTCGGGTCTACAACGGACTCCACAAACACTTGCAGTCGAACAATCTGAGCCTCACTTTGCAAAGTGCACATTGTACAAAATGCTAATTAAACCGGTTGTCCTCTAGGACGGCAAGCCACCTAAGTAAGGATTATCGAATCAAAAAATAAATAAATGATACCATGAAAATTCAGCTGTGGTCCATCGTCCTTTCTCAAAGAATTTAAAACCGTTTTCTATAGTTAACTAGACTTCAGATAGTAAAAACGGTTGTGCATTTCATTTGTGTAAGGATACAGAGCCGCCCTGGAACCTGGTTGCAGTCTAGCAATCCTTATAAAGTTATAAAAGTTATACCAATCCCAGTGAAAATTCGACCATGAATCAATATTGTTACTTGAATATTGTGTAATATTTATCAATAAGTTACTTCCTATGGCGCTATTGCTCATTTCGTCGATCCGCGCTGTCCGGGTTCTAGCTAGGCCAGCAATAAGATTAACGTTGCATCATTATCTATCAGCATAGCCGCCGCATCGCCGTGGCCTGTGATCACCCGACAACAGTTCGTCCTGTTCCTTTTTTTACTTTGTCCACACTGAACGGGTGCCAATGGGTGGTCGCAATAAAATTTTTTGTTCGAACCACACTTTTTTCTTCATTTTATTTGACCCATCAGGCCTTAAGCATCACTTACACTTTCGTGCCACTTGAAGAGATAATTTTTTTCACCAGTTTTCAGTTTTTCTACGATTTATTCCGGCATCGGAAATTCAACAGAGCGTTTCGTGCAAACCACATCGGTTGTATTCAATTTTGTTTTCGTCGAGATTCACAACATAGTGCTGGCCAAGTTTCAGCAAGGTTTTTTTGTTAATGTCGGCATAATCCAACAAATTAAATTTCTAAAATTTTAGCCGTTTGTTAAGATATTGAAGTTATGCTATATTAAAATGAAAATTTGAATACTCATTTGGGAAAGTGCAAATTAATAAGGATTCTGTAAAATCATAACCTTAAAAGCATTTTGCTTATCAACGTATTGAAACAAAGTAGTCAATACGCATGACGCATCAATCTCAACAGATTGCTCAAACTTGCAACGTGATTATGCGCTGCATGTTTATGTTTTCTACTAAACACAACAAGCTATAAGTGCGCCACGTACAAATAAATTGGAAACAACAGGAAAGAGTTTTAGTTCCATAGTTATTATTTTTTTCTGCCTATACCCACTCCTATTCATTCATTACAGCCTCCTTCACCTTACATCTGTTCGCGAGCATTCCGGCGTGATTTTAGAAATGTTTTGAAATCACCGAAGCGAACCGGAGAAAATGAAAGCACGAACATATCTGGTGGTTGCTGCTGTGGGGCTTCGGTGGGAACGCTCGGGAGAAGTGAAAAAAGCTGAAAATCGTACGATCATTTTTCATTATTCGTTTCTAAAATAGAAGCCCGTGATTTGCGTACTGCTTCGGTTGCGCGAAGTGGTACGTTTAGTGGCTCGCTTGGCGCTAATGATGAAGTAAAGTTAGGTTAGGAAATGGTTCCGACGATATTTTTTCCACAAGAAAAACTATTTTAGAAAATTTCCAAAACGTAGAACACAGTTTTTCGACTAGTTTTTGGAATATTCTATCACTGCGAAAAATTTCAAGACGATTTCATTTTTTCAAAAAAATATATATAACAGATACATTATTTAAAATTTTGTTTGTTAAGACAAAACTTGCAGTAATTCCAATTGTCTCCACATCACGAAAGATACACAAATAAATAGTTTACTTAAAGTGTCATTTTATCTATTTGCCCATTGCGGAAGCGTAACGAGATGTTAATCGTTTTGCGCTTCTCGTTGCCTTCACTCGCTTTGGGTCAATCGACTGCTCGTAATAGGTTTATTTGCAATACGTAATTATGGTAATTTTAATAAATTTTTATCGTATATTGAATTTTCAGGCAAACAGAATATGAAATTTATATTGATATTAGTTAACAATTGTTAACAATTGAATATAAAATAACAGAATACAAAAAAAAATTGTAACGAGAATAAAAACCAGAAAAACAAGCTTGACTACTAAACCCACCACCATGTGTTTCCCCAACCATAACACATGGGATCGGCATGTAAAAGTGAAAGAGAAATAAAGAAACTATAGATCGTTGTACCAGCGAGTTTATGCACAATAAAAAGCCTCTACTTTCACGTCCAAATCTTATGGCGGATACCCACATCCGATACATTCTGCCTAAACAATGCGCTTTCAATCAGTAATAACCGTACTTACTTTGAAGTTTTCCGCTCCAAGATCAAGGTTATGAGCTGTCGGAAGTGTCCCAGCAATAATATCAACTGCGGTCAACACATTTACCTTCAACTTTGTCAACTTTCACGTGGTTCCCCTCACTTCACTTATTTTAGAGGTCAAGATTGTTCCGCACCGGAATATACTGCACGTTTTCGCACTAATGAACTGGAACATCCGCTTGTACCAATGACGATAAACAAGAATGCATCTAAACAAACTGTGAATCTCGTTACAAATAAACCACGCCACTACTGAACGACACAAACAACCGAACAGCAGCACCGACCGACTCTGCTAAGGAAGGGCTAAGCTGAGGCTTTATCGCAAAACAATATTACGATGCGAGCAGCAGCAGCAGCAACAGCAACAGCAACAAACGATCCAGAGAAAGAGCGGCTAAACGTGTCGCGCCACTTGAGCAAAGAATAGACTGCGCGCTTCTCTATGGCGCTGCGCTGATGCCTGATGCTCGTTTGCCTTGATGCAAACTGAACTGACGTGTGTGTTGTGTTGACTGATCGCGTGAGAGACGACGGATGACTTAACGCTCAGCGGTTTTATGAAATTTATTTTAGCTTTTAATACACGTAGATGTTAGTCGCTCCAGGGTAACAGCAAATCTATGATTAAACATATTTCGTTGAAATTAGAATATGACTTGATGAAATTTTTCATCACAAAAGATAATATATAGATATATTGAAAAACTAAATTTAGCTGGAAAAAGCTGACTACAGGATTGATGCTTAGTACAATCTAGTTTTATTTTCTCAAAGCTAGTAAAATCAGTCAATATAAACGAAATAATATTAAATCACAGAAACGAAAAGGAATTATGACTGTCGCTCAAGTGGGAGCAAGTAGGAGAAACCATTCAATGCAAGGTGGTATAGGATCGCTGCAGTTCGGCCGGCCCCCCACCGGAACTGGTGGACGATGAGCTGCGGGCTTGCGACATCATGTGCTCCACGCGGTTGGTCGTTTCTCGAACAACGCCAGAAATGTCCGGCAGATCCGGTAGGTCCAACGTTATGTGCGCCGAAAGTCGCTTGTACACGGAACTGTTGGAGTCCTTCTTGGGTCTTCTCGATTCCACGTACTTTAACTGCTGCTTGAGGAAAATGGCATTCTTCAGTGACTCCTGAATGTTTTTCAACGATTGATCTGCTGCTTCAATCTCTTTGATGGCACTGTAAAAGTTGATTCATGGAAGAATTTTGCCAGACATCGTAGAAAAACAACTCTTACCTAATAGCGTACTCCATATCGTAGCATTTTCCTTGCAGATCCTGCTGGAGCTGGTACACCTCTCCCCGACGGTCAACAATCAGCGGAATCACCTTCCGAACGTGTTCCTGTATGCGGTAGAATGCCAAGCTTGGTTCGTTCGCTATAATGTGCATATTTTCCGAGATTTTTTCGGATGCTGTTAAACACAGAGAAAGTGATTGTTATTTCGAACGCAATATAATACAATACAGTACAGATTTACTTTTTTTAACTTTCACTTGCAGTTCTGGATCATTAACAGCGGGCATTTTTTAAAAATATGAATTTACTTTTATTTTACATGGAAATAGAACTCAATAAAAATCCAAAACTTTGTTTATGTCACGGTGGGTGCAAGCAATATAATAGTAAATAAAAAACAAAAATTGAAAATGTCCCACACTCTGCGGAGAAACTCATCGAAAGCGTCAGTATTCAGATTCACTCTTAAATATTTTCACCCGCAAACTGGTTGAATTTACTCAAAATTGGTCAGCCTTAAGGGCCAAACAGAATGCTGCGTCAACGCGTCCGTCAGCGTTATTCTGACAGTTTTCCCATGGGTTTACTGTCACATTGAAGCTGACGGATGCGTTGACGTCGTATTCTGTTTGGGCCTTTACGTCCCTCGTCCCCGACTTAAAGGTGCGTTTAAACTGGGCAATTTTTTGGCAACATGTGGAATGCAACATTTGGTATATGCGACATGTTGCTAGGTGTTACCCAATGCTGCTTCTGTTGCCACCTGAACATTTGTTATACGTTGCTATATGTTGCTTGGAAACATCGGGCAACAGTTTGGAAAAAGTTGCATGCCACTTGTTGCCAATCTAAACGCACCTTAAAAGAACCAAAAGATGGCCTTTCATGAAAATTTATGTTGGTAAATTATGGTTTCATTTATCCGGAGATGTTCCAGATCGCAGAGGGAATTTTTTGACGTCATAACAGTACAAAAGTTACCCGTTTCATTTGTGGTCATTAAGAATTAATCTTAAACTATCCTGTGGAGCGCTGGTTCATGTCTCACACTCCGGATCATCCGCTATCGATTCAATCGGAACCCAAAGTTGACATTTTGAATTTTATTTGGAAATACGGCAAATGGGGTGTCAAATCACAAGATTTTTCAATGCGAGTTGACTTGTGCATGTATTTTGAGCGGATCTGGACATTCCGGAATATCTACTGTCGGTTCTACCAGAACTCAAAATTGACCAATTTTCTTAGGAAATACCGTGTACCCCCGTTGGTATGACCTTCTTTAATCTGAACATTTTTAATCTGTACCCCGGTGATATGAATGCGTTCACATTAAAAACCTATCAAGCGTCATACACAATTGACGTTAAAATTGACCGGGTAAATTGAAAAAAAAAAAGCAAAAAAAACTTAATGCATTTCTTCTTGTCCCGCTTAAAGCGGGGTACGCTGCTGAAAAGAAAACAGCTCAAGAAAAAATCTTGTTATTTATTTACCGAAGAAACAACTCCAACACAAGCAACCACCTGTCATTTTTTCTTGTGGTAATAATTGCGCCGGATATTATTATGTTTGGACCCCATCAGCAACTGTATATAATTTGGACACTTACACCAAAATCAAATGGAAGTGTCCAAATTATGCACAGCTGCTGATGAGGTCCAAAACAGGTTGGTTACACTACTGAAGTTTTTACCGAACGATCAGCCACTGACGAACTGATATGACACGAGCGTTTCATTTTTGACTCACAAGATCTTGCAAGCAAACGACCACTTGCTTACAAGCGAGCGATCGCTTATGTCAAACAACAGAGAGATATATATATAAAACGTTTGGGAAGTCATGTTTACCGAATTCGGTGCTTTTCTAAAGTGTGTGAGGATAGCATTAGGTAATCCAGGGGTTAATCTTTTATTTAATAAAAGATAATTTTTTAGATATTGTCCGTTTCTTTGGTAACAAAACGCGCTGCTCACTTTTTTGATAGCTTCGAATCGTCGCAGAAAGAATCTGCTGAGCTGTATGTAAGTTATAAATATATATTGTGCTTGTCTAGTACGTAAGCTATTGATTTACTTGACAAGATAAACGATATTTGCCACCGCGACGATTCTGGCGACGGTTTCGCCCGCAACGGTTATAATTATTCATCGCGTACGAAAGGGTGGGAAATTGATATTGCCCCTTTTATAACTATTTAGACTACTGTGATAATCATTTAATGCAACGTACCGCATTTTGCACTGTTAATCTGACACTAGAGTGGCTTTCAGTTTGATCTACTAATGAGTTTGACTTCATTTTCCTTCTTCCCCTTTCTTTTTCACTTCATTTTCTTTGAGCGAAATCGTGTGCGAGATTCGACTGTGATAATCGTGTAAATCGGGGTAGTCTAAATAGCGGCAAATGTCGCAATAATAACTTCCCGCATCTTTCGCAATTTTTTGCACCAAAGTGTCGATTTACACGTAAATTTAGGTTACTTTATTTTTCTGTGCAATATTTTACCGAAATTTGTGTTCAAATTACTCTGCTGGTGCATACCGTCCTCTCTGCACCTGTCAAAAACGGCATAAACATGACAAAAGTGTGAATTTATTTCCCATTTTCGCTTTAACTGCGGGCAGATTAGGTAAAAGTCGCGAAAAAATACTGTTTTGTTTGGTCGGCGGCAGTGAAAATTCGTCTTATTTTGCGTAATTTGGCCTCCAATTGCGTTCTGCCGAACGAAATCCGGTCCGAAAAGCTGCTACAATGTCCGACATCGATGATGATTTTATGTGCGAAGACGAGGAGGACTATGGTTTGGTAAGTTTCTGTTCGATTCGAGAGGTTCGCATTTTCATCGGAATCATCAGTGCCGGGATAAGCGGAATTTCAAGAATGTTGAAGGTTATGTCCAGTGCGTTAAAAACATTTGGTGTTTATTTTGTTTGTAGGAATATTCCGAGGATAGCAATTCGGAACCCGATGTGGATTTGGAAAATCAGTACTACAACAGTAAGGCACTCAAGGAAGAGGCTCCGCTGGAAGCGTTGAAGTCTTTTCAGAAAGTGCTAGATCTGGAAAATGGAGAAAAAGGAGAATGGGGATTTAAAGCTTTGAAGCAAATGATTAAAATTAATTTTAAATTGGTAAGTTATTCAGCATAGCATTTTTAGATTGGTCTTAACGGTTTAATTTATAGCAAAATTATCCGGAAATGATGACTCGGTATAAGCAATTGTTGACGTACATCAAAAGCGCAGTTACTAGAAATCACTCGGAAAAATCTATCAATTCTATTCTAGATTATATTTCAACTTCAAAAAATGTAAGTTTCCGAAAAACAACTATGAGTACATTATCATAACCTAACTTTTACGTTTCTCAGATGGAACTGCTTCAAAACTTCTATGAAACTACCCTGGAAGCCTTAAAAGACGCGAAGAACGATCGATTGTGGTTTAAGACAAATACCAAACTGGGCAAACTGTACTTTGATCGTAATGACTTTGGTAAGCTTCAGAAAATTCTGAAGCAATTGCATCAGTCTTGTCAGACAGATGATGGCGAGGACGATCTAAAGAAAGGCACTCAGCTGCTGGAAATCTACGCTCTTGAGATCCAGATGTACACTGTTCAGAAGAACAATAAAAAACTAAAAGCCCTCTACGAGCAATCGCTGCACATAAAATCCGCGATTCCCCATCCCCTTATAATGGGCGTTATTCGAGAGTGCGGCGGTAAAATGCACCTCCGTGAGGGCGAATTCGAAAAGGCACACACGGATTTCTTTGAAGCGTTCAAAAACTACGACGAGTCAGGATCATCGCGTCGCACAACCTGCCTAAAGTATCTGGTGCTAGCTAACATGCTGATGAAGTCCGGCATTAATCCTTTCGACTCCCAGGAAGCGAAACCGTACAAAAACGATCCGGAAATTCTGGCTATGACCAATCTGGTAGTTAGTTATCAAAACAATGACATCATGGAGTTTGAGTCGATCCTGCGTAACAATCGTAACAACATTATGGCCGATCCGTTTATTCGGGAACACATCGAGGACCTGCTGCGAAACATTCGGACTCAGGTTTTGATCAAGCTGATTCGTCCGTACACGAAAATTACGATTCCCTTTATCTCCAACGAACTGAACATCGAGCCGGTGGAGGTGGAAAGTTTGCTGGTTTCCTGTATTCTGGATAAGTGAGTGAACACTAAAAATTTTCTTGTTTTTTGGTCTAATCAAAGTGCTTCTTTATTACAGTACAATTCAGGGCCGCATCGATCAGGTGAATCAGGTGCTGGAACTGAACAAGGAAGCACGCTGTGGAGCCCGTGACAGCGCTATCGAGAAGTGGTCCAACCAGATCAACTCGGTTCAAACGGCCATCATCAACAAGATGGCTTAAGGTAAGTTAGGTCGTTTGCAAGTTGCCAGAAACCGTTCGGCAAATACCATCGACAAGCTGAGCAACGTTTCGGCTTTGCACAGCCACAACCAGAAGCGTACAAGACTGTCTTTCTTTGTAGCTGGTCTATGTGAGTGCATACCCTCAAGAAATACGATTTTTCGAAGCTTAGTGTTAGAAAAATACAGGCAAATCGTTCGTTATTATCTATTATGTGTAAATGCAAGTTTGGCTGAAAGAATGTCCGTATTTATTGTTTATCTGTACTGGCGCATTTGATGCAGGGATTACTTAGTACCTAAATTGCGGCATAAGCAGCACACCTTCCGGCACTTTCCTTCGTTCATTTCTCCTTCGAACAAGAATGAAAACCACCATAACCACTGAAAGGATTAGGGTGACAAGCATCATGCTTAAAGCCGCTATTAAGCCAGTGCCCTTATGAACATGCAGGCAGTTTTCGTCGTCCGAGGAACACAATATACTTCCAAGACTTCCAAAGCTGGCTTTCACCACCTCGTCCTCGTCCTGGCTGTTGCGTAATCGTTCCATTTTTGCAACGCCACAGAAAGCGCCCCTGTGGTGAAGGTATTTTACCAATCGCTGGCCTCGCCTTTCGAGCGGGGTATGGCAGCGTAAATCGTCCAGCAAATACTGTAAATCAGCATTGTCATAAAGCTGCGAAAGAATTACATCGACCAGCCACTGTTCCGTGCAGCTGCAATCCAACGGATTTCCCTGAAGGTTTACGCCGCCGTACAAGCTTTTCCACTCAATAAGTTCTTCAGGTATAGATGTGAGCTGATTGTTACTAAGATCCAGCTGGCGATGAAAACGGATTAGTTATAAAAGTAAAATCACTTTTTCCTTTTCTTTTCCTTTACCTTACAAACGCTGGCTTCCTCGAATGCCTTCGGGTCTATGCGTCGCAAGTTAGGGCAACCTGCAATATGAATCTCGACACAGTCGCGCTCCTTAGATTCGTCGGCACCAGCTGTTAATATTAGCATAATTTTTCGTAAAAATATCCAAATCCAAAACCTAGCATAATAACGTACCTAGATTCGTGAAAGCCGACGCCTCCAATTCAACCAAATTGGGCATCCTGTTCAGCGAAAGCACTTTCAACGTCGTCGGATTTTCAAAGAATATCCGATCCATAGGGTTACCGTCCAGGGTCAGAGTCGTCAAATTTGGCCACAAACTGCTGGGAACAGCGTCCAGCAAATTATCCGATAGGTCCAGCCGGATGAGATCGGGAAACAGTTCACCGGAAAATTTCCGCAGTCGATTGTTACTTGCATTTAGTATCCGAACGTTCACCGGTAGGTCCGGATCGATTTCGGACAATCCGTTATGTTCAATGTTTATAACTCGCATGACTTCGGAAAGCTTTTCGAAAGGCCATCGCTCAATACTGTTGTTGGCTAAATTGATTATCTCCACTGCTTTAGGCAGTATCAAGTTATGTCCCAATTTAAATATTTCATTGTGAGATAGATCCAGTCGTACCAAATGGTGCAAATCTTCAAACGCTTGCGGATTGACTATGCGGATGTTGTTGTGGGATAAATACAGTGCTTCCCTATAAAAAAAATCATTTTAAACCCTTATTTTTTACTTAAGTTAACGCAAACTTACAATTGCTCCAAACCGCTGAAGGTTTTAGTCGTAATGTCGGTTAAGTGATTCCAGTCCAAATCGAGAACTTTCCAGCGTGTGTTGGCGGGACAATCCCAGCTGTAGATGTCACAATTCTCCAGCCGAATAATGCTTACGTTCTGCAGGACGTAAAGCAGCTGTCGCGATACCGTCCCCAGCTTGTTGTACGATAGGTCAATGAATTCTAACGTTTCGAACCGGGAGCGCTCCAGAGCGTTCAGCGACACCAGCGTATTGTTCGTTAAATCCAAACGGTGCAGCTTGTTTTGGAAGGCGAAGAAATCTAAAAATTTAAAATGGCTTTATAAGTTTATCTGAATTCAATTTGGATGGCGTTTGTGATTCACTCGGTACCGTTTTCTATGGTTTGCAAATTGTTGCCGGATATTGTGAGGGTCTCCAGGTTTCTAACATTTCGGAATGGCTCAGTTGGCAATGTTTCGAGATGAACATTTTGGAAACTTAGTTCCACGACTTGTTGACTTGCAGATATGCTGAGGAAGATAAGAAGCATGTTTTGAAAATTAGATTAGATTAAGTCATTTTACGAAAAAAAAAAAGTTAGTGTGCATTAAAAAATGGACTAATTTTGGATGATGATGATGATGATAGCGATGAAAAAGAACTACAAAAGATAATTCAATGGAAAAAATTTTCCTTAAATTCTTTGTTTATTAAGCCTGTACAGAAAAAAATGTAAAGCGCTATTAGTTGATTCGCAACAGCTATGGCGCAAGCAGTCAAATAACTACGGTCTATGCTTTGTTCGTACAGCTCTATCCCGGATCCGAGGTTCGTGTGGAACATAAATTTGACGTCATCGCTTCCCTCCTTGGCGAGGGACGTAAAATACCTAATTCCAGTCCCCCAGTCGGCCAGCTGTTGCCGTCCAGCGTCTAGTAGGTCTCATCATCCATTACACTTCTACGAAAATATGTTTGTCACCAGTACCTTCAGTCGCACCTTGTTCCTACTTCTTTATCGTTTGGCCTTGCTCCAACTCCGCGGGCCAAGATGCGGAACGATGAGGCTACCTTGCTCACGGTTTCCCTCTTCAGTTTCTGTTGTACACTTTACGGTCGCAGCACCGTCTGACGGTGCTAGACGGCCGGAACCAGGCTTCTGTGCGATGCTCTCGTTTTTCTCCAGAAGGGAGAGGATGTTGTAAATGTGGGATCAGTCTCTATTCGGCGGACACGATGTTCAAAGTCCAACTGCTTCACCCCGGGATGGAAGCAGTACGAACATAGCATCGAGTGTAGTTACTTGACTGTTGAGGCTCAATAAACGTAGGATTTAAAAAAAATTCCATTGAATTATCTATTGTTCTTTTTTTTAATCGCTATCCGAAATTAATTCATTTCTTCTAATGAAAACGTTATCACAGACACAATGCT
The DNA here is from genome assembly GCF_943734655.1 of Sabethes cyaneus. Lineage (NCBI taxonomy): Eukaryota > Metazoa > Arthropoda > Insecta > Diptera > Culicidae > Sabethes > Sabethes cyaneus. The sequence continues at coordinate 246,971,449 of NC_071355.1, read as the reverse complement.
ATATAGAACTGAAACCAACTAGGTCGTGATTTCACATTTCCCTTTTTAATGTAGTATGTAGTGGTTCGTCTCCCCCGCGGAAATGGAGCAAATAAGTAACTCTAAACCGGGAATGGACTGATAGATAGATTGATTGATTGATTGATTTATTTAACATGAAACGACGGATTCGAATTGAAAGTTGGAAACCCTTGATCAGGGTCAATTGCCCCAACTGGTTAGAGAAGTTTGAGGTCTCGAAACTCAGTGAAATCCATCGACCGAATTGACTACACTCCGTACCATCGTGGAGTTGAGGTCCTACCCAGCGTACAAACACACCTGATGATACAAAATCGCTTGCCTATGAACGCTAGAAAGACGTACCGTAGACCGATTTAGCACACGGTTGCGAAGCCTCCCGCCGCCGAGTCATAGGAGAAGAAGTCATCTGAAAGCCTGATTGACTGGATTACTAACATGAAAATCGGCATGGGTAACGTGAATGCGACGGTGGGCTTCGTTAACACAAACTACGGAGCCACCTAGGGACGGTATGGGGATCGAGCGATCGGGCTCTCCAAAAAAAATTAACTCAATTAGTAAATGAAAATTATTTTCACATCGTTTTAATCGCGAATGCTTAAAATTTAATTTGCATTAGCAAGTTACTTCAAAACGAATAAGCTGATTAAATTATTTAATAGTCCAATAATTTAATATATGGCCACAATCAGTAGCAAATGTATTTGTTTAACAAATTTGAAGAATCGTAAAACAAGTGGAAGTATCCGGAGCGGGTTTGAGCTCGGGCTTGCGTTTGAAATTGCATTTTGACTTTAACACGGATTTGGTTTTGGATTTAGACCTAGAGTTGGACATAATCTTAGCTGTGCAATTAATGGCCAATCTCTTGAGCCGGTTCAAGCATACGCCGAAACTTTCGATTCGCGATGGTGCGAAGAAGGCAGATGTTTGCTGTCAGACTCCATGTCCACCGACCCGGAACGACAAACAAAACATGGTGTCCAATGCCCGCGACGGAAAATTGTACCAAGAGTAGCAGACGAAAGCGAGGTGCGCGGTAATGAACGGCCAGACTTACATCAAGGCGCACACAAAGTAGTTGTCACGGTTGTCCGTTCCTCAAATCCGCCAAAAAATTCTTGGTTTAGCAGCCCATCTGTGGGTCCGGTAAGATGAGCCGCCACTACACGCAGCCCATATTAGCCTGGTATAGCGATAACAACCATTTTTATCTATCGAAACTCGGAACTTCGCCTGATTGAGAAGGACTACCTTCATATTAGACGTAATGTCTAGGAAAACAAGTTGGCTTCGAAGAAACAGTCAGTAAAAGTATCAAAAGAAGTCAGTCCCACCATTGCCTAAAACCTTTGAGTGGTGTCAAGATGCGGGCATTCGCTTATGGAGAGTAAACCTAACGTTGTAGTTTATTTCCGGTGAGCGCGAGGACCTATGACAGATAACTCGTGAGTTTTCCGGACAAACTGACGCGGCGATTCAAAGCTATCCCGAAACTAGTGATGTGCTCCATGCGTGTTTCGTGGACGTTTCAAGTTTCAAGTTGCTTCGATTCGCACAGAGGGTTGCGTCAGGGAGATAGACTGTCCTGTATGTTATTTAACATCGCTATAAAAGGTGTAATCCGAAGAGCGAGTATCGTAGCGAGAGGCATGATTTTTAGCAAAGATAGCCAACTCCTAAATATTATAGCCAGAAACTTGGCGATGGTGAAGGGAATCTACGCTTAACTAAAAGCGCAATCTAGAAGGATTGGACCAAATACATTAAAAGAAGAGGCTCGAAGGAAACAAACGTGCGCCTTTCGCGGACGATAACCGGTCGCGTACTTGGGATTGCTGGTAACCGCGTGGACAACAATATTAGTACTGAGATCTCGGGGCGCCAAGCGGAAAATCGGATCTACTGTGCTTCGCAAAACGCTATGATCAACAAACATACGCCGTCGTACGAAGCTAATAATGTACAAAGTCCCAATCAGACCGGTAGTTCTTTATGGATTTAAGGCTGCGACGCTGCTCACGTGGTGGGCATACGCGCCCTTACTGGCTGTGTTCGAGTGGAAGATACGGAAGACGATATTTGGTGGAGTACAAATTGAAAGCGGAGAGTGACGTAGGCGTGTGAATCACAAGCTACATACACTCACCTTTATTCTTGTTTACGGCCGTATCCTGCATTCGTACGAATAGTTTGTTTCGAACGAATCGGGAAGCACTATTCTCATATTCGAATGAACAAAAGGAAGGGGAATTCGAACGTTCGAATTGATTCGAACGAAAACAAGAATACGGATCGGTTTAACTTTCGAACGAATATCATTCGAACGAAAACAAGAATAAGGGTGACTGCTTTGAGAGATCCCTGTCGTACATCTAGCGAAAGTCGATAGGCTACGATGGACCGGTCACATCGCAAAGATGACGGACGACAGGTTTCAAAGATTTTGATGTAAATCGTAATTATATTTGTATGATGTCTCAACTTATGTCTAGCCACTAGTGGTTGGAGAACCATCTGCGTCCTATTGGACTCTCAGATGATAAGTTAAGTTAGTTAAGTTTATTTCACCGCGCCGCTAGAAGTAGAAAGAAATTTGACGATGCTATTCGAAAGACCATCTAATATTCCTGTGTGTGACGTCTCGAGAAGCTTGGACCTTTTCTATGCATGTCCATTATTTATAGCTTTCTTAAATCCTTCGTATCCCTATATAACTTTTTCATATCATATTTTTTGAAAAGCTGCATTCTTGTACGTGTCGTATAAGAAGAAATGGAATAAACTTCATTATTAGTTTCGGAGCTCAAATAGAAGATCCGGCTAAAGACACTTCGTGGAAAATAAAAATAGCTGACAATAGCCCAGAAAAAAGAAAAACAAGCAAATGTCAACCAGGACACCATTCGTAAAACTCACAAGCGTTCCATCATGAATCCCACTGTTTCTTTTAGAGAGGCAGATGAGACAAATCACAGTTGGGATCTTCTATGAGGATTATCCCACTACTGAGCTTACCACGACCCAGTTGGATTCGTATATGTTCGGATACATGGATCTTTCTTGTAAATATCAGGAAAGTAGTTTCCAGCGGATTCCTGCTGGAATAAACGGGATTCTACCTGCAAAAAAACTCCGCATCCAGATATAATTCATGCTTTCTTCCCACGAAGTGTGACCTTCGATAAAAGACTGAAAAGATCGATAGAAAGTAAAAAAGAAAATCCCTTTACCAATAAATTATAAACTTTGCAGCGCTCAAATACCAGTGAACTACATGCGGATTAAAATGCAAATGCGTCAACTTTCAGGCAGAAACATCATCATAAACTTAGCGAAACTCAGCTGAGGACTGTAAATCCTGTGCAACACCAACCAAATATGCCAGCACGTGGAATCCAAAACTTCAAAGGACAATACTAGCGAATTCAAAAAGGAATCTCCAAGAACAGGAGTGATAATCAGGATGGTCTGAAGAGACCAGTCAAAGATTCTGAAAAAACGAAGACTCTTCATGGTAGATCTCACAAGCTCACGGATTCGACAATCTAGCTGTTCCAGGACCGAGCGGCAAAAAATACTGGTTTTCACAAGTGACACGGGCCCTAACCAGCCGGGATTTGGCCAAAAATTTGCCTAGGAGCGGAAAGTTAAAAAATATAAATTAAATATCTATAACTATCCAGGTGAGAGTCTTTTAGAATTTCTTGTGCAATTTTTTAATTGTTCTGATAAGAAGTTTAGACTCGAGTCTGACCTTCTACGGTCTAACAATTTCTGAGAAATGCGCAATAACGCAACTGCTACGTGTCGGAAGAGACTTCGCTGCCTGATCGTATTTTCAAAAGTCATTTATCTTTTAAAATAAGCTAAGTCCGGGAAAATTGGAAAAAATTTCTGGAAATTGATTTTCGATCATAAGTTCAACCGCTATGACTATGACCGTGTACGATCAACAAAGCAACGGTTTACCCTATGTAAACAATCATTCATTGATTGGTAGCTTACAGTGCGCTGAGCGATGTTGAATCAATTTTTTACTACATACCTACAACTACTCCTAGTTACAGAGTGCGCCTAAGCCAAAAATTGCGTCTTGCTTTCTCTCCCGTTTGCACACGCGGGACCGGGACGTCCGGAAATGTCTACCTGAATGCGGCGGGTAGGAAAGAATTTATCGCTCATTCTGGATTAGATCTCTTTCTGCTGGAGAGAAGAAATATGTGAACGTAAATACGTACTGCTGCGGCCGATTCCAGAGAAAACCTTACGGAGCAACGGGGGGTAAAATCAACCGCCTTATGAAGGACGCTTAAGCTGCATCAAATATGGCACTGCATTTTACATTTCGTCTTACACCCAGTTCCTCCTAGGAGCTTGCAGTAAAATAAACACCACGCAAAGGTCCGGTTGTTTATACCCTCTCGTCTTGATACTCAAACAAGTTTTTTAGTCGGCAGAGATGGCTTAAGATTTGACGCACACTCTCGCATGGTTTAAGCACCTGCATACATCAGTTAATTCACCAGCAAGCGAAGAACGTGTGTGATATCGCAATTCATACTTATATATTCCATTCGAGAAATTAGTCTGCCTTAGAGTTTCATTACATTTAGCAAACTATTGCTAAAACATCTTCTAAAGTACTGATTCAAGTGTTTCATTGCGTTAAACCAGTGTCCAGTGGACTGTGCGCCATATTGAATAATCAGTAATCCAGGATCAGAACAACAGTGATGAAGTGTGCTTAGGTTGGAGAGACCAAATCTCGATTTAAATCTGTGTTGTACGATAAAAATGTGTAAGGCAATGAAGCTTGTAATTTTTGCCATAGTTTTACTGTCCAGCGTCTACTCTATCCGTGGTGGTCTCTCGGGGATTTACGTGGACAATGGAATCGGACAAACGGTCCTGGATACGTCGATGACCAGCGACGATCAACATGAAATCGAGCACGAGATCTTGGAATTGTTGGGACTTCCCGAAAGACCACACAAGCGCCATTTGCATTCATCGATCAGTAAATCGGCTCCTCAATTCTTGCTGAATGTCTACGATAAACTATCACACGACGGAATTTTGAGCTCTCACGTTCGACACGCCAGGAGTGCCGACGATGAGGATATACTCTTCACCGAAGCCGATAATAAAGCCATCGATCAAAGTGATATCATTATGACGTTTTTGAACAAAAACCATCATGTCGCTGAAGTACGGCATGAGAAAGGACGAAGACTGTGGTTCGATGTGCATGAGACGAACGATGACGCCGAGCTAATATTGGCTGAACTAAGACTTCACAAGAGTAGCGAGTTTGTAAAGCACAAATACAACGCTGAAAACGTGACTATCGTCGTTTACTCGATAACAAACCTTGACGGCGAAAAAGAACTGATGAAGATATCGGAAGCGGACGTATCGACAGACTACGATGGATGGATCGAGCTGAACGTAACTTCAGTAGTTTTAGACTGGATCAGCAATAGGCAGTCTAACAAGGGATTCTATATTGGTGCCTATTCGAAAAATCGTTCTGATAAAGAAATCAAATTAGACGATATTGGTTTGGTCAGCGCCAAAGGAGAAGAAAAGTATCAACCATTTTTGGTTGCCTACTGTAAAGGACCCCAAATAGTGAAACCCGTAATGCACGTTCATCCCAGAAGCAAGCGTAATGCTCAGAGAAAACGGAAAAACAAAAGCGAAAATCGAAATCCCCTTAGTGATCCATCGTCGATCGATCATCACAAAAGTTGTCAAATCAAAACGCTCTACGTCAGCTTCAAGGACCTAAACTGGCAGGATTGGATCATCGCACCGGAAGGGTACGGTGCATTTTTCTGCAGTGGCGAGTGCAATTTCCCGCTGAACGCCCATATGAATGCAACGAATCACGCGATTGTCCAGACACTGGTTCACCTAATGCATCCCAGCAAGGTGCCGAAGCCATGCTGCGCTCCAACCAAGCTGAGCCCGATCTCGGTGCTGTACCACATCGACGAGTCGAATGTGAACCTGAAGAAGTATAAAAATATGGTGGTGAAAAGTTGTGGTTGTCATTGAGAGCATTGCCGAGCAAAGCTTGCAACTGCCAGCCAGTCAGTGGGCAGATCAATATGCTTGAATTGAGTGCAGTGCCGAACTAGTTTGTATTAAAAAAAAAGTATTCCTCGAAAAGCAAGTTCAATTTTGCAACGTTTCTCTGATACAGAATCTCTATATACATGCTATCACCTTGGGTATGCGTTTCTATTAAATTTATTTACATTGAAAGTGATTGTAAATTGTAACTTTTGATAACTCTTATGTAGTGACTCTTGCCAAATTATTTTGGAATAAAATATTGACTTAAATTATCTATTCAACGTGTTGTGTTTTGTTTTCGCATATCACTAATATTACCTCACTATTATTCTTATTATACTGTTTCATATTCATTAGTTCAATATTGATTATTACCTCAATTTATATATTTGGGTATTCAGGCGGGTTTTAATCTCGATTGCAACTGTTTCGACAGAATTCTTTGTCCATTTGATTTTGCCAGCGGAATCATCTTTCGTTCGAAAACCTTTTGCTTCGGAATATAAAATAAGGGTACTGGCGTGCCCAGACTGGGACACACTGGGGTACGTACGCCGTCTACTCCCTAAATACGTAACGTAAAACAAAATAATTCCTCAAGGTGTAGTCAGGAAGTCCGAAGTTGTCAAATCAACACAGTCCGGTATTTCTATGACTACTAACTAATAGATCCAGTCGCAAGTCAATTCTAACTAAATTCTGAAGATCGCGTACAAAAACCGCGTAAATTCCAAAATTAGCGTAAAATAAAAGCGTAAGAAGTGGCAGTCAATCCAATTTCAACTATATTGATTCAAATTTAGGTCCAATGAAAAGCATGAAAACACGGACACGAATCGGAACGGAACACGGAATATACTGACCCTTGCCCAGCAGGGCAAGCTGGCTCAACTTGCAAGGGAAGCTAGCCGCCTGAAGCTAGAAATCCTGGGGCTGAACGAGGTCCGCTGGCCGGGTACTGGCGAACACAGGACATCATCCGGGCAAGTCTTGCTCTACTCTGGCATACGAGGTGAAAATGCTACTCGAGAAAGAGGAGTTGGATTCCTGCTGAGCCCAGGGGCACATGCGGTCCTGATGAAGTGGACACCAATTAATGAGCGAATAATCGTTGCCAGATTCAGAACACGGGATAGGAACCTTACAACAATCCAGTGCTATGCGCCAACAGATGCTGCCGACCTGCAGGAGAAAGAGAGTTTTTACAGCCAGCTGAACAGCGTGGTTGAGAAAATCCCGAAGGGGGACATCCAAATCCATATGGGCGACTTCAACGCGAAGATTGTCTCAAACAATGCGGACCTTGAACGCGTCATGGAACGCCATGGCCTAGGAGAGATGAGCGAAAACGGGGAGCTGTTTACAGAATTCTGTGGTAATAACAACATGGTCATTGGAGGATCGCTCTTCCCCCATAGACCAGTACATAAAGTCACGTGGGTTTCCCACGACGGCCGAACAGAAAACCAAATCGACCACATCTGCATCAGCCGGAAATGGCGAAGGAGCCTTCTTGATGTACGCAATAAACGCAGCGCTGATATTGCATCCGACCATCATCTTGTTATCGCTGAGATACGTCTGCGCGTCGCACGTTTCCAACGACGGGAGGAGAAAGTTGGGTGCCGCTACGACGTCCGCCGATTGGAGAATCCTGAGGTGAAAAGGGCCTTTGTCGAACAACTTGAATCTCGAGCCTCGGAGTTGCCACCTGGTGGAACCGTCGAAGAACAATGGACCGGCATCAAGAACGCCTTCATCACGACCAGTGATGAAACACTCGGCAAAGCGCGCAGCGGGCGGAGGGAGTGGATTTCGGATGAAACTTGGGGGAAGATCGACGAGCGGAGAGAGGCGAAAGCTGGTATTGAGCGAGCGCGGACCAGATCGGCCAAGACAGCTGCCCGTCAACGATACGCCACACTGGAGAGGGCTGTTAAACGTGCTTGTAGGCGGGACAAGAGAACCTGGACTTACTCCCTAGCCGAACAAGGAGAAACCGCCGCCGCTAATGGTGATATCCGCTTGTTGTACGATATTTCTCGCCGCCTTAGGCGTGCCAGGATGAATACAAAGATGCCGCTAAAGGACAGAGCTGGACAGCTATTGACTGACCGTACAGAACAGCTTAAGCTATTCGCAATGACGGCACGACCTCTTTTCCACTTACAGAACTGCCCGTAGCTGAATGCGTGAAAATTATTTCCGACATGTTTCTGTCTTTTGCACTCTTTAAAAAATCGCTATTCTGCTTCACGCATACTCGAAACTAATGTAGGTGTCTCCACTGCGGCGCCGTCATAGCAAATGGACTGAACATTTTGAACTACTATCCCAGTTTCAAATGTCATAGAATAACAAAACTAGCAGCGTATGACGCCTACACTTCCTCGAATTAATCGCTTTAACTCGGAAGCGCCATCACTGGATGAAATTGTAGCAGCCATCAAGAGTATGAAATCCAATAAAGCGCCAGGGATAGACTGTATATCAGCCGCAATGCTCAAAGCTGACCCATCTTTGTCAGCCCAGATGATGCATCAGCTTTTCAGCAATATATGGGAAACCGCAACTTTTCCGGTGGACTGGATGCAGGGCATATCGGTCAAAGTCCCTAAGAAAGCAGACCTAACTGAATGCGGTAACTGATGGCGTGGCATCACGTTGCTCTGTATTACTCTCAAAGTACTCTGTAAGGTAATCCTCAACCGGATCCTGGACAAGATCGACGCTACTCTCCGGCGGTAGACCATATCACAACGCTACGCATTATATTGGAGCAGATCAACGAATTCCAGGACTCTCTTCTGCTGGTATTCGTTGACTTCGAAATGGCGTTCGACCGACTCAATCACGAAAACATTTGGGGCGCACTTAGGCGTAGAGGAGTTCCAGATAAGCTAGTCCATCTCATCGAGGCTCAGTACGAGGCGTTCTCGTGCAAGGTTTTGCACGACGGCGTCTTATCCGACCCTATAAGGGTTACTGCTGGCGTGAGACAGGGCTGCGTTTTATCACCGCTTCTGTTTCTCATCGCTATGGATGAGATATTAGTTGGAGCAATTGACAGTAGACCAAATCGAGGATTGCCTTGGAATCCTCTAACGATGGAGCAGCTAAATGACCTCGACCTAGCCGACGACATTGTCTTGCTCGCACAACGCCGAAACGATATGCAGAGCAAGTTAGATGACCTCTCCGAGAGCTCCCAGGCAGCAGGTCTCACAGTCAATGTAGCGAAAACTAAGTCAATGGTAGTGAACACTGACAATTCCACCAACTTCACAGTAGCGGAACAACAAATTGAGCAGGTAGACACCTTTCAATATCTTGGTAGCCAGACAACGCCCGATGGTGGTACCAAGACTGATATAGCCACACGGATCAGGAAGGCCAGGGGTGCCTTTGCAGGCCTGCAAAACATTTGGCGCTCAAACCAGATCACTCTACGTACGAAAACCCGAATCTTTAATTCAAACGTTAAATCCGTATGCCTGCGAAACGTGGTGCGTCTCAGCGGAGACAAAGCGAAAACTGCAGGTATTCATTAACCGGTGCCTGGTGGCCTGATAACTGGATACCCAATGAGGAACTCCATCGTCGGTGTCATCAACGGCCGATAGCCACAGAAATTCGTGAACGTAGGTGGAAGTGGATCGGACACACCTTGAGGAAAGGAGCGAACGAGGTTTGCAGAGAAGCACTCGACTGGAATCCACAAGGACAGCGTAGAAGAGGCAGACCCAGAGGCTCATGGCGACGGAGCTTAGCCAACGACATCCGGGCTGTAGACGAGAACCTGCCCTGGCGACAGGTAAAAACCATGGCTGGTAACAGCAGAGGAGATCTCTGATTTCATCCTTTTGTTCTGCCGGACCGGCGAACATGGACACGTTCTGTAATGTCCTATGCGTGGCCCAAATTCAAAGCGCGAAGCAGCCAGGGGGAGTCGATTTCAACTATTTAAAAGCTTCCCAATCAATATTGCTTGTTGAATGGTTCGTCGTCGTTGTAATGTATCTAATCCCAGAAGTCGACAGCGGTCAAGGTACGGAGGAATGTCAGATGCGTTGCGCCATGGTTTGAGGCCAGCCTGATGAAACGTTTCTGGATGCACTCGATTCGAATGCTCCAAAACCAAACTACAGCATATAGCGCCTTTAGGCAGTGAGAATCAGTAAAATCTTTTGCAATTATCGCTTTAGAGCCGACAACTGAGCGGTGTAAGTCAAATGAAAGTTTCGTGTCTAGCAGGATGCTCAGGTCGTTTATTTGATTTACTCTCGAGAGTGTGACACCATCAATTTGGTATGCAAAAGTGATAGGCCTTAAGATGCGATGAAAAGTGATCACTACGCATTTGTCGGTGCTAAGCGATAACTTATTTCTTCTACGCCAACCAGCTTATGGTGCTGATAATGCTTTTTTGCAGATGATTTAATGACAATAATTTTCAACATAATATTTATTGGAGGCCATTTTACAACATCTGCATACTATACAGTCCGACCCACCGTAGCCTACCAATTTTCGCCAGATGTGCGATGGGAATTTCTCCAAGCAGTGCATGTAGTTCGTGATTCATAGGCCACTCTCCACTTTCAGTTTGTACCCTGCCAAATATCATGCGCAGTACCCTCCGGTCGCTTGAACACGGCAAGGGCGCATATGTCCTCCGTGAGCAGCGCCACAACTTCAATTCCTACAGATCTACTGTTTTGCGACAGGCTTTTTAATGCCCCGCTGAATCACTTTACGAGTGTTGTTGTCCATGGTCACCAGCGATCCCTTGACAGCGACCAGTTCGTCGCCGTCATCGATTACCGTCCGTGGAAGGCACCTAGACTCTGCTTCCAGTCTGGCGTAAACTGTCTCCGCCTTCGCCAAGCTCCTGGCAATGGTATCAAAGTCATCTGCGAAGCCTAGGAGTTGGCTACCTTTGGTGATGACCGTTCGTCGGATCACAACCGCTAGAGCGATGTTAAACAGCATGCAGGATAAACCGACACCTTGTCTGATGCCTCGTGTCTCGAAGGGACTAGGGAGTATCCCCGAGATACGCACGAAATACATCACTCGACCCAATGCAGACTAACGATCAGTCACGTCAGTTAATCCGGAAAACCGTGTCCGTGCATTATCTGCCATAGCTGGTCTCGGTCAACAGTACCGTATGCTGCTTTGAAATCCACGAAAATATGATGCGTGGGCACATTGTACTGCCAACATTTCTGCCAGATCTGTCGGACGGCCAAAATCTGGTCCGTGTTTGCGCGAGGCACCCATGAGGAAATTCCCTACGAAACCCTGTACTATCCATCGGACCATAGCGTACGCGACCGATGATTTTATAGTGGTCTTGATGGCCGCTGGTCTATTGCTATTCGATTTGAGTTCCGCAGGACAACAATTCTGAGGCTCGGAATGCAGGTTGTTCAACGAATGCCTGCTAATGCCTAAAATTACAAACAATGTTAGGTCTGAGAACAATTTAGATGTGCGTTCTGGTAATTTGATCTGCCAGATTGTTAGATTATCAACCTGGTTGATTGTTCATAATCTAACCCAGAATGCATTCCGATTAGCCCGAAAGTATTCACTTTTTAGAATGCAGTTGGAATCCACCCTTTTGGCACGTTTAACGTTACTATTTAAGGGTCGATTTGTCAAGCTGCTAATATCGCTTATTAATTTCGGGTTAGAGTTAAAGTAAACTCAGGTTATTGAAAGAATTTGAAATTTGTCATACAACGGAAACGACCTCCGTTTCCTCATTGTCATATATGACTATTAAACTAAACCACACTTCAATATTCAACAACAGAATGTGTCATTTTTCTGCGAAGCAAGCATTAATAAAAATGAAGAAATTGGCTCTGCTGTCATCGCATATCGATTCAAACTCTCTTATCTGTCTTTGCACCATGATATCACTGAAATATCAGTAACCGACACGAGGCTCTGCAATCAGTTTCCCCTGATAAACCCTCCCCACTTTATGACAAGCAAAAAAACCGCCACTTCAATCTAGTACGGAGTAAATAACAGTAAAAATAATATGTCAAACTCCAAACAACCGCCTGCAGCCGTTTCTCTTGCTTCTCCTTCACTTTTCTCTCAGCCCGTTACAATCTACCCCAGCTCGGCTCCAGCTAATTACCCATGTTCTGTATTTCGAACGAGTTGAAATATTTCGATCGACTTGGCAAATATTTCGTTCGAGTTGTTTTTTCATATGAAGATCTTTCGTTCGAACCGCTGTTTTTTCGAACGAAATATCAGTTTCGATCGAAACATCAACTCGTTCGAAATACAGAATAGGGGTGAATGTCGTTCTTGTCGCTCTAGTCATTGTGGGTTGCACTTAATTTCAAATTCACTGCTCCTTTTATAATGACCATAGCACATACAGAATATTAGATTAAAACATCAAACATCTGCTACGCACTTCTACTTCTTTCTTGGTGTTCATATAATGAACTGACGCGTCATCATTTTAGAAATTTAACAGTCTTATTCCGTCTTATCGTAGCTGATATCAACCGACACAGTAACTTAAAATGAACAGACACTCACATTGGTAAATCCCGCAAACTAAGATCCTTGAAAAAAGCCCGCACGCTGGGCGGTTGACTGCCGGAAACCTCCGGCGTAACCGGCCAGAGCATGTTGCGCAGATCAAAGTAGTGCGAAGGTCGCTGCCGATGTGTCCTGCTGCTTTCGAAACAATCCACGATAATCGACGATTCCTTGGCGTTCTCAAGGCAGCGGCAGAACGAACAAATTTCCACAGTTTGAGCGACGCTCGATCGAACCATTCCCGCCGCTACAACCACCACCAGGAGGCTGCCGTATGTCGCAACCTTGTCGTTGATCGCGAACAACATTTTCAGCGACACAGATTGGGCGTGCTTTCCCCAACTTTTGCTAAAGTATACTGGCCAAGTCGTACAACACCGAGCTGGTTGTGTGATACCTTGAAGCCTGCCACACAATCGATTCATTGTGTTAAGCTGTAACATGCCGCATATCACATAGGTAGATAAGATGCTCAATGGCACTGTTATCAGATGCAAGGGTTTGGTTTGGGGTAGGCCAGAGTACAGTACTCTCATTGTTGGTATAGAATGGTTCATAATTAATGTTATTTTGGTTCCCCTGAAATCATAAATGCTATGGTTTTTTCCTTGTAGGAGGCTGAACCATTGCGACCAAGGTTCGCAACCGTCACGATCCTTAACGCAGCAATGGGTCTAATGTTTCACTCAGCTTCAGTATCAGTACTTGTGGCTTGAGCAGCACGTTCTACTCCTTAATAGCCTTAATAATCCTCGATAGTATAGTGGTCAGTATCCCCGCCTGTCGCCCAGCTAACGAGTGTTCACTAATTACTATTCAACATTAAACAAAAGGTTATTCAGACAATCTGTATTTCTTACTAATAAGAAAAAAGCTTAAAACTTCCTATTCATAATTAACCTTTTTAAGCTCTTTGCGGTTTTTAATATGCTTAAACTTCATCTCGCCCTTTTTGTCCTTGTTCAGCGTTTTAAAGTGTCCCAGTCCTCGATTACCCGGTCTTCGTTCCGAGTTTTGAATCTTATAAGACTTGCCAAAGTCCACGTACGGAGGCTGAGTGAAGCCAAAATTTCGCGCGACCTGCAGCAGGTCCAAATTGCCCACATTGAACACATCCTTCATGTGATGGCCCTCGTACGCTCGCACATACGACTTGAATGCCAGCTTGCCCGACTGGTTCAGGAAGTAATTTTTCGACAGCAGATGCTCCAACTGCAATTGAATATCGGCTATTTTGCTCCAGGAGAATTCGAACTCATTCAGTGGAACCTTCGCTTGCTTAAGGTACTTCAAAAACCCGACTTCTTCTGGGCGCAGAATAAGCAATGCATGCCCGCAAAGGTTCTCACCACGTGCCGTACGACCAACCCGATGAATGTACTCCTTGGTGTCGTTCGGTGGATCATACTGCACAATCCAATCGACGGCAGGAATGTCTAAACCACGGGCAGCCACGTCCGTACAGAGTAATACTCCCGATTCGGCATTGCAGAACTGGAAGAAAACCGATGTGCGTTTCGCTTGCTTTTGTTTTCCCTGAAAAATAAATTATGCATTAGTTTACAGTACTTCTGGAGATTTGGTTTTACTAACATGGATCGAATTGACCGGCAGATCGATATAATTGAAAAGTTCATGATGAAACTTCACGGACAGGCAAGAAGAAAAGAAAACCATAACCTTCTTCTTGCGATTCTTTTTCAGAAAAGTGAACAACACCAGCAGTCGCTTCTCCGAAGGGCACACAATATAGCCCTGTTCTAATCCACTAACTGTGGCCTCCTCTTTGTTGTCATCCACACCCACATAGATGGGTTCGGATTTCAATGCCAACTTCCCCAACTCCTCTGTTCGGGCAGTTTGTGTCGCCGAAAAGAGCATTGTTTGTCGTTTTTCTGAAAAGAAAAGTACAATCAACCCTTAATTTCAGACCTAACATTGTAATTAATTAAGTACTTACTGGGCAGAATACTAATAATCTGTTTCATATCCTCCTCAAACCCAATCTCCAGTATCCGATCGCACTCATCGATAACCAAGCACTGCAAGTTCTTAAACAAAAAGTTGGGCGTTCCCTTCAAGTGATCCAGCAACCGCCCAGGCGTGGCAACAATAATATTCAAACCCTTGGCAAGCTTCTCGTTCTCCGTATGCCGGCTAGCACCACCCATCAACAACCCATACGTGTGGTGATGGTGTGCCATCAATTCCTTCAGCACACCAAAAATCTGCATAGCTAGTTCTCTGGTAGGCGAAATGATTATCACCCCGGTTCCGTTCCGTGGCTTGAACTGCAACTTATAGATCAGCTCAACAACCGGAATAAGAAAGGCCAACGTTTTGCCGCTTCCCGTTTTGGCCGAACCAATCAAATCACGACCCTCCAACAGTGGAGGAATTGCTTTCGCTTGGATTTCCGTCATTTTGCTGAAACCCATCTCGGTGATCGCCTTCAGTGTATTGTCCGAAACTTTGCCCTTGAGTGATTCGAACTCTTGATTACCGAGCAGAATTTCGTACGAACTGCCCTCTGCTATAGCGGGCAATTCTTCTGTGCCATTTTCTTCCGCGCTGGGTTCAGCACTCTCATCGTCGCTGTATTTTGGCTTCTTCACAACTACAAAATTATGAAATTATCAATTTGATTAGATTCAAACCTCATTAGAATCTGTATATTTACAAGCTCCGGGTTGTGGCTCGTCATTCGCTCGCTTCTTTTTCTTTTTTGCTAATTTTGGGTCGGTCGATTCAAGCTCATAATTTTGCTCCAAATCATCTACCGAAGCTGGAACCAAGTTTTGAAAAAAGTTAGAATTCCGACATAAACACGTTTTAACATCCTATTGGACCCTATGCTTACCTTTACCGTTTTGGCTGGGTGTTTGTTCCTTTTCCTGTTTGTTTTTTGACTTATTTTTCTTCCCCATTTTTGAACAGCAGAATAGCTCAGTACTAACACGTAAAATATAAGTTCTTTTCTGAAAAATTTACGGAAAAACACCAACGTGAAGCAAAACACATGTGCGAGAAGCACTTCGAGTTCGTTTGAAAAGAAAAATAAATGAAATCGATTTGACAGCTGCGACTGCAAAACTGCGGTTGAATTGTGATAGCCCTCTGGTTTTGAACCTGTCCAATCTATACCTATCGGTAACTGTACAGTTTACACGGAAAAAAATCTAAGCATTTTTATTAATATACACTGCCGTATTCTACCTGTCGGATGTGGCGTACCTACTTACAAATATTTATCCTAAATGAATAAACTAATCATAAAATTCATTACATCGAATAATCAAAAGTTATCTTGAAGCGTCTTAGTGGAATCTCAAATGAAAAAAATCATTTACTTTTACTAGTTATTTGTTTCGCCCATTCAATTCACTTCCCAAGTAACCAGTAAGCAGTCAACACAATTGTCAATTGACCTTGTTTTCTACTTAGTCTGATATGTAGGTTTACTGGTTATTTGGGAAGCACTGAACACTAGTCCTTTGACAACATTGTATGTATAAGCATACAGAACTATGATTAAAAGCTTATTTTTCTTTATATACTTCTGTAGAGCGCACATAATGCTAAAAAGACGAAATAGCGGGCTATTAAAATGCTACCCAAGTAACCATACACGCAGAAAAACGGTGATAGTTTGAAACAACAATCCCCTGTTGTTGAGTTCAACTTGTATCATATTTTTGAATCAAAAAAATATTGTTTAAACTGAATTCATACTCCTTTGGCTTCTACTAGATAGTTTATAAACACAAAAGTACTTATTTTTGATTCTACAATTTTTTCTTTGATAGAAACTAGCAATTATTCGAAATAACAAACCTTAATGATCAACTAAAAAGTCAGTTAGAATCAAAAAAATATCTGGGTTAGCCTCAAGCATTATATACATAATGGATATTAATTACTTTAAATACTTTAAGAATTTAAAAGCTGTTGATTTTCTTCAGTGCAGTACTCGAAATGTCGAATCAATCGCATCTATTTATAGACGGTAAAGTCGATAATGCAGTTCTAATTTAAATGATTGAAATAAATTTAAACGATTTTCATGGTTACAAAGCATTTTAAATTTATTTATCCATCACCTATTAAATAGTAGTTACGTCTTAAAGACACATTTTGCATCAGCCACGCTTTAAGCATTTTCTAACACCCTTTTATTTGCTTTATCACCTGTTCCGCAACGATGGTTTTTTGTACATCGGTTACACCCCCGTAGATTTCCGTTATCCTTGCATCACGATAGAAACGTTCGGCCGGCATGGTTTTAACGTAGCCCATCCCACCCATGATTTGCTGGCAGTTGTGCGCTGCGAAAGTGGCCGTTTCACCTGCATACCATTTGGCCATCGAACAAGATTTAGTTGCACGTTGATCCCGGTCAATGTCGGTAGCTGCTTTTCGAACGAGCAGCCTGGCATTTTCGATACGAAGCGCCATTTCGGCAATCCTGCTTTGAACGGATGATAGTTTTAGCAGTGATTGTCCAAAGGCAATTCTTTGATCGGCGTAGCAAACAGCCGCCTCCAGTGCCGCCTGCGCTATTCCAAGCGCTTGCGAAGCGATTCCTATGCGAGCACGATCTAACTGCTCCATTGCCAATCGAAAACCACCCCCAACCGTTCCAAGAATGTTTGATCTAGGAACACGAACATCATTCAAATATAAACTACATGTGGATGTTGCTCGAATGCCAAGTTTATCTTCCTTGGGGCCCACCGTTAATCCGGTTACCTTATCAAAGTCAAGCAAAAAGGCAGTGATCCCTTTGTACTTTAAATCGGTATCTACGGTGGCAAAAATGATGCCACATTGTGCCTCTACTGCAGACGTAACCCACGCTTTTGTGCCATTCAAAACCCAATGATCATCATCCGAGTGGGCTTTCGTATTTAAGGCTGCTACGTCGGAACCAGCATCCGCTTCACTAAGCGCAAATACACCTATCGAACTGTTCGAATATTTGCCGAAAAAATGTTGTTTTTGTGCTTCAGTACCTGCTCGATTGAGCAGATTTGCGAACAGACAGTTGTGTATCGAAACTATCGAACCGGTGCTTCCACAGCCCCGGGACAGTTCCTCTACCACCAGCGAGAGTGCTAGCATATTCAATCCTGAGCCTGCATATTCAGGGTCAACAGTGACTCGCATGAGTCCCAAATCCGCCAACTTCGCAATCTGCTCTGCAGGAAAGCGTGAATCACGATCGAGTTCCGTAGCAATCGGTACAAGCTCTCGATCCGCAAAGTTTCGACAAGTCCTTTGGAGCTCTTGTAAATGTGCGGGCAGTGGGCAAATGCTAAAACATCTAGTCAAATGCGTTGAGGAGGCTGAAATTGTAATCACCAAAATGAACGGCACGGAACAAACTTAAGTGATTTGAACTTGAATTAACTTACCAATTGCGGGGAGAATTTTGCGAAGCATCCTTATAGTACGATAGGTGATAGCAAATGTCGTTGTCAATTGATCATGTTAAATGACTAGCGGAAAATAAGCTAAGCAGGGCATATGGAAATTAGGCAAATATACCTCTCACCTCTCAGCCACTATCAACTGATAACATTTTATAACAGTACACCTTGCTTTCTTTTGTTTGGTTTTGATTGGGACTGTGAAAATAGTACGTAAAACGATAGCATTGTTGTTATCGTAATACATATTATGTCTTATAATAACATATATTGCTACATAGTAATTAAACATAGCATAATTAGTATACTAAACTGTATTTGCGAATAATGCGCGTTGTGGTTTGAAGTTCTAATTTTTGTCATTCGGTTAATATGTGCGTAGGCAATATTTTTATAGCCTTTCATATAATCGGAGTATCGAGTCTACATTATCGACAAACAGACAGCCCAACGAATTGCGCTACATAAGCACGAATTTTCAAAATAGTGATGTGCTTATTTTAAGAAAAAATATTTAAAAAAATGAAAGTTTTAGTTACATTGTTTTAATAATTATTATAGTATTGCCAATTGCAAGTAAAATTGTACCATCCAAAGTACGATATCGCTCATAAAAGTGCTATTTTGCATTAAATCGTTTCGGTATCTTCGGCGCACTTATTGCTTGGAAGATAACGAAAAAGAAGAAAACAAACTCAGTGTCGTCGATAGAGTGCAAAAATAATGTTGTTTTTTTCAGGATTTACCAGTTGGCTTATATTTACATATATTATAAAAAAAATTGGTCTCAATATATTGTAGAAGGGGGGGGGGCTACAAAAAAATAATGACATCAAACCTTCAATAACTAAACAAAAGAGAAGAAACCAGTGTTTATTTTCCCATATTCTTAAAAATTTAAAACAAAAATTTTGTACAGCACTTGAATTTTAGTTCAAACCGAACCAAAGATCAAAATTTTTTGACCCAAGCACATAAAGTAAGCATCCTAGTAGAGATGAACCAGTTTGATAATAGTGGAGTACCACAGGATCACCTTAGCAAGTCAATCGTAAAACTTGATCTTCATTTGAGTTTTGCTCTGAACTTGCGTGTCACTCGGTCCTTGTTTTTCTGAATAATCGACATACGTATCACTTACTAGTTCAGAACTCAGTACTGTAGCAGATATGACATGGATTGGTAAAAAGTCGGTATAATAAAGTGCAATATGGATAACCACAAATTAGAGTGTACAATTAGACTACTCGAAATCTGAAATTAGGTCGACAGCACGGTTCGAATGTATGCGCCCTGAGTCAGACTGAGACAAAGCGAAAGCGACATCGCAAAGGCGATCGATTGATCGTTGAGAGAATGAGAGATATTTGAATCGGAGCGAAACGAAAGGAAATTCAGTCTGTTGGATATATTAGCCGACGTAAGTCGCACTTGCAATTTGCTCCCGAAAGAAAAGAACGAAAAGCGCGACAATGGCACAGTTGGTAGGATTCCACCTCGGTAAGTTAAAACCAATGATGAAACCTAGGATTTAAAAATAATAAGCAGCAATAATAGGCAAATCTAAAAAAAAAATGTAATGCATTTTACGTGACAGGAGATATGTCAACCTATAGAGTGTGCGAAGTACGGTAATTCATACGACCGTACGTATAAGGAATGAGCTGGAACTGTGAAGTGGGCAAAATAAAATATGGCGGCAAAAAAAAATTCATTGGACTTAGTTAAAAAAAAATGGAGACAAACAAAATGAATGAGCAGGCAAAAAAAAATTAGGGCAGTCAGTGAAAAAAAAAACGATTAAGCAAAAAATATATGTCATTCAGAGAAAAAAAAAACGTGTAAGCAAAAACGGCTTCAGATAGGAAAATGTATGTGCAAAGATGGCATTCAGTAAAAAAAAAATGAAAGCAAATAAGCAAAAAAAGAGATGGCATTCGGCTGATAAAAAAAGTTTGTGCAAAAATAGTAAAAAAAAATAATTCTTTGATACATATGGAAAAAAGAAAAAAAAAAGAAAAGAACTGGTAGAAAACAAGCCGTTTAGACGGAAAAAAGTTTGTGTAGAGATGGTACCAAAATTCGTTGGTGTCAGCAAAAAAAAAAAATATGAACAAAAATAAACGACATTTATCGAGACAAAAAAAAGATATGGTATAGAGTGAAAGAAATGATGTGCAGGCAATGCCTGAGAGTAATGCAAAAAACATAAAAACTAAGTTAGGTAATGGGCAAAAGAGGACGTTTAGTGATTTATAAATTTATATTTTTACAGCAATAATCGTGAAATTTGGACAAATAACTATTGAAGTGTTTGTTGATATGTGTTCATGTTGATTGGATGAAAGAAAAAAAAACAAAATGCGATGCAATCACGGTACTGCTAGGCAGCCATGTTTATTGAATCACCATCTAACCATTTGCGTAAATGAGAGAGCATGACACTGTTATACGTTCTGTTCATTTCACTCTGCAAAGCCAGTATGCTGGCAGACGGGTATTATTTTCAAATCTTAGCCAGATTTGTGCAAATAATACCCACGCCGGTAGTAGATGTTGGCTACTGTCAAACACATAAAGTAAGGATTGGGTTGCCAGTCCCTTGGATGCAATTCATTAAGTGAAATTTCATTCAGTGATTTAACTCATAAAAATAATGGCATGGAGTATGGCATTTGTGCTCTACTTCAGTAAATCTGAACTACGGTGATAGATTTATAGCAAGATTTTCGAGCATTGGATTTGCTCAAAATGCCGCACCGATTTGGACAACAAGGTTGAGTTTCGAAAGTGTCTTATTTACTTTAGCAGCCGGAAGTGGTAGAATCTACTGGTGAGTTAAATTTTGGATGATTAATGCAGAGCATGAGGATGAGGCTGCGCGGTTTACCCTTTGGAGTTGTCATGAGACAGTAGAGTAGTTGTGCTCACGAGTTTTGATGTGAATTTTGTGTCGAATATTGCATGTACATGGCACACGGTTCGTAGCGGTCGTGTTTGGGAGAGTGGTGAGGTTGAGCATGACATTTTGTGTGCACTTTGAAAATGAGCATATCGCCCATTGCTATGGCGGTTTCTTGACAATAGGTTAGTGCATGCGGCGGGGCAGTATCGCTCGTATTCGGAATGTTTTTCAATAGCGCATTTTACGTGACAGTAGATTTGGAGCTTGCTGATGTTGATGCTGCGCTTTCCCAGTGTTGTGTTGGTACTTGACATAACACAAGGTACCACACGGGAGGGTAACATCGATATCAGCAATGTTGTCAGTTCCTAAAATGGTCTAATTGTAATGATGCACATAAAGCGAAGAATACAGAATTCAAGATTGGGTAAAGCAGGTTCCCTTATACACATAAAAGGATAATACTACCAGTTACCCAGGGAACAAACCCATTAAGATTGCTGATATTTACCTTACGCACCGACGCGCGATTTGTAGCTACTTTTGGTAGATTATGCACGTTTCGCCCAATTATACCCCGGTAAAAAAAATCAGACGGTACGGTGAAAAACGATGTTTTTATTGCCTTTTGCACTGGACTTAGCAAGCTCAATAAATATATAAAGATTTTTGGCGTAGGCTGTTGATGTATGATGCTTTCCAACATGACAATTTGTCCTAGCTTCGGCTGGACATATACTAAAATTGGAACGATACAGAGGAGAAGATTAGCATGGCCCCTGCGCAAGGATGATACGCAAAATCGCGAAGCGTGATTATTCAAACAATATTGTAGATGTCAGAGTAATAGCATGTATATAAACTAATACCACCATCTTCCATGGAAGGCGAAGGTACTAAGGGTACTAGGCCTGTTAGACATATCTGACAGTGTGTCCAGTCTCGATACAGGTAGTCGTCGCATGAAGTCATGATAAGAACGTATTGAATCTGTGTTGCTAGTTACATTGGGCTGTCGTTAGAGGCCGTGTTGCTGATTTCTTAAAATTGTTTGTTTTAAAAATGAAGTTTGAACTAACAGAAAGAGAGAAACTCAATATATTAGTAAAAATGTGGTGATTCACTTATGCATAGATATTCAATACGAGGTCATATTGATTTATTTACTACTTTAGTTGCTCTTATATTTGTATCTTACGCAAAGGGGTAATCAAGTTGCCATGTTTATCATCATAAAAACGGGTGTAATATATGCACGGAGAATAAAAATGTAGTTTCAACCACATTTATGGTTGTTTTACGCACAAACAAAAATTTCGTTTTGTTTCAAACTGAAATATATGATTGAAATGAAAATATTCATTGTTATAACAATCTTAACTTCAAATTTGAAAATACTTTACTTTTAATTCAAAACTATTATTTTCTAGATTCAAACAGAATCTCGTTTTGAAACAACAATATTTTCAGGTTGTTATAAAAATATTTTATTGAGGCTTACAGCAACAATCATTTTGTTTGAAACAAACTGGAGCTTTTTCTCTCCGTGTGTGTGTAATAAACTGGCAAATTTCACATACATTTGAAGTAAAGTAAAGTATAGCTAGGTTGGCGAGTGCCCACCCAATTGTCATATTTGTGGTCCCAATAGTGCCTTTCGATTAGTCGATTGATGATAACTCAATTTATTTTGTCACAAGTTGCAACCCGTGTCCGCAGAGTAGAGAAGGGGGATAATGTAGCAGATATGACATGGATTGGTAAAAAGTCGGTATAATAAAGTGCAATATGGATAACCACAAATTAGAGTGTACAATTAGACTACTCGAAATCTGAAATTAGGTCGACAGCACGGTTCGAATGTATGCGCCCTGAGTCAGACTGAGACAAAGCGAAAGCGACATCGCAAAGGCGATCGATTGATCGTTGAGAGAATGAGAGATATTTGAATCGGAGCGAAACGAAAGGAAATTCAGTCTGTTGGATATATTAGCCGACGTAAGTCGCACTTGCAATTTGCTCCCGAAAGAAAAGAACGAAAAGCGCGACAAGTACGAAATAGTATCATAATCTAACCATAGTGTGAAAATGGCGGTTTAGGTCCCTACAACTACCAGCTACCGACATTTTTTAAGAAAATAAATCTCTAAAATTATTGACACATTCCAGCGTTACGGGACACAATTAGCACCCATTGTCACCCTGTGAATCACCTTCGGTTTTACCAATTTTTTGGCAAATACCTTGTAAAATAGTTGTCAAAAGAGTACTTCTTTTTCCACTAGAATGCCAGGGATTTCATGAAACAGGAACCGATCTGCATAGTAGGGATAATGTACCGTAACGCTGGAATGTGTCTATTCACGTTTGAAAACGCTTGTTTGTTGGTCAACCTTTTAGTCATGCATATCAGCCCATTCCTCAGCCGATGCTTCTTCTGCAACAATAACGTTTATTTTATTCAATTCCATTTGGCCGGCCGCCAGCACGGCTATATGGGCCAACAAAGGTAAACACCTTTGTATATGAAGGATGCAAACCGTTTCGAAAATTTCATGTTTCGAACATGAAACAGTTCGGTGACATCTCTTCTGCATGCATCCAATGCATGGTTTATAACAGTATCTTTGAGCTTTAGGTCCCCAAAATCTAAAACTAGGGTAATTACTTGGAAACTAAGGAGTAAAACGACCAATTCTGAGTTCCGAAACCACCGATCGCTGATATTACGGAGTGTCTAATTTATTGTACACTCAAGTCGCTTTTTACACGAAGGATACGTCCCGCGTAAATCAAAACCGCGTAAATTCCGAAATTCGTGTGAAAAAAACCGCGTAAATCCCGGAATTCACGCAAAAAAAACCGCGTAAATTTCAAAATTCACGTAAAAAAACAAAATTTCGCGTAAAAAAACTAATTTCGCGTAAAAAAACTTTGTGGATTTCAACACTACGCGAAAATAGACGTTTTGAACACATCCGCGTAAATTCCGAAAATCGCGTTAAAAAACCGCGTAAATTCCGAAATTCGCGTAAAAACCGCGTGAATTCCGAAATTCGCGTAAAAAAACTACGTAAAAAGCGACTTCAGTGTATTTCTATTTTCATTTTATCTAGTCGGGTTTATTTCTAATTCCCGTCGTAGTAAGTAAAGCCATTCTAATTTTCATCATTTGTTGGATGGATTTAATGAATACTCCAAAAGTTCTTGTGCTGATTTGACTAAAACACACCTTCCGATCCGTGAACTTTGAAATCACTGAAAAGCGATTATTAAAGCATATTATTGAAATTACGCAACTGATTTTATTTCTTAAATTCGTCGTACCGTTTTAAAATCCGTCCATCAAAATTTTTCATCGTCCGAACTAAAAATCACAACAATGTTTACGAAGCTAACGCGCATGAATTTGTGTAGGACGGCATGACAAATGTTATTCTGCAAAATTTCTGCAGGTCAGGCAAGTTTTCCTGGCTGCAGAATAACGACGTTTTCATTTACGAATGACGGAAATTGAAACGATTAGTCGACATTTTCTTCATTGTCGCACGAAAAAACGTAGGAAATTTGGCTGGTAGGACTTCTTTAATGATAAAAAGCATTTAAATAGATTTCAGGTACTTTTGATTGATCGCGTATGATAGACAACAAGTAAAATATTAAGGAATATCTAGTTTTGCATTGTGTGTCATAAAAATGCTGATATTTTTAATAATTTGTGTTGGATAGGACGGAAATAGGCAATTACGACGAAGCAGCAAAATACCCTATTACCCTGTTAATGGTCAATCAGGGGAATTCTTGCTGCACACATAATTTTTTTTAAATGCTTTGAGTTTTCGTTTTGACATATCTCGCTTGGTAGTTTGTTCTTTGTGCTATTCGTTCAAAATAATAATTTTTACTGAACATTCGAAACTACCCGAATTCCACACAGAAGTTCACCGAAGAATTAAACTAACTCAGTGTCATGGATAGAGTGCAAAAATAATGTTTTTTAATGATTTATGAGTTATTTTCGGTAATAACATGGTTATATTCGTTAACATGTTCAGTATGTAAAGATTTCCTTTCATTAAATGGTTGGTTTTGTGCTAAAACGTGCTAAAACCTTTTAACAACAGAGCACCACTGATAATTACATAATCAAAACGGCTTTCGTTTAAAAATGTATTGTAAATTTGGATAATCCGAACAGAAGTTTATGCGTTTACTGTTCAACTTAATTTTATTATTTGCATTTTTGATAAATTGGAATAAAATTTCAATGTCGTAAAGTTCAGAGACGTTACATACCTATATGAGACTGTATGAATTATTTTTACCCGCACTCTACAGGTAGAATATTTAACCTTTGCAGGTGGTTTTATATTATTCTGTTTTTGCGCAACTTCGTATGTCCCATATTGTCTAGTGGTTAGGATATCCGGCTCTCACCCGGAAGGCCCGGGTTCGATTCCCGGTATGGGAAGCTTTTTTTCGATTTTTTTTTGACAAATATAACGTTATTCACTTTCTTCTAGGTAGTGCAACTTGTTTATTTTTTATTATAAACCATTGAATATTAATTACGACTTGAACACTGAAGCTATTATTTGCACTATAAACTGCCATTTCAATAATTCTAACATCTGACACGAACACATTCTATTTAGCGAAAGCATAACTTTTATTCATTCAAGATAATTTAAACAAAATGTAAAGACTGAGAAATGCAATGGATTAGCAATAGTAGTTTTTTCACTTACGATCTAGCTAATATTTCATTTCCATTATATTTTATTTAGAGCTTGCTTCCTGCTGCTCAAACTTCGGATATTTATTTTCAACTGCAGTCCAAGAGAGCTTACCGGTTGACAATCCGCGGACTACTTCAGCCACCTCTGAAAGCTATGTAGAAAAACACCTAGATTAATCTTCTGCCTTTAAAACATGACAGTAATTATGGATGTTACCTCAATTCGAACTTGCTTCATTGAATCACGTTCACGCAGTGTTACACTATGCGGTTCGTTCAATGTATCGAAATCAACCGTAATACCGTACGGGATGGCGATTTCATCAGTACGAGCATAACGACGGCCAATCGAACCACTAGAGTCGTCCACCTTATGGGAAACGTCCACGCTTGTGAGAGCAGACGCTAAAAACATAAATCAAATTAAATTATGTTGCCAATAAGAAGGCAACAAAAACTTACAAATTTGCTTGACGAACGGCGCAAACTCGGCGTTGTTACTAAGCGGTAGTACGGAACATTTCAGCGGTGCAACCACTGGAGGCAGTGAAAAGTAGCTCCGCTGCTCGTCTCCTTCACGCATTCGGAAGCTGTGCTCCAACAGGGAGTACATAATGCGACCGATACCGAACGATGGTTCAATAACACTGGGCGTAATTTCTTCTACGTGAACGGTTTTAGAGCTAGTTTTGACAGCAATCATTGCGGCGTCGAGCACAACCTCCGAGCCATTCACGCTCAGGCTATGCTTTCCAGAGTCGGCTAAACTCTGCCCAATAGCCTCCACGTCCGAAAGGCTTAGCTTCGCCAGTGCTTCGGTAATGGATTTCGCTTCTTTTTTAAATGCTTTTCCAATCGCCGGTTTGTTTGGCACAACCTCGGTTACTTCAATAGTTTTTGGGGCCGGAAGTTTCTTCTCCGCTACTAACTTGACTCCGGTTGCGTTCGTATGCTGCGTCAAATCGTATGCCGACCGATCGGCACAACCAACGCACTCGATCCATCCGTAACTGGTTAAGCACTCCGCGTCCCAACAGTCACAAGCATAATGAGCCATTTCGTTGCCCATGTGCTGCCGGAAGCGTAACCGATCCGGAAGGATACCAACCTTAAGCATGAATTGTTGAATTCGAGCCATAAAATAACCCAGCGTTTGATTTGCAACCAGACCGCTTGCCACAGCTTTTCCAATCGTTATCTGCTGAGCGCTTTTTCCGTCCATTTGATTGCAAGCCGAATACAGTGTCATGACGATATCCTTTACATTATCGAATTTAGGATGATCCTTCAGTTGTGGATCGCAGAAATGTTCGATCTCACACATGGTAAATTCGCGAACTCGAATCAAACCGGATCGGGGCGAGATTTCATTACGGAACGAGTTTCCAATCTGGGCTGCCGCAAACGGCAGCTTACCTTGATTAAATTCCAGCAAACGTTTGAAGTTGACAAAGATGCCCTGAGCTGTTTCAGGCCGTAGGAATCCTTTAACCAAGCCCGTAGGACCAATCTGAGTTCCGAACATGAGATTGAATTCAATCGGTTCCGTTAGCTCGTTTCCAGTAATCGGACTCTTCATACCGAACTTTTTCAAAATCGCACCCATTTCCTCTTTGTTCATACCGTCCAACTTAATGACGATGTCCTCACATTCGTCTTTCAGTTCCTGGGTAGCATCCTTAGCTGCCGATATTTTCTCCAAATGATTCTTTATCAAATGATCCAAACGGAAACATTCCCCATTCTTTACGTCTTTCACCATTAAATCCGCAAACCGATCTACGTGTCCAGATGCCTTCAAAACGGGCTCAGGCGTTAAGATCGAACAGTCCACCTCAAGCATTTGCTCTTCCAGCACAAAGAACTGCCGCCAAGCGTTAATCATGTTTGACTTCAACGCGCAACCCATCGGTCCAAAATCGTACTGACCGGTGATTCCACCGTAAATAGCAAAACTCTGATCATAGAAGAACCTCCGCTTCAACAAATCTTCCATACGAGCACGATCGAAAGTAGCAACGGCTGGCGCCAAGCTGAGCTCTTTCTCCTCCAAAACCTTTTTCCGTGCCTTCAGCTCATTGACGGCTTTTTTGACATCGATTTCCGGACTGCCCTCGGCCTTAAGCTTTCGTACCAAATCACCCTAATGACAGAAAATTAAATTACACTAACGTTAACCACGAAATGCTGGATTGACATCTTACCTGCTCTTTAACGGCCTGTCGCAGCGGAGCTAGAATTTCCTCTATCTTCGGATCCATGGTCATGCTTTCCAGCAGTTGCTGTTTTAGTTTAAAGTCACGGTGCTTTTTATTCGAGCCCCAGACAAGTGGTTTGCTTTTACTGACTGCGCTCTGCTGACTAAACACTGCACTGGCTGACGAAAGATAGTATTGATTTACCACTAAAAGATGACGAAACTTTCCTGCTGAAGTACAGAAGTTTGAACACTGCTTTTTTAGTGCAACCTTTCCAGATTGGTACAGAATTACTCTATTTAAAACAACCGAAATGGAATGGTGCATTTAATAACTGGCGAACGCACTGATAGTTGTTTTAAAATTGGGAAAAACTAACGATCACCGGGATAGAATATGTTGTAAAATTTTCACGTCAGCACATTCACTTTTCCTCAACGAACTTGCACAATAATTTGACAGTTCTGTAACGTGTCTGATTGTTTTTTGCCGTCGTTCTTTTTGGGGTGACATTCTGCGCAAGACGCGCAAGAAACAGGCGAAGGCGAACTGAGCGAAATACAAAATTGCGTAAACGTGAGTTGACGCATAGATGGCGCAATTTTCGAAACAAAATTGCGTTTTACAAACTCGAATTAATTCACCAATCGGAAGGAAAAACTGTGTTATCATTCCAATTTATCCAATAACTCTTTTATGGATTTTTTTAAATGTACAGTTTAACAAGTGAAGTGACTGGAGGTATTGATGCCAACATGAATATCAGTTGGATTATATTACGTATTAAAGTATTTACGGCTGTTTGCAATTAAACAAATTTCTTTACCTCAAATTTTATGAAGATACGAAGTAATGGAAAATTTGACTTAAGTAATTACTTCATACGCAATGTTTTTGATTATATGTGTCATTTCATATCGTCAGAATATTCAAATTAAATTGAATCTTATAAAAGCAAAAGAAGCAACGCATTCGGCTTAAACGTCTTTCTAGGTTTCTAAGACTTAACCCTTCTTTTGGGACAGACTTCATAGTCGTTAGTTAGAGTACAGGACGGTTACGGGGCTGACAATCCTACTGACTGTATCTAGCAGCATCGTCTTGCCGAACATACGACGACTGGCTTGTAGGCTTGCATCGCATCTCGAAGCTATCTGAGTGGTTAGATGCTTATAAAAGCAATGCAAGTAAAAATTGTACTCGTCGTCGTCGTCATCATCATCAAACGGGTGTCTTGTGCTGTTTCAAGAAATCGTTTCCATTTAACTTGATCTTAGGCCACTCGTTGCCGATTTCCCATCAGGAATTCACAAGTCGCTAGTTTGCGCGCAAACTTCGTCTGGTAGAGCCATCTCGCATGTTGGCCCCTCTGCTACCGGTGCCGGTGGGGATGTTGAAGAGAATCGTTTCTGTCATCCGGCAGACTACCGATTTTCACCAGATGTGCAAAAGAAATCTTCCCAAGCAATGCCTGTAGTTCGTGATACATAAGCCACCGGCACTCTCCGCTTTCAGTTTGTATTCCGCCAAATAAATTTCCCAACTAAATGGTTCTTTCCTAAACTAAATAATTTGCACACTGGCAACAGATTGCTTTCGGCGATAGTATAAATGGACTATGAACATTACACTACCCCCAAAAGCTAGTTGTTGTGAGTTTATTGTAGAATTGTGGGCCTTAACCCTTTATAAGGCAGTGGCAACTATATTGCCACCAACATAAATTTTTTATTTTGCTTCCATAATTATATTGATGTCATTATAGACGCAAAACAAATATTTTTCGTTGGTGGCAAAATAATTGCCTCGGCCTTATAAAGGGTTAAGCGGCACCATCTCTATAATTTCCCAACTAATTTAACATTGGTTTTATCCAAGTTGTCACCTCTAGCTTGAATGTTTGTTCTCGGTGGCGCGTATGTCCTCCGTGAGCAGCGTAACTGCTTCTAGTCCATAAAGTACTATGGCTCTTATTAGAGATTTGTACATTGTCAGCTGCATACGTTTTGATCGTAGCGTTTTGTGAAGGACAAAGTAGGCCTGATTTCCTGCTTGAATGCGCCACTGGATCTCCGTATTAGTGTTGTTGTCAGCGTCGCCAGCGATCCCAAATGCATGAACTCGTCCACCTTATCTTTTTCTAGTTCGTCGCCGTCAACGGTTACCGTTCATCGAAAGCGCTCCCAAGAGCCTCCTCCTTTCATGTATAAGCTTTTCGACGAATTTATTTTTAGTCCCACCCTCCTAGATTTCGCTACCAGTCTGGCGTAGACTACTTCCGCCGTCGCAAAGTTACTGGCTGTGATCCAAAGGTACCTGGCTGGCAAAGTAACCTGCAAAGAAATTGACTGCTTTTGCTAAAAATCGTGCCTCTCGATTCGCGCCCCTCTTCGGAACCACTGTAAATCTTGAATGATCCGAAGAGCGAGCATCGAAGCGAAAGGTATGATTTTTAGCAATCAAGTGTAATGTTAAAAGCCGATAAAACCTTGTTTCATACCTCACCATGTCTCGACGGAACTGTAGAGGTCTGCTCTACAATAAAACACAGTTTTATCCGGGTCTAAAACAATCCTTTTTATTAACTTGTTTCACTTGTCACTGACAAAGCCTTGTCGCCTTCGTTGTCTGATTTCAACTGCTGCCGTATCTGTTAGCTTTTTATTTCTCTCCTTCGCAGTCAAAGTACTTTGAACAACAGGTAATGGGCTACACGCTAAAAGAGTTGCATGTAAGACCCTACAATCCCCCTTAGCTTTTAAAGAATCAATGTGGAATAAAATCCTTAAATCTAGTGGGTTCGTTTCTAGTACGCGTAATCTTTCTCGGAGGTTCTTCGCTTGATTGAATATCAGATGTAGAGTTACCTGGCACTTCTAATTTCTTCAAATGGGTTACATTCCGTCGATATTGTCTACCAGAAGTGTTTGAGCGGATAATTGTATCACTGCCTTGTTTCCGAATTACTTGAAACTCTTCCGGTGCAAAACACGAATCCAACTTGTTCTCTTTCCTAATGCGTTTAGCAACCACACTATCTCCCACCTTAATTTTACTAGTCTGTGCCTTTCTTTGGATATCTGCGTATACCCTTCCTTTTTCCTTCGAAATTCTGTCTCGGTCCCTTATTTCTTCATCGTCAAGTCTAGCCGGAGGAACACAAGGTAGTTTACTTCTTATTTTTCTACCGAACATTAGCTCTGCAGGCGACATTGATGTCGTTGAATGATTAGTAGAGTGATAGGTTAACAGATACTGCCTCATTTCTGTCTTCCAATCTTTCCCTAGCTGTTGTGCGATCTGCAACCGCTTGAGTAAAGATCGATTCTGGCGTTCCACCTCGCCATTCATAGCTGGCCAATATGGAATCGTATTTACTAATTTTATTCCATTGACTTCACAGAATTGCTTAAATTCTTCGCAATTCTCATTCAGCTGAGGGCCATTGTCCACTCGCAGTGTCATTGGTAATCCAAACCGAGAAAATATTATCGAAAGTTCTGCTATAGTATCGCTAGCCGTTATTGAACTCATTTCACACACCTCCATAAATCGACTGTAATAGTCGATCACAACTAACAAATACTGTCCGTTAGGCAATGGGCCTAAAAAATCGGCTGCAATATCTATCCACGGTTGATTGGGGAGTTCACGACGAATCAACGGCTCTGGAGGATTCGGGGCTGATACAAGAGTACATCCTCTGCATTGTTTAACGAATGCTTCAACCTGTTGGTCGAGCTTAGGCCACCATACGTTTGTCCTGAGATGAGATTTCATCATCCGCATTCCTGGATGCCCTTCATGAGCTAACGTTAACACTCGGTTTCTGAGACTTTCAGGGACAATAATACGATCAACTCTCATAAGAACCACTCCAACAGTACATAACTCATTCGCAATGAGTTTGAAGGCCAAAGGTAAATCTTCGTGATTTCCCTTATCTAAGCACTGAATAACATCTCTTATTTCTGCATCGTTTTTACTCCCTTCTTCTAATTCTTCCCATCGCAAGGCTGATGCTGCAGCCGCGCAACTCGCAATTTCTCGAATAATGATTTCTTCGGATGAATCGAATGGAGTTGATTTTAGTGTAGCTATTCTAGAAAATATATCAGCAATATTTTTCTGCCCAGAAATGTGTATGATTTTGTATTCGAATGCTTGCAATCTTAATACCCATCTCTCTATACGAGCACATGGTTTAGACTTTGGGGTAAACAGATATTCGAGCGCCTTACAATCAGTGATAAGATCAAACTCTTTCCCGTAGAGATACATGCTAAATCGTTCTACGCTCCAGACCAAAGCTAGAGCTTCTTTTTCAGTCTGGCAATAACGAGACTCTGTCTCGGTGAGAGTTTTAGAAGCAAAACAAATCACTCTGGATTCTCCTTGTATATTAGTTTGAACTACCCAAGTAACCAGTGAGCACTTAAAGAAGCAGAAATCTAGCTTTTTATTAGCCTATGGTGCACACCATATCGTGCAGCATAGTTCAATATGCCTATAAAAAGCTGCTAGAAAGCCGGTTTTGGCGAAATATCCGGCTACATTAGTGCTTGGAGCTTTACAAAAGTCATAAAACGTAACGCCTGTTGCGTAACGGTAAAACGTCAAACATAAAAAAATGCGAAAAATATATTGTACATCCTTTTTTATCTTCCCTCTCTGTTATGCTTATATGGCGTACTTTGTTGACGTTTCAAGATTGCTTTTTGTTATTTTCTTTTTCGGTTAGAATTGAACCGCCAGCCAATCTGTCGATAGGAATAGGAATAGAGGAGTATAGGACAACGCCTTTACCAGTTGATCTGTAAACGGTAGTTGCGAGTCAGCTGCCAATAGCTCTACTTAAATTACCGAAATTCTTAACTCGGATGTTTGATTTGCTTATCAAGGCGGAATGGAGGGAAAGATTTTGTTTTTCACATATCTTCCATAAGTTGCGCTTTGGGAGAATTACCT
Source organism: Sabethes cyaneus (assembly GCF_943734655.1). Classification (NCBI taxonomy): domain Eukaryota; kingdom Metazoa; phylum Arthropoda; class Insecta; order Diptera; family Culicidae; genus Sabethes; species Sabethes cyaneus. The sequence goes on along the minus strand of NC_071355.1, from coordinate 246,938,524 downwards.
ACCTTTTATTTTCTTTTTATGTGATGGCATACATGTATAGAAATATTTCTTGCATATTATCCGTATGCATATGCCCTATAGATTCGTGTTGATGTTTATTTAATCGGCGGTGCAGGATTTTGCGTAAGACAAAAAGAGAGGGAAGCATTTTTTCTGTTATCACGCGTACGTTCGCAAGGAGATTTCCTGCAAGTGTGAGCAGTGTTCAAAATCTCTTTTGATGCCGGTAACGGCAATAAAGCTTGCTTAGAGCATCTAATCAGCTTTTCATAGTGCTTCAAGTAAATATTAATTCAGCATTGAGAATGCCATTTTAAAGCTGCTATGCTTTGACAATGCTGAATTATATCTGGCAGCATGTAACTTGCAAATTTAGAGCAGCTTTCAAGCTTAATTCAGTGCTTAGCGGTTACCTGGGTAGTACTGCCCCTAAGCCTACGGGGCTTGCATCCGCGATAACGCTAGTATGATCGTTAACGTCATAGAATCCTAGAGATATTGCTTCTACCATAGCGCTTTTAATTGATTTAAATGAATCAATTTGTGCTTGACCCCATACAAATTTAATATCTTTTTTTGTAAGCTCTCTTAGCGGCTCGGCAATCGTTGCTAGATTTGGGATAAATTTGTTCATATAATTTGCAAGACCCATGAAACTTCTAACCTCTGACTCTGACACAGGCGAGCGAAATGAAAGAAGGGCTTTAACTTTGGCGTCTGAAGGACTTATCCCTTTAGAAGAGATGTGATGTCCCAAAAAATCTAACTCCGTAACACCTATCAAACATTTCTCTTTATTCAACTCGACACCTCTTTCTTTCAATCTCTCCAAAACCTAGAATAACAATAGTAACAGTTTATTTAAGTAATTCTTTCTGTATTGTCGTTTAAAATTATTATTTGAAGAAAAAAAACGGATAAGCAAGTAATATTATCTACAGTTTACTCTACCTTCTTCAGGTTTGCATCATGTTCGTGTTTCGTTTCTCCTTCGACAATGATGTCGTCCAAATACCAAAACGCACCGATGCAACCAGATAAAATTTCTTCCATAATTCTTTGGAAGATCTCCGGAGCGGTGACCAGCCCAAATGGTAACCGCTTGAAACGAAAAAGACCTCGGCCAGTGATAAACGTCGTTATATCCCTCGAATCTGGAGCTAATTCTACCTGATGAAAGGCTTCGCGTATGTCCAGTTTACTCCATACTTCACTCTTTCCCAATCGAGCCATATATTCATCGACTACTGGCATTGGGAAACGTTCTCGCACAACGGCTTCGTTAACTCTTCGTAAATCCAAGCAAAGTCTGGGTTCCCCCGATGCTTTCCCAACAATTACTAGCGGTGAAACCCAGGACGTAAGACCTTGCTTTACTTCAATTATATCGCGTTTAATCAATTGTTCCAGCTTTTTATTTACTGCATCTTCTAATGGAATTGGTACGCGGCGTAGTGGTTGAAAAACAGGTTTAATTTCAGGTTGCATACGAATATGTGCCTGTACCCCTTTAATTTTACTGAATGGATTCAAAGGCTCTTCCACATTATTTATATTAAGGCCAACCTTAAGTACATCAAGCTCTTTAGCTGTACGATCACCTAACAAGTCTTTTTGTCCACCTTGCACGACAAAAAATTTCGCTGACTGATTTCTTCCCTATAGCAATTTCTGCTTCAAATGTACCGGAAATATTTAGAGGATTATCACTTCCATAACCTTTCAATATTTTTGTTGATCCCTTCACAGAGCTCTTTATTCGCACGTTTGCATTTTTCAGATACTCCCATGTCTCTAGCGTAATCAAGTTAGCATCTGCGCCTGAATCTACTAGTAACTTAATTTGAATGCCTCCAATTTTACCTTCTAATATATTCGAATCGTTTCCCCCGTAAAAAGCGTAGTACACTTTGTCTTCTTCTCTTATTCCATCAGCTGGTTCATTTTCATTCGGGTGTATTTCGGCTTCGACAGATGCTTTATCTAGCGTATACACTCGTTTCGGATTCAATAGTGTTGCAGTATCCACTCGACGCTTTGGACACTTTGCCTCAAAATGTCCTAACCGCTGACAACGACGACACGTACGTCCTTTGGCTGGACAATCCGCTGACTGAGCTTTATGACCCATTTTGCCACATGAGAAACACACAAGAGAACTTCTGCCAAAATCTACACGGTATGGTTTAATGGCTGGTTTTGCCCGATTATATCTGAACGAATTATTCGTAACGTACGTTGAAGTGGAATGACCTGTCTTAGCATCTCTGATCTCGTACACACACTTCTCACGCAACTCATCTGAAGATTCTTTTAGATCCTTCAATTGTAGCTCAGTAGCTTCAATTGTTGCTGCTATTTCTTCTATCTCGCTTAACGATCTATCACGCTTCAAAATACTCTTTTTCAACACATCGGACCAACAGTTTTCTACAATCACGTCAATCAAGTACGTTTCCCTCAATATCTTTGCTACCTCCTCCGAATGTTTATCAAACCCACAGTTCATGGCTTGTTGACGTAAACGCATGATGAAATGAGAAAACTTTTCTCCCCGGTCTTGCTTAAGTTTCCTCAATTTTTTTCTCTCGATCACATCCTGCTGACCGGACTGAAAATATCCGTTCAATAATTCTATTGCCAGATCATAAACCTTTGGCACTCGCGCTACTAGTGGAACTTTATCGTGATCCGGCAAACTACGGAACACTCTTTGAATGTCTACTCCTCCAAGGTGCAGCAGCTTTGCTTTCATCATTCTCTGTTCATTGATTCCATATGCTTCAAAGTAACACTCTAAAGATCCTTTCCATATCTCCCATTCTCGTGACAACTGGCTTTTTTCAATTGATTCGCATCTAAACGGGGGAATCTGCCGAGTTTCATCCATCTAGAATGATTGTAATTTCTGTACTAATCGCACATTGTCTTCCTTTATTTTTTTTAAATACATACAAGTATTGAAATAAAATAAAATAAGTGAAATCAAAACCCACTGGATGAAGACTCAACATAGTAAATATGAATGATAATAGTGATAATAATTAATTGAAAACGAATCATAAAATAATAACAATGAATGGCAGTTGTATGTTCTCTGATTATATTTTAAAATAAGAACGGTAGATTATAAATAACACATTATCATTTTTTTTTCGGTGTGTTGCATTATTCATGTGACTGAAAATTTTATTACCATAATAAAATATCTATTTCCACTGGCAACCATTGTACCCTCACATAATAAACGCTACTAATCCAGTCAAAATATTTCATGGACGCTTCTGGTTTAATCCAAATTCACGCATATAGCCGTTACCGGTTCCACCAACGCCGCTCCTCCCATTACATTTATCAACGCAACTTTATTTTAATAAAGTTCGTTCAATCCTAATAAATACATACCTAGAACGCTGCTGGTTCAATTCTTATTACATTGACGCTACTGGTCTGTAAACGCTACTGGTTCAAACCGAATTCCAGTTACTCCATTGACGCTACTGGTCTAAGTACGCTACCGGTTCAACTATCGTTCCATTGACGCTACTGGTCTGTGAGCTCATTAATTCAAAACAAACCATTTTCCGTTAACGCTACTGGTCTCATCACTTTCCATGAACGCTACTGGTTCAATCACCAAATCCATCCTAAAGCCTTTCATCAACTCCCAAACGCAACAAAAATATAAATGCAATCACGTCCATCTCAAACTCTTCCAATGCTCCAGCACATCAGGCCAATTACATACATATACATACCATACATCCCAATATTCCTTGTGCCTATATACGCACATGCCTCTTAAAATCCTATTGGACTTCAAATCAAAATCAGCCGAACGTTAATCCACTCACAACTACAATTATAATCGAATTCACTTTCTCTTTCTTGCCGCCTTCCACCGTTTATTTTTTTTTCCAAAACCTGTAGTTCCATTTCCTTTAAGCACTGAAACCTTTTGATGAACATGCTAACCTGGTCTCGTAAATTAGTTTTCATTATCACTATTATCACCGCTTTTCATCCAGTAAAGCAAAATGGTTGCTAATCGCGCAAAGCGCTTGCATTATGTACCACAAGAATGCCAAGCGTCGCCATTTTTTTTTTTTTTCACTCGGTATTTTACTTTCAGCATAATTCACATACCTTATTTCCTTAGTTTCCTCGTCGCCAGATTGTAGAGGTCTGCTCTACAATAAAACACAGTTTTATCCGGGTCTAAAACAATCCTTTTTATTAACTTGTTTCACTTGTCACTGACAAAGCCTTGTCGCCTTCGTTGTCTGATTTCAACTGCTGCCGTATCTGTTAGCTTTTTATTTCCCTCCTTCGCAGTCAAAGTACTTTGAACAACAGGTAATGGGCTACACGCTAAAAGAGTTGCATGTAAGACCCTACAGGAACTCTAGACTGTCCCCAAGATGCGCGGAAAATCGTTTTCGTACATAATCTGCTATTGTCTATGATCTTGGTCGACTGTATCATAGGCTGCTTTGAAATCAATAAAGATGTGATGCGTGGGCACGTTGTACTTTCGTTATTTTGTCAGCAGTATCAGCATTTTTGGCTCGAGCAGCACGTTCCTCACAATCATGTAGCGCAAGCTCTCATGAAGCTCGCCTGACAATTCCCTACGAAATCTTGTCTATCGATGACAGCCAGTGAAACAGGATCCGGTAGAGTACCTTGTAGGCCACGTTTACCAGCGTAATTCCGCGATAGTTGCAGCAGTTGACCCAATCATCCATTCCAAATCTGAAGAATAACTCAGTGTAGAGTCGTTGCCAGCGTTTCTCAGTCATGTTTATAAAGCACTGCTTATAATCGGTCCTTACCGGTAGCTTTGTTGGTCTTCAGTGACCCGATTTCTCGTTTGACTTCTTGGAGTGCAGGACACTGGTATCCATGGGTACTCCTCAAATAATCCTTTCAAGTCATTTTTGTTTCTCCGCCGTTAAGCACCCAACTCGTCGGAAGAAGGCAATGTCTCATCCAGTGTTCACGCGTAGTTCACGAGTAGAGGGGCGCACTCTTTTCTTCGCTTTTTAACAGCATAGAGCCGGGGTGGCTCTTGCCATATCAAGAATTCTGTCTACTGTTGAGCGTCTCGCCACACGCAAGTCGGCTTCAGCCTGGTCTAGCCATCTAGCACATTGGGCCCATCTATTCTTAGTTGGTGGGGTTTTTGAAGAGAACGGATTTCATTGCACAATCGTCCGGCATCTTTGCGGCATGGCCATAGTTTTAAATACATCAACGCCACTCTTCGCTTTCCGTTTATGCTACGCCTCCGTTGTCCGCAACACCTTTCACTTATCTGGTGGTGTGACTTAGAAATATAATCTCAAGTAAAATTTTAAGTTAGATTTGAAATAAAATTTCTAGTTTAATTTGAGGTAATGCAGGTCTAAATTAGAGCAAATTGAAGTCCGATTCTACGTCCAATTTAAAGTTTAAGTCTAATTTGACCTTTACAAGGCCAATTCAAATTTCAATTAAAGCTTTATTTCATGTCTCCTTTTTGTTCTGTTTCAACATCTATTTTAAATTCTATTTCAACTTTAATTTTTATTTGAATTTCATGTCCCTGTTCAAGTCCAATTACAAGTCCAGTTTCAAGTAAAAATTTGATTTTAAATCCAGTTGCAAGTCCAATGTCCCATTTCAAGTCCTATTGCAACCACAAATTTTCCAAATCAACAAGATACACTTTCAATATCAATTTCAAGTTCTATTCTTAGGTCCGATGCTAAGTTTAATTTTAAGTTTAGTTTGAAGCATTAGTTTAGGTTCTATCTCAAGTACAATTTTATTTCCCAAGTTCCGTTTGAACTTTAATTTTGAAAAGTTCTATCTCAACCTTCAATTTCAGTTTCAGTTAAGTGGCGCTGTTTAAGTCCAAATACAGTTTTAATTTCAATTCCAAGTTCAATTTCAACTTCAAGTTAAATGCTAAATTCACCTAGTCAGGTACAATTTCAAGATATTAAAGTTCATTTCAAGTCTCAATTCTTTGTCGGACTTCAAGACTAATACCAAGTTTAATTCTAACTAAGCAGCAACTTGATATTGTCAACGTTCGAACGTTCTTTGCCTGTCCTGTGACCTATGACAACTGTTAAACAAGGTATGTACTACGTATTGAAACTTGGAGTAATGAATATGTTGTTAATTCAATAAAATATAGCTTCTAAAGTTCAGCTTCTAATAGCTTCTTGCAAAGATTTTGACAATCATTGCTTCCCAGGTAACCAATAAGCGTTGTATATCATATTTTTGACTACATAACTGTTGTAAATTGACAGTTCTATTCAAATCCTGCTTGTCAACTGCAAATATCAACATTACAAGAGGGTTAGCAGTAAAGTAACTGCATATTTTGCCAAAATATAATTTTAAATAACATTTAAGGTGACTTTGCATTTGAATTGCATTGGCAATGCTTTTGGTGAACCTTTTGTTTGCAGTTCCCTATGGCCCTACCGGCGAGCGGATGCTGTTAGTTTTGTAAAGAAAAGTGTTAAAAATATTCCATTATAGGAGCCAATTGTAACGTGACCTGGAACTGCAGCAAATTAACAGATTTCTTAACTCTGGAAAGAAGTAACATATTACGCCACCCTGCGACAGCTTTTTCATGAGTTTTCCGCAACGTTCCGCAGCTCGCGCAACGCAGCCATTACCGTATGCATTGTATGTTTGGTCCTTAAATGGCTTAAGCCAAGCCAAATTGAAATCCCTGTAATGGTGTGTCTATTGGTTTTCAATTTCCATTGTCGTATTCTTTACCAACTACTACGAAGGGTTATCTGTGTATGAATTTGTGTGTTATTTCCAGTTTGAGTCGATATTGTTCGGCTGTAGAACACGGATTTCGGTTTACATTAAGTTTGATTTGCACTACGCTTGACGATACCAGAAAGAAACCAGTTAAATAAAGTTGAAGCTGAACTTTTCTACAATTGACAATCGAATCTAAATCCGTTATTTTAGGTTAATTTAGAAAAATTCGAAAAGTAAAAATACATTAAACGGGGATTAGCAGAAGCAGTTTTAAACTTCCTTCAGCACATCGCGGCCATCACGATTCGAAGCGCCAACCATGATGTGTTTTATCAGCGAGGCCTAAACCATTTCCTTCTCGGCGGACAGAAAATTTATTAGTTAGGTATGTTTACTGTATTTAACTTTATGATTAGTCAATATTTACACTAGTGTTTAGTAAACTTTTTTGGCATGTTTACCAAATCACACCGCGTGCGCCGCGCACATAATAATTTCAATGAAAGCGAAAGGAGCGTGAGGTTGTTCGGGGAATTGACATTTTGTTGAGTTGTACTTGTTGAATTTGGTGTCACTCAGAGGAATTATAATTTAGGGACAAGCATATATGGTGCGGCAGAAATAAGTCATCGTTTCGATTTAATTGGCAGCTGAACGCTGCATTACTTTTCGTGCACTTTTCGAATTCCAGCAAAAGCAATAACTGTTCCTTTAGTGTTTGTGGATTTCTTCTCTGTTGCGGATTCTAGTACTGCGTTTCGCAAATGGAGGTTCACGAACCCCTGTCCCGGGGTTCGCCAAAGATTTATTTCGCTTTATAGGGAATTTCATCAGGGGGTTTGCGAACCAAACTTTGGGAATCGCTGTTATAGCATATAATTTTGGCAATTGGCTTCAACTGTATATTTCTGGCAATATATGCTTTAAAATTGATGCACCTAAACCTAGAACATATCGTTTTTCATAAAATGTTACCTGTTTTCGCTCTTCTTGTAAAACGAATTGAATTAAGATGAATTTGAATTTTTGCATTATCATTGCACTTTAGACCAACATTAACAAAGTTGTTTTTTAGGGGAATCTCTTACCCTCTCCCCTACGACTCCCTAAAGATGATCATTCGAAAGCATAAAATTCGATTGGTGCGCGGGGGTTAAACTAAAATAAAAAAATTCGAAACTAACTTGAAAGTATACTAAATTTGGACGTGAAACTTTTTTACGTCCGCCCGCGGTCACAGTTTACTTCGATCCTTACTCGCTAGGGTTGCCAGGTGGCCGGTTTTTGGCCGGCCCGACCGGTTTTTCACTTGCAAAGCCGGTGGCCGGTCAATCCAGCAAAAAGGCCGGTTTTCTGACGTATGAAGCCGGATTTGTACTTCTTGCCTGGTTTGTTAAATTTTCTGGTAAATTTATTACCAATCCTGAACATTGGATCATTGAAGATAGCTAGTTTTGCAGTAATAATACTTTGCTTCTGGCGGTAATATACATTAAATTGTCCACTAGCGCTAGAAGCAAGTAGTTGTCACTCAAAAACTATCTTCAATAATTTACACAGGAAACTGTCTAACGCACGTTACACATTACAGACAAATCCTCTAATATGCTGCCGCAACCCCCCCCCCCCCCCCCCCCCCTCCGCATTTTTTGAAGGCAGGATCGACCGACCGGTTTTTGTAATTTTCAGACTTGGCAACCCTATTACTCGCCCACCTGATTCTTGCTAAGTGCTAAAATCATGCAAGACCCTATCAATACATATGACCAAAATCAGTTTTATCGGTAGAAAGAGTAGATGAAAAATTACAGTAGGAGTACATTCCACCCGCAGCCTCATTTGAGGGAATGCTCTATTATTACATAATTTGTAATAATAGCCGGATTGGCGATTTGTAGTCAAGGTGTCTACAAAAAAGTTTCCCATACCGGGAATCGAACCCGGGCCTTCTGGGTGAAAGCCAGATATCCTAGCCACTAGACCATATGGGACATATAAAAAGAGTGTAATATGACCTTCTGTGCCAAGGACAACACAGCAATAATAAAATTCACCTATTTGGATGTTAACTGTAAGTATCTATTGAAAATATCTTAATACCTACTAGATTATACTCAATGCTCTAGGACAAATCGGAATATCTTTTCTATTTGAATGCAGAGAATCGTCTCGGAACTGTAAGCAAAGCAGGAGAATTTTTTCATTTTCACCCGAATGCGGTCGCAATACAACCGACAAGAAAGCAATAAATATTATCTCGGCGGTAATTTTATTACCGCAATTTGACTATATATTTCAAAAGTGTCCAGGGTTTGTGTAAACCAAACGTTCCACACCGGATGCTTTATGGCTCCAGTGAGTTATGAGGTCCATATGAGGAAAATTACGGACAATAAATATTCACGAAAATAATATGCAAAATTGTGAAGTCAAGGCAATGAGCGGTTTTTCCAAATACACGAACCAAACGTTCAAGCAGAGCTGTCAGGCTATGGCGAAAATCTTAACTAACGAAGATGAGAATTCTTCACGCATAAATTAAAGACTGTCCCAGGGGAGCATTTTTGTTGAAAATTATATTTATTATTTAGGCGTTCAGCAGCTAACGGTGTATACTCACTACGGCATCATAAATAACTCTTTTCTATGAAGATTAGCTATAAGAAAGGGGTAGACAAAATTTCTATTTTTAGGCGTCTAACAAGAGAAAGGGTTTTTCATTTTCATAACCGGATTGGTTTTTCGTACTTCACTTAGCGTTAGAAGAAACTTCGAATGTGAAATTAATAATATGGCACAGGAAAACGCGATTGTGTCCGGTGACCGTCGCCTAACTTATCAGCCGCAGTCAACCGATTCCATCCGGTCAGACTAGTGCTGCGACTGCGATCTGCGACGCCGCCGCGTCAGTCAGTGTACTACACGATCCCGTATCAGCTTTGTTTGTTTGCAATCTTGATGAAGAGGGTCCTTACGTAAACATTGAAGCTCGTTCGAGCGAGGCGCGTAAAACTAAACAAAGATCATTTTCCGCAATCATTTCGCAAGCGTAATCTTCGAGTCAGTCCTACGTTAGTGGCTTGTGACCCTTGGTTGCACTTTGTATGTGGGGAAAATAAGAAAAGAAACGAAGTTGTTAAGGGTTACTAAGTGTGTCCTTTGGGTAATCTATGCACTTCCATCAACTTCAACTGCAATGAATGGGTGCAATGCTGATTATTTGCTAATAATACCTCGTTACTTGATGCGGATTTGCAATTTAATTGGTGGAATTGTTTTCTAAGCAACCAAACAATATTGAATGAAATCTGTACAGTTGTTATCAGTGATCGGTAATTAATTACTGCCTATTATTGTTATAGCTTCGTTTTTTTTCAAGAAAATTGTTTTGTTTAGGCTTTCATTTAATTTGAATAATAATCATAGTTTTCGTAAAACAATACAATCAGCTACTAGGGCACGTACAATACATAATTTAAATTTGCACAATTCAATCAAATATCCAAACCAGAACCAAACCGAAACACCATGCGTCTCCATTCCATTATCGCAACCTTACTTCTTTGGTAGTCGAATCACAGAAACACGAAAAAATGTATTTTTTTTTAAGTTTGGAGTCAATGTTTTTTTTGAACGGTTCATTAAAATATAATTCATGGATAGCAACATCATTAAAATAGGTTCAATATTTTCAATATTTTGTGTATCTCAACGCAGTAATACCGAAGAAAGTAAGGAATCATGACTAAACTTTGAACCTAGTTTGGATTGAGGGCGTTTCATTTGCATCATTGCACCAGTTAGCAAGCTATAAACCTAAGGTGGGACACCCGACCATTCAGAAGAATGTTTTGGCGTGGAAAAAGAGAATAATCGCAGGATGGCGAATCTAATAGTTCTTATCACGAGCTTTGGGGTGCAATTAGACTTTAAATCAAAGTTGACATTGGTCTAGAAATTAAAGATTGAACTGGACTAGAAATTAGAGTTGAAATTGAACTTGAAATCGGACTTGACATAGGACATTAAACAAGACTTGAATTTGGACTAACTAGGGCTTGAAACTTTACTTCACATTGAACTGAAATTTGGACTTAAAATTGTATTCGAAATTGGTTTGCAAGTTTTACTTGAAATTAGACATGGAATCGGACTTAAAAAAGAATTGATATTTTTCACAGAAGTGGACTTGAAATTTTGTTTGCAGTTGGAATTGAATTAGACTATCCTGCATTAGTTTTGACTGAATTAGAATTAGTCTCCCTGCGTTAGATTGGACCGAAATGATCACCATATACTGCTTACCAAAATTTTCCACCTACAAAAGCTTGAAAGCGGTTCGTTTTCTTGCTATTTAAGACGAAAAATACGATTTTCTCAAAACACCCCTCATTTTATTTTCAAATAAATATGCCTAAAATGTTTGCCAGAAAATTCTGCATAAGATTCACCTAACTAGAAAACATAATATTGGTAGTTTGGGAGATATTGCGTTTTGAAAATATGGGGTAAGTGTAATTCTATCTCAAGTGTTAGTGAAGTTATGTTTAAGCACGTTTATTTGATGTATTCGAACATTTTTATGTCTAAATGATGTATTGTGAGATTTCCAGAAATTAGTATAGGTTTCGCAAAGTTCACAGAGCTGCGGCCTCCTGAGTGTTTCTTGAGTGCTTCCGGCACTCATACGGCTTGTGTTTGCGCGATACATCAGAATTTCATTGAAGATAATTCGCGAGGTTTCAAGATTTTTAAATGTTACAGAGACCTATTGAAACTGAATATTTGTAGTCCGCCTCCAGAATCATGCTCTTTTAATAGCTGTGTAAATGTATCTTGTGACGATTTAGACACAATAAGATAACTGATTTAGTCATTTTTGAATGACAACGTATTTGAAGAAATTTCCTTCAAGCAATAGACACACCAAGAAAGATGCTGAAACAAAGGTTAGTTTTTTATTGATTTTAAATTTAAAACATTCATCTCTCACGAAGGTTAGCGAATCGTTTGTCGTTTGTCGTCATGTTCGAAAGCCCGACTTTATTGCCAAAAAATAGGCCGAATTCAATCGTTATACTCGGGACAACCTACGCCAAGGAGAAGTGCTCGTAGTTGCAGACTTCTTCGAGAATTTATTATTCGTGTTCCAGGATAGCGTACAACAATCTGCAAGCGACCATTCACCCGTTTGCTGCTTACTACTTATTATCAAGGAAAAGTTATACCGCTGAGCTCCGTCACTATTTCCGATACCCTCGGGCATAGCACAACTAATTTTTTACGCTTTTCAGAAACAGTAGATAGGTATACCATTAGATTTTTGAAAGATCGCATTGATCAGTTAATAAAAATAATTTATTTCTCCGACGATGCTGGGTCCCAGTATAAAAATAGACGTAATTTCGTTAACCTGCTTCACCATCCAAATAATTTTCGTTTTCCGGCCGAATGGCATTGCTATGCCACAGCGCATGGGAAAGATCCTAGCGATGAACTAGGAGGAACGTTGAAAAGATTGGCAACACGAACAATTTTGCAAGGAATAACAATTCAAACACCGAACCAGTAATATGATTGGGCACTAACAAACTGTAATTTAAATGTCCAATTTGTGACAAGGAAACAACTCTCCGCCAGATTCACCTCTACGATACCTATTCCAGGAATTCGTGGAATGCAGTCAGCAATTCCTGATGGTTAGGGTTGGGATACCGCGAGTACCGGAGCCGGCAATACCGGAACTACCGGCCGATTTGCCAGTACCGAAATACCGGTACTGACACGGCGGAGTACCGGTTCTGGAAAGCGCGCATCCACCTGGTCAGGGTCTACCCCGAAGTCGACGGTATCTGAAAATAGTTTTGGTTACTCTTTCGTCGGGCATTCTGGCTACGAGCCCAGCCCACAGCAGCCTGCCATTTCATGCTACTTTAACTATATCAGCATATTTGTGTACTTGATAAAGCTCGTGTGTACAGCAATCGGGGCCTGCCACAAAAGACGATCATTAAGACTGTCGCAGTGGCCTTTTAACCCAATGCCCTTCTGGCATACAAAAAAAAAGCTCGTGGTTCATGCGTGCGCACCACATTTCATTTTCCATTTTGCCGCTAAGTATAGATCGCATATCAGGTTTCTTTATCATCCATATTTCATGTCTGTAACGGCTCACCGGGAGGTTTAGTGTTGTGTAGAGCGCCAGTTTGGTGTTAATTTGCGAACTACGGGACTTCAGCTGGCTACACATTCCGTAGAAAACCCGATCCGCCAATACGTTTGATTATATCATACGCCGCCTTAAAGTATTGTGACCCTCACAAAAACCAGCTTGGTGTTTGCCGACGAAGGACTCCGCTGAAGCTCTCGGTCTACAGAATAGGGTACTGGAGAGCACTTTATATGGAGAATTAAGCAATGTAATCCCGCGATAGTATTTGCACTCGATGTTCTTTTTTAAAAAATATAGCAATATGAGGCCATTTAACCACTCCTGCGATCTTTGTTCTTCGTCCCAAATCTTCATAATGATCGGGTGGATTGCTTCATGCAGCCGTTCGCTCCCCGCTGTTACCTGGCTGCTACCGCCGTTTTGTCAGTAAGCAGGCTGTCAGCAACACTATCAGCACTGTCATTGCACCTCACAGGCGTGGCTCCTCACCTCTTGAACAGACACTCTAGTTCACACCACCTAGCTTAGATTTGCGAGGAACCGCTAGTTAGGGGCCTGAATGAACCAAAAGCTATATTTACCTTACCTAAACTAAATGCACTTAATTCAAAACTGGATGATTGAAAACTATACTTTTCAATGCTCTGAGTATAGTTTGTTCTACTGCGCCTCTCGGAAGGCCATTTTTAGTGTCTAGCAATTCTGTTACTAAAATTTGTTGAATGCAGTCAGCAATTCCTGATGGTTAGGGTTGGGATACCGGGAGTACCGGGACCGGTACCGGTACTACCGGCCGATTTGCCAGTACCAAAATACCGGGACTGGCACAGCAGAGTACCGATTCTGGAATGCGCACATCCACCTGTTCAGGGTCTGTCCCGAAGTCTACGGTATCTTCCTGGTTCTCTACTGAAAATAGTTTTGGCTACTCTTTCATCGGGCATTCTGGCTACGAGCCCAGCCCACAGCAGCCTGCCATTTCGTAATACTTTAACCACAGACAAACAGACATAACACTCGTTTTCCATTCTTCGTACCGATTAAACCATTTCATAATTTCAAATTTAGGCTTAGTTGGGAATATCTCCGTTTTGGTCAAAGCGGCGCTTTTTGACGAAAGATGGGAAATTCTCTATAAAAAATACTTGCTAGTTCGAGGGATTCTCCTGTTGCTATTTGACATTTGGGAATGTCGATCATAGATGGTGCTAGTGTTCAGGCTAAATGTGAGGTATGATAATTTTTGTTGATTTTTCTTCCATACCTGATTTGGTGCGATTATATCTAGTTCCTTTTGGTCCACCCTCTGTTCAAGTATAATAGAGATGCACTGCTGCATACATAACATAAGGTGGCAACATATTCCCATCAGCAGAACCGGCAAACATCACGGAATAGGCACTTTTCGAATGATCCATAACACGTTCCACGTGATTCTGGCCTTTCTTGACAATCACTTTTGTCGATTCTGGGTCATCGGTGAAATTGGTCTCATCATAATTGATAATATTTTCCGCCGAAATTCCGCTTCCTTTTATTACGGCTGGGCTTACCTTGGCGCGGTTTCACTTAATTTTGGGCCACCCGTAATGGAAGCTGTTTCTTCATTCGGTTCATAAATCCAGAAATCCAGTCATCACCGGGAAGATTGTTGACAAACCTTGTGTTACATTTGTTTTCTTCCCAGTAGTTCTGGATTAGATGCTTGACATCCGATGCCTTCTACGGAAATCCCCATTCACCAGCAAACCGTATTATTGCACTTAACTCATTTCTTTCTGTTTGACTATGGAAGTATGGCCTGGTCTCCGTTTTTCCGCGAGTGAAGTCCTTTAACTTTGTTGTAGAGAGTTCCGAGCAGCTTCACAGAATGTTTGTCCTTTTTCACTGCTAGCACCGCCATTTCGACTGTTTCGGTAGAATAGTTGAAATATGTCCTTGCACCCAATCGTTTCTGGTAGGTTCGAGTCATTTTGAACGAAATCAAAACTATTTAACTCGGTGTATAAAATATTCAATGTTTTCTATGAACGCCGAATGAAAATGTCTAAGCCTGCTGTGGTTAGCCGATGCGTTTGAAATCTAGGTTGTCTGGTTAGGCAAGACTGTTTTTTGTGTGTTTTTAATAAATCCATTTTTTTCTATTTGTTTCAATAAATCTGATAGCTATTTCAGCTTGGGGAATGTTAACCCTCTAACGGGTAAGACCGTCTAGAGACGGCCTTCGCTTTTGGAGCTCCAGAGCCGCATACGAAATTTGTTTTTAATTGGCAATATGCAAAATGTGTTCAGAACAGATTTCTTGACATTTTGATACTAATATCATAACATTCTGACCATGCATTCAAAAGTTATCATTTTTCAAAAACAAAAATTCCGAAAATAATTAATGCGCGAATATTCCCTTTTTTACTTTTGAAGGAAAAGGACATCTAGAACAAAATGATTGACCTAAACAATTTTTCTATGAGTAAATCTCATGCATTATTTTAATTTTTTAATATATCTGAATTGAAAAAATATCTGGGCAGAGTGTTAGACATGAAAAAAGAAAAGGAGAAATTGGACTTTTTCTTACCTGGCGCTCCTCCAGATAATTATTTTTGCATGAAAATCAGAATGTAAGGTTTTTTATGTGTACTTTCATGATAAAATAGTCATTAGCTTGATCGCATCGTTTTTACGGTGTTGCCCGTTAGAGGGTTAACTGGATGTGAGTAGATATGTTTAATGTGAATTGAAAACGTTTTGATGTGTAACAAATATGTTTGTTTACCATGCTTAAAAATTGAAACGAAATTAATATCCAGATAAATACCAATTTATGACCAATGTAATCAGCAAGTTGTGTAGGACTATTGAAGTACCTTTAGATGTTTGTTCAACATACCATATAATTAATTTTTTAATTAATTTCATGAAACCTTCAAAAATTACAGTTTGATTTCATTTTTGCATTTGATCAATTTCTCCCCGGTGATCAATTTTGTCCCCGGATCACGGTACTACACACTATTCTAAACTAGTTTGCAGTGCTCCTTCCTCTCTTATAAATTATGTTATTTACTAAATAATTCTTATCAAAGGAAAATGCCATACACAATTACACAAAGGGCATAGAGGGATTATGCTTGTACGTCATCAATAAATGCTTCGCCGAATTCGCGGAAAAGTAACGACAATCAAACTTTCTTCTTTTCTTCTCTCCTTAATCATCTACTTTTTTTCCTTTTGCATATCCTCTCTCGTTCATGAAACAACGCACAGTGACACTCTCAAAAAATACTTGACAGCGGTGGGATTCGAACCCACGCCATTTCTGACTGGTGCCTAAAACCAGCGCCTTAGACCGCTCGGCCACGCTGCCTTGGTGAGGGTGAAAGCTTAGCAGCAGATGCAGCACGGGTTGAAAAATTAGCAGATTAAGTACCGCCTTTTCCCACCCACCACCTCCCAGAAAGCCATATTGTTTCGCTACCGTGTCATGTTTACTGCCAGCAACCGGAAGTGCTCATTTGTTAGTGAAACGATGACGTGAGAAATATACGACACAGTCTAGCAGTCGCCATACACACCGTTCTTGACTTTGCTAGCTACTGCTTTCCGATAGAGAGGCGAGCGAGCAAGTTAAACCCTATCATTAGTCACCTTCGCGAGAGTAAACCTAGCACTCTAAAATAGCTGAACATGTGCCAACATTAGTCATATCTGTGCAGCGTTATAATACCGTAATGTAACCGTCTAGCGAAGAATGATCACATCATAATCGCCGTATCAATTTCAGTAAGATTTCCCCCAACCAAGACGCTAGCACACACTAGCCGTCTGCCTGCCTGCTGAAATGTACTCTCCTGGGAGATGAAGGAGTAGTATAGTAGCAGCTTGATTGGCTTTTATTAAATGCATCCCAAGCGCATCATCTGCAGCGCGATGATTGATGGCGTTGTGACAACTATTTTAATAATATTTAAGATGTTAAATATTTTCAGTTTTGGAGATGGAAAATAAACAAATTAGGAACGATTTTCGGTAGTCAGTTGTCCAATGAAAAACGGGAGAATGGAAAATGAACCGAAATGGTGTGTGGGTTTGTACGATATGGAAGGCATGTTTAATTTAAGTGGAATTCACACGGTTAATATCATTTTTAATTATTTTATTAAAATAGAAAAAAAATTATGTTAATCAGACATTGCATTGAAATAACTATCAAAGCAACTAAATTTACCACCACATACGGTACTTCCCAGTTGCGTCAGAATCGTCAAACCTGCTGAAAGGGAATCCCGTTTGGCCGTTCGCGATAGAAGGATGAAATATGAGGCCGAAAAGTGTTCAGGCGAACGGAAAAGAACTTACACCCATATTAACACTCTTCAGCCTAATATGCAACATAATTTCTCCCCTCGCCTCCTGTACGGTTCTCAGAGTCGCACTCGAACGAATCTGTTTCGGATTTTTCTTGCGCATCCCACAATCTCGGCCGGTGTGCTACGCAGCACCAGGCAGTGCGTTCTCTTCCGAAGGAAATCTTCCGCGAGGGCGGTAATGGCGCGACAGTTTTAACGCAGAGGAACATATGTTTCCATAAATGCTTGTAATTTATTTGCCCAAGAGGTTTTCATTCACGAGACACGTCCGAATCGGACGCACCCGAAATAATGTATGAAATAAATAATTGGTTATTCGGTTCTGTGGCGATTACCTACACGTTGTGAGGTTTCAACAGTTTGTTTATTTAAAAAAAACTTTGCTAGTGATCAGGCATTAGTGAAACAGAAACATGTTGACAATGAGAATAATATTTCATATTTTCAAAAAGTATCTTATATAACAACAACTTCGTATTATATGCATACAGTATGGATGAGGACGACCTATTCGACCGAGGTGGACGACCGTTCTGATTCCACGGCCTGAAATGTCATTATAATTTTGGGTGAAAATATTGAATAACTTCTTTAAATCAGATTATTTTGCTAACTTACAGATCAAGCTATAGACCAATTAGTTTATTAGTTAGAAATAAATTTTATGCAACCGAACTACCAAGCAATAATGCAAACAATTGCCCTGCGTTCCTAATATGGGTACGGAATTGAGAGAGTTACCTGTAAAGAGTGTCATATATAACTCTGATTTTCTCACTCCACTACCAACCGCTTTCTCGCAGATTTTTCTCAAATGATGACGATTGATGGCTACCTGGAAGTGCTTCATGTTCATACATACTGGGGTATCTAACCCAGGTAACACATAAGCATGAACATGAGCAGTAAATCAATCGGTTATTGGGAACTCTGGCGTTGTTTACTGCCCGTCGCTGTATATTAGTTTTTAGACTGCATTGATGGTGTAAATTGGCATCCAGAATTCTATTCAAATTCTTCTCATCAGTAATCAGCTGTAAATTAGCATTGTCAGCAGTCAGCAGTAAAGTATCCGTATATTTTGTCAAAAAAGTTTCTTAAATGCTTATTCCTTTGCATTATTAATTACCTGGGAAGCTATGGGTACAAGCTCGAGCGTATATTTCCCAGAGCGGGTGGCTGAATATGAAAAGAAGTATCACGTAAGCTATCAGCCTCACTTGGGACCCGGGTAAGATAGTGTAGCGAAACTCTCCCATATAACGAACAACAACAATGAAAATACCGAACGGATTAATCGGCTTAGGGCACGACAAAGAACACGGAAGCGATTAATGGACAACAATTCGAAACTTGGTACCTGGAATGTCCAAACCCTTTACGAACCGACACAAGCTAGTTTGCTTGTTCTAGACCTGCAACGACGAGAATTGGTCATCGCTGCTATGCTGCAAGTTTGGTGGCCAAATTCCGAAAAAAAGTAGAGGCGATTTCGTAGTGCTGGGATTCCAAAAGCAACGAGTTATCCGGTGGAGGCTCGCAGATATCGAGAATTAAGGGTAAGTGCTTCAACTACACCCTAATTAACATATACGCATCGACAAATGACAAATCCGATGATGTTAAGGACAAATTTCACCGTAGGCTTGAGCGAAACTACGTGGAGCGCCCGAATCATGTCGTGAAAATCGTCATCGGAAATGTAAATACGCAGATCGGGACATTGAAATTTTTTCGACCAGTTCTTGGAAGATCTTCGGCTGTTGAAAGTTTCAACTTGAAACACACCAGGATGCATTCATCATTTATGGTCTTCAGCACTTTTGTTCGTATGAATATCCCCCTTAATCTAAAACTGTCAAAAGTTAGTCATCGCTTACTATAATGAAAATAAAAAATAACTTTTTTGTGTAAGGAAATATAGACATAGTTTCTTCAGGAAAGTTGTGAATATTGTAAAAACAAGCAACGAAGCAACTTTGCTGAAAAAATAAAATTTATATCTTTATCGAGTGCTGAACTATAGGGCATATTATTTAAAATTTCTTTAAAAATTGGTTTTGCATACTAAGCTTTTGTTAGTTGCATTTTACAAGAATGCAATGTTCTAAGCAATTATCGAAGCTCTCAAAATACAAGTTTTTGCAGAAGATCGCAAATCTTTTGGACCTTTACTTGCTGAGTTATGGCATATTCAAGCTTTAAATTTTCTTAGCTTCACAAGCCCATGGGTAAAATGGGGCAAGTGGATTTATGAAATCAGCGCTTCAACTTAAAGCTTAAGTCGAGTACTATAAATTTGTATGGGTTCCACTTGTCCCCAACCATCCAAATGAGAGTATGGCAAGCTTTTATGTATTTCGCGTTCGCTAAAAGCTCGATACACGTCCATTTTTTTGTGTTTGTGGATAGGCACATGGTTTCTTCCGCAAAGTTATAGAAAATATAAAGATAAACAATATTGCTAAAGAAATGACATTTCTATCTCTATCGAGTACAGAACTGTAGAGCATTTACTTTGGAAATTCTTTAAAAATAAGATTTTCGTATTTAGCGTATGTTGGTTGCATTTTACAAGTTCTATGCGATTATTGAAAGGCTCAAAACACATGTTTTTGCAGAAAGTTGCAAATCTCTAGGACCTTTCCTTACAAAGTTATCGCTTATTTAAGCTTTATTTTTCCTTAACTTCACGAGCCAAAAGCGATAACATTGTGGGGAAAGATCCTATAGATTTGCAATCTTCTGCAAAAACGTGTATTTTGAGTCCTCCAATAATCGCCTGGAACCATATACTCCTGTAAAATGCAACCAACATAAGCTAAGTATGAAAAACAAGTTTTTAAAGAATTTCCAAAGAAAATGCTCTATAGCTCTGTGCTCGATAGGAATAGAAATGTCTTTTCTTAAGCAAAGTTGTTTACCTTTATATTTGCTATAACTTTGCCGAAGAAACCATGTGTCTATCTACTAACACAAAAGAATGGACGTGTATCAAGCCTTTAGCGAACGCGAAACACATAAAACGTATGCTTGCCATACTCTCATTTGGGTGGTTGGGGACAAGCGGAACCCATACAAGTTTATAGTACTCGACTTAAGTTTTAAGATGAAGCGCTGATTTCATAAATCTGCTTCGATAATTGCCTAGGACATTGTATGCTTGTAAAATGCAACTAACGAAAGCTAAGTTTGAAAAACCAATTTTCAAAGAAGTTTTAAAGAATATGCCCTATAGATCAGCACTCGATAAAGATGGAAATTTTATTTTTTCAGCAAAGTTGCTTGTTTTTACAATATTTACAACTTTGCTGAAGAAACTATGTCTATATTTCCTAACACAAAAAAGTTATTTTTTTATTTTCATTACCGTAAGCAATGACGAACTTTTGACAGTTTTAGATTAGGGGGGATATTCATACGAACAAAAGTGCTGAAGGCCATAAGTTATAAAGTGAAAGCAAAAGACACTAGGAAAAAAGCTCCGTTTTTCGCCCTTTTGCACCACTGTGCAGCGGTCGACGGCGGATGGCTTGCCAACAGAATATGGCAGAAAGTTTGACCAATGAATCGCAGAACAGCTAGAAGAAACAGAAAAATATAAATGGGCTCTGGAGGAACATTGATTACATAAATTCTCTAGCAGTGTGTAGGCACGACGCATGGAAAACAGTGTCAAGACCCGAATACGTTTAGAAAATTTAACAGAAAATACACAGAACAACTGTTAAATTTCCGCAACGCATTGAAAAATGGAACCATTGTGTTGGGCTTTAGCAGCTGGTTTAATACAGAATGCCATAGAAGAAGAGCGGACTAAGCTTTGCATGCTCACTGTAGCTACACTTCAAAACTAAGAAACTCAAGATAGGTCAAAGGTTGCTGCCTTGGGGAACTTCATAGTAGTTAAAAAAATCATGTGGTAAAGTAATACCAGCTTTGACTGGTAGGGATCTGTTTTCAAGATAAGGTTGCATCCATGCTTAAAACTGCCAGGAAAAACCCAAATGTCGAAGCTTTTTAATAAAAATGTAATGATCAATGCGATCAAACGCTGCTTTTGAGCTTCTTGAACAACAACCCAGATACATGCTCTGTTATGACTTGTTCCCGAAAACTACGTCCAATCGAATTTTAATACTCCTACAACGGAATCGTTTTGCCACGCAAGAAAACCATTAGTGACTTAGAAATCCTAGACCTACAAGACTGCTTAAATCTATTCGCTCTTGTGAGACGATACGGTCGTGACCTTAAGGATCCATATGCAATACTAGCAATATATGTAGGCCTTCTGCGAAGTAAATTAGACTTTGCAAGAAGCAACGTATTATTTTATTGGAAAACGAGCTTGAAACCTACACCTTAACTGAGTAAATAAATAATTCTGTAAATCTGTGCATCTGCCTGATGACTGTTACCGGACGCATGACGTCGCAAACAATTCACTCCAATAGCTCAGAAGCGGATCAAAGTGGTGTAATTCCGCGATAGTTTTACCAACTGTTTCAATCCCTTTTTTATATAGACAGGAAACATAACTGACTTTTTCCATTCAGAGGGACATTTCATCTGCTCCATTGAAAGATTAAGCATCAGTAACAAAGCAATTGATCGGAAGCCGTTGTGTAGGTTGAAGAGTTAAGAGCTGGAGGGAATGCGCAGAGTTAACTTTTCTAACGGGAAGACCACAATATGTACGTGATTTACTTTAAACGAAGGACTCTTGGGTTTTACAAACATACCAAGCGTAATTCTAGCGATTGTATCATCGATAATTGACGCTAGCAACATTAAGACCATTTTTGTGAAAGGACATCTACGACGGGTATATTTACGTAATGCAGAAGCACGGAGTTGCTTAAGAAAGTGGAGCTGTGCATTGTGCTTGAGCGGAGATTTTAAGCGTTGTGTGTATATTAACAATGCATTTCACCAATTTCAGGCATGGGATTGGAACAACTTTGCCGGCTGGAATTTTCAGAATCAGGATAATCAGGACTGCTACGCACGGCTGGGTCGGAGGTCTTGTATGCTATTTGTCATATGTCATGTCAGTGACTAGGCCCGTTCCTTACTGAGAGGAAATGATGAGTGGGATGAGTGATAGGGTTTGGCCACCAAAACTCCCATCTCGGTATCTCTAGTCACTAATTTGTATCATACTAATTGGCTAGTCGGTTTTTAGGCAAGGATTCAGCCTCGCAGCATTCGGTCCCGTGACTGAGCAACTTGGACACAGCACTTTGGACGATCATTCATATTCACTTTTTCAACAGACTTTATACCATTATCCGATCTCATTATTTTCCTTACAGAAATTTGAAGTGCAATAGAATGCTATGGCAACCTGCTTATTGACAAAACGACGCAAAAGCAATTCCAGTCACTGTTGGTTGGAGTAAATCTGAATAATAGCAGTGGAATCGTTAGCGATGGTCGGGTTTTTGAGCCACCAACATAGGAGGAAGTAAAGAAAGCATTGAGTGAGCTAAAAACGACAAGGCTGCTGCGAAGGACAGTATCCCAACTTATCTTCTAAAGGCGGGGAACGAGCGGCTCCGTACCGTTATACAATTCTGTGATGAAAATCGTATGTGTGTCAGTTTTTCTGATCATATACGATTGAAAATCCAGTTGGGTGCATTCTATTAATCTTTATTACGATTCTGAATTTGTTAAGAGTTATATACGATAATTTTCGTACATTGATATACGATTTAGTGTTAGCTGGACGGTCATTGTTAGGATCTGGACGGAAACACAAATACCGGAGGAGTGAGTGTTTGAAAAGCTTTCTTTACTTTATTTTTTGGAAAGGATAATCTATCAGCCCACCTGTCCATGCGCGTTTAGAAACCAAATATGTTCTCGCTATTCCTATTTCAACTATTCTTAACCTTCCCTTTTCCGGTAGTCGTGTAAAGCTTAGAACAGGGGCGCTGCTTAAAATCCATCTTAAATTTGAGGAATGGAAAATCGCCACACACGCCAGTAACGTTGAAAGAATTTCATCATAGTCTGTTAAGTGGTTGTCGAGATGGCATCGGAGCAAAAGCAGATCCACCCAAAAATGATGTGCGCTGTCATGGAAAATACGACTGCGTCCTACAGATGAATCGGGAAACACCGGGGAATCCATCATTCGACGGTGTTCCGGATCATAAAGTCATTTTAGGAGACCTTAGATGGTCAGATTAAATTATTGGTCAATTTCATGCTCAACGTAAATATGGCATCACTCCAGATATACATCCGTTTCCTTGGTAACGTATCAACAACGACGGTCGCGAATTCGGAATTGCAATCGAAACGAAATAAAGTTTTTCATATCAATTCAAGTGAATAGTTTGGGCAAAATCACCAACTAACTGTTCGGGTGGAAAATTAAAGTTTTCTGTGTCTTAAGTTAAGTTTTGCGAGTGGCGTGACGACTGGAACGGCCGAAAAAAATTAATAAAAAATCGACGGATCTCAGTATTTAGTGCAATTACTGCCCCAAAAAGTAATAGAACCTATAGCTTCGAGTTGCAAGATCTTATTACGGGGAGCAGATTAGTTGAACTAATTTTATTTTTATTGGATGGTTTCCTGACACTATGGGAGCATGTTGGTACACTGAAGAAGTGAAGGGAAGGGTGATATTCGGTGATATACTGACTGCCATAAATGGACTCTGACGACTTTGTCGTTAAACGATGCTAGTGAGCTAGCAGATTGCTTAAAAGGGCGGCAGCGAAATATAGTTTTCATCTAAAGTTTTATAACGCCATCATTGGAGCACATTAGTAGTTTTCATAAAAGGTAAAATTTATATCCGATAGTTATGTAAAAGTAGCATCAAAATATTAGAATGGTACAAAGTCCTGCGCCCTGCTATTTCTACCGAACGATGATGCTATGACACTTTGGTAAATTACTTGTATCCTTCCTTTGAATACACTCGAAGCATAATGCAAAAGAAAAGCGAGAAAACACCCTTTCGTCTTGAAACCACTTACCTTCTGCTCTCCTATCCTCTCATGCTGTGCTGCTGCGCTGCTGCGACAGCAGTGCACTGCAACCATCGAATTGAGACGCAAATCGAAAGTGAGTTGCGCCTGTCGTCACTTATTCCTGACGCTGCAAGTAGCTCGTATATCATCCGTCCGACTTCATCCCGTCGGAAAATTAATTGCTCGTCTAATTGCCGCTAAAGTCGAACGAGGAGGGACGGAGGAAGCACCTAACCAACACCTTCCATCCGCTTCGCTCGCATCGCTTCCCAAACTTCGTAAGAGCTGATCTGTCTGTACTTAAAGCGTTTTAGACTATTATTGCCGTGGCATTAATCAACCAGCGTTTACCGAGAATTAACTACCAGTCCGAACCAGTGGTGAATCGGTCGTTTCGAAGCGAAGAATTATCAATTTACCGAAGGCAACGGCTGCAGTTTCACAGAATTTTATTTGAAACGTCAATTACTCGCAATAGGAAGGATTGGGACAAACAGTCGGACAGTGATTTGTTTGGACGGAAAATTTCACCATGTACACACGACGCGAATCGCCAAACAATTTGCTGCTGTTGGAGCTCTTTGAACTAGCCACGAACTTTGCTAGATTTATTTCAATTAAATAAATAATTTACCATTTATAGCCTGCGTGCGTTTTTTTTTCTCTGCTCCATCCTATGAAAATCGTTGGTTTCATTCTTAACACTAGAGATCCCGATCTTTTTTATAGTAATTAATAATCTTGATTGGATTATAGTCTAGTTATATACAGTATCAGTTATCTACCTGTCTATGAGCTGGTTTGTACATTAAATTTCGTTGTTGGATAATAATTTCGTTAACCTAGGCCCGGAGTTTAAATGCATGTGTGCATTTGTTTTTCCAAATATTGTACAGGATTATATTTTACAATTTCATCTAGATTTGGTACATCAAAGGGTGGTGGTCTCACGAACGTATTTTTAACGGGTAGCAAAATTTTGCGATTAACAGTTGGCCTAAATTTACTGAATTCACTTTCCAGGTAGACGGATTTGGATCGCGGCTGGAGTTTTGGCGCCGTTGCCACCGGCTGTCGCTGTTAGGGCTGTGGAAGATAGCTTTTCTGGTAGTTCTGCTGCATGGTCGTTACGCTCATCTGGCTGGGATTTTCGTCCTTCACCATCGGGAGAACTGGTTTTGTGAAAAGAATCAGTATTGGAATGGTCCAATCATATTTTAAACGGCTCGTACTCACTTGCAGTATCCCAGTGCGAATAGTAAGGCTCAAACCGTCGCGGACACGGAGGAGGGGTACCGCCTGAAACTATAAATATATTGTTCACACAATTTCTTTATAATACACTTCCAAGTATACTCACCTAGGTTGTTCGACAGAGACCCGTAGGTGTTGATGGTCACAGGTTGCACAGGCTGCTGGAGCTGAGAAAACACCAGTAATCTTATTGTAATTATTTCAAAATTTACTTTGACCAACTTACCGGTGCTGAGTATGAGTAATTGGACCTCGTAGAGCATGTGGTGTACGAACCGAGCTGAGAAGCTGGCATCCAGGTCGTCCTGCAACGAAAAATTACCATTGTCAGTCCACGCAAACACCGGAACGGTCATCACGCAAACCGTTACTTACCCAGCATCATACCGGGGATACGTCTGGTAGGGATTCTGAGGAAACACAGGCCGATGGCTGAATCCTCCGGCATTCGCCATATAGGAATCTCCGAACATTTTCGAGTAGTGCCCGGTACGGTAGGGTCGCTTCATTCGCCTTCTTCGCTTGAAGTTACCATTCTCGAACATGTCCTCGTACTGCGGGTCAAGCGTCCAATAGTTTCCTTTTCGCTCGCCGCCACCCTCACGCGGAATCTTGACGAAACACTCGTTCAGGCTGAGATTGTGACGGATCGAATTCTGCCATCCTTTCTTGTTTTTCTCGAAGTACGGAAAACGAGCCGTAATGTAGCCGTAGATTTCGCTCAGCGTCGCTCGTTTCATTTGGGAATGCTGGAAAAGAAAATATAATAATCACATTGAGAAGAAAAAAACAAACGAGCAACAGAAGGTCCGACTAAGCTTCATCGGTGTCACCCATGCCATGGCGTGGAACATCGAGTGACAGCCACGGCCATTTGAGTTCATAAATGCCCGCCGATAATTACGAAAATTAATTATTCGGACTGAAATTATTCGAGCTCCGCTCGTGACAGCCAGCAAAAAAGTGTCGAAAACGTAGACTATCAGCTTTAATAATTTTTATAAATTAGATGTTTTAATAATCTTTTGCGCGTATGGGATTTTTTTTTTCTTTGTCAAATCCCTCGCCCGACTTGGGCGCAACGGCGCGGCGGGCGATCGCGTAGAATCGTCGTAGGTTGGTTGGATTAAAATGTGATTAATAAATTTCCGTGCTAATGAATGTGTGTAATTTATACGACTCAATTTCCGTCAGTGGGACACTCCGACACCGCTGGATTGCAGTATTTTGTCGGAACGGAATTTGGGATGCTCGAATTTCTCTGGCGTGCTGTTACAGCGGTTGTATTTACTAACCTGAATTGCCATGGCTATCAGTGCCACATAGCTGTACGGTGGTTTCACGTTCGTGTTTCGGTTCGTCCCCGTCGGGCTGCCGGAACTGTAAACGAAGCAGATGCAATGAAGATGTAGTCGGAGAAAAACCATTCTCAGAAAAAATAATAATCAGCACGTGTCAAAGCACATTGCTCCGATTCGTCGATGCATCATGAGGTAATCGCAACATCGCAATATGATATACTGATAAACAAAGCAACCCGCCGGTTTTTTATTTATCGCATCAAATGACACGTATGGAAATAGCTTACCTGGTGTTTGTGGTTCTGTCGTCACCGACCAAGTTGTTGCTGGTAATGTCATCCGTTTTGATTGTCGTCGTGGCGGTAATGATTGCGTCCGCACTTTCCGGTTCCTCGTGCACGCGTTCTATCACGGTAGGTAGCTGGGGTGTTCCGGGGGATTTGACCTGCTCGTACGCTGGTAACGTTACTGTGGTGTAAAGAAATATAAAACGAAATGAATAGTGGCGGAAAACTGTGACTCTCTGACGCTGGTGGTGATAGACACTTTATGCAATCGCAGCCCCTGGGACGGAGAGCATTGCCACAAGTGCACGCGATACGTGTCAGTGACGGCTGATAGCACAGTTATACGGAGCCCTGCAGCTTGTCCGCCGCGCATAATTGGAGGCCGGTGATCTTAGAGCATGGATTATGTGTTTCAATGGCAGTTACTACTAGTGCGTGCCACATCCGTAGCTCAATGGGTCTGAATCTGGGACGCGACCAGCGTCCTACATGCAGTGATAGAAGTGTAGATTCGATTAAAACTATAGTAAACAGTAATGCTGCTCGAATTAGCTGCAATTCAAGCGTTTACTCATCATTTCGATTCGGGATATGGCAAAATGATTAAAGTTTCATTTAGTCCGAGCGAGCGATAAGCCGAACAGTGTGGCCAACGCTGGGAGACTCATAAAGTGACCCACAAAACCGCACAGGTTTGAGAAAAAAATGATTTAAGAAAATTTCTTCGTAAAGCTTTCTCATATTGAAGATCGGCATATCTAGTTCCTTCAATAGTCTAAGTTTCAAATAAGCAACGTATGTAAAATCGTTATTTCAAAGCGTCTCCATCAACCCCAAAGAACAAGGAAACGCATGGTCATTTGCTAACTTTCAGTATCGGATATTCAAATGATTCTTCTGGGAGCAACCTTAAGACCAAATAAAGGAATTTCCGAACGAAACCGTAGCTCTCGCAAATCCCTGCATCTGAAAGGACGGAATGCACGCTGTGGTCTATACAATCATATCCGATTCACGACAATGCGGTTCAACGAAGTCTACAAATGACTCCATTTCGACGCGAACGGTAAACAGTTTTCAACGACGACTCTTTCTAAGATGATTCATTTGTATTGGTACTGTCGTATGTTTTTATTGTTGTCGGTGTCGTGCACCTTCGCCACACTCCGCTTGCAGTTTGGCATAAATTGCCTCCGCCGTCGCAAAGTTCTTACCTATGATATCAAAGTCATCTTCGAAGCCTAGGAGTTGGCTGCCTTTAGTGAAAATCGTGCCTTTCGTTTTCATGCCCGCTCATTGGGTCACCCCCTCAAGGGCGATGGCGAATAATATGCAGGATAAGGCGTCACCTTGATGGAACCCTCACAGCGTGCCGAAGGGACACGAGAGTGTCTCTGAGATACGCACGAAATACTTCACTTGAGCCAATGTAGCTCTGACCAGTCGCGTCAATTTGACCGGAAACCCGAGTTCGTGGATTATATGCCATAGATTGTCTCGATCATCTGTATCGTATGCTGCTTTGAAATCAATAAAAATGGGTAGATGGGTCTGTTATGTTGCGAGCTCCCATGAAATCTGCCTGATAATTCCCTACGAAACTTCGTGCTTAGGGGTTCAACAAAATCTGGGAAAGTATTATGGAATGACACAAACAACTCCTTCCATCAATTCTTCCAATAGTTTCTCCTTCTCCCAAATCTTGGAAATAACTCGGTGTAGACCCGTTGCCAAAATTTCTCAGCCATGCTTGTAAAGCTCTGCTAGTAGGTGGTCCTTATCGGCGGCTTTGTTGGTCTTCAGCAACCCAAGGTGTTCATCGAAGAACTACTTCCACCTGTCGACCACCTCGCGCTCGTTTGTGATCAGATTCCCTCCCTCGTCCCTACATATGTCCGGCATGGATGTATAAACCTTACTAGTTTGGTTCACATTCTATTAAAATTGCGCGTGTCATTGGCTCGTTCTTCACTCCTTTTACCCCTCGGAATCATGGTCTGCTGAATCCTTGCTCGTCGGTATTTGTCCATGTTCTCCCTAGTGGCAATGCTCAGATAACTTTTCCAAGCCATTTTTTCCTCTCCACCGCTTGTTGCCTTTCATATACTAGTCATTCACTAATCATTTACTATATTCCAGGGCACTTCTCTAGGTGAAAACGGCCGCAGTAGCGGCCTCTCCGATGGCCGAGCTGTCTATAAGAACGTGACGGTCAATCTGATTCATTGAACACTGGTCAGGTGATCTCCAGGCAGCGCCGTAGCTTGCCGTTGGCCAAATTGGCCCCTGCCAAGGGCGCCGAAAATGGCCTGCATTTCAGTAAAGTATTAACAATAACATGTGCATTAGAAACTGGACTGATTTTAGCGATTTTTCATGGCACATTATCAGTTGATTTGATTGCAGCAGCCATGGCAAAAACAGTCAAACAACTACGCTCGATGCTTTGTCCGTACTGCCAGCTCCACCCCGTAGCGAAGAACTTGGACATGGTGAAGCACTTTGTATCCGTTGAATAGAGCCAATTTGGAAATTACAACTTCTTCTCCCGCGAGAATAGCGAAAGAAGTCCTGAAAAGAGGACAGTGTTGCGCGACCGTAGCGACAGCAAAATGGTCTCATTGATCCGCGCCTTATGCCTAGAGGTCGGAGCAACCAACTGAATGATGACGAAATACTTGCCCAAAATAGACATTTTTATGCGGAAGCGTTGGTCGAGGCTGGCTGTGTCTGAGTAGCAGGCAATCGCCCAGAGAACGGCTGAAGGTGCTGGTGAAAAACATCTTTTCGACGAAGCACCATGTCGTGGTCATAATGGGCAAAAAACTAGGGTGATTTATCTATTATGGACAAGCGTTACGCCCACTCTATTTTGGACATTTTCCATTAGATGTTGTTGTAAAAGTCCAAAATAGAATACGCGTAACGCCTGTCCAAAATATATAAATCACCCTACTTGATGCTGGACAGCAACGACTGGCAGAAGACTGAGTACTTTACGTCCCCCGATGACGTCAATTATATCTTTCACGCCAAGTTCCCGAAAAAGATCCTTCTATGGTTGTTGATGATCAAGAAGAGAATGTTTAAGCCGCTGTTGTTTTCGTTTGGGGCTTATGGTGAACGAGGAGATACGAAGATGCAGTACAAAGTACCTCCCGGAAGTTGCCGCATTCATCAAGAAATATCGCGCAAATTATGTGGTCTTTTGGCCGAACCTGGTCTTAGCCCATCATGCCAAGAGATCACTAGAGCAAATGAACCGGCCGAAGATAGACGTTGTGCCGATGATCACCAACTCTCCCAACGTCCCCCAACAGCGACCAACATAAATTTTTTTGGCAAAGCCCAACCGGAGTATTTACTTCAATAATTTTGTGGCCAAAACGGAGAAGAATCGCTAAGGCCACGAAAGAGTGAATAATATGCCGACGTTTGTTTTATGATCGGCCATAGTGAAGGTTCCGGTGAACCGCTGTATCCAGCTTTTTACGAGCCATAATGGCGGACCGCATAATGTGTTCGTAATATTTGGATAGCATTTTTGGCATTTCTTAAATACATCGCACGTTTTCTTTCCGCACGTTCCTTTAGTTTTACTGTGAACGTGCGGAAAGAAAACTTGCGATGCACTTTGGAAATGTTAAAAATGCTGTTCAAATATTACGAACACAGATTATGCGGTCCGCCATTATGGCTTGTAAAAAGCTGGATAGCCACCTGGCAGGGCATCGAAACATTTTTATAGAAGGCTTAATAAGCATAGGATGTAAGGAAAATTTGTTTCATTGAATTGCTTTTTGTATTTTTTTTCATCGCCATCCGAAATTAGTCCATTTTTCCAACACATACGTTAAGTACGGCGAACTATTGGATAAGGGACGAATACAAACAAATGATAAACCGAGAACACTGATTTAGGAAACGAGGGTGCGCCAAATCGGGTCTCCGCCAGAATGGCCCGCTACGATTCTGTTCAGGTAGCTTTGTTGATACACCGGAAGCAGCGAAGGTCGTTGGTCGTTATTGTTCGTGTCGGTGTGCAGGCTGTGGAATTTTATCACCGGTCTATAGATTTCTTCCCTGCCGACCTGATCGTTCATATCCCCAATGCGGGTCTTGATGTCCCATGGTGAACAGCTATCCAGCCGCGCGCAGAACGCTACCTTCTGATCGTCGGGTCTATACTTCAGTTGATTGTCTTCCAATTTCTCATGCGATCCTGCACTCTGTACAATACAAAGGCCGTTCCCAATCGTTGGTAGTGCCACCGCTCTGGTAAAAATGAGCCGCCGTAGAGATCTTCCAAACCTTTCATTTGTGACAGATTTCCTGTAGACTTACAATGACAAATTGACGGGAGCTGTTCAAGCGGCAACCAATTACCACCTAAGAAATTCAGCGATGTGCTGCTCCAAGTATCAAGCTGCCATCCGTCGTCCTCGTTTCGTCACCTAGGTCGATGCCGAATATTCCAATCCGTTTATGCTTTAATGTTCGTAGTAGTTTGATTTAGGTTATTTGCCTTACTAGGACTACGCTAGTGAATCTCGTGATAAATAAATCGGAAAAATAAATCTTCACGTTTCAATATAATTTTATTTTACATAGATTATTTTCACAACTTTTTGTCAAAAGTGAGCAAAAAATTCCAAAGCTAAGATTGGAGTTGGGTTTGGGATTGGGATCGGGATTAAAATTGGGCTTGAATTGGGACTTGGGGTTGGGTTTGGAATTGGGATTGGAATTGGAATCGCGATCGGTATTGGGGTTGAGATTGGAATCGGAATTGGGATTACGACAGGGATTGCGGCTTGGATTTGGATTTGGATTGGAATTAAGATTGGGATTGAGATTGGGATTGGAATTGCAATTTGGGTTAGGATTGGGATTGGGATTAGGAGTGGGATCAGAATTGGTATTGAGACTACGATTTCGATTGAAATTGCAGTTTGGATTAGGATTGGGATTGGGATTGGGATTAGGATTGAGATCGGGATTGGGTTTGGGCTAGGGATTTGGATTGGGATTGGGATTACAATCAGTATTGAGATTGAGATTTGGATCGGAATTGGGACTACGATTGAAATTACGACAGGGATTTCGATATGTATTGGGATTGGAGTTGGGATTGGGATTGGGATCGGAATCCAAATCGAGGTTGAGTGAGATGGGCATTAGGAATGGGATCATAATTGGTATTGGGATTACGATTGGGATTGGGATTGCAATTTGGATAGGGATTGGGTTGGAAATTGGAATTGGGATTGGGCTTGGGATTGGGATTACGATCGGTATTGAGATTGAGATTGGGATTGGGATCCGAGTTGGAATCGGAGTTGGGATTGTGATTGAGGTTGGGTTGCCCGAGCATGGTCTATTTTGAGGCATAACGTATTATATAAAGGACTTATAACCACACGTGTCACATTAAACACGCTTGGTTATGAATGCTTTATATTTGTTACGTATGTGTTCACAGGATCACCTGGGATACGATTCAGAAAAATACAGAATGCTTCATGCCCAATGGTTCCGAACATTGATTGGAAATCTTACCATTATTTGTGTACCCCCTAGATTTATTTTTATCTTGGTTATTTCTACTCAACCACGACTAGTTTTGTTTTATTCAGTCGATTCCACGAAAAGCAACGCGAGCATTATTCTTTTGCCACTCGACCATCGTAACAAAAGGCAAAATTATTACGAATATCACGTACTCTTAACAGTTTCGAGAAAAGTTTACCAATGTATACTTGCATAAAATGTCTCGGTAATTTTATTTTCTAGCAAGGAAAATTTGTTTATATGAAACTTGAAAATGTCGATTGTAATGTGATATATAATACTCGTGGAAAATTAATTTCTAAATATACTAGCTTAGTTGGTTTGGGGCGAACCAACCACTGGTTGAAAGCCCCAATAAAATAAGTTAATAAATAAATAGCTTAGTTGGTAGAGCGAGCCGGGGTACTCGACCATCGTGAGACAAACTTCTGGTAATTCTTTCGAGCACCATTGTGTATTGATTCCTATTATTCAATAACAAGCTCATTAATATTATTATTGAAAACTGCTGGCCTAAATTACTGCGGGATTGTTTCGGCTTCGGCAAAAGGTTGTTGTTAAAGTTTTTGCAATAAAACGAGGTACGGAAGCAAACGACGCCGAACTTCTATGCAATAATTTAGTCAGAACCTGAATACCTGAATTTCCCTAGTAAATCATTAGAACGAATTTGAATTAAGAATCAATAAAGTCAATTTCCTTTTCTGAAAACAAACAAGTCTGTTGTGCTTTCTTGAAAATAACGGAAAATCAGTTTCGATTTTTAGAACTCAACTAACTTTTAAGACTGTTATGTTGAACGTTTTCTAAATTTTGAAAGCTCATAAATTTGTACAAAAGTGAAAAGTCATGTTATTTGAAGTTTGCATTTGCACATTTTGCGACTATTTCTTAATAGATACGGAATCGCCGTTTTCCCATTTGATAATTGTTCTGAGCCAATAAATTGACATATTTTACGTTACAAAGTTTACACTCATACGTACAATATTTCACTTGACCCACAATTAGCAGACAATTCGTAAAAAGAAAACAACATTCCCGCGACTTACCCAAATGACTCAGTCCGTTGAAGTTTTCCTGTTTGATTTTCGGCAGGTTTATTATATTCTGAAATGAAAATAAGAAGAAAAAAAATACAAAAGTGAACATTGAAATATGACTTATAAATGCACGACGACAATGGCAGGCTGATCGCAGACACTGAGCTGGCCGTTTCTGTTCTACTCTGTTCTGTTCTGTGACATTCTTCACGTCCTTCTATCGGTTTTTCGCGCCGTGACCACTTTCACACGCGCGCGCGCCTCACAGAGAGTGGCAGAGAAACCTTTCCCATACCCCGACGGGCGGCGGCGACGCCGTTCGAGATCTGGCTATATATTTTTAAACCGTGGGTGTATTATGGATTGAACGCATCTAGAATAAACCAACGTTTCTTGTTGCCTAATTGAAATATAAGGAACAGCTGTAGTGTAGTGAGCATCGGGCGTCGAAACAACGGCTATCACGGTCGCGATCAAGCGCGTCCCGAAGCTGCCTGTCCTCACGTTCCTGCACGGCCCGAAGTTCCGAATAAATGGAAGTATAGTGTTACTCCGTCTCATACGGACACAGAGATGTGACTTTTCAACAACCCGACGGCAGTGACAGGCGGAGAAAATACGAAACTATTCGGCCAATTGAGTAGCAAACCATGCGCACACGTCTGAAGTCCACCCGGTTGACGATGTGATAAATTGAAACTGCTGCAGATTAATATCAATCACCGTCTGCTGCTCGATCCGAAAGCGATGCAAGATTTCCACTGACTCTGCACGGTACAACGGCGGATACAACTAATGGCCGCTTGCTAGCCCATTTACACTGTGACACGATCGTCACCACCGTTCTGAATGGTGCAATTCAGACGGATTTTTCCGTTTCGTAAAGTTTCGTTTAATGGCAGCAATCGCAATTAATCAGACTCTAAATCGGTTGCTTAGGCATTCTAAACTAGTGTTGATAAAACCTACCGAATTCCCATCAAAAAGCACCTTACTTGGCCGAACGCTATTTCTAATGCAAATTAACACTTGTTTTAGAGGGTGACGCGTGCTAGCGAATCTACCGCAATGTTTCTAGTTATCAATCTAAATAATTTGACTTAAAAAAATAAATATTTTTGTTTTCCATACTAGAAACAAATCGTTTCGTGTATCGGACAGTTATTTAAAGTATCTTCCCATGGCTTGCTCGCTCACTCAGCCGTGTGTCCTGGCATTCACCGGGCGTTGATTAGCGACGCCAGACCGAGAAACCAGACCCTAACACCGATTTAATCTTTTTCACTAATATTCTGCGGTGAAATGTCGAATCTTGTTTGAATAACACAACACGGCGATGTACGGGTAAAGCCGAACTCGCTACGCTAGTGTCTAGCCTAGAGAGTGCTTGTCCGATTGAAAAATATTAGCGCAGAACATGTCAACTACAAAGCCGTGCATTAAGCCGAACATCCGTTTTGTTTTGAGAAATAAGCTTGCCGGTGGATTACGGGAGATTGTAGATTTTTTGGGGTTTTGGAACATGGGTTCAGTCAAAGTCTGCCTAAATTAGGCACGCGGTGCTGAACATGACACGTACGCCGGTTACGCATCGTGTGTTCAGTACAAATGTATATATCTTAAGACTAAAATAAAATTTTGTTAAGATTTTGTTAAGGTCAATGTCAATTTAGCATATTTTGAAAATGGATTTTTTAACATTTTATCTTTATTTTTTCGTACTCAATGCACTCTTCAAGTGGGATAATATTTTCGATCCAATTTTTAGGGTAGGAATGCTTCAGGTGCAACCGTGCATTATTTTCCTTTTAACACAAACTCTTTGAAAGTATTTGGAATGATTCATTAACCTTCCTAATAAAGTATGATTCATCAACCTTCCTAATGCATTAGAAAAACCCGATTTAATCCACCTAGTGGTGAAAGGAACTTTTGTTATACCATCTTATATGTCATTTGATATGGGAATTTCCAGCTCAAATATTATTTTTGATTTCTATTTGAATTTGTAAATTTTTTATACAGACGGAAGAAAAAGCAGCGAAGAGCGAACCCAAAACTTCCGAAAGGAATTGTAGACATACGAGCGTTATGCCTGCGGACTTCAAGCATACAGACAACAGGCATAATGGGCGATAGGCATAATAAACGTTAAGCATAATTTACAATACTTCGCTTTCCTATGAATACACATTTCAGCCAAGCATCGATCCGTCACAATGCAATGTGAACCGGGGCCGCCTGGCAGCCCCCCACAGAAATCTCCTCTATTTAGGTGCAAGCGTGATTCTAGGCTTACTAACTAGTAGGAGTTATCCCTTATTGTTAGCAGAAAAATTGACTGGATTTATTGAAAATCGTGCCCCACATTTCGATCACCGCTCGTCTTGTAAAATCTTCAAGCGCAATGTTGAATAGCAGGCAGGAAAGACTATCTTCTTGTCGAAGTTCCTTGCGACATTCAAATGGGTACGACAATCCACCCGAGATTCTCACACAGCACTGAATCTCATCCATCGTAGCCATAATAAGTCTAGTAAGCTTACCCGGAAAGTCGTTTTCGTCCAAAAATTACCATAGCTCTTGTCGGCTTACACTATCATATGCGGCTTTGAAATCGATGAACAGGTGATGCGTTGGGAATTCGGGGCACTTCTGGAGGATCTGCCGCAGGGTGAAGATTTGATCCGTTGTACACATGACATATTTGAGATAAATATGTAATAGAATTTTGAAGAGTGCCCGATCTTAAAAAGTTATCTAGACATTTAGATTAATATACGAATACCGGAGGAGATCGTGTTTCACTTATGATTGCCATTTAAAACAAATAATAATAATTTATAGGCAACATTAAATGTACATTTAATTGCCGACACCCTGCACTACAAATAAGCGGCAATCCTTTCCCCCTTTGACAACGTAACACTTTTCACAGTGAATTGACCTGAAAATTTGCAATCAGTTTCCACACGACATTTTCCTTCGTATCGTCTATGGCCTCCACTCGCTTTCCGGTGGTGGCCCCACAGTAACCAAGCAGCTCAAAAATTGAAACAAAAATAAGTGTGCTAATTTTTAATTGCAAAATAATTACTTTTTTCTTCGCGCTTGATCGCCAAATTAAAATAGATGAAAAAATGTGACGGCGAAGCTCGCAGGCTGAAATGAGACCCGTCGACACGACGAGAGTTCCGTTCAGTTTCATGCAGATTATGCAGGGCTCCAAGCGAACGAGAAAGATTTCCCGAGATGTTCGCACCTATTTGTCAGCAGTTTGTTGTACTGTTTATCGGTCGATTTGTCGGGGGAAAATTGCTCGTACATTTCCTTACTGCCTGCCCGCGTCGGACCGTGTGTACTCAATCGGAGCCGAGTGAGAGCGCCTCCCAGGTCATTCACGCCACATTTTCGCAAATCAACCGGCTAGAAATTGGCTAACGTGGTAAAGTGAAACGAAGCCGGACAGCAGCCAACAAAAATGGGCCACTACCACTCTGCTGCTCTTCTCGGTTTGACTGTTTGTGTAGATTTGCAAACAGCAAAAGTGACGCTTCGGGAGATTTATTACCTGTTTATGAATACGTTGCATTTTAATTCTAGTTAGTTGATCACTTCATCAGCGTATGTTGTGAATACGGTTTGCTCTTGACCCGTCTCGTGATCGGTCGGAGGACGATCGACTGCCCGGCAAGGAATGTAATAATTGAATCCGGCGGTCAACAAGTGTAAATTATTGAAGTGTGAACGTAGCAATTAGTTAATTCGTTTTCCCAAAGATTTATGTATTCAGAATAGAATCTTCTATATAATCATCCAAAAACTTGCTATTTAATTTGATATCACGCTTGTAGCTAATGTGTTTGAAGATATGGAATATTATTTGTTTATCACAAGAAACATAATAATTAGTTAGGTAGTCGCAAACCATTAAATCAAGACCAAACGGGAGAAGAAATTTCCCAACACTACATGCAATAAAACCGATTTTATGATTTTTTCAACACTCCGCTTAACCACAGTGTCAAATGCCAAGCAGTCCTAGCAGAGCGAGCAAGTGCTTATCGTGCGGTGTTTAACACGGTAGTAAAATATCCAACCCATTTCATTGCAGCATAGCATAGGTCCGGTTTCGTTTGGTTGTTGACATTTTTGTTTTCACTCGACGTAGTTTTAGTGCTCAGCTGAAGAATTAGTTCCGGTTTTATTTTCAGGATTAAAGACGCAGATTGCGCTTCTGAACTGAACGGAATTGAGTTATTTAAAATTCCTATTCTAAAATCGATTCGTGGCAGCAGGTGAACATTGATAAACTCCAGAATTATTTTTGGAACAAGTTGCTTTAGATTTTTTTCAGGAATTTTGAAGATTAAAATTTTACTTTAGGCTCAACCACA
This sequence comes from Sabethes cyaneus, assembly GCF_943734655.1. Lineage (NCBI taxonomy): Eukaryota > Metazoa > Arthropoda > Insecta > Diptera > Culicidae > Sabethes > Sabethes cyaneus. The sequence continues at coordinate 246,900,351 of NC_071355.1, read as the reverse complement.
TAGACCTATCGTTCGGTTTAGAATATCACCCGCTGCAACACCCATCGGAAACCACTTATGCACCTAGCACCTAGTCGGGAAACTCTGGAACGTGCCCGTATCCCGTCCAGTAGGCGCTTTCATTCACCGAATCAAGCTCGGAAAGTGTGTTAATGTCCGTGACAATTTTGAAACAATGCTGCTCTATAGTTAGAACACACGATACCCGGTCATGCCGGAGTTCTTTCCCGTTGTCGTTTCGAGCACTCAATGCTCTTGAGACTGCGCGTGAATGATCGTGGAGGAGGTTGTCGGAACATGAATGGAAGAATAAGAAACCTTCGTCGGCTGTGCCAATGCCTAGAGCAGCTGCCAGTTGGCGAATAGTTGTCGTTCGGTGTTTTTAGCCTGCTGCTACTGGTGCTGCTTCTGTCTGTCGTTGCCCCTGCGGGATGGAAACAAGAGAATCCCATATAGACCCTGCTGGGTAATAAATTTTCCTGACTTCTTTTGCGTACGCGCCCGAACCGGCTAATCCCAGCGTGTCAACAGCTTTGGCCTGGCTGACTTCAATCTTCGACCGCGCATTGCACATCGCGTCATCAGGAAGCAGCAAGGAAAGAGTCGAGAAAGCCCCCACCGGGAACTGCTTCTCGTTTCGCGGTCTCGGCCATCTCACGCACCCTACCGTGTGCGAGGTGCCACAATTTACGAGGCACGGTAGCTTGACGCGATTTTAAATTATGATTCAGTGAATGGAAAACCCTAAAAATAACAAACAATTGTCACCACCAGCAGTAATATATTCGCTGGCTTAAGATGGGAAATTCGCTGCCTACACCTTGGACAGGTTGTAAATTGTCAAATGAGGCTGTCTATTTACGCGCAACAAATTAAACCGAATCGTTTATTAACCATATTACATGAACGTTCCCTGCATGACGAATCGCTTGAACTTGTTCACACTTAATGATAATCAAACAAATAAGGTACTATTGTAGAATCGCCTACGAAAGACAACGCTTTAAATTAATTTCCCATGTAGAAGACAGGCAGCAGGTTGTGTGACGATGAAAATCCTATCATCACCATCCGATCGGACGGGAAGGACCCGGGCGAGGTACTCGGCCGCCCGCCTGCCCGTCCGGAATGACTTACGACCAGAATTGTGCGATGATCATTTTATGACACTCTACTTTGGCCCGGCTCTCCCGCCGCCGGCATGCAGGGTAAACCGAAGTCGTTTTTCAAATTTTCCGAGTTCCTTATGCAGATGCAGTGCAAAGTGGCCGTAAAAATTTAGTACCGGTTTAATTTGTTGAAAATTTACGTTCGATCGTATATAATTTTTTGCTTGCAGCGGCGTGAAAACGAGCTGGTAGACCGTTCGCGTAAACCGTACCGTTCGGGACTGGGATTGATGTATTTTACGCGGCAACGATTCTAAATGTGCGATTGCAAAATTAAGAATTAATTATAGATGTTGAAAGCACCTTTTGTCCTGCGTCAATTGTTGCGATCGCACGAAGTTCATCATTTTTTCGCACAAATGAAGAAGAAAAAATAGACGCCATTTCAGCTGGTAAATGCTGCGACTAATTTGAATAATGGTGGATAATAAATTGCTTCGAAAATCTCGACCTACTGCTGGACATGAAATACTGCCTTTCGTTGTAGTACTAACTTTTGTTATGAAGCATTTCGAATTAAAAACATTATCAATTAAATTGTTGGTGTTATAGACTGTCTTTGTTCGACTATACTATCTTGAGAGTACAAATGGTAATTTGATTTGATTGGAGTAATCTACATTCCCAGTCCACGAACGAAATTGAAATATTATGCAAACAATCCCACTACTTAAGAAAGACAGTTGTAGGCTGCTCTACTGTTTGCAGATTTTCGACGTAAGTGTACTTCTTAGGAAAAGATAACGCGAATAACTTTAGTGCTGGAAGTCAATTTTTTTGTTGGAAGATTTTGACAACTTTGGCTATTATTTGAGCGTTTGTTGAAGAAGTCGGTTTAATTGCGGTCCGCGCAATAGCACAAGCTTTGAAGCATATGAGAGAACTTTTGCTAAATTTGCTGAAACCTGACCAAAAAATGAATAAACAGTTCATGAGGCTTATCTGCGTGTAGTTAATTTATAATAGTCGAACTTCAGAGTAGGAATTGTGCACAAAATTTCAGAACTTCTTAGGTAGTCTCCTATCCACCAGACCCATCTTCTTCTTCTTCTGTTGGGTACTCTCACCACTGCGTCCATTATTTTGAACTATTGTGGTATGCCCCATTGTTTCTTTTGCTGTACGCTTCAGGCTTACCTATCACTTATTGAAGAAGTGGTAGGCTGGTAGCTGGAGCGAGACAGGTGCCAATCAGGGATGACTTGGTTTATAAACCTTATGGTCCTGATCGGCGACGCAAACCAGATCTCCCTAGGCTCTAGTAGGGCCTTTTTGAGATACTGCAGTCTGCGTCCTATTAGTGCTCCACAATTGCAGAGTAAGTGTTCCGAGGTTTCGCTCTCGGTATTGCACAGGCGACAAATATCATCTTGCACGAAACCGAGATTCCGAAGATGATATTTACTCGGGCAATGTCCTGTCACCAGACCGGTAAACGTGCTGAGGTCTCTCTTATTGAGACTCAGTAGCTTCTGAGTAACCTTAATACTAGGCATTATAAATTTCTTTGATTGTTTGAGCGACTGTACAGCCATCCAATTGGCCATAATCATCCGGCTCTCCCATTGTTTCAACCCACTCTTCATCACACAGTCCGAGATACCGCAGAATGGTTCCGGACCTCTGAATGGAGAGTTAGAACCACATTTGGCTAGTTCGTCTGCGACTTCATTTCCATCTATTCCGCAATGACCAGGGACCCAGTACAGGTTTACCGAGTTTACCTGGCTCAGTTGCCGTAAGAGACAAATGCAATCCCAGACAAGTTTTGAGAAACACATAAAAGCTTTAAGCGCTTTTAGTGCCGCTTGACTGTCAGAGAAAATGCAGATATTGGCATGTCTGTATTTCCTTTTGAGACAGACGTTTGCACATTCTATTATAGCTGCTATCTCAGCCTGGAAAACGTTTTGACTCCCACCTTTGATCCGTCGGTATAGAACTTGATTGAACCACTGCGGACGCTAGGTCCCCCCTAGCAGACCAGACCCATAAAAGTGACCGAAACACCTCTCTGACTTTATGATAGGGCTGACTTGATTTTTTACAATAACCTAATTCTTGAGGGAGAGCAGTGATGGTAGCAAACCTGTATGTGAAATACTCCGCATTAGACAATTACTCGATCGACTTTATAAGGAAGCACAACATCCCAAGCAGGCAAAGCAGGCCCGATTTCTCACTCGATCTCCTAACTTGTGCGTATGTCTATGGTCACCAGCGAACTCATTTACCATCTCAAGTTCGTCAATCGTGCACCGATTTTACCTATTTAACTGTACCATCTCAGCGTACATGTACATGATGCATTCCCGTACACTCAGCCCTGCTGACAGATTCGTCAGTTGTAACTTGTAACGAAAGGTTCTGATCATCAAGAACGAGAACCGCAACTCATATAAAATTGAACGGCAAGCCTCCTTGTACATTTAGGAGGCTCTTCGGAAAGATTGGAGAGTGGCACAGGCAAGGGTAACAACGGACCACACTCCCATGACACACAATTTGGGTAGAGGCGATAAATTTAGGAAGAGGAATTTAGCAAAATGCGAGATATGCGGAATCATAAAATCGGCTAAAAACCTCATCTGCGTCTACCCAGAGTTCCGTGGGCTACGGGAAGAGTATAATATTTCTAGCAGTATTGCGGAGATGTTCTACAATGATTCTGTGGCGAAAACGTCGCTACTGCTCTTCCAAAATGACTTACTTATTACTTCTACCAACCAAGAGCCGGGGTGGCTCTTGCCGTATCAAGTATTCCTCTTCACTATACTTGGATCTGGACTACTCGTCGCCAATTCGTTAAGCGTTTCGACAGACGCAAATCTGCTTCAACCTGCTCAAGCCATCTAGCACGTTGAGCCCCTCTATTTCTGGTGCCGGTGGGCCGGTTTTTGAAAAGAACCCATTTCACTGCAGTTGTCCGGCATCTTTGCAACATGGCCGGCCCACTGTAGTCTCTCAACTTTCACCAGGTGTACGATGGGAATCACCCAAAAGTCATTGTCTCAATTCCGTAGAGCACTACCGTTTTGTACGATTATCATTTTGTACATCGTCAGCTTTGTGCTGCGGCGTATGCTTTTTAACCGAAGCGTTTTGCGGAGGCAAAGTGCCGTTGCTGGCGATTCTCGGCCATTTTTGTAGAGTTCTGCCGGAAGTAAGTCCTTTCCAGCGGCTATATTATTCTTCAGCTGATCGATTTCTCGCCGGAACTCTTCGATATCAGGACTCGGCACGCTGTTATCGTTTTTAGGCACTGCTAGGTTAACTTCCGTTGCGTTTCCTTCCAAAATGACTCCGGGTGTATAACCAGGTTTGATATACCACAATAGATCAAAATAATGGTCGCAGTGGTCAAATCTTCCGACAAAAAAAAAACAGGTTTGACTAGAGACGGTTTTTGTTGTTGTAGTATGGCGGACGTACGCTCATCACCATCTCCATGTAGCCGCAAACTTGGTTGAGGTCGAAGAAGTCCCCTGGCGGGGTCTAATGGAGACCTCACAGAACCATACCCCCGTTTTGTGGCAATATTCAGCCAAGCAACGCAGCTAAATGCCAAATCCAATGGAGTATTAAGTTGATTTGTAATCTAATTAACTGTAATTTAATCTCATTTAGGACAAGCCAGTCTATAGTGGAACGCCCCATCAATAAAGAGCTACTATTACTACGAACTTTCAGTAGAAAGGAAAATTGGAATCACTCTAGACGTGGAATGTCTAGAGGAAAAAGTTTTGTACAGACAAGCAAAGTTTCAATTTTTAAAATGATTTAATCATAATAAACCTGATGTTTTTGATCCCCAATTTGAGTAAAACTGACATTATTGAAAAATGATTAGTGGACAAACCGATGATGATCTTGTTTTTTTTTACGTCGAAAGACTGGTTCTCTAAGTCTGAGTTTGGACAAAAAAATTTCGATTTATGCATTTTTACGGTACGAATACTAAATACTAAAATACTTGATACTAAAACCCCACCCCTAAACCTTAGGCGCAAATGATAGTCGGAAAAAATTAAAATAAAATTCAAATTTGTTATTTCAGACATATTTTATCCATAAAGCTTTAAAAAACAAGTCTTCAAGGTGTCTGAATTTAAATTCATCTTTCAACGGTACTAGGCTTCAGTTCGTATGGCGCCCAAATTGTTACATATTGGATGAACCCAAACGGTTTCAATCACCTATAAATATTTACAATATCATTTTGTATTTTGTACGAATTTTTATGGGTGAAGGTCTCTTATATACGCTTTCAATTTCTATTTTTTTAAAGTGGGCGACACTGCTTATTAAAAATGTTGAGCGGCTCTTTTAGCAAAAAAATATTTAATTATTTCACTCATATTTTAATTGTAAATGGCTTGTGAATGGTTCACGAATCATGCATGATGTTCAAAGACTTCAGTTATAAAACCGGAAAATGGCCGCCAACGACTAAAAACGTCAACGCACCTTTAGCTACGAGAAGCAGCATACCTGCCAACACCCAATAATAGACAACCATAAGCGCCTCACCCCACAAACATGTTTTGCGAATATAAATATAGAAAACTTTCACGCATTTGTTTGAGGGAGAGAGAACATTCGGAGAAGCTGTCTCTCATCTATTCTCTTTGTGTAGTGTTCGTTCGCACCACGGCAGATATGCCACTACCTGAGCGAAACTAAACTTGCACCAACTGGCTTACTTTATGTAGCACTTTTTTCTCCCTCACTTCAACTGTTCCTCGATAGTATAGTGGTCAGTATCCCCGCCTGTCACGCGGGAGACCGGGGTTCGATTCCCCGTCGGGGAGGCATTCGTTTTTTGCTTGCGGTGCCAGTTTTTTGTACTAAGCAGAGCCCCCCCCCCAAGCTCAAACAAAAATGGAGAACACATAATCCCCACTTTTTTACACCCATCACCACCCATTTTTCGTCTTGTATTCAATACCTCGAACAGGTGGTGGTAGCTGAGGTCCCCACTTACGCCCACAAAGTATAGTCGGAAAAATTGGTATCACCGACCGACCGACCAACCAACCAGTTGATTTACGATATCTCTTTGCTCCGTTAAGATTCCATGGTTTTCGGCTGGTAAACACCGCGGCTGTCGTTGCATTTATCGTTAGTAGAATGGAAAGCCATTAGCAAGTATTGTGCCTTGTGCTATAAAGAGGTTGGGAAATTCGAACGACTGCGGTTTTCGGCAGTAGTCGAGTTGTGAGATGTTTGCGTTTCTCCCCCGGCCACAATTTTGACTAATGATCATCCTTCGGGGCGGAAAAACAGCGAACGCAACCGGGGAGGCTGTGTGTATAGGGAGCAAGCAGCTATAGCTGAGCGAACAATCGCGTCCGCATGGGACCCGCACAGCCGGACGGTGATTAGCTGCTTTTTCGTATAAACATTTTGATTTTATAGTCAGTTTTGTTATTGTTTAGCTTTATGGTTGTTTTATTTTCGAATTAATTTTCGTGCTCTCCGCTCGAGCGGAGTGGCCGAACGGAGGCATGCAGCATACCCGCAGGAGCGATTGTGTGATTGAGCCATCGCCGTTTCGGTCGGTCGCAGTTTAGTGAGTGAGTGTGACCCCTGCGTGTTCCGAGGCGGGGTTCATAAATCATTTCGGAAATTTTATTTATTTTAAATAACTGAACTGTACCATGAATGAATTGTTTCAATTTTTCTGGTGCGAGCTGGGTTGTAAAGCCAGCTTCTCGTGCTCTCTCGGTCGATTATCCGTCCCCGATTGTGACGAATTTCGGTGGAGCCTGGATGAAGTCCGTAAATTTGATTTGTTGTACAATCTAAACTATTTATTTGTTTTCGTTCTTGAGAAATTGAGCTCAGCTGAGAGAGACTGGCCGTAATATTTACGACGTTGTCCCACGGGACACTTGACGTATTTTCGGGAAGTCAATAGAGAAATAAAGAATTTTTTTCTCTTTAATTGTTCGAATGCGCTTTAAGACCGTAAAGTACACAAAAGTGATGGGTGAAGCAAGGCTAAATTTATGAGAACCATTATTCGAGAGTTTGTTTTTAGGTGAGCTCATGTTTACCAAAACATTTTTAAAATGTTTTGAGCGATTGTCTACTCGCACGTACGGAATTTTTGCTTTCGCTGATCGGTGGGTGGCGAAAAAATGCTTTTGTTGAATGTGAAACAATTTAGTATATTGTCTAAGAAACCAGCAATATTGGTTAAGAAGAATTTTCCCTGAGAATCGCTTCAGCCAAATAATTTTTTTTTTTTGCAGTTCCAGCGCATTCAGCAACTCATCAACCAAACCTCACGGGAAACAAAGAATAACATTTTTAACAAGCACAGTGTAGGAGGTGACGCAATCGAACAGATATAGTCTCGAAACACACAATTCTAATCCGGAAAGTTACATTTCTCTGCCGCCAGCCCCTTGCCCTTTGCCGACGTCCGACGGTTTACCATAACTTGTCACGAGGAGTCCCAGATTTACGAAGCCGCAGAGGAATGTTGTCATTTGGGGATTAGAAACGTAATTTAGATGACTTCTTTTTATTTTTATACCTAGGTATAGGTACCGTTGTGCGTCTTCCGATGATGAAAGCTTTTAAAATGTCATTTCGCGAGCCAAACATGTTCACCTTGTATAAAAGTAAAAAAATCGAAGGAGGCATTTGCTTTGAATCCAACCTAATTAACCTTCGTTTCAACGCTCGAGGCCCCTCCGCAGCTTCTTGACACGAAGTAATTAACCCTGTCAGTCGGTCGGTATCGTTTTCCGAAATCGGAGCTGTTTTCAAGTTCTCAACGCGCCTAAACCCTCAGGGCATTCAGGTAAAAACACCCTCGTTTTAATGATTCGATTTCACCCTCGATTTGTCTATAATACCTACTGTTAATTATCTAATTTACACAGTGATTGGAGATTCCATTAATGTTCAACTCAGAGACAGAAACGAAATTCAATCCGTTCAACAGTGCATATTCCTGTCCTGCTGATGGTCGATCAGTCACAACATAACAACACAGATGATGGAGGAGAGCGAAAAAAATTACGTAAATAACAATATTTACACCGGTATGAGCCACTCCGGCGCTGCCACCGACTGCTGGTAATTTTTGTTTGTTTGTTTTGAGTTCAAATGTGAACACAAATTAAAGTAAATAAACAAACAAAATTTTGTTTCAATAGAAACCTGTCTAAGATATGGATCCGGGGAAATAACGCCGGGAACGAGCCGCGACCACTGACTGCCTGGTGCGAATGAGGCGAAAAAAAGTTATAGCCATCAGAAGAAAAACACAGGAAGCGAAAAATTTAGCGCCTGATGCCCGCTCCTCGCAATAGGCGATTAATCCTGACACGGTTTCGGCTGGCGGTGAGTATTGTTTGACTGTTGTGCGATTATAAACTATGATCTTTGGCACTCCCGTTGCGGGGCGGAATGGTCGAAATTTATGATTTGAGTCTGTCTGAGACGGATTGATTTGCACACTCCTGCATGCATGGAAAACGTGCGTGGGTGGAGGAAAAATTTACGATGTTTGAGGTGTACTTACCATCGAGGACCATTTCGGCTCGTACTGCATGGGGCCGTCCGGTGGCGCCATGTCACTGTTGGCGGCTGTTGTCGCCAACACTGAAAAGATAAAAATTTCAATTAAAAATTTGACTTTTTTGGGCCATTTTTACTGTAAATGAAACATGAATTGGGAAGAAAACTTGTAGCATGTAATAAGTACCGTTTTGATTCGCCTTTCAGATGTCCTTTTTCTAATGCAGTTCAAATTTCCCCACTGGAAAATATTGTGCGCATCAACTGTAATCAACTGTGCGCTTGATCTCGCCGTGATTACTGATAACCTTATTAATTATCATCGATCTGCTGTACAGTGCACAGTATGATAAGCTAAGCAACACATTCTCTACGGACGACTAAACTTTCAAATCCTGACTCCGGGCAGTTGAGTGGAAAGATGATACTTTTCCATTCGCTGAACTGCTGCGGGCCGCCGTCACTGATACGCAAGGCTCGGTAATGACAGGCACGTGTACGAGTCACCTCTGCCCTGCTTTTAAAGCGGGAAAAAAGGGATACGGATGAGCAGGTAACAACACGGAAATCGTATTATTTTCCAGTATCTACATGTTCCCAATCGCTTACGGCAACAGTTTTAGCCAAATCCGCACATTGATTAATTTTATGAGCACATATTATCAAACGGTTGAATAATGGATGGATTATCTCTTCGAAAAAAAATTCATTCTCGGTACTGGCGAAAAATTAGAAATGATTTCATTCAGTCCGTCAGTATGAAACCATTCACGAAAGCATCAATCAGAGCACATATTGGCTAGACCGCAACATGTTATAATTTATGTGATGAAAACGCACACACAAACTTGCTATTATCAAATTGCCGATGCCATGCCATGCCGGCGAACGCGAGCCGAAAGGTCGATCGCACTTCAACTTGACACAGTTATCAGTTACTTTCCCGAAAAAAAAAACGCTAAAGATAGGCTCCCGGCTGAATAGATGTATGTGAAAGCGATGTCATGACACGTTAATTAATACTTGATTACTGAAATGGAAAACAAACCAAATTTCAGTTTGGAAACAATGCCTTTCCCGTGATGGGTGGGTTTTGGCTTTAAAATATTGCATGGCGATGGCAGAGCTGTCGGTGACAAATCAAACATTTTTCAATTCTAACAGGCGTACTGAAAATTTTAATGATGACTAAGTTATGATTATAATTGATTGCAAACATCCTTCCTGTTCGAGAAAAGAGAAAGTTCGCATTAATGGCAATACTCTTGAACAAGTTTTATGACTCCTTTCAGATTTTTGTTTCAGCATTTTTTTCCCTTTAATAAACTCGATTTGCTCAACATGAATTTGGACGATTAGTTTACTATCGAATATTCGTTTGACTGGATTTTTAATCTCATTTCAGTCTAAAAACTTCCGAAATAAACTCTCTGGTTCCTGTTCAAAAGCGTTTCATGATGATCCTTTTTCCTCACTCTTGATGTTAAAAAAAATAAATATATTAAACAAAATATGTGGTGATTTTATTTCAATTTTAAAAATCGACCTATTCGATCCGTTCAAAATCTTGCGCGAGCAGTCATTTGTAATTATGCGCGAAGGCCGTCCTGAGTCAGGCCCTGGCTTCAGTCAGCGTCAGCGAAACGGGTTTCACTTCATCATGACTATCAATTTCAACTTTTCATTTATACTTTTCTATCAAATATTCAGAAGAAGGCCAGCAACTTTGAATGCAAATCAATTGAATTTGAGTAACATTTCTACAATGCAACGCATATTAAAGTTGACCTAGTCAATGTCGACAAATCGTGCCTGGCTTTCTACCGTCGTCAATTGAAACAGCAACTAACGAAGCAAGTCACTTCATGTATGAAGCGAAGGTAAGAGAAAGTCCATTTCATTTATTTGTTTCAACGATGCCGGGTCTTGCCTGAGACAAACATGACTATTTGACAATTATCTTAAAATCCATGGCTGCGCGAGATATCTTTTAGCATCTTTCGATCATGAAAGATACTTAGAAAACCTAACCTGGAATTGTACGAAATCATATAATGCAAATTAGCCGACGCGGAGAGAGTCCGTAACTTCACGAATTCTACAATCCCAAACCAGCAAATAGACTGCGATTTGAAACCGCAGGCATAAAATCCATACGACTATCTTGTTGGAATTGTAACATTTTTTAGGCTGAAGTGTTTGGAGCGTCTTAGTAGAATACGAAACCTGAACTTAAAGAAAAGAAGAAAACTGTTTCCAAAATAAATTTCACTATTCATATTTATTCGCGACAGATACGTATTTCGCCTACAACTTGCAAACTTCATTCAAGTTCGAAAACAGATACTGATGAAGCCTGCAAGTTGTAGGCGAAATACGTATCTGTCGTGAATAATATATACATAGTAGAATTTAATTGGATAAATTTTCTTTTTATTTAATTTTTAGGTTTCATATTCTACTAAAACGCTCCAAGAACTTCAATTAATAGTGGATTTTAATTTGGAAAAAGTTTTTTCTTTTCTTTAATTTCAGAAAACGTTTTGATAAAGTTACCTATTTAATTCTCCGAAAGTTCGACATCGTGGCCCTGCAGGAGAGCCGTCGCAAAGGCGGTAAGGGGCGGTAGAGGATCCGTGGCGGCAAGGCCAATTTTACCAGAGCGGTGGAGCGACCAAGCAACTGGGATCGAGCTTTGTAGTGATGGCCAAAAAGCAGGATAGCGCAATGGATCAACGAGAGGATATGTATGTTAAGGAAAAAAGGCTGTTTCTTCAATTACACCATCAACGAGCATTGTCCACACGAAGGTAGAATCGCCGACAAGAAGGAGGCATTCTATGCATAGCTGGAGGGAACGTACGACAGCTTCCAAGCAACAATGTGAGTTTTATTGTACTCTAATGGCGGTTTTCAAGGCCAAATTTGATCTTAAACGCTATCATAAGAGTGTAATAAAACCCAAATTGTTACTTGGGCTGTTCGCTACGGTACATCAAGATCGTCACCAGGGATTGCATGCCCAGGTCGGCAGGGAAGCAATGTATAGTCTGGTGATCAGGCCCCATAGCCTGCGCATCGATTCGAACGATGACACCACAAAGCCACTTGGAGACCACCTGACCAACGAACCTTGACCAATTCGACCATATTCTCATCAAGGGTCGAATTTTGTCTAACATCATCAACGTATGATCCCTAAGGGGCGCAGACATCGACTCGTACAAAGCCGCCCTCCTCGGTGAAACATTCGGCAACTAGATATTTCGCGAGTTTCCGAGAACTATGCGCGCACGTCGGATGAAGCTCTATCTTCCTCTGTAGAGCCAGGTTCTTCGTCCCTCGAAGACGGATGGAGTAGGATCGGTCGTCAGTGCAGTGAGGCCGCAACCGCGGTGCTAGGTGGGGCAACCTCGAGCGTACGAAATGATTGGATTGAAGAGGAGTGCCAACAAGCTCTCCATCGCAAGGAGAAACTGTCTAAAAACTGTACTCAAGAAAAAATGCAACACTTTCTTTTGAGTATAACTTTTTATTGTATGGGTAAAAATTGATGGATTTTTTGGGTAAAACTAGTTTAAAGTATAATGTTTACATGTGCGAAATTTCATTACAATGAAGTATTCCACGCGAGAAATTTTTGACATTAGCTGGGGCCCTCACTGAAGCTGTTTAAAGTAGGAATAATATCAATAATATCAAATTCCAAACCCCCGGATGCTCTCCTCTACTTTTTGCTCCCCTCTGAACCCTACACATACGAGCCCCCGCTAATGTCATTGTAGTTTAGTGACGAAACCGCAAAATACTTCATCTGTTAAGTGGTTTGACAAAAAATATAGGCACGGTCGTGGAAAATCCAGGCCAGTCCCACAGGTGGCAGCGGAAGAAAAGCAATGACGACCGACCCCGTAAAGGTAACGAAGGTGAGGTATTACTTCAAACACAATCCGAACCTCGATTCGATTCGGGACGTAGCCAAGAAGGTTAATTCTTCCAGCTGGTTCGTCCAGTAGACAATGAAGCGGGTCGGCCTTCATGTTTTCAAGGTAAGAAAGGTGCCTAACCGTACTAATAGACAGAATACGGTGACTAAATCCCCAGTCAGGAAGCTGTACCGTGAGTGGTTAGTGAAGCTGAAATGCATCTTAATGGCGGACGCGGACGCCAAGCAGATCCCCGTCCTGGAGTTTTTCGTCGGCATGTCCCGCCTGGATATTTCGGATAAGTTCCAGAAGAAGAAGGTCAAATTTGCCAAGAAGTACTTGGTGCAGCAGGCGATCTGCAGGTGCGGCAAATTCAACAAACCATACATAACGACCCGTATCCTCAACGGCCAAATATATAATGAAGAATGCCTTCAGAAGCGCCTGCTGCCCTTCCTACGGTCCCACGAAGGTGACACTCTTTGGCCGGATCTGGTATCATGCCATAACGCGAAACCGGTGATGCAGTGGTACGAAGCCAACGCTATGAGTTTTGTGCCGAAGGAGGCAAATCCACCAAATTTGGGATTGTGAAGAACAAGCTTCGGAAAACAGGACAGTGCTTCAAAAACGACCAGGATTTAAAACACGAGTGGATGAAAGTGTGTAAGAAAGATGGCGCAGGTGTTGCCACAGGATTTGATGGGTAGCGTTAAGCCCAAGGTGCGGGAATTTAGCCTAGAAAAGCATATTGAATGAACCAACTTTGCAAAAACATCGCTTTTTTATTCCCTGAGAGATTCAAAAACATCTGACTTGAAGTGAATTTTTGGTGATCAATTTTGTCTGTTGCTTTTTTTCAAGCACAGTCGTGAAGCATAATCACGAGGGAGAATTTGGCCAAGTATCGACGAGCGCGGAATGAGTTGACCACGATCCTGAGAAAGAAAAAGTGCCAGAAGGAGGGCAGAGATCGTGAAGAGCTAGAACAACTGTTTCGGGCTTATGATTCGCGTAAGTTTTACGAAAAGCTGAATCAATCTCGTAAGAGACACACACCGAAGCCCGATGTAGGGACGAGGTGGGAAACCTGGTCGCAAACGAGCGCGAGGTGGTCGACAGATGAAAGCAGTACTTCGATGAGCATCTCAACGGCAATACAACAGAAGGAGACGGAACGGAAGTTAACCCAAGAGTGCCTATAACAGCGTACCGGGTCTCGATCTCGAAGTAATCCGGCGAGAAATCGGCCAGCTGAATGCCCTTATTCTGCGAGTCACATGACTCAATACGACAATTGTCACTTGGGTGACTCGCCACGGCGAGTCGAGTCACTACTTTCAAGCATTTGGGAGAAAGTGTTCTCGCATTATATTTTCACGGATTTAAGGGCAGCATACGATACAGTCGATCGCAAACAGCTATGACAGATAACGTACAGGAACGATTTTTCGGACGAACTGACGAGGCTGAGTGAATGATGTGCTATGTACGTGTTTCGATAGCGCCTTCGAAATCGCGTAGAAGTTTGCTGTCCTGTATGTTATTCAACTTCGCAATTGAAGGTGTGATCCGGCAAGCGAACTATTTTTTGCGCAGTACGAGCGGAAAGCTGACAGTGGCGTAGGTGTGTGAACCACCTGGAAAGTTGAAAGTGCCGGTGAACCAGTCTCGTCGCAAGGATAACGAACGAGTGTGCAGTGAAATCCGTCCTCTTCAAGAACGCCACTGACGCGATACTAGGGATAAAGGACCCCAACGTACTATATGGCTCAACGAATTAGCAACGTTCGAGTGTAGTGGAGCAGCAACAACACACGGAGTTTCTATAAAACGGTGAGATGCAGATGTGCAATGATAGTGCTGGCAACCTGCTTACCGACAAAACGGCGGTAGCAGCCAGATGGAAGGAGCACTTTCAGACACTGTTGAATGGAGAGGTAAACGCGGAGATCAGCAAGGATAGGATAGGAATTGTAAGCGATGGCCAAGCTGTGGAGCCACCAACACAGGAGGAGGATAAGAAGGCAATCAGTAAGCTGAAAAACGGTAAGGCTGCTGGGAAGGACAGTATCCCGCCGGATACCGGAGGAGCGGTTGGATGGCCCCATTTGCCCAAATTTTAAAAAGGAGTGTAAACTGGAGTGTAAAAACTATCGAGGAATTTCATTGCTCAATTCTGCCTACAAGGTGCTTTCCCGTATCCTGTTCTGCAGACTGAGACCGTTAGCGGAGTTCTTCGTCGGCGAGTACCAAGCGGGTTTTTGTGAGGGTCGCTTCAAGACGGATCAGATGTTTACCCTGCGTCAGTTGTTAGACAAGTTCCGGAAGTACAACTTGCAGACACACTATCTGTTTGTGGACTTTAAAGCGGCGTACCATTCAGTTAAGTTTTCCGACGAAACTAGTTACGCTGATTCGTGCGACGCTTGACGGATCCAAATCATGCGTTAGAATAGCGGGTGAGACCTCAGCTGCTTTCGTGACGTTGGATGGACTGAATCAAGGGGATGCACTCTCTAACCTGCTATTCAACAGTGCTTTGGAAGGTGCATTACGAAGGGCAAACGTGGAAATGAATGGAACTATCATCACGAAATCTCACATGCTTCTTGGTTTTGCGGATGACGTCGATATCATCGGAATCAACCGTAGAGCAGTGGAAGAGGCCTTCAAGCCTTTAGAAGGGAAGACTTGCCATTAACACCGCCAAGACGAAGTCATGGTTGCTGGCAAGAAACGTGGGAGACCAAGTGATGTTGGTGCCGAGGTGGAGTTAGATGGGGAACGATATGAAATAGAGGAGGAATTCATATACCTTGGTACACTCGTGACATGTGACAACGATGTAAGCCGCGAAGTGAAACGACGAGTTGCAGCCGCGAATCGGGCTTTCTACGGTTTACGTACCCAGCTGATGTCCACCAGAACACTAATCCCCCCGGTGGCTCTTTACGGACACGAATCAAGGACGCTAAAGGAAGCTGATCGACGAGTGCTTGGGGGTTTTGAGCGTAAAATTCTGCGATCTATACTTGGTGGCAAAATGGAAAATAGAGTGTGGCGCAGACGCATGAATCACGAGCTGTACCTACTACCTAGTATACAAATATGCTGATATAGTGAAGGTAATGCAACGTGGCAGACTGCGGTGGGCTGGGCACGTGGCCAGAATGCCCGACGAAAGAGTAGCCAAAACTATTTTCAGCAGAAAACCAGGAAGAGGCCGTGGACTCCGAGGCAGACCCCGCATCCGGTGAGTGTGTACTGTCGAAGACGATGCACGTTCAGCTGGTGTTCGTTGGGTTTGGAGAACGGCAATCCAGGACCGACGGTACTAGTCACGATATTATTAATAAATTTAGGTTAGCTTTATTAGCAATCATAAAGATAAAAGGCAAACGATTTATTCAAAAATTGATAAGATCAGACTGAAAATTCTAAAGGATATTCTAATAAAGTGCGTCACGATCCTGCATACTCGCGAAGAAAATCCCGGACTGCACGTGATCACGAGCTGGATGAATTTTTGAATTATCCCAAACCCACGGAGTGTGATATACAAAGACGATTTAAAGAATGACTGATCATCGACAGAAAAGTAAAGCAGCTGTTCCTAAAACTCACACGTAAGTTGCGGCCTGTTTCAAACGGGCCTCACAATTGTCATCTACGGACGTGGCGAAAATGGCAGTCTGTGCAGTCCTATGCCCAGAAAGCGAAGAAAAGGGTTTTGAGTCATTTCGAAGCACAGATTGTATCGGACTATAACGTGAAGCAAAAGCAGGAGCAGGCGACATGTGAGTAAGAATATCTCGTTCGAATCGGAGATGGTCGACGGCAACCGGTGTGGTCCCTTGGCTTGAAATGACCCATTTGTAATAATTCTGTACGAATTTCACGAACTGTACGCCTGGGAGAAAAACTGGGTTAAAATCCGGCTATAATTGCCTTCCATTTTAATTTGGTACCATCAGCGGGTAAACAGTTGTAACTTATAAGTATTGCATCGAATAGTTAAGTTTTGCACATGCACATTGATACCACAGCATCTTAAAGTTTAAAATTGGGTTGATTTTACTGGGTGATTCTGGCATGAATATCTGAGCAGATTCGGGTTAAAGAGAAAAACGAGCTTGAAAATATTGCATGCTATTTTCAGATAAAGCTCAAATAATTGAGGCTTTTACAAGCTTCCAGTATGAAACGGTCACATAAAATTACACAGATCAGTTTTTGTTTTTCAAAATATCATTGTCGGGGGATCTACAGTATGATTCATTTTCGCTGTTAAAAACTTAGTTAAAATAGCGACATTTTTCATTGCCGTTACAAGAACACTAGAACTGACCGGAATATGATTGTTTTGGTAATTATGTAGCCTGCCGGTTTTGTGTCTGATATTCCAGAGCTAGAAATATTTCCTAAGTCGTTTGCATGTAGCGGATTCGCTGGACGTTTTAATATTTAAATTACACTTCAAACGTGATAGAAAAAACTGCAGCAAAACCATAACCTTTGCACCCTTCATTTAAAATTAATTTTTTGGCAGACTTTTTCAATCAACCCTTGTTTGGAAATCCAAAGTTACATGCGTTGTAAATTGCTGATCGTGAACATGCAGCTGACATTTGAAGTGAAATACTTTGAACATTCATTTGTATAGGTTGAAAACAATTTGTAATGATCAACCAACACTTTTCTAACCGAGACTTCTAACGCATTACAGAAGAACACCAATTTTAACTGAATGTAAACTATTGCAGAGCACTTACCGCTGTTAAACTTTCAGAGTTGATATTTAATATAAGCAGCAGCCACTTAGTCAAATAAATATCAACTTAAATATTTATCCGAAGTTTTGTTGCAAAAACCACGTTTTGGCTAATGGCACTACATCGTGCGTTTCGATGAGTGGTAGCCGTCATTTTTGCGCCACAATGAAAATGACGGTGCCACTCGCAAACAAATCATAGTAAAACCAACTTTATTGTTCAGATCGATGAAAATGCCATCTTGAAAGCTGTTGCACGGCAACTGTTTTTACCTTATCAAAATTGAATGGGATCCGTTATTTTTGCTATCCTTAATAACGGGTTCCATTTCATGTGCATAAAATTATCAAGTTGAGATAGAAAAAAAATCAACTCAAATATATATCCGGAATTCAATTACGTTCCCTTTTACCTGTTTCCCCACCAAGTTGATAGTGGTTTCTAAAATTTTGAAAGGACTTTAAAAAATTGGGTTTCGCGTGAGATCTATAATAATTTTGTTGGAAAAATGTTGGAAGATTTGACATCTTGAACAAAACATGTAGTTTCGCCTCTACAGTTCTAAATATTCTACATTCTACAGAATGTAACTAGATGATCGACAAATGTCGATTGAAATTCTTTATGATCTTTAATCAGAATGCAGAGTCGAAGCTAATGGAAACGAACTTTCTTATAAAATATGACAAAAAATAAAAATTACTCACTGTAATCTATCTCGCTTCCGATGAGAATTTTTGAAACTTTTCCCGCAAACGGTTAATTAATAATCCTGGCGTGCGTTTTGCTGTCTCGAATCCTAAACACTTTTCCTTTCACACTAACAGTATTATTTATATTCTTATCTCAGAACCACGACTTATTTTCTGCAAATCGTTCCACTTAAAAAAAAACTACCACGCCGCAACGAACAATAATCGATAAATTATATTTTACCGGTTGTTTAGTCGCACTCTGATACTGCAGCACACCGGGGGGAAGCACAATATTTTCCCTCAGCACGGATATTTTCCAAACAATTTCATCGGAGCGCACCGCGTAATCCACCTGTGCCCGGGATGTGTAGTAAATATCGGCGACTAGTAAATATTATCAACCAAGTGGTTCAATATTTACGAAATCTCAGAGAAAGCTTTCCTCCGCGCCGAGCCTGCCGAGCTTGCTGAATGCTGATGCTGGCAGAGTTTAATCTCGAGCGAACGTCGTCGGCCAGCAGCAGCAGCAAATCACATCAACACAGAGAAGTTTTCCCTTACTTTGGACCCGGCTGTTGTGCATTTAGCTTAACATTCGAAGCAAAACTTGAGACCCGTTGTTTACTAAACGAAAATTGGTAGCGTACTAACGCGGTGAGGAGTTTACTTTTTCGCTTTTACTCCACGCGCGACCGTTCGGAATGAATCGCGCACCAAACCGACGACGACGACGACGGCGACGACGATCCTCCTCACATTCTCGAACCAGTAAGCATCAGTAACCCACACTCAAGCAGGCACAAACGGAGAGGATCCTCTGTTTTACATACACCGCGAAAAGCGATGGAATTGTGTGCTGTGCTGTGCTGTAACCAACAGTAAGTAACAGGCCGTGCGGTGCGCGCGCACATCGGAAAAGCCAATAGCCAACACGTTGCAGCCAGCAGAGAGAGCATTTCAGTGGCGATTCCTGATTGCCCAGAGTGTCGTATGCTCACCCACCCACCACCTATAGTTACTATATATATAGTTCGGCGGATAGAAAATCGGGAGCCAAATAAACGTCAAAAGCGGAGCCAAAAGCTTTCCAAAATCCAAAATGCAGGAGTAATGTTAAAAAAATACACTTTATTTTCATAGAACTAGTCATTTTCAACACCCGCCAGAAATTATTTTTCGTAAAAACCTGCACATTTCACCATAATTTCAAATTTAATTTCAAAAATCAGGGATGCCAATTCGCCTGGTTTTCTATCCGCCGAACTATATATATAGTAACTATACCACCACCGATCGGTGGAATTCGATTGGAAATATACTTTCATGTTGGCGATGCATGCACAATGCGATGCATTGAGGTATTTATGCTTGTTGTGCTGTTTTGTTGGCAATCGGAGTACTTTCCGGAGTTCATGAGAAAGGTAAAGTGCAATCGAATCGTATCAGCCATTGGGCTGGTTTGCCATGGAATGGTTTTGATGTTCCAATTATTCCAACCAGCAATTCGAATCGATTTGAAGAAGGCATTTTGAAAGGGGACAAGAAAGGATTATGATTGTAATGTTGATGGAATAAGATATTTGCGAAATGATATGTTTTGTGCTATGTAAAAGTATACAACAGTTCTTATCAGTTTGTATTGTCTACCTTATTACATATTAAAGCATGGATATTTATTCTAGCAACCAAACGAATGATTTAGCGAATATTCTTCTTAGTCAATTAAAGAACTAGCAGCTTGCAGTAAATGCGCTAGATATATGAGTTCTATTTAGTATTTCAAACTTAAGCACTTTTCCTGTACTCAAAATATTGATATTAGACTGAATCTCTTTTCCTCTAGTCTACATTTGGAGCAATTTAAAAAACACGAAATATGTTATTACTTTAAACTTTTTAAATTTTGCTTTCCTGAGGTGATACAGCTA
Organism: Sabethes cyaneus; assembly: GCF_943734655.1. Lineage (NCBI taxonomy): Eukaryota > Metazoa > Arthropoda > Insecta > Diptera > Culicidae > Sabethes > Sabethes cyaneus. The sequence continues at coordinate 246,880,322 of NC_071355.1, read as the reverse complement.
ATTTTTTAAGGGGGCTACGGCATAGTACTTTTTACACCATATTTTTGGCCTTATTTCAAATATTTTTTTCTCATAACGCGGAAGGCGAATTGATTCGGGTTTTTTGCATTCTAAACATTATATTTTATACTAATATTTACAATTTTGTTTATACATAGGAACCTCTTCCCTCCTCCCCTACGGCTCCTTGAACATGATCATTCGAAAAAAACATGAATTGCGGTACCATGGATTGGCGCTCGGGGGCTTATCCGAAATGAAAAACTCTAAAACGACATGAAAGTGCATTAAATTATCTCGTGTTTGACCCATCCTTTTTTAAAAATTCGAACGCATAACAAAATGGCGGATATTCAAACATAAAAGTAAGGTTTTTAGTAAAAAAAATTGACTAAACATTTCTCAAAAATACAAAAATTGCAATATCGAAAAAGGATGGGTCAAACACTAGATAATTTTGTTGGCTTTAAAACAAAAAAAGAATCATGAGAATTGCTCTAGCCGTTCTTGAGATATTTATGGTACCGACTTTCAAAACCTGGTTTCGAGAAAAACGGCATTGAATTTTTTATGCGCTGTGCAATTGTTCCAGACATGCGCGGTACAAATGACTGTAACTTTGTCATTTTTTGGAATTCATCGAAACGGTTTCAAACACATATGCTAAAAATGTTAATCTTTTGATATAAACAATAAAAAAAATTCGATTTTTTAGAATTGAAAAAGTACTATGCCCCCTTAATAGCCGTATAGTATAATATAAGATCGAAAAAAGTGCCACGATAATTTGCTATTTTTTCTTCTTTACATTTTCAAGCACTTATCATCATGTTACTAAATTGTAACGATTTTAACAGCGAAATTTAGCCATAAAAGATAATGGATGTATAATAAAACTAACATTATTTTTTGAGCTATTGCCATATGGCATACATTGAAATGTATTGCTACAGTTTTGTGATATTTTTCGTATCTGAGATTCGCTCTCATACACTATTACCATGGTTAATTTCGTTCTCTGAACTGGATTCTAGATCTATTTCATTTGGGATTCAATAACCAGAAACACCAAACTTTTGGAAATATGGCTTTTTTTATCTTTTCGGTGTTTGCCGAAATGATTTTCAGCCTAATTTGAGATCAATTTCTTTCTGATTTTCAGAAACGTTTTCAGCAATTTTATGCTAATTTGAAATTATTTCCTATTACAGCCTTTTCGGTCTCATTTATCAGCGATCTCAAGCTTAATATAGGATCATTATTTTGTATTTTTGGGCTTTTTTGGGAATTTATCAATAATTTCAATGGTCTAGAAAACGCTAAAGCGTTTCTCGGTAATTTCATTTGTTATTTATTTCGTTTACATTCACCGGACACGGACAGACAATCTTTATCAGTGATGGCCGAATGGCCGTTCCACGAGATTTATGTGGCCCGCGGACTGATTTGAGGGATAGTGGGCTTATGATTTATTTAGTTGATATAGTTGATCTGAATGCTTTGTTAGAGCAAGTCCTAGAAAATGGTTGCAGCGACGGTATATTTTATGTTTTATTATTCGCAGTAATAGCCACACGTCATAATGGACCGCGAAATTCATGGGACGATTTGTTTTGGCCCACCGAATGCCTCACATGTGTACCACTGGTCTATATAAACACTTATAAACTAAGGACTAGAACTATGAATTCACATAAAAATTCCTTATACGGTCGCGAAAAACGTTAGAACTAGCACTGCTCCATTCAACTCCATTAAATTGGGTCAACGCATTTACAGAGCATTTTGCCATGCTGATAATCATGAAACTACACCAGTTGTCACCAGTCGCAAAACTTGACTGTCGTTGACTTTTCGTAGCAACTGACAGTCAGTGGGAGCACAGATAGTCCGGGAGATTTTGGGGTCGTCAGCATATAACCAGGGGGGTCGTCAGTATATTTTGCAACCTTTCGGTAACACATGGCAAACGTCACTAAAAATATGATTAATAATAATTGTTCTAAGCTAATGTCTTGTGAGACTCCGGAAGGATTATTAATTTTATCTGACTCTGTTGATCCCCGTTTGACGCATAGTGGACGGTTAGTCAAATACGTCTTGACCAAGCAGACAAGATTTGATGACACAACCAGACGATCGAGTTTGGTATGCGGAACATGGTGGTTGACTCTGTCACAGAGACCTTAAAGTCGGTGTATATCGTGTTGATTTGAAAGTTCTGGTCCATGTAAGGAAAGCACAGCAACGAGAACTGAACTAACGGTAACGGTAACGGTAACGGTAACGGAAGATCTAGCAGGGAAAAATTCGGGTTGTTCTGGAGAAATGTATGACTTCGCAACTCTAAAAAGATCTTAGTTTATAGGTATTTCAAAACGTTTTAATCTGGAACATAGAGAGTCCATTGCATTTAGCACCCTTTTTCAGCACTGAGAACATCATTGATTTCTTCAAGCCCAATTTAAGATCGTTGGACATCAGAAGCGTTTTTCTGCGATTTCAAGCTTCAGTTGGAAACATTATTTTACTGGACCTTTATCGCCTTTAGAAGTATTTTTCGATTATCTTAAGCCTAATTTGGGACTATTTACTTTATTTTTTTTTTTTTGCTTTTTGACTTTTGAAAGCGTTTTCTAGCTAGAGTTTTTAACGATTTTGGGGCTAATTTGGGACAAATATCCCTTTGACTCTTTGCTGACCTTTAGAGTGTTTCCAGCGATTTTGACTTTAATTGGAAACTATTTTCCTTTTCAACTTTTGGTCACAAGAAGCGTGTTTTAGCTAGTTCATGCTTAATTTGGATCATATTTTGACCATTTTTATGGAATTGAAAAGTGCTTTTCGATGAACTTAACCTAAATCAGCCCAGAATTACCCCGCAAAATCAGTCAAATTTCCAACTTTGAAATGCCATTGCATCAATGCACATAGCTCACATACTTAATGTGATATTTCTTATCGAACTATATCTATTTGCCTTCAAAATAGTGTTATTAAGCTATGAAAATAGCGATTTATTTTCATTTTATTGCGGGAAGTATAAAATTTGTCAAGTGATGCCATATGACATCATTGGGACGATTCGGGTTAAACCTAATAAGGAATTATATTGTCTATATTATAATAATAAATTGAAAAGTTTTTTCGATAATCTTAGGCCTAATAAGGACCTAATTATTTTCTTTTTGAGCCTTTTTCAGCGATTTGGGATGTAGCATGTACATTTTTGGGTACAGTTTTTATTATTATTTGTCTTACTGGGAAATTTTCGATACCTATTCAGATAGGTTTTATATAGCCGAATGCGTATATACGGAGTGTCGTTTAGTATGGTAGTTCAGCATCGCTTGCTTTCTTGCCTTACTCGTTGCAAAACATTTCGCATCTACTCTTTTACGTCTATTGCTCTATAATTCTATAATTTACTCTATAATTTATTCGTATAATTCATCGGACAATTTGGGTCTAAATGAATACTTAAAAGTTACTTAATTGTTAGTATTTACATTGTCAAGTGCATGAATTCGTTGGCGGTAAATGCGTGATGGTTCGTCAAAATTAAAAAGGTCAGCAAAGCAGTTGAATTGTCTGGTCATGGAAGCGATGGGAGAGTTGGCAGCATATTGCGTTGAATAGGAGTCTTCCTGTAGAATCATTCTGGGTCGTAAAACTCTTGAAGGTGCGTAGAGTCCGATTTGCGATAGGATGTCCGGTGCATCATATTCGCCAGTTAAAAGCTTGCAGACAAACACAGATTGACCTGTCTACGTCGACTTAGCATGCTTAAACCCAACAGACGACAACGGTCTTCGTACGGTGTTAAGTTTTGCTGATCCCTCCACGGAAGATGACGAAGTACATATCGAACAAATTTTCGCTGTACGTTTTCCAGTCTGGCGGACCAGACAGACTCGTGCGGGTTCCAAACGATGCTCGCAAATTCCAGCGTTGACCGTACAATAGAGCAATAGAGAGCTTTGAAGCAGATCGGGTCATTGAATTCACCATCACTTGCCACCATCACCATTACGGCTGCATGCACGCACCAACAATCATATCGTGCGAAAAAGATGCCGTCAAGTGTATTTGCAGCGTCGTAATAGACGTAAGAGACGAGACGCAAAGAGAATCTAACATTTGCAGTTATGACCTATTCAAAAATCAGGCTAGAATGATTGAAAAACTATTTAATGGGCACCCAGTGGAATTTAATATTCCTTTATAGGAGTCTCATTTTTAGTATTTGAAGGTCATTTTGAAATTTTTAGGTCTCACGCACTATGGATTGGTGAAGAAAGTGTTCACAAGGCGGGATTTACATAGAAACTTTGTAAACGAGGTATGTATCTCGTAAATGCGTTCAGGATGTACACGTTCAGGCATGTAATGCACGAGTAAGGTTTTCCGCACAAACTGACGCCGCTGATCAAAACTACCCTGAAGCAAGTGATGTGCTACGTGCGCGTTTCGAGGGCCTCTCGAGTCCTTTCGAATCACGTGATAGGGTTGCGGCAAGGGAATGGACTTTCCTGTTTGCTATTCAATATTACTATTGAAGATGCGAGCGGGCATCAAAACGAGAGGAACGATCTTCAGCAAGCGTTGCCAACTCCTAGCCTTCGTAAACGACCTCGACACATTACTAGCGGAGACAATCTACGCCAGATTAAAAACGATGGCTAGAAATATTCGTTTACATATCAATGCGTCAAACACGAAATATATGGTGGGAAGAAGCTCCAGGGATAGCAACGTATGCCTTGACGGCTATAAACTGGAAGTGGTTGACGAGTTCGTATATTTGGAATCTCTAGTCACCGCCGACAATAATACGAGTAAGAAGATCCAACGATGCTTTCAAGCTGGAGATCGAGCCTACTTTTCCCTCCGCAAGACGCTTTGATCAAGGAGCATACACCGCCGCACAAAGCTGACGATGTACAACACGCTAATCAGACCGGTAGTCCTCTACGGACTTGAGACAGCCTACGGAAGACACACGTGCACTAGCCGTATTTGAACGAAAGGAGTTACGGACTATTTTTGACGGAGTACAAACGGATAGCTGAGAGTGACGTAGGCGTTGTACCACGAGTTGCATGCACTACTTGGACCGAAAGCTGGGTGACTGGCCACGTCACAAGCATGCCGGACGGCTGTTCATTGAAATCTGTTCTCTTCAAGAACCCCACCGGCACCAGGAATAGAGGGGCCCGCGTACTGGATAGCTCGACCAGGTTGAAGCCGACTTGCGTGTGTCGAGACGCTCAACGAATTGGCGACGAATATCCCAGAACCGAGAACAGTGGAGAGGAATTCTTGATACGACATGAGCCACCCCGGCTCTCGGCTGGTAAAGTTAAGGTATACACGTTCATGTTTATACTATATTGCTATATTTTGCTTGGCCTAAGTAATGATTAAGTGTTGAATAATAACACATAAATTAAGAATGTGCCTAAGTTATTTACACTTTTTAACTATGTATAAGGCTTTGAAACCATTGGCCAATAAAAGATAGTTTCGCGGTCGTAAATATGCTTACGTGTCAGCGGTTTCGAAACCTTGCCTGGTTTAAGAGTTTTGAGCTGTGTTGGTACTGTTCGGAGGCACCCCGGATTGAGCTGCCCTTCAACCAGGTGGCCAGTTTTCGACCTGAACTGCGTTACAAACGCGACGTTTCGACGATGGTCACGCTAGGGTTTAATGGTAATCAATGAATGCCGGATTAACTGCTCAGGGTCGCATTGGTTATGTTTGGATATATTCTGGTGATACCTGGGAGTCTCTAGGGGTGGCAGGTGCTTAGAGATAAACGTGCAATGACATTGGAATTAGATTGTATTAACTAACAAAATTAAAAACTAGAACTAAACTTCTGATGATGGCTTTACAAAGAGATAATTGGAACTAATTTTTTTCGTCTTAGTAGTTTCTCATACCTAGTAGAATTTAATGTAAAATAATTGAGAAAAATAGTAATAGCAAAATGCTGCAAAATAACGGTTAATTAAATTCATTTTTTGCTAGACGTATGCCCGTATGCTGATTAAATTATAGTTCATTATAGTATACAGGGATACCTCGACATAAGACAACCTCGTTATAAAACAACTTCGATATAGAATGATTTATGTATTTTGGACAGGCGTTACGTGTACGCTATTTTGGACACTTCCATTTAATTTTGCCGTAAATGTCCAAAATAACGTACGCGTAACGCCTGTCCAAAATAGATAAATCACCCTAAGACAATTCGATGTAAGACAATAAGTTGATAACGACACTAGAGTTAATTTTCCATTCCAGAACGGGCTTCATGAAGATGTTCATTATATCAAAATAATTCTGGAAATTGTAGAATACCTAGCTCAAGCAATAATAAATAGATCAAAAAACATAATCCCACAAAATTAGCGACTGCTAACGCATTTTTTTTTTTTTTTTTTTTTTGAAGAAATCATGTTTCGATATAAGACAACTTTTTGAATAAATTGTCTTATATCGAGGTATCCCTGTGTAATTAGGAATTTCGTGTCTCTGGTTTCTGGATAATCATTGCATGAAGCAATGATTCAGTCAGTATATACATTTCTCTGATTGCACAAAATCAGTAAACGTGGAAATATCAAGTGCAAGCTTGATTGTACTAAACTTTTACCGTACTGGTTTGTCCTAAAATTTTACAATTTTTTCGCAAGTGTAAGTTTGATACGTCAAAAAGAAAAATTAAAATGCAAATTGCTGGCAAAAAAAATATTTTGCAATGCTAGGTTAATGATTGTAATTTTTTTACAGCAGCTTTTTGTATTTTGTAATCATGAATAAAAACGATTACAAAAGACTGAGAACTGGCGGATTTTAATTGTTCAATGATATGAAATTCTTTTGAATAGTAGACAACGGATGTGTGTTTCAGAAGTGGTTCTGCCCTTCATTTAGCCAGCTTCTTCTGAAATATTGAGTCAACTTTCTTGTTGTTACTTTTAAGTCTAATGTTCACGATAGCGGGCGTAGCTTAAGCGAGACATGCAAAATTTTAAACAACCTTCTTTAGTACACGGAGCAAAAAGGATCGGTTGAGGGGGCACCCGGGTTTGAACCGGGGACCTCTCGATCTGCAGTCGAATGCTCTACCACTGAGCTATACCCCCACCACTGACAACAGTGGGGCATCTAACGAGAAAATCACGTAACCGTTTACTGCGACGCAAAATACTAGGCGTAATCAAAGCAGAGAGCAGAAGCCCCAACTGGCCGATTCATTGGGCCGCTGCTAAAGATAAGAAGAGTCCCAATCGGGTACATGCGATGTCGTGTGCGATGAAACCGATGAAACGAGCAGCGGAATGGTACAGTTAGAGACACAATTAACTTTAGGAGAAGTGAATAATACAATACAATACTACCTTTTGTCAAAAGCAAACTAATGCTTGACTGACTTATGACCTATACGACAGGTTCAACGTTTAATACTTAATTTTATTTCTAGCGCTATGTAATTTTGGAAAAGGGTTGCCCCTTTTCACAATGAATACAAAACTTTAAACGTGGCAATATATTAAAAATAAAAGTGAATAGAAATGCCGTAGAACGTATCGACTTTAATTGCCGAATAGTTAGTGCTCTAAAGCGATTCTAGCAATGCTTTGTATAATCAGATTCGTTCGCAAAGATCGCATTTCAAAGGGCCACAGCCACGTTTCTGCAAAATATATGTTCAAGTACTATCGCCGAATTTCTCGCAAGTAACAGTAAAGTCGTGTTTAGAAAAAAAGTTCCGTCAGCGGCTTTCTGTTCGGCCTCTAGGCCGCTTTTTGAGCTGCCTATTGCAACCTTGCATGAGCGGGAATCCCTGAGATTGTCCGCCGTCATGCGGCCCATTATTTACAAACAGAGGCATGGAAATTCAGCAAACATTTCCAGCACGGTTGGCGTGAGATGTTTGCAAAACATGGACCACACCATTTACGGTTCACCTGACTAGCCAAAGTCCATTGCAAACGGGAGCATGATTTGTGCTAGCTCTAATTTATTTCGTCTTTAACTACGAAGAACAGTTTTTTTTTTAAATTACTTGTTGCAAAATTACTCATAACTTTTCAGCTTCAGAGATTTTAGCCAATCCCAAACCAAAAACGGCTCTTTCGTAACCATCAGGAAGTTACGGAATTCGTTTCACTGCGACTGCGAGTCGTCCACGCCGTCGTACCGCACCGCCGCGCCAGTGCAAAGTCCGCCAGTTCAGTTCCACGAACGTCAGCCCTGCCAGCAGCCCCGGTCGAGTGCTCGCTTGCGCTGATCGTCCGTAACCAATTCAATTACTTGCAAATATTAACTGCACCCGTTCGTTGTTTATTCGGTATCAATTTCAGTTTTGTAACATCGTACGAACCGACCCGGTCGATTTTGCTGACGGCGCACAAAGGCTACTGCTGGGCTACGGCTGGGGCCGGTTTAATGCTGTTTCGACGAAAATACTCCGCGGTTCAACAGCTTCTTATGACACACATAAAAATCGATATGGCATTATTTTGTGCTGAGAATCAGCAAATTGTTTGTGCTTTGTTTGTTTATGAGCTGGTGGCTTTTTTTTTGTTCTCTCTGTTTAAGGAAAGAACATTAAGCCTAACTGGTCGAAGGAGTGACGAATGGTTACATACGAGCATGCTCACATATAAATGACCATTGCGGGTATGTGGCGATTTTACATTCCGAACCCATCGAAATAGTGGCACTAGGTTAGTGGGTCTTCGGTGAAGCAAACTTAATCAACTTTTTCGCCAACCAACCAACCATCGGTACAGGTGTATGTAAATGCTAAATGGTTTGCCACGAGTGGTGAGAAGTTGGATGGCTTAGGGTTGGTAGGAAATAAGGTTGTTTAATTTTCTGCAGCTATGGCCTACATGTGGAGCCATCGCTCGCGGCTAATGCAACCGTACGATTGCATAGAACGATTAGCAGTATGGGACTACGTAAGTTTGAATAACCTACATTTCAATTCAGTTACATCCAGCACAACGAGCTATCCAATTCATGATCGCGCCGTATCTGATTTGTTGATTTCCTGTTTTTTTGTTCATTGTTGAATATGCTCAAAATCAGATCATGCATCCTATTCAATGTTACATTGAAAAATGGAAGACGCAAAACGACAGAAGACAAAACTAGGCCAAACAGTTTGTAAAGATCCTATTAATGAAATTTCCATAGGATAATGGCACCAGAAATCACAACATTTGTAGACGGAAAACAAGTAAACCGAAGCACACAATAAACAGAAACATTTTTGCTACGTTTTCGTTATAAAAATTACGACTAAGTGTTTGGAAAAGTCACCGTAAATGTAAAATTTGTGGTTCCGACCTCCGAGATCTAGCTTTTGGCTCCTCCAGAAACATCTTTTGCATCTTGTTGTAGTCTGAAAATTTATTTATATTCACATTTGCTTACCCGAAAAACTTCGTATTACCACAGATTAAACTGTGTTCTACATAAATCGTAAATCTCGGATGACCTTTGTTGAGTTTTTCAAGTTCGTGAGGAGTTTATGGGTGGTTTAATATACAAATTTCCTCACAGTTAAGTAGAAAACAACTCCCCCATTGTTTAGTCTGATCAAATAAAGCGGATAGCATTAAAATATTCGCCATATGATTATATAACATTTCACCGAATACCATTTTGCGGAACACCACTTCTCGGTTGACCATAACGCGGAATATAGAGTTTCGCGGAGTACCATTTCGCGAAAAACCTCACGCGGGATGTACCATTTCACGGAAAATATTTTCATGGAAAGTATCATTTCGCAGGGGTTATCCTCTCCTTACTCGCTGTCACTCGTTCGAACCCAACTGCCGGAAAGTAATAGAGGTCAGTAGACCTAGGAAAATAAATAAACCTAGATAGAGGTTGCAGGCGCTTTCGACGGCGGGTCACCGGCAACACTCGCGCCCTGCGGCCGTCTCGCCCTGAATCACCTAGTGTTACTATTGATAGTTTTTGGTGGTCTTGTTATTGACTATTTATGGAAGTGTCTAAAATTTCTGGAGTTCGATTAGTTTTTAAGTTACGCAAAAAATTTTGTTTTATTTGTATGAGAGTCCTGATCCACCACAGGGGTGAGGGGTCTAGAACCATCATAAAAAAAATTCCTACCTCCAAAGCCCCCCACATCCCAAATTTGTTTCCATTTGCTTGATTAGTTCTCTAGTTATGAGGAAGTTTGTATTTCATTTGTATGGGAGCCCCCCCCCCCTTTAGTGAGGGGAGGGGTCTCTAACCATCATAAGAACCTTTCCCAGTCCCAAAAACCCCTACATGCAAATTCGTTTCAGTAGTTTGCGATTCACATACGGAACATACGGACAGACAGACAGACAGAAATCCATTTTTATAGGTAAAAAATAGATTTACAAAATTCGATCTTTTGATCGTTTAACCCTTTATAAGGCAGTGGCAACTATATTGCCACCAACAAAAATTTTTTATTTTGCTTCTATGATTATATTGATGTCATTATAGACGCAAAACAAATATTTTTCGTTGGTGGCAATTTTATTGCCACGGCCTTATAAAGGGTTAAAGGTCGTTTAATTAGAAGTCCCGCTGTACTTCGTCGGCGCAGAACATTGGAGCCTCCTCTACAAAGCAGAAACTATACGCAGCATGCAGCGACGTGCAGGTTCATGCACGAGTTTAATAGACTTCAGAATATTATAACTTTGGATATGACACCAAATATGTTGAGACGAAGACTTAGTCTGCACTACAGAGGTCAATTATATAGTGTTTATATTTTATGTATTTATAATTTACTAAAGTCAATGTTTAATTTATAACTGTAATTTAATTATTGCTCAAGGGTAAAAAACCTATAAAAGCCAGAACAAATACAAATAAATAAATAAAGAACAAAATAGAATCAATCTGCAGTTGAGTAGTCGCATCTCACCAGAAAGCGTGACGAATTTTTGCAGTAATTTTACTCAAATTCAAAAATCAGTAGGTGAAAGACAAAAGTCGAAGACTAAAAATCAAAAGTCAAAATTCAAAAACCAACAGTTAAAAGTTATAAATCGAAAGCTAAAAGACTAACCAAAAGTCTATTCAAAAGTCAAAAGTGCACAGCCAAAAGCCAAAAGTCGAAAGCGAATGACATATGTAAAAAGTTGAAAGACAAAAGAGTAATTCTCGCTGAAACGGGGCCACTACGGACACGAGATCTTCAAATATTAGAACTTTTGCACTTAATTGGTTCAAAATGGTTACGAAATAAGACTTACACTTTGAATACCTCGAAATAGTGGACCCCTCGTTCGTCAAAGGGCCTAACAGTGTCAACAAAAATTGAATTTCCAATATTTGAAGATCTCGTATCAGTAGTGGCCCCGTTTCAGCGAGAATTACTGAAAAGTAAAATGTCAGGAGTCAAAAGCTGAAAGTTAAATGTCAAAATTTGTAAATCAAAAGTTGAACGTTAAAATCAAAAGGAGACTCAGATGTCAAAATTTTACTCAAAAGTAAAAACCTTAAAATCAAAAGTCAAAAGATAAAAAACAAACTTCAATTCAAGCCCCCATGCAAAGCAGAAGTCAAATCAAAATTCTTTAAAATTCAAAAGTGAAAAGTGACAAAAACCGAAATTGGAAATTGGATTTCTAATGAACTTGAAATTGAATATGAAATTAGACACGACAATTTATATAAAATTTGGCACGAATTTGACTTTAAATAAAGTTTGAACTTTCACCTGAAACTTTTACCTTGGACTTCAATTGTGCTTGAAATTCGACTTTTAAGACTAATTATGACTTGAAATCGGAGTTGAAAGATGGACTTAAAGTTTGACTTGAATTCAGAATAATTTGAATTAGAAATAAAAATTAAACTGGAAACCGCATTGGAATTTGGATTTGAAATTCGACTTAAAATTGAATTTTATTGAAACTGCAATTTGAATTGGAGTCAAAATTATAGAGTTGAAATAGGGTTTGAAATCGGACATAAAAGTAGACTTGAAACTGGATCGATATTTACGCAATTAATTTATTTATCGGAAAAATACTAGACAAACAGATTAAATAGTCCGGACTTTCGGGTCACATCTTGAGAGTTTTGTACGTGCCCAGCCTGGGCATTCCCGTGGCCTTGTTCAAAAGTCAGGTCTTCTATCAGATTATTAACCTTTCCTTTATTTTATTTCATTTAATTAATAATAAATAAATCTAGCTATATATATAAAAGTGAGCGTGAGTATGTTTGTATGTTTCTGTGTTCCACCATAACTCCAGAACGCATTGACCAATCTGCACCAAACTTGACACATATGTTGCTTGATATAAGAAAATCAGCACTGTGGGGTTGACAAAGGGGGGGGGGGGGGTTCGTAACAGGGGGAGGCCTTAACTTCGAATTGCCTGGACGGTTATTCGTCAAACTTGGCACAATTGTTCCTTGGCATAAGAGAATCAGCACTGGAAGGTTAACAAAAACAAGGGAGGAGGTTCCCTGACAGGAGAGAGGGTCCCTAAAAGAAGGGAAGCCATAACTCCAAAACGCCTTGACCGTTATTTATCAAACTTGGCACACATGTTCCTTAACATAAGGGAATCGAATCAGAACTGAAGTGGTTGACAAAAGAGGGGGGAGGTTCATAACAGGGTGAGGCTCCGAAATATTTGCACGGTTTTCCCATAAGTGACGGTGGGACAAGGCGGGGGGAGTAACGTCCACATGACTGCAACAATTTATCCGTACAACAGAAAAAATCAGAATACTAAACTGCAATGCTCGCAGCTGTAGCTTTGTCAAGTGTAATTATGCACCAAATCAAAGTGACTCGTATAAAAAGTGTTCATTCAATCATTAGTGTAAAGTGGTGTTGGCCGACTCTATTTGGATTACAGGGGCAATCATTCAAACAGTGTGCAGTTGATCTGAGGACACCATGTTTTTCTCATGGCCAGCTTTATATGGTATGTTTCAGATTTCAGGATAGGATGCAATACTAAACTAATGAATAAATAAAAAGTTGTGTTTAGAAAAATACAATAATAAAACTATTCATTACCTATGGGTAGGGTGGCCATTGTTAAAAGCGGAAGATGCAAATAGGGAAAATATCTTTATTTCTCTTTCTTTATGAGGCTTTATAGAGATTTCCGTAAAACAAATATTTCCCTCCGTTCCCAGCTCATACAATCCTAAGAACAGAACAAAAGACTAAATGGTATGTAAGCAAATGGAAATTTATGTAAACAAGTTAAAAATAACATTATAAATGTATTTTACCACAGTGTCCCTTGAAAAAGACACCAAACATAGTGTCGAAACGTCGGGAAAACATCAAAATTCAGTCTTGATAAATTTCTCCGAAGACTGCCCCGCCAAATATTAAGAGTTACGATTTCCGTAAAGAAAACAGATGTGCAAGTGGCCGGGTAGACAAAGCTGGGGAAGCTGACAAATGGGGAGGGACGTCCAAAAGAGGCGTTATATTTTTGCACTATAAACATTTCGGTTGCAATAACTGATGTACAAATGGCTGTGAGATAAAGGCGCCCCGAGTAAGATCGGGCACTCAGCTAGTAAATAAATAAAACCTGGCCTGGTTAGGCCTCCATGAAACAAATTAAACACTTTAAATCAAAGAGAAGAAAACTTTTGCCAATTAAAGTTCAAAATTTTATTCTGACAGATACGGATATCGCCTGATTTCGGACTTTAATCGGAAAACGATTAACGCAGGTGCGTGATTTGGAAATTGGTTTTATAATGTAAGGTTTCAGTTTATCTACCAATTTAGCTTTGATCAAGGTTAGTCAAGAAAGGTTTTCTGATGTTCAAATTTATTTATCACCCCCGCTGGGTTACCCTTGACAATCGACGAAATTTTCAAAGCGAAAACTATTAAATGTGTATTAACAACGTCGATGGTTGCTATCCAATCGCTCCGCGCAATTCTATTCTACAAACTGTGAAAACTAGATCACCTATTTTAACTCACCTTGGCTTTGATTATTCTGATATAGATAAGGCCGTTACAAATATTTTATAAAGTTTTTGTCCTTTCGGTGTTGGGCAACTGAAGGGAAAGGGGCAAAAAACAGAATTTTTTTAATCAAGCGAAAAAATATGCGTTTCAAGCATTTTTACTCAAAGTTTAAACGTGAAAACCAAATATATTCCTGCTTTTCATATACGCGTTATTATTTTCCATGCAAAAACCAACGAACAGAAAGACTAAATCCAATTATATTTTTTCCCGATTTTCGGAAATTCCATTGTTTGAGTTACCATTTCTGTTGGAATTTCTGTTGGATTTCTGTTTCGTGCACTCATTTCTCGGGTTCTTTAGGCTGTGGAGCCCACAGACGATTGATTTTACAAAAAAAAAATTGGGCTTATATCCCACAAATTATTTTTTTGTTTTTTATAATAAATTTTATTCAGGTGCCAACAAACAGTATGTTCTTATTAAATAATAAGATAAAGATTAAATAATCAATAAGTATACCAAAGGTCATTCAGCATCAATTATATTTTTCATAGCAGGGGTCGATTTTAGGTTGTCATGTACAAGGAAATATTAAAAAAAAATTGCAGTTTTGCACAAATCCAACTGCGAATGCGAGACAAGACGTTTCCATGCAAAGTAGCTAATACATAAGCGACTGGACCGTAAACTGAAGCGTGCGCTTCGGTCGATTTATCGATTTTTTATCTCTTCCAGTAGGTACATTTAAAGCCTTTTCCAGCCAGTCACACCCCATGTGCTGTCGTGTCGAGCCGGCTTTGTCCATGTCCAGCCAGCCGCAGTCGTTGCGCGGCGGATTCATGGTTGTTTATCGAACGCCTTTCTCTCGACGGCGGACGGCTTGAAACACAATCCGTTAGACTAAACAGAGAAAAGCACCCAGGGAACTGAACCCCATCAAGTAATAGGCACAACGTGTGCTCGGAACGATTTAGTTTTATCTTGAAAATGGACCGTACGTGATTTCTACACACGCAAAATGCTGCCCGTTGCCACCCTTCCGGAGGGTTCCACTCCAGCACCCATACCCACCCATTGTATCGCTTTGCGTGCCGATCAGGTTCCCCTTTCTAATTCTGCAAGTGCTTTCTAGCTGGTCATAAGACTGCACCACACGAACAACTGTGATTGGTGGTGGAATTTCCTTACAGAGACCGCCTGCATTGAACCATTCCTACAGAGCAGGAATTTCTAGCATTTTCAACCATCTGGAGCAGCTGTAAGCTAATCCGAGCTTGACTTAAAGTTCCTGGAAAACCATCACTCATTTTTCGTTGAATTATGATTGCGTGAAATGATTCAACGAATAAAGCACCTCGACGGTGTGCGGTCTAAAATGGCTGTGTTCGCTGTTACCTGAGCCGCCGTACCGTACCCGATGGCACAAAAACGGGTTGCAAATAAAAATGTCTGCAGCGTGGTGGAATATTAAGCGATTTATATGTAGTCACGCCCATTGGGGGGTGGAGCCATCGTGTTTTCAAGCCGGTGTTAGTTGAGAGAATGTCGATTTCTTATATTGCCGGCCGTTTGAATGTATACGATATGCAGAAAGCTAGTGAGAGCACAATCGTATCTGCGAGAATGTTACTACCTAGTTCATGAGCGTGAATGTTGGCTATTGTGGAAGTATGCACCCCGATAGGTAATATATAATTTTATAAGTCAGAAAACAATGCGCTAAATAGGTTTGCATATTTTAAAATTTAAGGTTTCATTCAGTAAGTAACATTTAAATTGAACACATGGGTGCTTTTCCATTTTGTTCAAAAATATTGACCAAAATAGATTATTAGGCATTTCTTCTTAAACAAATGTAAAGCCTTAACGATTTTTATAACAAACTTCTCTGAACAAATAACTTACCTAAACTTAAACTTTTCAGTGTTTAGTTTTAAAGTCTCCACTAGCTTATGCTGGTGAATGGTTGTACTGGTTTCGAATTGGAGATCCAAGTGTAAAGCCACCAAGCCCGATCACCGATACGCACCGCATGTCACGCAAGCACAGAATTAGAGTGTCGACCACAAAATTCACTCACAATTCACAATTCACAAAATTCACAAAATGGATGAGGTCTTACCTTATCGGCCGTAGCTTATGCCTAAAAATCGGTCCAGAAGAATCAAGACTGTTTTGCAATCTAACGGGAGTTCCTCAAGGAAGTTATTTAGGACCTTTGATTTTTACATTATACGTCAACGATGAATGCGCGATGCTGCGCGAAAAATTTGCTTACAATCACTGTCCTCAAATGCAACATAATTACATTCCACCGCACTCAATTACTTCAATTGTTTTGGGTCACGCACTGCAACGAGTTGACCACATTCATTCGTGATCTAAGCGTAGCTCCCGATTGTGCACTTACCTTTGCATCTTGAGAAGATTGTCTTGAGGACTATTAGGCAACACGCATTTATATTTAAAATTTCCATTGACTTCAAGGATCCTCACTGTCTCCGATGGCTCTACTGCGCCTTCGTATGCTCAATACTAGATTCATGTTCTGGTTCCCGTTTCGAGCTACCTGCATTGTAAGGATTGAAGTGGTGCAAAAAATGTTTATGCGTTACACTCTTCGCATGCTGCCATGAAATAACCCGTTGGATCCCCCGTATATGATGCAAGATGCCGATTGTTGGGAGTCGAAACACGCTCATGTTTTGTTCGTTGATAAACTCTTAAACAGATGAATTAATTGCCTTACTGTACTGGAACAGTTCAATCTCTACGCCCCACGGTCATTCCAGTACTCCTGGTACGGGCCCCAGATAATGCAGGCAGTTTCTAGGAGAGGTCTTAAACGACCGGAAGCACAATCTGAATCTGGAATCACAATCTGGATCACTGAACTCGTTAAAAACCTTTAACGAAACTAATAAACCCCAGCCGGTAATTTTCTGGGTCCAAGATTACTGCCTTGCGGCGCCCCATGATTGTTGTTCTCATGATTTAACTTAAAGGACTGGATATGTAAACAGATCGAAAAATAACGATCAGTTTTGTGGTTCTGCTTGCTATAGAGTGTATCTTTCGGTCATTTTTTCCTTTCTACTCAAAAGTCAAGCACACAATTTAAAAAAATGCAGGCAATTAAGCCAATTGTCTACACATGTAAACAAATCACTTGAGAGTTACTCTGTTAAAGTTGTATAGGGAAATACTCTCACAACAGACGCCATAACTACTAGATAAGTATAGGCGCTAGCATCACCGGATTTTTGCAGGTTATATTTGTTGGGCAAATCGCGTCGAGCTTGTTATTGCTTTGGCTTCCGAATTTTTGACAGTAGTCGACCTCAGCAGTTCCAATAAAATATGTAATAGCACTAGACGATGATCTGCAATTCAGCATGGTAGCTGCTTTAATGTTTAAGTAGAATTATTATCGACCATTCGAATCCAAGTTGCGTAGTATCTTTTGGGCATGATAGTTCAACTTAACAGCAGCGGAAAACTTTTCAATAATTTTTCAATGAAATTTAAGATTAATTTTGCAACTAAAATCGCAGACTGTTACCCCACCTGTCGGGTACTCGCAATTCATCCACATTAAATCGAATTATTCGTCAAATCGACTTCAGGTATCAGCAACCTGTTCCAGGTTGTTGGACGGACAGAGATATAATCCAGCAGATAAGATCAGATTACTGTAATTACCGCGACATTACGCTGGTGAACGCTGCCTACAAGGTGTTCTCCAAAAATGTCGGGAGTATCACGTGCTCACGCATCATACTTTTGTGGATTTTGGGGGCAGCATACAATACCGTTGAACGCGAACAGCTATAGCAACTAATGCACGAGTACAGTTTTCCGGACAAACTGATGTGGTTGATCAAAGCTTTCCCGGAGCGAGTGATGCGATTTCACGGGCATTCTCGAATCCTGCAACAGGGGGATAGACTATCCTGTATGTTATTCAATATCGCTATTGAAAGTGGCGAGCGGATATCGAAATGAGAGAAACGATCTTCAGCTAGAATAGCACTCCTACCCTTCGCCTAGCCTAGCAGACGATCTCGACATCATTACTAGAGACATTATGATGGCGGAGGCAATCTGCGCCAGACTAAAAACCTAGGAGGAGGCTAGGAGGATTGGACTACAAATCAATGCGTTAAAAATCAAATATATGGTAAGAAGAAGCTCCAGAGAAAGTAACATTTGCCCCCCTCATACAGTGACTATCGATGTCGATGGACTGGAAGCGGTTGATGAGTTCGTATATTTGTGATCTCTGATCACCGCCGACAATAATACAAGTAAGCAGGCTTGGCATACACTTTTCACTTTGATTTTGCTCTTTTGATTACTGCTCCTCAGCCAAGCAGAATTTGAAAAAGTGGTGTATGGGGCATTTGTAGAGCTGGTAATTGTCTAGAATATTGCTGAAGAAAGTGAAGTTTTATCTGTAGTATTTACGGCGCTGTAGGTCAGCAATGCCGTTGATAGCAAAAAGAGCGCTCTTTTTGCTACCAAGAGGGTAGCAGCCTTATAGCGCCATAAATACAAAATGCACAGTAATGCTTACTTCAGCAATATTGTAGATAATAATAAATTCTACAAACGTCCCATACATCACTTTTTCAAATTTTGCTTGGCTGAGATGCAGTAATCAAAAGAGCAAAATCGAAGCAAAAAGTGTATGCCAAGCCTGCAAGTAAGGAGACTCAACGACGCGTTCAAGCTGAAAGACGAGCCTACTTTTTTCTCCGCAAGACGCTAATAATACCGTTAGTCCTCTACAGACTTGAGACTGAAATTTTGCTTACGGAAGGCATACGTGCACTTGCCATATTTCAACGAAAGGTATTGCGGTACGCGTATGAACCACGAGTTGCATGCATTACTTGGAGAGATTCCCATCGTACATCTGACGAAAGTTGGGATACTTTGGTGGGCCGGCCACGTCGCAAGGAAACCGGACGAATGTGCAATGAAATCCGTTCAAGAACCCCATCAGTACCAGGAATAGAGGAGCCCATCGAGCCAGATGGCTCGACCAGCTTGAAGCCGACTTGCGTGTGTCGAGATCGACACACGCAATGTATTGGCGACGAGCATTCCAGAACCGAGTACAGTGGAGAGGAATTCTTGAGACGGCAAGAGCTACCCCGGCTCTCTGCTGGTAGAAGGAAGTAAATAGGTAAGTAATACAAGATTAAATCATTAACTATTTAGCGGCATAATTCTGTAGCTCTAAATAGTAGCGGCATGGATGATAAGATTTCGTCAAAATGGTTTATCGTCCTGTCACAGTTTTCTCAATCTTGGTAATATGCCGCACTTCCCACTAAATGTGACTCCGAAGTTTGAAAGTGTGACTGCACAAAGCTGCGATCATACTGGGTCCTACTGAAATCATTGTGGTAAGAAAGAGAAAGAGCAACAACGGCAATGTTGCTGTTTCGTTCTGTCACATACATTGCTATTAGTTCCTTCAATAATGTAAAGTATTGGGGAAAATAGTTCAGATTTACCAGCCCGACATATAATCTATACCTATAAAAATGGATTTCTGTCTGTCTGTCTGTCCGTATGTTCCAGAATGTACAGAATTGAAAACTACTGAACCGATTGACGTGAAAATTTGCATGTAGGCCCCTTTTGGGCCGGGGAAGATTCTTATGATGATAAGAGACCCCTCCCCTCTAAGAGGGAAGGCTGCCATACAAATGAAACACAAATTTCTGCATAGAACTAATCGAGCAAATGGAATCAAATTTGGCATGTAGGTGTTTTTGGAGGTAAGATTTTTTTATAGTGAATTGAGACCCTTAACCTCTTTAGGAAGGGAACTATGACCCCTCCCTATTTTAAGAGGGGGGGCTTCCATACCAATGAAATACAAATTTCCTCATAACTAGAGAACTAATCAATCAAATGGAACCAAATTTGGTATGTGGGTGTTTTTGCAGGCAATTTTTGACGTAGGACTATGTCTTTCAGGAATGTAGCTGGTATAGGGGGTCATTCCAAAAAATCTTTCTCGAAAAGTGGTCAGGTTTTGAACGCTAATAGCTTAGTGGTTTCCCGATCGATTTTCAATATTCTTACACAAATCGATTGAAAAACCTTCCCAGAAGTAGAACCCAAAAGAAGAAAAGTATGGATCCTTGATGTTGAACTATTGAAAAATTAAAAATAATGAACCTATATTTTACCAGAATTCTCGCTTCGTGATTGGTTGTTGGAAATGACGTGATCAATGTGGAAACGCGTTTTCACACTTCGTCTTATAATTCAGTCAATTTTCAAAAGATTTCCTAGATATTTACACCAATTAATCGGAAAATCGATTTGAAAAATATTGAAAATATAGAAAACTATTGATTTTTCAATGCGCGTCATTGAAAAATTGAAAATAACTCTAACTTGGTCGTACTAGAAATTGTCGCTTTGTGATTGGTTGGAATAATTTCCAATTATTATCGAACAAGTCTTGGTACAGTTCAGGATGCACCGAGAAAGTTGATGGAAAGTTCCATTTAATTCTACTATAACAAAGTTACAAGAGAATTAAATGGAATCCTACCCTTTCTCGTTGATTGCTAATTGGCTTGAAAATTCCTTATTTAGATGTACCACCAACGGCAACATGAGTGGTGAGTCGGTGACGCAGTCGTGCACGTCTGCAGTTCCCGGTCGGTCGTATTCTGGAATTGGCAGTAAATATGCTGCACGCGACAACAAAACGACCAGAAGCATCCCACGTCACTTGCAGCTGGCCACTTGGAATGGTATTTCATCGTGATTCAGGATCATACACGAACGGCTTCGTTGATCGCATAGCTGCTGAGGCTTTTCGACTGGTCCGTTGCAACAAGTCGTGCCTGGTTTGCGGTCATCGGTACCCCAATTTACCGAACAGAGAATTACGTTCAGTGCGTTAGTGCAAGTTAATTGCAAGCTGGAGTTATGATAATCAAACGATCGGTCCTTTCAAGGGGCACACAACGATTAAAGAGTTTATTATATTTTCTCGCCCAGTTAATACCATAATAACACAGGCAACGAGGGAAAAGTTGAATTTTTCGCCATTGCGGATGACCAAAAAATGACGGAAATAAGTTTTCTGGTCACGGGCGACATTTTCTGCGACTTCCACGTCTGCAGGTTGTAACTGCTTTATTATCAGTGTGCTTTTGTAAGCCGTGTAATAGATGCGTGTTATCCCAACAAACATGTTTGTTGATTACTAGCTTATTCAACCGTTATATAGCTATAATCCGGGTTACAAGCGCTTGTTAAGCTGTTATACGACAAAAATGTTTGTTGGGATGCTATATAAAACGACAAGAAAAGAAACACACATACACACACAGGGTCTGGCCACATCAGTTTTAGAGAGTAGAGAAATGCATTAGAAAACAGAACGCTCAGGCGTATACGAGAAAGCAACAATACCAGCAAATATGCTACTGATCGGAATAAAATCGGTTCGTCGCTATTTCATTGAGCGACCGATCGCTTTAGCGAAAAAGAGAGAGCGATAGCCGAAGGTTGTTGTTGAAGCCAAGATTGAAAGTGAAACTCGAAATTCAGTCTGTTGGATATGCTTGAAGCGAGTGCGTGCATTCTGTTTCTTGAAGAAGTCTTGATTTCCGTTGCGACAAGCCGCAGAAAAGTTGCGCAAAATTTTCAACTTTTTGAAAACTCGCATGTACCGTCTACCGATTACCAGAGGAAAAGCACTATTCAACGTAGAAACGAAGTTTGGCGGGTCATCTAGTATTTAAATAAATGGAAACTGAAAACTTGCGAACATAAATGACAAATGGTATTGGCCGCCCTCATTTGCTTCGAGCTAACTTACATTGTTACCAAATGACATTTTTATACAAATAAACAAATAAACATTGAAAATTCAAACATATGTGCAATGCAGTTACAATATAAGTGTTGTAAATAGTAAAATTTATGGAAATATTGCTGTTTTTACACTGCTGTTCGGTGTTCATTTCTGTTTGGACTATGAGATACAAATCGACACCCTGTGCTCTCAACTTCCCGACTTTCCCCCTCTATATGTCGGTTTCGGAAACAACCATCAATTTGCGTTCCTCCAATGACAGCCAGAATCTGGCTGACAGTTTGCGGTTTGCGCAATCTTTTTCGCCTCGGGCGAAAAAACGTCAAAAGTAACTTTTGCTTTTGCATTCTTTTCTCTCCTTGGTGTTATTTTCAGAGAAAGCGCTCGTCGTTTCTGTTCAAGACAGAGTGTGAAAAAATATTTTCGCTGCTGTGTCGCTGTGTGCTGTGCAGGGTTACCACATGCACAGATTATTCTGTGTTTAACAGATATTTGAATGAAATCGCCTGTACAGAATCTGTATGCATAGAATACAGATTTTCGCCAAATTACACAGATTAAACAGATTTTTGAGCTTTTACATGAGAGTGAAAGAGGCGGAAATAGTCAGCAAAATGACTCTCTATCTCTTTCACTCTCATTGTTTTGCATTGGACAGATTTTTGCACAGATATTTTTCCTCGCCGTACAGATTGTCAGATTTTTTCAATAAAAAACACAGAATTAAATGTGGCATCCCTGGTGCTGTGCTGTGCTGGCTGGGTGGCCATTCGTTCGAATGCGTTTTCATTCTCGAAGGTTTTCCTCGCCGAGTAACATCGATCGTCGCGCTGTGCTGTGTTGCGTATCGCGTAGCTCCCCAACCTACTACCAACCAAGCTCAGCAGCAGCAGAGCCATAGTGCAGTTGCTAAAGGAGAGGGCCCCCCTTTGTGCGCATTGAAGCAAAATTTTGCCAACTTTGCAAATGGTGATTTTTTTCTGGGGTTGTGCAAATAGTTGTTCCAGTTTTGGCCTGAAAGGTGAATTGTTATTGAACTTTATGGCAAATTTCCGATTGGTTTTCGTGTAGTGTTGTGCTGCTATTGTAAGTGTGGAAATTTGTATGCAATTGTCTGCAAATATAAATTGAAAAAGGTGAAAAATTTGGAAAAAATAAAAGTGAACAGTTCCGTGGGTGGATGAAAAATGTTGCGTAAATATTGTTACTTAAGATACGAATAAGGTGTTTTAATAAGTTTATTTTGAAGTTTTACAGCGTTACACTAAATATGAATCGAAGCCTGCTACATTTATCAACCCGTGAAAAGGTCAATTCTGTGAACTGCATTAGCCATTGTTGTGATTGTATGGACTGCTAGGAAATTTATTACTGTCCGTCAGCTGCTGAAGAATACGAGAAATGTGGCAAACACGTTGAGCTCCGTATGAAAAAGCAGCGCCGCAGTATTTCCTGATAAGTAAATGAATACAGTGTATTAAAAAGATTAATAACAAGTGTGGTGAAAGTTGTTACATAAGCTGGTTCCCTACAAAAAATTTATAGGTGTTAGAAACATTTAAATGAAAATTGTTAAAATAATTAGAATTTACTGTCTGTAATAATACAGATACAAAGACTTAACACATCCTCGGAAGTGCATCGTGTGGCATTTCAGCCTCTACACAACCCCTTTTCAGTCGTGCAGGAAAGGATCTGTCATTTACACGAATTAAGAAAGCGGAAAAGTAAAAGCATGAAGCAAACGGAACCGAAGGCAACCGGAAGAATAATACGGTTGTTACATCAGTAGGGGTGCTCATACAAGGTAAGAATTAATACGAAGGAATTCCACCATTTCGAAACCTGGAGAAAATTTGATATTCTATTTGATTAATTAAAAATTAAAGCAATTAAAATTGCAATATTTTTAAATAAATCTATGTAATATCTTTCATATGATATGCAACCAACCGTGAGGTAATAAATTAAGCAAGTTTTCTAATTAAATTCTTAAATATTGCCCCATCTGCCTTCTACTGCTGGCGTCCAACGCAACGAAACAAATTCTCCATCGAAGCGTTAATAGCACTTTCGTCATTCTACTATTTTGCCCCTCCGTCAAATATGAATCGCGTGCCGGTTCATACTAACGATTGCTTTTAATTGGTTGGCCATCCATCCTATGTATGTTGGCTAATTGAGAGGAAATTGGAATTCGATTGGTATTTGTTTACGCTAAAATTGATCGAAATGCCGCTTAGTGGTCTAAAGGCAACACGCCCATCGCTTCGAGCAATTAAGTAATGATTTAACCGCATTTTTTTCTAGTCAGGTTTTGCTTTTGAATAGCTGAAACAAGTTAGTATAAAATAGCACCTGAAATGAAATGCCAAACAATATTATAATTCTTCAAAATATCAATTATGCTGGCACCGTTGCGGCGTCACGGTTGCCGGCTTCCATTTGGCCTTTCATTAGGTAAATGGCGATGATGGTGCTAATTCAGTAGAGCACTCTTCTGATCAGTACGGACTAATCTAAAAAATAGCGGACTAATCCGCTTTCAGAATCGATTTCGGTGAGCCAATGAACTCTTACCGCTATGTAAGCTAAGCTATTTTCGGCATGATTCTTTGCGTGTAAGAAATTCCTTTGTAGGCACGCTTCCACCGCGGGACAAAGGACGGAAACGAACCGGAATAGCATTCACTGGGAACAACCGATACAAAATGCAAACTATCTGTTTGAAGGCTGTAGCTTCTGTTCCGAGCGGGGCCGGCCGATAAGGTCGCCCGTGGTACTGGTGTCGATTGTCTATTGAGTTTAATTGAATTGCTGCTACTCGCACACTAGTCGTCGTGGTGGTTGGTAAGAGATAAGTGCGCACACTTAAGCTGTTATATTTATAAGTTCACATATAGGCAAGCAGCAGCAATGAATAGGGCTCTGGTTGAACGTGAACCGGTGCCAGAACTGCTAATGACTGCCGATGGACTGTACGTACGGCGTGGACGAGTGTTGTATGTAAGTGCTCTCTTTCCTTGCGGTGTCACGTTTGTGAAGCACATAACTGGAAGTGGAATGGCTGGCTCGAACTATGTGCCGAGTTAAGAATATAAATGGGTTCAACTTAATTAAAAACTGTAATTTTTCATTGAATAATGTTTTAGATTAATTTTTGCGGCATCTTCAAATAAGCAGTTGAAATGCGCACGACTTTCATGCTCAGCTGATTCCGATAGACTGTTCACTGTCGTTTCATAGAAAGTTGTATATTTTTTACTCAAAGACTATATTGGTAGTGAATTTTATTATTGTGTTTCGGCTGACATGACTGCCTGTAGTGGTCTAAATGTTGTGTAGCGCCCACTATTAACCATAATCGTAATTTCTTTAGTTTTTTTCGTATTAAACTATCTGTTTCTCAACCGCTCTCAGATTTGATACTCAATTTTATTTCAACGCCTCGTCTAAGAACATTATCTTTCGTCGTCAGGGTAGGATTTAGCGATTCGAAGATGAAGGCTTCGATTCGAAGGCTTTAGGTGTTGTGCTAAAACCATCTCATTTGTTACTAATAACTCCGGAGTTCCACAAGGAAGCAACATGAAACATGGTACGCGCCATTCACGCAGAAATAGCCCACTCGCTCAATGCAACCTCGTGTATTTTGACCCTGCAAAACTTCATTGCCAGGAGAGATACTCTGATGGAATAGCTTCCCCACATGGGTGGAAGCTGGGAGAGATTAGTAAGATCTGTAAAGAAGATACTGTACCAGATAAACCTTCCAAGGCTACCTACAGACGAAGTTCTCGAGAACAAATTGGTAGAGGTTGAGGTCACTATCCACTCACGGATCCTCACGTACATTCCTGTCGAAGATGGCGAGAACAAAACACCAAATCCTAATCACTATTTGTTGGGATCTTTCAATGGTTCAAAACTTCTTGTGTCATACGACGAGAACCTCGCTACTCTAGCCAATAGCTGGATAACCTCGCAAATCTACGTCTCCTCTTTTTTGCCATCGATCTATATTGGCGACGTAGTGATAGACACGGATCCGGATCTACCCACTCAAATCATACTCCAAGGGACGAGTTATTGTCGTCAAGCACGGTAAGAACGGACAAATACGCAGCGCTACAGTGGAACCGGCATTCGACGTTTATGAACAACCGGTGGTAAAGCTGGCAGTCTTGGACGTCAGCGCAGCACCGAGTAAGCGGAGCAACGCGATATGCGAAACTCGCCTCCTCTTTAGAAGAGTAAAAGCTAATTTAATTAATAGGTAAATATGCTGACAATTAACATGCAAATCTAACGTCCTGCTTAAACGAAGACCCCATTATTAACAAGACTGGCATCTCTATTATTTTTCTATACAAAAGTTATGCGTCACCATCGGCGATGCTTTTTTCAATGAATTACGTGGTGTGACGTGGTAAATTTTGCATGAATGTTGGTAAGCTCCCCAACGACTATGTTGACATTGTGGTATGAATATTAGCCCTCACTTACACAGATGCATCTGGGGACCACCACAAACGGTCTGTCAAGCAACCAATTCGGCTTCCGCAAAGGCAAATCTACGGTGGGTGCCATCTTGTCTGTCACTAGGACAGCCGTGGTGGCAATTCCTCGTAAGAAGACGGGTATCCATTATTGCGCAGTTGTCACGCTCGGCGTGAGAAGTGCTTTTTATAGGCGCTAGCTGGGACTCCATAGCCAACTCACCTCGGAAGGTCCAAGTGCCGGTGTCGCTGTATAGGATTCTGGAAAAATATTTCCAGAATCGTGTGCTATGCTACAACACGGAGGAGGATCAGAAGTGCGTTCCAAATCACCGCAGGGGTTCCGCAAGATTCCATACTATGCCCGGTGTTGTGGAACGTCATGTATGACGAGATGTTGAAGCTAAAGTTCCCGATAGGGGTTGTGATTGTCGGCTTTGCGGACGACATCACCTTGGAAGTCTACGGTGAATCTATCGGAGAGGCCGAGGTGATGGCTGCCCATTCTATAAGCACCGTTGAAAATTGAATGCGCTCCTGGAAACTGGAACTAGCGCATCACAAAATGGAGGTATCGTGGTGAACAACCGCAAGTCGGTGCAGCAAGCAAAGATCAGCGTCAGGGACTCCACTATTTTGTCAACGCGGTCCTTAAAACTCCTGGGAGTCATGGTCGACGATAAGCTCAAGTTCGGAAGCCACGTCGACTATGCTTGCAAGAGGGCTTTCACAGCTATTTCGGCATTGTCTTGTATGATGTCTAATAGCTCTGCGGTATATGGCAGCAAGCGAAGGCTATTAGCCAATGTGGTCCAGTCCATCCTTAGGTATGGCGGGCCGGTGTGATCATTGGCGTTAGGAACCAAAAGCTACCTAGGTAAGCTTGAAAGTACCTATCGTCTCATGTGCTTGAGAGTGGCCAGTGCATATCGCACCGTTTCACATGACGCAATCTGCGTCTTAGCGGGTATGATGCCTATTGACATTATCATCAGCGAGGACGTAGAGTGCTTCAACCAACGTGGAACTAGAGGCACACGGAGTACCACAAGATCGGCCTCGATGACCACATGGCAGCGGGCATGGTCTGATTCCACAAAAGACCGGTGGACACATCGACTTATCCCGGAACTATTCGGGTGAGTCAATAGGCGCCACGGCGAAGTTAACTTCCACCTGGCACAGATTCTGTCAGGGCATGGTTGTTTTAGACAGTATCTGCACAAGTTTGGGCATGCGGAGTCCCCCGCGTGTCCCGAATGCGTGGATGTAGAGGAAACTGCAGAACATGCTTTCTTCATATGCCCTCGTTTCGCGGGCGCTAGAAGCAACATTATGGCAGTGAGCGGACAAGACACTACTCCGGATGACTTAGTCCGAAGGATGTGTTCTAGCTCGGACGTCTGGATAGCGGTCAATACGGTAGCTACCCAGATTGTACTTGAGTTACAAAACCGCTGGAGTGCGTGAAGCACAATAGCCCCTCCCTGAAGTAATATCGATAAGGTGGTGCCAGCGGGGATTGAGGCTGGAGAGTCGAGTAGGGTTTTAGTGGATCTGGATCCTCACGCCCCATTAGGGAGGTCGAGATACCAAACCCCACTCCCTGAGTTGTCTTCTCAGGTGTCTGATAGTACCGTATCTTCTAAGAGGTGCTGAGTAGATTTCTCTACTCGTAAAAAAGGGGGGCACCACTTTGGCCAGCAGACGAGCTACCAGTCTTCTTGTTGCAGGGGTCTTCGGCTTAAACCAATATCACAGATAAAATTTGCTGTATCACGAAAATTCGGTAACAGAAAGAAGAGGGTAAAGATTTGTGCTTGCTAATTTGAAAATTAGAATCTAACAACTAAGGCTAAATCACAGATTGGAAAACTGCTTAGGGACAGTTGAAGCACAGGCTTCAAATTCACGGATGGCTTTCTCGATGGAACGGATTAAAAAAACTCCTAGAAACAGCTAATTCCACATTGAACATTAAAATACATTAAACCAAATTACTTAAATAAATCGTGTATCTCACAGGCAAAATTTAACAACAAAATTAACGAAGTTTCTTTTCAAATTTTCGAACGTCTTGCAATCCTGTGTCTCGGATTTGTTTTCGGGAACATCTAGTTGTCCAGGATCTGAGCCTAAGCCGATGAAAAGATGGATATCGGATGTTCTTAAGCTCTTTCGTGGCCTTGGCGATTAACTGCTTTTCCGTTTTGGCCATGAAATTATTGGAGTAGATCCTCCGTTTGATGAGGGCCCAAATTTTTCTATCGGTCGCAGCTGGAGGACGTTAAGTGAGTTGCCTGTCTTTGGTATAAGTTTTATTTTCAGCCGCTCCATCCAGAGCCGTAGCGTGACATTGGCGGAAACCCAATTTAGCACCCCCTCATTTCTTAAATCAGTGCTCGTTCCAAGTTCATCACTTTTTCGTATTCGCCCTTTATCCAATACTTAGATGCACTTAACGTATGTATTGAAAAAATGAACTGATTTCGGTTGGCGATGGAAAAAAAATTATATTCAGCTGGTTCATCTCCTCTAGTGATCTCTTGGCTTGATGGGCCAAGGCCAGGTCCGGCCCGAAACCACATTCTATGCGCGATACTTCTTATTGAAGGTGGCAATTTCCGGTAGGTGCTTTATACTGTATCTTCGCATCTCCTCGTTCACCGTAAACCCTGAACAAAATAACAGCGGCTTGAACATTCTCTTCACTCTGATCGTCAGCCACAGAAGGATCTTCGGAAACTTGGGGCGGATGATATACTCGACGTCATCACTTACCTTTTTGGTGGGGGACATAAAGTACTCGGTCCTTTGCCAGTCGTTGCGTCCAGCGTCAAATAGTTTTCGTCGCCTATTATTTATATAGTCGTTCTCTGAGCGATTGCCTGCTATTCAGACACGGCCTGCCTCGACTGACGCTTCCGCATAAAACTGTCCGTTTTGGCCAAGTACTGCTTCACCGTTTAGCCGATTTCTCTGAACTCCCAGTCCATGGCGCGGAACGATGAGGCCATTTTCTCGCGGGAGAAAATGTTGCGAATATTAGATTGTTCTATTCTAGGCTTCTTCGCTGGAAGTACGAACAAAGCATCGAACGTAGTTGTTTGATGGCTTTCACCATGGTTGCCGCATGCAAATCAACTGATAAAGTGGCATGAAAAATCGCTAAAATAGTATAGTTTCTAATGCATACGTTATTGCTAATGCTAAACTGAAATGTAGGCCCTTTTTGACGTCCTAAGAGCTTGCGCCCATGGCGGGGGCCAATCTGTCCAACCGCACGCTACTGTGCTGGGTCCTTTTTCTCCAATGTTCTTTTGGTATAATAGGCCGAGGCCTGGTCCGGCCAAAAGACCACATCCTTCTTCGCATGATACTGTTTAATGGATGCGACAACCTCCGGTAATTACCATTGCAAACCAAAGTCTAGTCAAGCCAAGTTTCATTTGCAACACCCTGTCGCATCAATACAAGTTTAATCACGCGATAAGCTATTGTGAAACGCCTGGTCGTGATATTTTACAAAGTAGTATGCTCATGAAAGTAGGATTCATGACTCAAAGAATCTTCTTCACTGAGTAATTCATGGGATACTTAAAGGAGGATTCTTACTGTTAGGAGTTGCTGACTAGACTAACGACAAACAGTCTTAAGTTTTTTGTGAGCAAATAAACTAAACTAAAGTCTAGTCCATTTTCGAATCGAAACAGATTCAACTATTGACTAACAGCCACTTCCAACCAAGATTCGAACATACAATCACTAGCTTATCAGACCAGCGCCGTATCTCAAAACCAACTGACAGGTACTTCGTACTGTATATCTTCCCATTCACCGCAAGCCCCGAATGAATGAACAGCGGCGTGGACACAGAATACCCTTTCGGCAGATCATCTTCTTCATGGGAGACGTAAAGCATCTGGTAAAGTAGGTCTCGTCATCCAATATGTCCACAAGACGCGCTTCGCCGCAAATATGCTTTTCATCAGCACCTTCAGCCATTCCTTCTGTGGGAATGCCTGCTGCTTAGACACGGCCGGTCTCGACTTACGCTTCGGCACAAAAATGTCTATTTTGACCACGTACGTACTTCACAGTTTTGTCAGTTACTCAGACCTCCCGATCCAATACGCGGAACGATGAGGCCACCTTGCTCTCGGTCTTTCTTTTCACATTCTGCTGCACACTGCACTTTACGGTTTCAAAACGAATCCTCTGTTCACCGCTCTCGCCTTCTTCTAGGAGGAAGTTCCTCACGAATATCTTCGTGCTTGTGTGGAGCTGGCAGTATGAACAAAGCATCAAGCGTAGTTGTTTGACTGTTTTCACCATGTAAAACAACTGAAAACGCTGTTAATTTTTTTTATGCACACAGTAGGGTTGTTTAACTCTATAGCGGTACCGCCCAGTCGAGATTCAAACATACGACGACTGGCTTGTTATGCCAGCATCGTACCTCGGAACTAACTGGACGACCCGAGTATCCCCATCTGTAGCGAATGGTCATTCTGTTCCATACCAAAAATTCAACATAAAAAAGCTAGATACGATTTATGCAAAATCGCTGATAGTCAAGTATAACAAACGATGGCAATCCTCGTCAAGTCGTCAAAATGTCAAGTAAATTTTAAATTCATCAGCATATACCAGTCCGCCTGTTTTAAGCGCAGAGGTAGCGTCATTAAAGAAGAAAATGAATAAAAGCAGTACCAAGTTACTGCTTTGCGGAACACTAGATTTATTCGTGAACGGGGACGATACATTTGAGCCAAGTTTCCTTTGCAACACCCTGTCGCATCAATACAAGTTTAATTACGTGATGAGCTATTGTGAAACACCTAGTCGTGATATTTTACAAAGTAGCATGCTCATGAAAGTAGGATTCATGAGTCAAAGTATCGTCTTTACTGAGTAATTGTTGGGATACTTGAAGCAGGATTCTTACTGTTGGGAGTTGCTGACTAGACTGATGGCGACAAACATGTATGAACCCAGTTGAATGGAGACAACTTTTGTGTACAGACCGCTGGGACTTTTTCCTGATTGAGTGAAGTGAAAAAGCTTTCGTTGGTTGGGGCTGACCGTGACGTTTCTGCATAACTTGCACAGGAAACTAAACAAAAAACAACCGAGTTTGTTATTGGTTCGCGTATCCTACCATTTTACTACATGCAAGTAAGTAGCAATCAATGTGCGCTGTGTCAGCGAAACTATCGTTATGTGCATCATGCATGAGAAGATTATTCGATTCAGTTGTCATTATCGATCATTCATCGTTTTATAACTGTGATAAAAAATTGTGCTCCAACGGATTGAGATAATTACTTTGTGCGTTAGTTGTAATAGCTTTTTTACTTTAAGAGACTGTGGTTAGCAAATTATAGTAAACAAAGTGATGTCGTTTGTATAAAGGAATCAGAAACGTAAAAAAATGGTGCTCCTAATTTTCGAAGGACTCCAAATATCTATTTTATTCTAATAGAAATCAATTTTTGTGCTTCTTCAAGGCAGATTACTCCATAACCTCTATATCAACGGCAGCTCCGCCCAAAAATAAATGATTTGAGCGGATTAACTACTTCTTCATGGTATCACCATGAAACTAACAAACTGTGATCATTATATAAGTAATGCGGAATCGGAAAACCTTGCAACGCAATTGCTACAAATGTTACAAAACAATAATGGTTTCACTTATTAATGCCGACCTTCGGACAATTAATTACAGCAACGGATAAAAAATAATTCGCCGCATTCGTGAACTAGTCCATAAAATGATTATTGCCCGCAAGTCGCTGGGAGACTGCGGGTTTAAGCGCATTTTATCGTACATGATTGTGCAACGGCGAAATTCGTTTTGAATTAATTGTTAGCATGCGTGTCGCCCAAATTAGAATGTCAGTTGTTGTGTTTCGAATGTCACTGAATATCAGAGGTCAAGTTGTTAGGTAATATCTAGCTAGACAGACAACCTCTGTGCTGTTTATCGCACTCATAGAAACAGATAAAGTATTTGAGGAACCAACAACTACCAAGTAAAGTCGTGGTTCTCTAATGTTACGGTACGGCACATCGTAGTTTGCAGGAAAGGACACTGAAAATATACTGAGTATAGTACAATTTCGGAACCTTAACCATCATGGGTTGGATAGTATAATTTTGGCGTCGCAAACTTTTCGTGCAGGGTACTTTTAAATTGCAAAAAGTTTTTATAATCCTAACAATAGAATAAATTATTCCTCGTCAACTGTATCTCTAACCCGCTACTACATTT
The DNA here is from genome assembly GCF_943734655.1 of Sabethes cyaneus. Taxonomy (NCBI): domain Eukaryota; kingdom Metazoa; phylum Arthropoda; class Insecta; order Diptera; family Culicidae; genus Sabethes; species Sabethes cyaneus. The sequence continues at coordinate 246,847,680 of NC_071355.1, read as the reverse complement.
CCTATCTGCAATAGCACAGTACCCATCTTATTAGACGCTACGGAATTTTCAAGTTCAACATAATCAATTATGCATTATCATGGTTAGTTCATAAATCCAACTTCGGGGGGAACAGCAACCCACGGCAAATAATGAAACCGTACATTAATAATGTTTGGGAGGTTGTCCAACATTTCTTCTTCATTCGAATTCGCAAGCCACGGTGAGTGGCAACTACAGTGCAGCATTGCAGTGCAGTTCCTCAGTTGCCAACTCGTAATCGTTTCGTCGGTTCGGCTAGTTGTAAAGCAAATTTTCAGCAGAAAAAAAACAAAATGAAGCCACGCGAAAAGCGCACACAAGTTAAAACCATTATTCGGTGATTCACCTCATTTCACTCAAATAATACCGCTATCTCGCTAACTGCTAGAAACAGTTTATTATACCTACATATTTTCAATCTATTTCCGCGGTTCGGTTGCAGCAGAGGGGTTTCATTGAGCAATTCTATGCATCAATCTTTTTTTTTTTTTTGAAGTCTAGATATGTGAATAATGTGAAAATACTGTGATAGACTCGTCTACGCGGTGGTGCCCTCGCGTGATCAACAATAACAAACAAAACAAAGGAGCAAACAATTTTCAAATAATTGCTATTCGGTCGCGACAGACTCACGTTTCGGTTCTGCTGTACCGATAAGCCAGCCGGCAGGCAGAGACTGCCGCAGAGGATATCAGTTCAAATATTATTTTTGTTATGTACAACAAACAACAATCGCGCTTGACGTTTTTGTTGACAAACGACGGACGTGCGTGATTATTTGGTGGCTGGTTTGGCTGACGGAATGTTGGAGATTGGTACTCGTACAATATGAAATAACAAGATTGGTAATGGAATGAGTTCTGCTTTCCGTATAAAGCATTACTTTATATAACCTTGAAGGTTTCGCCGATTTGCAGGCGATCACGCTACAGATAGGTTTTGTCTCCTACAACATAGTTCTTATGAAGAGCGTTTATTATTATAATTATCTAGATCGCTATTCCTTCTATATTTTAAACTGTATCGTTTGCTGTTCTAATTAACAAATAAAGTTACAATTATTGTAAAATTACACGATGAACTATATGGAAACGTTATGTCATCTCTATGATCGGGTACGTCGCTCAGTATTTGGCAGATAAGATAAGATTTCAAAATCATCAACAACAGGCTAATTTTACTACATTCGTTGTTTAATTAAATTTATTTACGGAAGTGACATTTCGCTTCTTCTAGTAACATACAACCGGGATGGCTCTTGCCGTATCAAGAATGCCACTCCACTGTACTCGTCAGTACTGTACTCGAGCTACTCGTCGCCATTTCGTTGCACGTCTAGCACGTTGGACCCCTCTATTCCTGGTACCGATGGGATTCTTGAAAAGAACAGATGTCACTACACAGTCGTTTGACATGCCTGCGACGTGGCCGGCCTACCATAGAAAAGGTCCGCAAGCGTGGTATCAACAGAGTCATCCAAAAACTATCAACCAATCTCATGTGGTCGCTTACATGACTCCTATAAGTCGAATCGAACATAACTTCTAGGCAGTAGCGATTAAAATAGCTATAAAAACCTATAAAATATCTTAAAGTGCTCATAGAAAATCAATTTAAAAGAAATCATCTAATAAAAGAACGGAAATTGAATGAACTAAGAAAAGTTATATTAAAAATGTGAAAAGTTATTGACTGGATAACTAATACAACTCCGGTCGGTCGAGTGAGTTATCCAATTACACTACCGCACCGACCAGCTTATCATTAGGTAGTGTGATGCCCAGTGTTCCTTACACTATCCCAATACATTCGGTCTTAATTTGATTTATATTTCGTTTACTCCTCCTAAGAAATTAGTATTCGTTTGTTAATAATTTTCAGGCCGATATTTCGTTCTCGGTTTTGGATCTTTTTCATACCTAAACAGGATGCAAAACTGGATTCGAAATTGAATATTGAATTCCAATTGGAGATATTAGAAATTTTCTGAGAGAAAGTTTTATATTACTATGATAACATTAAAAGGAAGGTATTATTTTCCTTTGGACACCCCAACATGTGAAGATCAAAGCACTAAAATTTCCCAGAAGGCACCATTTTGACGTATAGGACTACGTCTTGCGGCAAGTTTTGAGATAGGGTGTCATTCCAAAAAATCGAAAATTGTGAGCGTCACGAAAAATGATTGGTTTTGAGCGCTAATAGCTCAACGGTTTTCCGATCGATTTTTAATATTGAAAAATCGGATATAATGAAGCATTGTCCACCAAGAAATCCTCGCTTCGTGATTGGTTGTGCGAAATGACGTCATCAAAAGTGGTAAAGCTTTTTCACACTTCGGCTTATAATTCAGTTAATTTTCAATAGATTTCCAAAATATTTACACCAATCGATCGGAAAATCGAATTGGAACATAGAGAAAACTATTTATTTTCAATGCGCGTCATTGAAAAATTGAAAATAACTCTAACTCGGTCTAACTAGAAACTGTCGCTTCGTGATTGGTTGAAATAATTACCAATTATTTTCGAACAAGTCTTGGTACAATTCATGAATCAACGAGAAAGTCGTTGGAAAATTCCATTTAATTCTACTATAACAAAATTACAAGAGAACTCAATGGAATTCTACCCTTTCTCGTTGATTGCAATTTGCTTTGATATATCCTTAATCTGCTGTACCACCAACGGCAACACGAGCGGTGCCGCAGATATTTTAATTTCAATAATCGTCACTGTTTCAATGTTTCAATGCCTGCCGTGAACAAGTGATATCGATTAATACCAAGTTAACAACAAATGAAACACTAAATCGCCACAACAATGTGCAAGAAAATGAATTAAAACCAAACCGAAAATGTTTTGTTTTAACAATTAATTGCTGGCTCAATAAACTTTATTTTGATCAGCGGAGAACAACAATCTTTTATATCTTCATACAAGCATATTTTCGTCCTTAAAAGGACGGTGTCTGTTAATTGATACAACTGTTAGAAATATCGACATTCTTCTCACTTATCTGGGACAACACCTCTAGTAACTCCGAAGAAAAGTTTGTTCATTTCTCCGTCGATATGGACAGCCAGCTACCGAAGATACAGGTCTTCTCGTCACCGCACGATAAATCCAAAATTTCAGCAGCGAAATCAATTCTGTTGGTTCATGGGCGCACGTAATTTTGCTTTCTCAGCAAACTGCAGACCAGCGGCACTTTTCAATTCCGCTTTGCCAGATGGATGTCAGACGAAACGTTTAAAATAACAAACAAACAAACTGATAAAAATGAACCCGATTTTCGACTACCCTTTGTTATATACTAAAGTAACGAGCGGCTGAAAAGGCGGTAACTACGAAAAGCAGAAATGACGAACCACGAAAAAAGGGCTGGCCGAATATACACTTCGAATTCGAATAAAAAGGCTTGCTGCTTGGCTTGGCATAGTTATTCTGATATATAACGAGAGGCAAGCCGGCGAACAGCATTATTCAAACGCTGGCTGAGTTACTGTCAACATCTCATTGACATCCAACTGCTCCCTCCGGATTGGTACTTCATCGTGCAGCTTCGTCGATATTTTAGATCGCAAAAGCCTTTCCGGTTGGCTAGTTTGCGGTTATCGATACTCCAATTTACCGAAAAGAAAATTACGCTGAGTGCGTTAGTGCAAGTTTAGTGCAAGCTGGACTTATGATAATCAAACAATCGGTAGATCGGTACTTTTAAAGGCCACACAACGATTGAAGAGTTTATTATATTTTCTTGCCCAGTTAATACCATAATAACACATGCAACGCAAAAAAAATGCTTGGAAAAATTATCTAAGTATTGCCACTAGAGAGAACCTGGCCAAATACCGACGTGCTGGGAACCAGTTGACCACGATCCTGAGGAGAAAAAGGCGCCAAAAGGAGGACAGAGATCGTGAAGAATTAGAGCAACTATTCCGAGCTAATGACACGCGCAAGTTTTATGAGAAGGTGAATCAAACTCGGAAGGGCTACACACCGAAACCTGACATGTGTAGGGACGAGGGAGGGAATCTAATTACAAACGAGCGCGAGGTGGTCGACAGGTGGAAGCAGTTCTTTGATGAACACCTCAATGGCGAAGTCGCAGAAGGAGGCGGAACGGAAATTAACCTAGGAGCGCCCATGGAAGATAGTAATATCCTAGCACCTGATCTCCACGAAGTCAAACGAGAAATCAGGCTGCTGAAGACCAATAAAGCCGCTGGGAAGGACCGCCTACCGACAGAGCTTTATAAACATGGCGGAGAAACGCTAGCAAAGGCTCTACACTGGGTTATTTCGAGGATTTGGGAGGAGGAAAAGCTACCGGAGGAATGGATGGAAGTAGTGGTTTGTCCCATCTACAAAAAGGGTGATCGGCTAGACTGCTGCAACTATCGTGGTATTACGCTGGTAAACGCCGCCTACAAGGTACTCTCCCAGATCCTGTTACGCCGGCTGTCACCTATAGCACAAGGTTTCGAAGAGAATTATCAGGCGGGTTTCATGGGGGCTCGCGCAACTACGGACCAAATTTTTACTATCCGACAGATCTTGCAGAAATGTCGGGAGTACAACGTGCCCACGCATCACATCTTTATTGATTTCAAAGCAGCATACGATACAGTCGATCGAGACAGACTATGGCAGATAATGCACGAATACGGTTTTCCGGACAAACTGACGCGACTGATCAGAGCTACATTGGATCGAGTGATGTGTTTCGTACGCATCTCTGGGACACTCTCGAGTCCCTTCGAGACGCGACGAGGGTTGAGACAAGGTGACGGTCTATCCTGCATGCTATTCAACATCGCTCTTGAGGGGGTGATCCGACGAGCGGGCATCGAAACGAGAGGCACGATTTTTACCAAGAGTAGCCAACTTCTAGGCTTTGCAGATGACTTCGATAGCATTGCCAGAAACTTTGCGACGGCGGAGGCAATCTACGCCAGACTGAAAGCGGAGTCTAGGAGAATCGGGCTAAAAATAAATGCGTCGAAGACCAAATACATGAAAGGAAGAGGCTCAAAGGAAACAAACGCGCGCCTCGCACGGACGGTAACCGTTGACGGCGACGAACTAGAAGTGGTAGAGGAGTTCGTGTATTTGAGATCGCTGGTGACCGCGGACAACAACACTAGTAAGGAGATCCAGCGGCGCATCCAAGCGGGAAATCGGGCCTACTTTGCCCTTCGTAAAACGCTACGATCAGGAAGCATACGCCGCCGCACGAAGCTAACAATGTACAAAACCATTATCAGAACGGTAGTTCTTTATGGACTTGAAGCCGTGACGCTGCTTACGGAGGACATACGCGCCCTTGCCGTGTTTGAGCGGAAAGTGCTGCGGACGATATTCGGCGGAGTACAAACTGAAAGCGGAGAGTGGCGGAGGCGTATGAACCACGAGCTACAGGCACTGCTTGGGGAGACTCCCATCGTACATCTAGCGAAAGTTAGCAGGCTACGATGGGCCGGACACGTCGTAAGGATGCCGGACGACAGTGCGACGAAAACAGTCCTCTTCAACAACCCCACCGGCACCAGGAACAGGGGGGCCCAACGTGCACGATGGCTCGACCAGGTCGAAAGCGATTTGCGACTTCTGAGACGACTAGGAAATTGGCGAAGAGTGGCCTAAGACCGAGTTGAACGGAGACGAGTGCTTGAAACAGCACGAGCCACCCCGGCTCTATGCTGCTGAAGAAGAAGAAGAAAAGTTTTGCGTAAAATTTTCAGCTTTTTGAAAACTCGCGCGTACCGTCTGCCGATTACGAGAGGAAAAGCACTGTTCAACGTAGAAACAGATCATGAAAATTTATTTACTGTTTGGTTTAGTGTGACTTCGATTTGTTATAACAAAATAGATTCAATCAATTCATAGAAGTAACTCCGAAATCTGTTGAGGATTGAACGTATACAATGTTACTACTTTGATAAACGTTACGTACAACGCATGTAGCATGTAATGCATGAAAGAATCGTATTATTACACACATGGATACATGTTACTATCGCTACAAAGAGACTTACGAAGTCCTACGTCATCTATGCGGTCGTGTCTTGTGCACAACCCTTCTGATTTTTTGAAAATATTGGAAGTCTTCCTAAAGAGCTAATTCTTATTTGACGAAAAACAACGCTGTATTCCCCGAATTTGCATTCTGAATTGGCAACGAAAGAATGTTTCAGTTCTGCGTAGTTATATTAGAGAGAGTAGATTAGCGAGCACAAACATAGATCGGAGGAAAATGTAATCTCCAAAGATGCACCCAACTGGATTGCATTCAGGAGTTTCACAGCCGGTGTGTGTACCGAAAGGCTTTGCTTCGTTATCGTTGATTGCTGACTAAAAGCTCCAGTCACCGTTGTTTGATACTGGCAAACAGCTTTGCTAAATTTGAGATGCCAAACAGCGCCAACGTACGTTTGGCTGTTATCGTTAAACCTGACCTGCCTGATCAGGTGACGGCGATGTGTGTATTTCTATTGTGGCTGCGGTAGCAACTGATCTGCGCCTCGAAAACAAAGTAAATCGCTTCAATCCACATCCGCGACTGATTGTGCTAATTGAATGTGCATGTTTACGTGTTTACTATCGGTTCCATTACAGTGCTTGAAAGTTCCTCGTTGAACGCTTTTGCCAATCGATGTTACTTATCACACTAAATGTAAATACATTTCTTATTTTGCTCGAAGTGTTGCAGTTACCATGTTGCGAAGATTATGCGATTTCATTGTCTGCTATCAACCTGGATAGTCTGCCAGGAAAAATAACAACCTTCATGTGTAATTGCAACATTACATTGGTAGTGAAACGATACACTTACTAAACTCTGCAATTGGTTGCACCTGAAGCATTCCAAAACATAAACAAGCTCTCTTTTTTCTCTATCTGCTTCGGTAAATATCCAGAGATGCATAACTCAGCTCTTTAGTTTATGAAAGCGTCTGAAACCCTCAAGCGTGCAATTTCGCAAGTACAAAGTAACGTCGCGACGTGAGAGTACTACTAGATTCACAATATAACTCTATGTAAATTTTTACCCCTATCTGCCTAAACACACCCAAGCCTGAACTTTTACACAGTAGGTAAATCTCGATGCTTCGGTTGGCTTAGCACGGCTGCAAAGAGAAACGCTTTTCGACCTTGTGCAGTTGTTCAATGTCAATTTTATGTAACAAGACCGGGACGTCAAACATTACATAACTGTTGCTTTTCAAGCCGGCGCGGCAGTAGAAGCGGGCGTATAGGTACAGATTCAACTGTAGCAATCACGATGCAACTCTATTGGCAAACTTTTGATCTCGGTGGGAATCTTACGGAGGCTGGCAGATTGGCTGGATAACGGTTGCGATGATGTTCGTTGGAGGATGAAACGTGTCCCGGAGCCAGCCAGCCAGCCAGTGTGGTTTCTTTTCTCTCCCCATCATCGCCAACCACATGCCTGTGTTCCCTGGAGGCAGTTCCCTGATTTTGCTGCAGCAAAAGAGCGCCAGGATAAGTTTTAATACGGTGCAGCTTATGTGCCACTCTAAATAAACTAGTTCCGGAACAGCTTGATGGGGTATTCATTGCCAGCCATCTTTCCGCCCACCGATGCCCAGCTTGTGTGCCTGGTGCATCGCATGGTGAGTGTACGATATACACGCCTGGCTCCACTATTGCATTGATATGAATTATGTACACATAAGCCTTGTTGCGGTAGTTATTGCAGTGTGAACGTTATGCTTTGGTGCCAGTTTTCGGATTATCCTGTCACTGAGTACTTTTGAACTTGAAGCCTGCATCCTTGACCGGAGCTGAAGGCTAATGGTGTGGGCGTTTATGGTGATTTATTAGGGACGGTGAGATATGATCTTTAAGCTTCGTCTCAAAAATTAAATTCGATCATTTATGCACCGACTATGGTTACAGGAAAAACTCAATCATGGTTTAATCTCTAGATTAAATTTTATCGCCGATAAATAGCTGTCGTCGTTATTATTAATTGGTCTATTCATAGGCCTAGCCGAAAGCGTAATGTTGTATACATATCACGAAACGGAGGCAACGACCTTATAATAGGTACATGCTATGAAAACGTGTGGTATCATATCGATGTACGACGGTGACGATGAAACAGACAAGCGTGATGAGGATTATCAGCACCTTTTCGTTTTCGTGAAAAATGTATAATTTTGCTTTAAATATAAGACTCGTACAGCAAAGTCCTCCGGTTAAACACTAGCGAGTGGGGAAATTCGCACTGATTCGCGTGCCTAATTTTCAAATTAATCGCGCTTTTCATTTAGAAAATCCTCAATTTTACGTTCTTTTTTAAGCTACAATAGCCGAAAAGTTAACATCTGCAAAATAAATACTATTGTGAAACTTTTACCACTAAAAGATTAGGAATTTGCGGTCATTATTTTTTTTTATAAAATGAAGTAGAATGACGAATTCTAGTCCTCCAGTACTGTCGGTCCTGGGCTGCCGTTTTCCAAGCCTCTCGATTATCATCTGAACGTGCATCGTCGACAGCGCATATCTATTGCCTTTTGCCACCAAGTATTGATCACAGAATTGTACACTCAAAAACTCCGAGCACTCATCAATCCGCTATTTTTAGCGTTCATGTTTCGTGTTCGTTATGGGCCACCGGGCCAGAACACTAATTCGTTCTGTCGAGTTTTGTGCCAATTTGCAAACTAAGCTGACTACGTAATCCGTAGAAACCCCGATTCGAGGCTGCAATTCGTCGTTCTACTTCGTGGTTTACATCGGTGTCACATTTTACGGGCATACTAAGGTACATACGGTCGGTGTTAAGTCAGACCGAACCAAGTAACAGCCTCCGTAATATTTCCACCGAGAACAAAAGTTTGACAAAACTCTGATTTCGAGAAAAACGCGTTCAAAGTTTGCTGCTCTGTATGGTTTATATCTATCAATCGTTCGAAATCATTCCATAACTCTGGCTGTTTGCAACTATCATGTAGGCTGATTAAAGTAAATTGTAGCTTAGCTGATTTAACACCGACCAATTATGAATTCCTTTACTACTTTATATCGTTCCCCGCCAGCAACAATGTACTTCGTTTTGGCACACAATATGGTAAGTCCGAATATTGTTGTTTTCAATGCAAAAGGCCTAAGGACATTATCGACGTCATCCGCAAAACCAAGAAGAATGTGAGATTTCGTGAAGATAGTCCCGTTCTTTTCCATCTTTGCTCTTCGTATTGCACCTTCCAAGGCGATGTGGAATAGTAAATTAAAGAATGCATCCGACATCACAAGAACGGTTGAAGTTTCACCCGCTATTCTGACGTATAATTTTGACCCATTCAGCGTCGTACACGCTCGGAAAACCATGTTCTAGTATTATCTGCAACAGCTCATTTCGATTGATTAAATCGCACACCGCCTTAAAATCCTCAAATAGATGATGAGTCTGCAAGTTGTTACAGAACAGGATACGAGAGAACAGGATACGAGGATAGGCAGAATTGAGCAATAGTTTTTACGCTCATTTTTAAAAAGATAGGGCCATTTGCCCTCCATCCAACCACTATTCCGGGATTAATTCTTTCTCCCAGATCCTGACAATGATCATGAGGATTACTTCGTACCGCCGCTTGCTCCCCGCTTTGAAAAATGCAACCGGGATACCGTCCTTCCCAGCACCCTTACCGTTTTACCTCCCTAAATAGCCTTTTTAACCTCCTCTTGTGTTGCTGGCTCCATAGCTCCAATTCTTATCCTGTTCCTGCTGATCTCCATCTTTACCTCTCCACTAAACAGTGTCTGAAAGTGCTCCTTCCACCTGGCTACTACCTGCGTTCGACATCCTTCCGCGTATCTTACACACGATCGGTCCCTGAAAAGACCATTCTCCAGACTCCATTTGGATGGCTCCAGGTGTTGTTCCGAATGTTCAAACGTGAAAAAGTGCTACAGATGGCGATACATCTGGCCATGGCAAAGTTGATGATCCTCAGACTGTTTGCCTTGGTCAACAGATGAAGACTATGTCTTCCAATGACAGGACGGAAGAACTCCTCCCTCCTGATCTGCGCATTTGCATCTCCGATGATGATTTTCACGTCCTATTTTGGGTACTCTCCATAGGTCCTCTCGAGTCTGTCGTAGAGACCGTCCTTAGCATCATCGGATTTATCATCTGTCATTGCCTAAACGTTGATTACGCTGTAATTGAAGAATCACTATGAAATCGACTCCTCGTTCTGCCTTTCTATCGCCAGTGGAGTAGATGTGGTACTTGAAAGAAGTGCCTGCGATAGAGTCCACTCCAAGAAACTTCGAACTTCCTGAATAAGTAGTAGCGATCTCCACTGCGAGTCGATGTAGCTCTCGAGCAAGCAAGCTGCCTCGTGCTGGTTCATGGAAAGTTCGGACATTCCAGTTACCGAGTTTCTAATCGTTATCCATTAACCCATTTCCTCCCAGCGTTGCGAAAACGCAACGCACTTTCACTCGATTCTAGAGGAGGCCCGGTTTAAGATATCAACTTGGACGCTGAGAAACAAAGAAAGATTGGAAAAAAAATCTAGTCGACCTGTTTTTGCTCAAAGCTCGGATGTTATATGTAACATAATTACAGCTGAGTGTTAAAAAATGTTGGCATCTCTGGTTGGTACCCGACTGTTTTACTAACTAAACTACCGCCGCTCACTATTAGGTAGTCTAATGGCTAATTTTGTATTATTCTGCCAAATTTATCACTCTCCGTATACTAAAAAAACTTAATTCCATTCAATTCCTTTAAATCACGAATAAAGAAAAAAGTTCCTTTTTTTTCTATCTCATACATTCAGTTACGCGAAATTCAAAATTGTTTGAAAAATATGTTTTTTTCGCGTACCAGTTAATACTTGCGACTCAGTAGTCAGTTTCCCAAAAACTTTACATTTTGGAGCATATTTTCAATTATAAGATCGACTGTACTTAAACATTTACAATTACTGATAGCGTTTAAGCACTTCAACTTTTATGTCACGCCACTAACGAAAGAATTGCTCATTTCTTGTAGACTGTCTGCTTATTCATTTGGTTTTATAAGCTAAGACTATAACAGTTACTTTTAATTGAGCATTGTGAAGTTAATCACTGCAGGCAAAGTGGCATGGCTATAAAACCGGGTATAAAATAGTTTAAAGCAATATCCTGGCAAGTTACGTTTATTACGGTCGAAAGCGGTGTGCTGCTATTTGTCATCTATTCTGTGCATGCAAAGTGCGCTACAATTGCTCCAGTACCATTAGTCTCTTTGATATCTGTGGGCATGTGAGCGTTTAATGAAGTTGAGTAGCATCCGATTTATTTTTGTTGCAGATCAAAGCAAAATTCAATTTCTGTTTTTTTTTCAACGCAGAATTACATTTTGAGGTATGTGCGTATTCTAGATCAAATAGATTACGTGCGGGGCAAAAAACTTTGTACGTATGTGGTAGGTGGAATTCATAACAGATTTCAAATAATGCGCAGTATGACACGGGGGAACGAGGGTCAATTTATGGGCCGTGTCCACAAAAAAGCAATCACTCTCCATTCGCTTAATTGGTGGCGGCAGTTATCAAGCTATCAAATTATTACCGTCCGTTTCTTGTTGCACAGACGTTTACTAGTGAGGTTTTTGGACCCGTGCGTGATTGCTAAAATTATTTTTTTTCTTATCTGATTTTTTTGTGTGTATTTCATCTGTTTACGCCAAAAGTTACATGTGTTTCATTGCTGAACAAAGGCAACTGAACTTAATCGGTTCGAAACAGTTTGCTCAAATTCAAGTAGCATTTATCCGTAGAACTGCGAGACATTTCTAAACGACACAGGAAACGTCAGCTGAGCTGAATGCGTGCTACTTTTCCTCCTCAAGGTTCCATCGGGCAGGCGGACATTCTTGCTGGCTGGTAACGTCACAGCTTGGCTCGGCTCGACTCGGCGTAAACAAAAACATATAAACACCGTATTACGCCCTGGCGGCGCGGCACGACGACGCGGCAATGACTGATTTGAACGCCCCCTGATGAGCGACCGAGCGGACCTTGCAGTGGTGTTTTCATTCAGGAAATGATTGTGCACTAGTGGTACTGTTTGTTATATACGTATGCAAGTTGTGAAACCGGCACGGGACACAACCGAGCACTAGGTAATTCGCACGCGTGCCGGACGCCAATTACGAGACGCTCGCTCCCTGCATTGACGGATCTGCGAGTTGTTGTGGTTTTGCTGGTCTGGTCGCGCTTATTGCGTTCTGATCATAATTTCTGATGTCGAAACGCAAATCCGTTTAGCGTTTCACGCTAGGTTGTTTTATCGGGTTTACATAATTTGATTCGAAATAGTTCATATAAGAAAAGTATTCAACATTATTAAAAATTGGTTCATAGCACAGATGCCTGATACTACTATTGTCAACAATTTATCAATTTTGACATATAATTGAATACAATATTTTTCCCAGTTTGCGTCACGTGGGCGCTGTCGTCAAAATGCTATCTTATCACTCCACAGTGTTATTTTTATCTAATTCATACCTAACCTAATGATTTCATACGCTACATTAGACGTCATCCCAATTCCATTCATTCAGTAGGATTCTCCTATTGATTGCATGAATTCACAAACCGTTGATTATTATTATCTGTGGGCAGAGGATCAACAAGCGTCTGCTGTAGGTACTCATGATATCAGTTGCAGTACCTACTACCAAGTAAACTGTGAAAGGATTCTGCGAAATTAGATTTCCCACAAAGAAAACACCAGCGCTAGTAATACCCCAACATGGGGTCGGTTTGCCGCTAGTAGTAAAACTGCGCATGTGTAGAAATTGGATAGCACTGTTTTGTGCTTTTTTTAATTGGTTAACTGAAGCTCCTACTGTACAACTAGATTTACAAACTGAAGCCCTAACCTTGCGTCTACCTTTTTAATTTTGTCATTTATATGAAAATGTTTTGATAGAAAACTGATAAACTAGGAGGCCATCTGTTTCTTTAGTCAATATAGCAAATTTATTTTGTCCATTTTCACAAGTTGTCGAAGAAAAAAATTGTTATCCAAGTGACAGTCATATGTTTATCACGCTAGAAATTCCTTAATGTCATCTGGCTTGAAAAAGTTAAACAATTCTGTTCAATTAACACGTCTAGCCAACTGTATTGCTGCGCGTTTAGTATGAATAAAAACAATAATAATCGATTTGATAATTTTGAGCTGCTCATTAAATTTGCTTCATTTATCAATGTCCATGAGTTTTCTTCGCTGCAGATGTTCAACGAACATTTATTAATATCAAGTGGTTGGATCAAGTGCTGCCGTACACCATTTCCGTTTAACAGAAACTACAAGCGAAATATGTCGCCCAAGAAAATCCGGGCTTTTGAGATAATGTTTTCGAGATAACGGCTGAGTTCCACTCGAGCCCGACGAACCGGCTGTCCTAACGAAGCTGATGCAACTTATTCGTCGAAATAATAGGCGACCGGCCGGGCTTTTGCTACTCATCTCTACGGTCGGTGGTCCTATATTTCACCCAAAGCAGAGTCGGTCTGGCTTTAGTTTGTGAGTCAAAGTTTAGTTCACGCCATGTACCCTGTATCGTTAGCAAAGCTTACCACTACTGTACTGGTTTATCAATGATCCGGCTCACTAATAAGTTTCTCGTTCGTGTCGGGTTGGAGCTACGATCTAAGCTACCACCGCAACGCCGCATCGTACACCAGACGGGGCAGCGCAGTGCTGTTGTTGTTTGCATTCTGAGATTAAATTCCAAAGTTTCAAAGCAACCCGAGAAGGTGTTTTAATTATCAGCTTCTCGTTGTGCCGTAATAGTTGCGGCTACGGCTGAGAGAATGCATGCACACGGGCAAAGTGCGCTTCTACAGGGGAAAAGTGTTTTGCAAAACAAAGTCAATCCCTGTGTGTTCGTTTCCTTTTCACTTTGATAGGAGCTCACGAAACGAAACTGGTATTAAACTGTTTACGGTAGGCTTATCAGTATCAAAGTTTAAATTTTTATATCTATTTTAGCACATTTAGCAAATATTCAATGAAATGAATAACGTTCGAAAACGTTCCCATTATCATTTATTCTTATCTATAACGAGACACGTAGCTTCTCTGGAAAGCTTTGTTAGTCATATTTATTCAACCATTTATTGTACATACGCGACACGTAAGTGGCGTTCATGTACTGCCAAAATGTGCGTGGTTTGACAACCAAATTAAATCAATTATTATCAGCCGTATTAGAGGCGGAGTTTGTTGTATATTGGATAAGTAGTTTTTTTTGCTCACATCTAACTCTGAATTGGAATCAACTTAATTCCGGTTGAAATATAGGGCGACTGTAACAATTTTGGTTGAAGCTACCATTACTGATGTAATGATGTGCTAATGTGATCTCTGCAGCTTTCGACCGTATAAACCACGAGCTAGCCATCTCTAAATACCACAAATTGGGCATTCACGATTTGGCTTCGCTTCTATCCCATTGACAGAACTATGTCAGTCAAAATCGGCGAATACGCTTCGCCACCCTTCACAGTAACCTTCGGCGTTCCCCAAGGCAGTCGTTTGAGACCAAGGCAGTCCAGTGTCTGTTGTACATGAATGAGGTGAATATGATCCCCAAATATTTGAGATTATCATATGCTGGCATATATATGTAATTTGAAAATTTGCTATACAGTAAAAAGCCCTAATGACGCCCACATACTGAAAAAGAATCTGGAAACCCTAGATAAATGGTGCCGAATTAACAAGATGTCACTAAATGTGTTCCTGTGCTTGGTCATCTCCTTCGGTCGCAAAAGTAATATGTATCTGCATCTGCAGGGCATTCAACTAAAGTCGTACACTAGTTGATATTGCAGATTCCTCTTAACTAGCTAATTGTGTGATGCTAAAATAGGTTTTTGTGTTATGAGCTGTTTCTTAACTAATCTTGTGTTCCACAAGGTAGTAATTTGGGATCGTGTATATTTTTTTCAGTGTTGTTTTTCACTTTTATCAATATATTTCATTAATTTAAAAAAAATCTCAGGTCGCTTTCTATTCAAAGGGTATATCGTAATTTCACAGCAAACCAAATATTCAAACCTCAAGCTTAGCTAAGAAATAAAACTTAAGTATTCTCGATATGGTCACCCTAGCTATTGTAAGGTTTATTTTAGCATCGAGAAGGTAAAAGGGTCGTTCCAAATATTCGCATTTAATACTCTGTAAATAACAACGGTAAAGGATTTTTTTACAGAATTAGACTATCCCCATCATAACACATGTGCTTTTTAGTTTCACACGTTCTTAAGCCTTTGAAACATTTGTTTTTAAATTGAAATTCTAAAAGGAATCTCAAAATTGCAGTATATCATAACAATTTTAATACTCAGATGCTTGAGTTAGCAATTTGTCATTAGTTGACGTTGTCATCGCAAACTAAATTGCATTTCATGATATTAAATGGTGACCGCAAGAGAAAGTCGTATCCTCTAAACGTGCGATAGTTTTTTGTTCCATAAACAGGAACTTTGCCATACAGAAATGCTGCCAGCTAGCAGTTCCGAGTTATACTCTCGGAACAACTTGTCATAAACAGATGGCAGAGCCAATTATTTAGTTTTAAACTTTTCCCATTTTTCCGCTTGCTAGTTTATAGTTCAGCTGAATTTTATTCCCGCCAAGGTGTTCAGGGGAGGGCAAATAAATAATCGATACAGTTTTTATTGGCGCAAGCCAGTTTAATGCCGTACATTTCGATTAAACCATACGCCAATAAAGCTCTGGTACCTTTCATGCCTAGTGCATGGCTTGTACGTTATAAACTTTTATGAACCAGAAAAGTATAGTACGTTTAAGTGCCTCTACCATCACTGTATGGTGCAAATCCATTAATTATATTACCCGAGAGCCTTTTTTTGTCAAAAGAGAGCACGAATTTCGGCACCTCTCACTTCATGTCATCCCTTTTGACTAGAACTTTCCTGTCGTTTTGCAAACGCCTTTATCGTGCTTTGGCGGACCCACGTGAGCGAGAAAGCGGCTTCCGCCTGTCAAACAGTTTTTAAACTTTTTAACCCCGGTTTACTCGAAAACTGTTTTTACCCCCATTAAAAATCTCACCAACTTTCCATTACTCCGGGTATACGTGCAACGTAGCATGAAGCTCCGTTCGTGTACAGATATCGATTTTCCAATCAAAACTAATGACAGCGTCGTTGTCCCCACAAACGTGTTCTGTAATAACCATTGCACATCATTACGATTACGGTAATAAATCATTGAACAGCTCGCATGACGAGGTAGCATTCAATTCGATTGTCAATATCCAATATCTGTGCGCTTGGTTCAAATGATGATTAAAGGTCAACTGCGGGAGACAGTTCAGCATATGTGTAAACAACAGCAGCACGACTGCCTGTATAGGTACAGTACATATGCAACTTAATAACAGCTGGGATCAAATAACAACTAGTAGACACATCAGACACAGGCGGTGGTACACCAAAAGTGACAGGTTTTTCCTCTAGCTAACACATTCGTTTCGTGATTCCGCCAGCCAGCCTGCCCGCCAGGAGGAGTAGTCCATTGAGTGCCGTGTTTTCAAGAAGTTAGTAAACAGCAGTAACGTGTCCATGTTGACTAGCTTTTTCCGGCGACTTCCCACAATTGAATCGGTGTGGTGAGGCGTCTGTCTGCGTGTGTGTATCATTTGTGGTGTGTTCAATATTTACGCTGGTTTCCTCTCTGTGCTTGTTTTGTTGCACCCTGAGCTTAGAAATTAGATATCCGTCTGTAAGGCTATTACAAGGGGAGCTGAAATATTACTGCTCAATACGATATGGAAGTGACGCATGCATAATCTATTCCATAAGATGATCAGTAAGCACGCAAAGTGTGCGAGATTTTCCGTTTGTGATTTATAATGTGCCAAGTAGGTACACCTTTTATCTAACTCAAATAACAGATTTTTTGTACGTGGGAATAGTCTCTTGAAAAATTGATAATATATGCTGTATTCTAGCTTTTTTCAGGCCGCATTCAAAAATTCATAAAAGTTGTAAACGTGAGTTGCAGAAAGAACCTTATTATCAACCGGTTTTCATGCCACAGAATTTTGTTTAACCAACTGGTTTTCAAAAATGGCGAAAGTTCGATGGTGCGTTAATTTTTGCCTCCTATAATTTCAATATGCACGAACAATTTTCATGCGCATATGCTGCACAACTAGTGAAACTGCTGAAAATTTATCTTTTCCATTCGAATATTTTATTTTAGTCACTATAAAGCAATTTGATCATGATGATAAGTAAAACTTAAACCTTTCTGCGTACGACTATATTTCTTGTTAACAAAACTGGCTGGCTGAAAAAAGTTGAATTTTACCACAGCGAGGTTGTAGCTTTGTAGAACAAAGTTCGCCAGGTATGTCTTTTACAATTACACGGTAATGTTAAAACTTGATTAGTATTGGATATATTGAGACCGTGAGTCGCTTAAACGATACAGTCAGGTTCGATTTGTACAACAGTTATTTCTTAGATTGTGCAATATATTATAGTGCTAATGAAATTCTCAATTCAACAGTCTCAAATGGGCCACCGTGATCTGTTATACTGTATCGCAGTACCTAAAGTCACGGACATTGGCTACGCAGTTTTAAAATAAACCCCCTTAAAAGTTTTTTGAAAATAAGACAACCAGATGCCCGCCTAATCCATCCCAACCATGCTAAATTCTCTTAGCTTGTAAAGTTTTTTAAGCTAAATTTCTTAATAGCTAAAGCTTAAACTAAAAGCATTGATTGAAGTTTTTGGAGCGTCTTAGTAGAATACGAAATTTAGAAATTAAATAAAAAGAAAACTTATCCAATTTAATTCTACTATGTATATTTTATTCTTGACATATACGTATTTCGCCTACCACTTGCAGGCTTCCTCAGTGTCTGTTTTCGAAATTCGAAAACGTAGTCGTAGGTGAAATACGTATCTGTCAAAAATAAAATATACATAGTAGAATTAAATTGGATAAGTTTTCCTTTTAGTTACTTTCCAGGTAAAAGCATTGAATTATCTTAAGTTAAATTGCTGCTAGGCTTACTTTTCGCACGAGAAACTATAGTATATAACATGAAGCACCCCAATCAAATGACCACACTTTCAGTTCATCTTTATTAATAGTTTTATCATTGTGTAATAAGTAAAACAATAGAAGTAGAAAAATATACACCACTTTTAAGAATAATAACTTGCCACATACGACTTACAAAAAACTAATTGATTTCATTTTTTTATTTCAGGTAAAAACAGCTGATTTACGACTTAAAAACTACAAGGTATATAGCCCTAAGCGATGTACATTAGATTAAAGACTAATGTAATCTGCATTTCTGGCATATATATGTTTATAAGAATCTGTGAGTGCAATTGGTTAAGTGAATGTTTAAAAGAGAAGAGCGAAATATTCAGATTCAATTCTTCATGGAATGCAATGGTGGCTTTCAAAATACGTGGACAAATACGTTCATAAGTACAACGCCTGCAACCATTGAGACATAGAAATTTCTTTTGAAAATCACTTATGTGCAACATAATGGATAAAATAATAATAAATGACCAGCCCACAGATTGAAGTATTAAATATGATTATGCGTAGCTTGACATGCTTTAATAATCTTACTTTAACTCGCTTGTGGCCTTTAAAAGGGCCATTGGTTACAAATAACATTAGAGTCAAAGCACGTTCATCGCAAATATGACATGCCATTCGAATGTCCTTCTATTTTGACATGAATGGCAACAGGCACGTAAGTAAGCGGCGTCGATTCACTGTCTTTTGCTCCGAGAAGCTTTCCGCTTGTTACATAGCAGAAAACATGGCACGTATGCAAAAAATTCTGTTTTATTTGTATGAGAGTCCTTATCCTCCTACCACAGGGATGAGGGGTCTCAAACCATCATAAAATAAATTCATGCCTCCAAAAACTCCCACATGCCAAATTAGGTTCCATTTGTTTAATTAGTTCTTGAGTTTTGAGGAAATTTGTGTTTCATTTGTATTGGAGCCCTCCCTCTTAGAAGAGGAAGGAATCTCAGTACACCATAGAAAAAAATCTTACCTCCCAAAACCCCCACATACAAAATTTGGTTCCACATGCTTGATTAGTTCTCGAATTTTGAGGAAATTTGTGTTTCATTTGTATAGGAGCCCCCCCCTCCCTTGTACGCCCTCCTTAAAATTGCTCTCTTACCCCTCCATAAAGTTGATGAGCATTTTATCTATCCAACGACATATAAATTGTTCAGTTTCGTTCAGTAGTTTAGTAGTTATTAGCATTTGCAATCTTTCATTCAAACGTTACACTTCCATTTTCGTTTTCACAAAGTGCTACCCAGTCTCAGTATAGTAAACAAAGAGGTAGTCCTACGTCAAAAATGGCACAATCAGGTATGTATAATCTTTTTTCAGCATACAGTGTCACGTCGTCCTCTTAATGAAAACCGTCTATCCTTACTGTTTTTGTACTGAGCCTATCTCTTGCGGGAGTCGAGAGCAACTTAAATACGCACATGACAATATTAATAAGAAAACATTTTCTTATATGGACGGTGACTGTTCATTTAAAATGTCGTGACCCTTTTTTCCTGTCGTGACTTCTTCTGTCGTAATTTATAAATGACCCAAATTTGCCGCTTATGCATACTTTTGTTAGACTAATCTCAAGATTTTAGTCTTGACCTTGGAATGAGGTCATACATATATTAATATTTTTTTGAAACGATGGTTCTACAATTGATGAAGGGACGGTAGGGGAAAGAAATGAAAATTTTTGGTGAAGGAGGGGGAAGAGCGGAAAGGAAGGGGGGGGGGGGGTATTGGTAGCTATGCTTGACAAGTAGTCATTTTGACTCCTACCTTTTGTCCAATGCTGGAAGGTGCATGAGTCGAACCAAGCTGTAATCTGAGATTATAACCGGATTCGAACCCACAACACCCTCCAGGGCATGTGGTTCGCTGGTACTTGTACCTTTGAACCATAGAGGCGCTGGACAAAAGGAGACCGCAAAATCCACTTCTCAAGGATAAAGAAGTGGATTTTGCGGTCTCCTTTTGTCCAGCGCCTCTATGGTTCAAAGGTACAAGTACCAGCGAACCACATGCCCTGGAGGGTGTTGTGGGTTCGAATCCGGTTATAATCTCAGATTACAGCTTGGTTCGACTCATGCACCTTCCAGCATTGGACAAAAGGTAGGAGTCAAAATGACTACTTGTCAAGCATAGCTACCAATACCCCCCCCCCTTCCTTTCCGCTCTTCCCCCTCCTTCACCAAAAATTTTCATTTCTTTCCCCTACCGTCCCTTCATCAATTGTAGAACCATCGTTTCAAAAAAATATACTTTTGTTTCTATGTGTGGACTCATCACTGCTACCAGTGTAGTTGATCTATTGTGATATCACCCGGGTGATTGCTGTAACCTGCACTGCATTTCTTTTTGCTATAATCGCTATTGAGTGAGCGATATGCTTATTAAATTTTATGCGTCCTTGTATGTATTGGAGTTTACCCTTCCTTCAAAGCTTGATCTACTTTACGCACTTGTTCCTCGCTGCCAGTACTATCCCATAATATAGCCGTCCCTGGCGAGGAGTCATTCGTTCCTCTGACCAGTAGTGTTGCGAAACCCACACTCGTGTGGTCTAATTTTCTCACACACGTTCATACTCATTCTAACGAACACACCGGCATAAGGATCCCTTTAAAACTCCCGCTCTGATTTCTTCATGCATTGCAACGAGTTTTTGCGAGTATGTGTTTAGCTAACAGCTACAGTTGTTTGTCGCTCGTCGTTCGTCGTTGTAGTTCGATCTGCTGATGCCGATTACACGTGAGGGCTCGCGCTCCCATCCATGAGTAGAATCGAGGGCGAAGATGAAAAAGAAGAAGAAAAAGTAATGCAAAATTTGTATCCCAGTCACGGGCAGTTGATTCCCCGCGAGTTTTTTGGCTCGCGAATAATCTATGCAGGAAGACGATGTGGAGACGTGAGCGCGCGAGTGTGTGGGTAGCAAAATTTCTGCTCACAGCACCGGCGGCTGTTTCTTTTACGACTGCGGCGTAAGCGTTAAATGCTATGTTTCTCATACTCTTTTGCGTGTAAGTAGGTTGGTGGTTGACTTCTCACTCGATTCGCAACATTTATGACTAGTACACTTAACTATAGGAGGGACTTTTTTACTGTCAAAAGGATTCCGCGGGTAATATAGAATTCAGCATGAAGGAAGGGTAAATGAGGGGCCTGAAAATAAACTCATGCTAAAACCAGTTGGCATCGAATGGCTTGATTCTTCTAAGCTTCGCTTGTCAAAGCAGACTCGGTAACCTTGCGGCTAAGGAGCTCCCCGCTTATGCATACTACTTGCATTCACAATTTTTTACTGGCAGACGAAAACGAGGTGTAAATTATTATTCTGGTTTTCACATTTAACCAACTTACAATTTTAGGGAAACGGTTTTGATGTGACTAAGAACCGATATAATAAAAAATCATTCCTTGATGTACTCAACAAATGCAAACCAAGAACGGGCTAAGAAATTCCGTTTGTACTTACGTACAGAAAACAAAATAAAATTTTAAAAAACATGTCTGGATTCATCACAGCAAGAGCGATCATAGTCTGCAAACACTTAATAATTTTTTTGTGATGTTACGCGCCGAAGTGTAGACGACACAGAGTAAAAAATGTCATCTTTTTCATGACATTTTTTGTTGGTCGCACGTCTTCAAATTCATGTCACCAATCAGTACATTTACCAGCCTCACTTGGGCGACAGTTATTGTTAAAATTTCAATTTTGGGTATACAAATGAATAAAATGCGAACAATAATCTATGTAACATATTAGTTTAATCGATGATTCTCAACGTACGATAAAAGATAAAAATTATAACAGTTCTGTTTGATTCGGCTTGACCAGCGTCGTGCGTTGAAGCTACGTTTTCGGAGGCATCCGACAAGACTAGTTAGTAAATTTGATTTCACGATAGCAATTTCTTTCTTCTGCAAGAAAATTATTTTATTTACATCTTTATGTTCGCAATATGTTTGCTGAGCGAAAATAGTTCAATGCATGTTTTGCATGCTCCGATCACGTACATCGATTGAACCAAGATTTAAATTATGTTCTCTCGCGAGTTATTAATGCGCAAAAATTACATCGCGCTTCTAATGAACGTCGGCGCAGTGAGGTCGTGAGGCGTTAACTTCACTTCACAAAAAAAGTCGACGAACTCATTAGTGTTGCCGTCACTAGCCCAGACGGCGAACGTGACGGTAAACATTGACAAATCAAGAATTCAACCCAAGGACGATTGCTCTTTGATGGGTCTGAGCTTCGAACCTGTGGTTTTCGATTCACGTGCGAGTGTTTTCCTCTGCGCGATTGATTTCGTTTCATCGTTTGTCATCGTTTGATGGATGATGATGATGATGGTCCAGTAGCAATATGGTCTCCAGTTCGAACGGCATATAATAACTTGCTGCATCGCCGAAAAGGTAATATTTGTTCAATTTACTGAATCATTTATTTATGGGTTGAGCAAATAAAACTTTTCGATTTACGTTTGGATACCTAGCCGCGGTGTACGATTGCTTAGCTCATTCCACCGTTCTATTTTGGGTCGGCCAACGAAATCATTATTCTTTAACGGTGTGGAAGACGATAGCGTCAACTTCACCTTTCGTGGACGGTGCGCATAGATGATTTATTTTCGGTCGAGTTAACCTTATCCTCGTAAAAAATGGCTACCGCCCTAAAGGAGTCTGGTTGCCGTCAAAAATGATGGTGATGATGATGGCGAACGGCAAATTGGCAAATAAAAACCGTACACCGACGAAACACATCGCATCGGTTCATTATTACGGTGGTAAGAAAATTGTGGAAATTTTGAATGATTAGTTTCTCGTCACAAGCAGCTGCGTTGTGGCGATGAATTGGTGCCGACTTTGTCTATAAGACATAATTTTACCATCAAACTCATAACGTTGAAAAAACTCTTTAAATTGTAACATCACTTTTGGGGTAATTCTTGGAAACAAAATTTTTTAGTGTGGTACGAACAAATAATTAAAAGTTTATTTATTTATTTATTTATTTATTTATTTATTTATTATTACTTCATCTGACTATAGTCTACATGAATGGTTTCTATAAAACATTGGTGCTTCTTAACCTTTGTACAAATTTATACGATGGCTCGTCGAAATTAAACAATTCTTCCACTTTAGAAAATGTTCTAACACATGCAGTGACGGGTTCATTACATCCAAAGACGGTACGGTGGAATGGAGTTTGCAGTAAGCCGGTGGAACGTAGAGTCCGTTGCGAAGCACGAAAGTCCAATAGAGATAAAAGTCTGGGGGAATCAATTTCACCGTTGATGACTTTGGCCACGAATACTGCCTGGTGCGTTTTTCGTCGATAATCTAGCGAGTCTAGATCAAGTAACCGGCAGCGATCAGAATACGGTGGGAGAATCTCGGGATGACGCCATGGTAGATGTCGCAGGGCAAGCCGAATGAATTTCCTTTGTACTCGTTCGATGCGCAGGTTCCATGTTAACTGCTGAGGACACCATACAATACTACAGTTTTCAAGCAGTGGCCGAACCAGAGCACAATACAAGGATTTCAGGCAATGCGGATCATTGAAATTTCGTCCAATTTTAGAAATGAATCCCAGTTGACGCATTGCCTTCGAAATAATCGATTCACGGTGTAGGTCGAATGTTAGCTTAGTATCAAGTAGCACACCAAGGTCGCTAACGTGGTCTACTCTGCGTAGCTCAGACCCCTCAATCTGATAGTTAAATAGAATCGGACTTTTAATACGGTAAAAACTTATCACTTCACATTTTGCCACACTTAGTGTGAGCCAGTTTCGTTTACACCAATCAACAAATGTATCGAGTAATTCTTGCAGGCGGCGACAATCATCAGTTTTTCCAATAGGTAGAAATAATTTCAAGTCATCAGCGTACACAAGTCTGCATCCGATGTCCAATAGCAACGTGACGTCGTTGAAAAACAGTGAAAAAAGTAGTGGTCCCATATTACTACCTTGCGGAACACCCGAGGTATTAGTAAATTGCGCAGAAATACACGTGCCAAGCTTCACGCGCAATACCCTGTCACGCAAGTACGAGCTGAGCCATCGCACTAGTTGTTGGGATGCACCGAGTCGAAAAAGTTTACGCAATAATATTGAATGGTCGATCCGATCAAAAGCTGCCTTCAAGTCCGTGTAGATTGCGTCCACTTGCTTCTTATTTTCTATTTGTGAGATACAGGTAGAGGTGAACTCCATTAAATTCGTACAAACGGAACGACCAGGCATGAAGCCGTGTTGAGCTGAAGATATGTAGTTTTTTGTACGAGACAACATCATACTGCTAACAATTATTTCGAACAATTTTGACGCGGCAGACAAATTAGTAATTCCGCGATAGTTTCTAACGTTCCGGCGGTCGCCTGTTTTATACACTGGGAACATAAACGACTCCTTCCAAATATTCGGGAATTTAGCTTGTTCGAAGGATTTGTTAAAAATAATGCGTAAGGGAACGACTAACGGTACAATACAGCGATTCAAAACTACAGCTGGGATGCCATCAGGCCCCGCAGAGAAGGAACGCTTCAGTTTTTTTGCAGCGGTTATTATCATGTCAGCAGTAATCTCAAACACATTCAAGTTGACCAAATCAGCTGGAACGTATGAGGCAGCGGTTTGTGCATCCTGATCAGACGCTGTTTCATTGGCGAACACAGATGAGAAAAAGTTTGCGAACAGCTCACAAGATTCAGAAACGGATGTAGCATCAATTCCGTCAAGGCACACGTGGTAAGGAATGGACGAGCATTTCCTTTTCGAATTAACGAAATTCCAAAAATTTTTCGGTTGTTTACGGAGATCAGTTTGCACACGCAGTACATAGGATTTATACAGAACCGCATTCAAACGACGATATTCAGCACTGGAACGTTTAAAGTTGCGCTGTGTCAGCGTTGTTTTACGTTTACGATATGCACGCTGTGCTCGGTTGCGTTCCCTCTTCAACTGCCTAAGATATGGAGTGCCCCACGCAGGTGAAGCCGGTCGTTTCGCAAGAGGTACATTAGAATTCATCCATTGCGAAATAGTTTCACAAAACTTCGATGCCATCTCATCAACATCGTTAAACTCAAGTAAAGCCCTCCAATCAACAGAAAGCAAGTACTGATCTAGCGCAGAGAAGTCCATCCTTCGAAAATTCAACTTTTTTGTTTCATCAATCAGAGCCGGAGCGGTCCTATTATCACAGACAGGCAACGACATCACAAGCGGTGGGTGGTGAGGGTCGACAGGCAGCAGCGGGGTAACACAACGATCGATCGACAATGAGCATCCAGAAGTGCAAAATACCAGGTCTAACATGCGTCCGAGATGATTGCGCTGTGTGTTCACTTGTGTAAGGTTCAGAAAATTCATACCATCGATCAAAGCGGCATTGGCACAGGGCAGATGCGCTATGGATACATTTTGGCTTCCATCCGATCCCCATTCAATGCGAGGCTGATTAAAATCGCCGCACACCAGAAGCGAGCCCCGATCAGTACATTTGTCCCACAGCTCACAAATAGACGAAACGTGGCTATCGACAATGTCGATGCTGGAACTTTTGTCCGGCGGAATGTACAGGCAGCAAAGTAACAGCTGTTTGCCACGGACAGTAGCATTAACGCAAACTTGCTCTAAGTGGGCGCTGTAAGTAGATTCGGCAATCGAACTAGGGTAGCATTGTGCCACGGCAATAAGTACACCTCCGAAGCTGGATTTGTCACTGTTGCGTGGATTACGGTCGCAGCGGAAAACATTATAAGACGTGCCGAATAATTGCAGCGAGTCGATGCGGTCGTCTAGTCCAGTCTCCGTTAAAAATATTACGTCAAGATCACACTCATGAGTCGTCAAGAAAAAATCGTCAATTTTTGTCCTCATTCCGCGTACATTTTGTAGATAGAGAGTGATGTCATGCGCATTATCGACGTCACACTGCAATACGGAATCACTTAGGGCAGTAAGAACAGAATTATCGCATAAATACTCGCCTCTGATGGGAGCCCTAAGGTTCCCATCGTCCACATAAAAACGCCTTGTACTTAATTCATCTCCTCTTCCGATGCTATGGGTCGTCGGCTGTAGTTTTTTGGCTGGTTTACAAATTCCCTGAATAGTACGCCAGCCGGCCAAGATGCAGGATCCAAAGCTTGAATTTTCAGCGCAGGGTCAAGTCCGATTTTGTACGACACGAAGGACAATTGGCTAATATCTTTGTCCTTTGGTACTAGTCGCACAACTTCGATAGTATCGGGAACATTTAAGCACTGTGACACAATTTTTTGCACGTCACTGTTTGTAGCTAACGGATTCAGGCCAGAGAGATACAACCAAAATCTAGCTGCTGGTGCGGTGGTAGGCAGAATGGAAGGAACCGAAAGATCGTTCAATGTGATGTCCTTTGTTCCACGATCGGTAGCCGCCGCACTGGAAGGCAGCTGTTCTTCTCGACGACGTTTAACACCACGTACAGGCCAGATTGGTGAGCCGAGTGGGTTTTGCGGAGGAGCAAGCGGTGGCATGTCATTCAGTGAAATGTTGTCTATTTTGTTACTCAATGATTCGACGACATCACACAGACGCTGGCATTGCGCAGATAGAACGGATGGAGCGCTGGTTTGGCATTGTATATCCGAAATGTATTTTTTTACGCTGCGGTTATTTAGTTCGTTTCTGCATGCAGTACACACGAGTAAAACCTTTCCCAGAGCAAACGAATCTCTCAATCCACGTACGTTAATGCCACAGCATTGCTGGCTTATATGCATGTAAGCCTCGCAAAAACCGCAGCGCATTGGTTCGATATCATTAATTTCATTATTGCATTCGCAGCATTGTTTTTTCTCCATTACGTTGCGTGCGTTGGTTCGTATCAGGTAGATAAAGCAGACTCAAGCAACTGTCAAGCGTTTGACGAAAAAGCTGGTGCTGTCGGTGATTTAGCCGCGCAAACAAAACAATCACTTTGCAGTAACGAAAAAATATTCCTTTTCCACCGGAGAAACGTACGAATTACTCTAACTCCACGATATCACTCAACTAAGAATAGATATTAATCGCCTTAATCAAACTTCGATACAAGAAACAGAACAGAACAGAACAGAAAAACAGAACAGAAAAGTTCAACCCAACACGGTGGCATTTTCCATTTCTAGAATGAAAGTTTACTAATTTGCACCACTCTGCAAATGTAGTCGCATTGCAATTTTCCGACTCAAAGCGCATGTAGCACGTATCTTTGAAAGCAGAAGTTATGTTTCTTAGTAATGGTGGTGCATAACTCTTTATTAGTGCATACTGTCTCTCTGTTGTTGTATTTAAGTTTTCCTGAATGCAGCATCTTGCTTTTGTTCATGTGTTTCATTTTGCTAATCCCGAACGCAGACACGGTGGAGCCTGGAATTCTTGGGAGTGGTGCTTTTCCGCGTCGGATAAATTTTGCTTTTCTAGCGTTGCTCTATAAATCTGAACTAAGTTGCTTCGGAATGTCCACCCGCTGCACAGATGATAAATCATATTTCGTTTTCATGGTAGAGAATACCCGCTGGTATTTTATTCAATTCGTATTTGGTAATAAAATTGCGCAGTTCAAATTTAATGAACGGAAATAATTTAGTTTCATAGAATTCCATTATAATTCATATTGTACGGGAAAAATATAGTCACGTACTATGCTGTACCGGTTTCCTACAAAATTAAATTTCCGCTTGAGCCAGGAATGTAATGATAGGCATCAGATAAATTCTTTTTTTTTCTCCCCTTCTTCGACGGCGATATACCTGGTAGCGCTTAATAGTCATTTCCGCAAATGTGCCATAACAATAACCAGTTCACCAAGTGGTAACTGAAGGCTGACGGATGCTGTTAGACTGTCACATCCATTCATTGAAGGGAGACACTCCTTTCGTAGTTATATCACACCGATCGATGTTTTTTCTCTCAGAGATGACGTAGGACTGTTCATCGCAAAGCAAGTGAATCCTTTCTCTAGTATGCCTTCTAATATGCTAGCAATCAGATTCCTTCAGTTAATGTACCAGTCAGCTGATGGTGGAGCAGAAGATTTTGTGTCATTTATGACACCCTTTCTACAAGCAGTTCTACATGTCTGTCAAGCAGTACCTTTTGAGTACTTTTAATTATCCACATTAATTCCTACATTCATGATTTAATTGCAAGTGTATGATTTGGATTTGCTAAGGGGAGAAACATCACGACATTCAGGTAAATGTCACCACCAAGCTTGAATGTTGTGTTGTCTATCCTGACTTAGAAACTGCAGGAAATTTGCGCAGCAATTTGAAGTCAATCACTGTTTCGGCAATCCGAACCGAACAACTGACGATGATGTACGTACGTGACATTTTGTGACGCTCTAACATTTATTGCACAGGGATTTGCTGCGTTTAGCTATATATAGATACATGCTTATCTATTTGAAGTTGTGTGGTTATTTTGGTATCACTTTGAAGCAGATATTGGTTGACAAGCACACGTGTGGCCAGGGTGTTTGAGATTTTGGATCTTTTGCTGGATCTGTGCTAAACGGTAAGTCGGTTATCGCATTGGCTATGTGGTTGGATTTGTTTTATGGTGTGCACGTATCCGAGATAAATAATCTCTCGAAAACGAAAGCTCGTAGCAAGTGCACGTAACAGAGCTTTTTCCCGCAAAGTAGCCTTGAACAGGTTTTTAGTTAGGATACTAAGAGGCAATCGAAAAACCTTTAATGTAAAAATTTAATTTAAAATTAGTTTTTGGAATTCCATAGGACTTCAAAAAATCAATAACAATATAGTTTTTGCTTTTTGAAACACCCAGGCTAGAAAATAATTGAAATTAAAAAAAAAATCCGGAGACAATGAAAAAATGGTACGTGTTTTTATAACCCCTTACCTCACGTTGAAAACATCATCAGTAAGCAACTCGTAACAGACGAAATGTGACTTTTAGTCAGTTGAAATAAGCAATTAAACCTAATGGCGAGACAGAGAAGCTTTACAATGCAACACCTTTACAAATTATCCACACCACTAACTACTCGAGTCGTTGTCGGTGAGTCAACAACAAACAAAGCGTAACTACGCGAAGTGTATGAAGTAAAATTTGCTACGTTAAGTAGATACTAAAGTGTCCACTTCGCAAACCGTAACAATCCTTTCGCCACCTTTGGGGTGCAAACTGTAGTGGCTATATCATTCTCGGATACATTTTTAGTGTGAAAACTGGGACTGGTGTAACTTCCTTGTTGAAAAAAGACGACCGACGAATGAAATTCATTTCGTTCAATGTAGGATTTGATCCAAAGTGTCAAAACATTGCATTTGATATGAGTGCCAGGCCTGGTCACTTGCTGGTCGTATAAGACAAGTAGTTTCTTGCACGTTTAAAACTTGCAAATATGATAGGTTATATACCATCTTCCCTGAAACGCCACTTCTAAAAAGAATATTATTATAGAAACTTCTTGCTACCCTACCGTTCCCCCATCAGTCGTTCTGGAGCTCCGGGAACACGATGCTCTACCAGCAAAGTTCAGCGACCGAAGGTAGTTGACGGTACTCTGCTCTGACTGTAGTGATCACGTATATTATCAAAACGTTTGTGGACTTTAAATAAACTTAATGATTTTGTAGCGGCTTCTGTTCAGCTATTTGGCAATATATTTACACTTCGATGTCGTATTAAGTGCAAGGTGGTGAAGTCTTAGTTATCATCTTTAATTACTAAACTGTGTTGACGGCGGTGGTTTACAATACGTTTTAATAGCTCCAAGTTATTACTGGTTCAAACGCCTAAATTAATGCCGTTCCATATAGCTTGGCTAGCAATGTCGTTGGCTTTAACGTTTCGTTTTGCAATCAAGAAAATAACATCTAGCCTCTCTATCCAAAATGCCCGACAACCGTGCACGTTTCAGCGACATGCTTGTTTCGTATCTCATTTCTAGCTTTACATCCAAATTTTATCACATTCCTCGAATATTACTAAAGTGCTGCAGGGTAGCAATTTAAAGCCATTTCTTTTCACGGTATTTATCAGCGGTGCATTACAGCTACTTCTTTCTATATGTATGATAGCAAGATATCTAAGATATTTAAGATATTTTTTCAATTTTTTCAGCTTTTTTTTGGAGTTTGAAATTTGGAGGAAACTTTCCAGACAATATTTTTCGTGAATTACTAAGAAAATTTACTTGCATTTTCGTAAGAAAATGTTTGCTCAACGACGCTTGGTTCAGGAGTTATGATTTTCTGACTTGATTTCCGAGAAATTTAGAAAATTTTCCTTAGAAAGGGAAAATAGAGACTTTGATTTTTTTAAATTTTGTTTTTGTTTATAAGTTAACTAGCTGACCCGACAAACTTCGTATTGCCACAAATTAACCTGTGTTGTACATAAATCATGAATCTCGGATGATCTTTGTCACAATCTCGAGTTTTGCAAGCCCCCCAGTGGGCGGCGCTTCCGACGACGGGTCACCGGCAATACTCGCGACCGTCTCGTCCTGAATGATCTAGTGTTACTATAGATAGTTTTTGTGGTCTTGTATTGACTAATGTTTTATGGAAGAGTCTCGAATTTCTCGAGTTTGATTAGTTTTTGAGTTTCGCAAAAATTTCTGTTTTATTTGTTTGAGAGTTCATATGCCCCTACCACAGGGGTGAGAGGTCTCTAACTATCGTAAAATAAATTCAAGACTCCAAAATCTCCCACATGCCAAATTTGGTTCCATTTGCTTGATTAGTTCTCGAGTTATGAGGAAATTTGTTTTTCATTTGTGTAGGAGCCCCCCCCCCCCTCTTAAAGTGGGGAAATCCATAGAAAATATACCATAGAAAATATTCTTGCCTACAAAAACACCCACACGATAAATTTGGTTCCATTTGCTTGATTAGTTCTAGAGTTATGAGGAAATTTGTATTTCGTTTGTATGAGAGCCCCCCCTCTTAAAAAGGTAAGGGGTCCTAATTCATCATAGAAAAAATGGTTGCCTTCATAAACACCCACATGCCAAATATGGTTCCATTTACTTGATTAGTTCTCGAATTATGAGGAAATTTGTATTTCATTTGTATAGAAGCACCCCCTCTTAAAAATGGGAGGGGTCCTAATTCACCATAAAAAATATTTTTGCCTCCAGAAACCTCCACATGCCAAATTTGGTTCTATTTGCTTGATTAGTTCTCGAGTTATGAGGAAATTTGAATTTCATTTGTATGGGAGCCCCCCCTCCTAAAGTGGGGAGGGGTTCTAATTCACCATAGAAAATATTCATGCCCTAGAAAACTTTCACATGTCAAATTTGGTTCCATTTGCTTGATTATTTCTCGAGTTATGAGGAAATTTGCATTTCATTTGTATAGGAGCCCCCCCTCCTAAAGTGGGGAGGGGTTCTAATTCACCATAGAAAATATTCATGCCCTAGAAAACTTTCACATGCCAAATTTGGTTCTATTTGCTTGATTAGTTCTCGAGTTATGAGGAAATTTGAATTTCATTTGTATGGGAGCCCCCCCTCCTAAAGTGGGGAGGGGTTCTAATTCACCATAGAAAATATTCATGCCCTAGAAAACTTTCACATGTCAAATTTGGTTCCATTTGCTTGATTAGTTCTCGAGTTATGAGGAAATTTGTATGGAAGCCCCCCCTTTTAAAGAGGAGAGGAGTTATAATTCCCCTTATAAAGAGGGGAGGGGTCTCAATTTACCATAGAATAAATTCTTGTCACCGAAAACACCCACATGCCAAATTTTGTTCTATTTGCTTTATTAGTTGTCGAGTTATGCAGAAATTTGTGTTTCACTTGTATGGAAGCCCCCCCTCTTAGTGGGGGGAGGGGTTTCTAACCATCATTAAAACCTTTCCTGGCCCCAAAAAACCTCTACATGCATATTTTCATGCCGATTGGTTCAGTAGTTTTCGATTCTATAAGGAACATACGGACAGACAGACAGACAGAAATCCTGCTTTATAGGTATAGATAAACTGGAGTTAATTTCAACCGTACTTTAAATTCATTAGATTTTTTATGTAGTTTAAAATCAATTTGAACACTTTTTGTTGCATTCGAAAAGTATTACTTCCTAGTAGGTTATTACTGGAATGGTTTATCGATCGGTCACATAGTTAAAAAGTTATGCACATAAATGTCCACAATCAACAAGCGCAGTTATGGTAAAATCACCACGCATTCATACATGTGTTTGCTTACCCTTAACTCCTTCTGTTTGTTTGCCAGTGCAGCAGCAAACAAGCTTTAATAAAAAAAAGCAAACTATAAACATTTTGTTATTATTTATCGGTGCGTGAAATGGAAATTGGTTCGTGTTCAAACCGTATGGCAGCTCACACCGATAATGAGTTTCCCCTGCAGTAACTGCTGTAGTGGAAAATCGAACTGCCCTTTGTCACATTTTTACTGCTATAGTTCGATGTCAAACTGTGTAGGGCCTTTGATGGGTTAAATTATTAAAATACCAACTGAGTACCCGGTCTTGTTCAAGAGTTAAAATTTGGTTGAGTTCATGTGCTGGATCATGCTGATGATAGAGCTATAAATGGTTATCGAACATCATATTGATTCATTGATTCAAGATGTTCAGCTAAATTGCAAGAAGGTTATGTTGTCGTGTGACTTATTTTGCCCTATAATGCCTTCTAATCCAAGTGTAACGATAAATGGATAACATGTTTGGTAAATACTAGTGGATTGCAGCCGGCTCGATCGTCGGGACGTATACTGTCCTTACCCGTCCTAGGTAATTGATTGATAATTGGTTTACATACGAGAGGCCACTGCTTCAGATAGTATGTCTGTGACTGGTTCGGACGTTGGAAACCGCGACAGCCCCCCTTACTCAAATCTACAACCCACCGTCTCACACATTTGCCTCACTAGCCAGTCACGCATTCCATTAACCACCCGTACCTCCACTCAGTCCCATTGCTTACTCATCTATCAACCCCACAACCCGCTCACGGCACCACCCACTCAACCCATCGCTTGTCCACCTATTAGTACATCTGTTTCCGTTCCGGAAATTCCTATAATATTAGAGAATTAAAGTCCTTTTTCCTTAATTGGACCTCCCACCCTACCCTTTTTATAACGGCCATCCCCTGTTGTCAATCACCCAATGTTTATATTTCTATGTCAAATTTGGTGGAAAACGATCTCGGTTTCATGGATTCAGCTTGTTTGGTGCTTCGTTTTGGCTGCTTCTTCCGACGAGTCTGAAAGCCAATTTTCGCTCTGGCACGCATAACATTAGTCGATGAGGTACCTGGTTCTTTCGCCATATCTCGTACTGATGCCAAAGGATGCCGCTTGTAGTAATCCCTTCCCAAGTAGCAATTTGAGTGTTATTACGTTGCTCAAGTGCTTTTTATGACCCCTAGAACCTTCTGATCACTGCTTCAAAAAGTCTTCCGACCAAGTAGCCCACTCTTCAGAAGGAATTTTATAACCTCTTTAAGAATTAAGCTATAAGCAATAAAGCCGATTATACTTTTCACTGTTTGACAGCCACCGCCATAATTCAATGAAGTTTTTCACTCTGTTCTACAAAGCTAGAAAGCAAAAATTTTGCTCTGGTATAAAGCTAAATCAGTCAGCCAGCCTTGTTAACCATCTAATGGGCTGTCTGTAGATATTAGCTAATTACTTGATTGCTATGATTTACTAAAATATTTTGTTTTCGTTGGAGTAAACTTTCATTGACAGTATAGGATAAAAAGAAAAGAACCCAAGAGAAACCCTTGAGGGACCCCACCTGTGAGGTTAGTTGGTTCGGATAACGTGGTTTAAAAGCTTATTTGTTGTTGTCATGACTGCAGCCACTTCGAAAGTTTTCTTTTCGTTATATAATTTTCCAAATAAAAATGGGTCGATTCTGTTAAGCGCTTTCCTGAGGTCAGCATAAAGTCGCATTCAGAGACTCACAGAGACGAGACTCATATGTAACTTTAATGTTTTTCTTTCTTGGAAATATTATCAGCATTTATTTCTTTGTTGAAATTCACTTGCATTAACCAACCACCAGTAATTTACCAGCTGTTCA
Source organism: Sabethes cyaneus (assembly GCF_943734655.1). Lineage (NCBI taxonomy): Eukaryota > Metazoa > Arthropoda > Insecta > Diptera > Culicidae > Sabethes > Sabethes cyaneus. Next base: position 246,813,427 of record NC_071355.1, on the reverse strand, counting down.
AACAGTTCCGTTAATAGGACAATTTAATGTTAAATTAGTTTACCATAAGCGTTTAGACTCAGCCTCCAAATGCTTCTACCAGACTTATCAAAAATATGTTTATATTATGATAGCCGCAGTACGTTACGTTAGTACCCCTGCAAAACTCAGCTATAAAAACCATCGACTTAGATCCGGCTCCGTGGAGCACTCTTATAGCACGTAGAAACACAATTGATAACAGAGCTAACTGAAAAAATATAACGCATCGTAATCATGTCTTCAAAATTTATTTCTGTTCGTACGAAATAGAAGAAATATGATAGTCGAAATCCGCACGGCGTTGAAACGTACTGATGGAAAAGAAAACTATAGTCGTTATTGAAATTAGACAGTTATGATTCTATGCTATGTTGTTTTATTTTTCTCGATAATATTTAATTGTGTAACGCCCGGTGTTGAGAACCTAAAGTGATGAAAATACAACAGTTCTAAACAATTGGTTGTAAGCCGGCTAAAGCTGGCTTTTCCACTTTTTCTATCGTTAATACCAATTAGAGTGCCTACTTTAGATCATTGTTACTTCTATAGAATTAATATCAGTCGAAATTTGCATCACCCTACATCATCATCAATTGTTTGATTTATTCCTACTTCTCTACTCGATAAATCAATACTCGACTGAACCGCAGCGCATCCGGTGTCGGCGTGGCAATGTATTTACAAACCTCCGTGATCATGCACCATTGAGCAAAAAACCAGAACGTCAAAACTCAGCGACAAATAACGAAATCACGGAAAAATCGATAACCAACTGTAGTAGGTACGTTTCTACTGCACTAAAAATTCTCGTTGCCTCCTGCCTGCATCATACACGATCATTTTTCCCTGTGCTAAAATTGGGTATAAAGCGAAGTATTTTTCAAAAAATTTTACAGGACTTAATCTTTAGAATAATCACTCAGACCAAGAGTGAGATATTTGCTACATAAAAATAATTTTCAAAAGATGTTCAATCAAATATTTATGTAGCTAGTAAAAATATGTTCATCGCTGTTAAAGTGAAGTACGGTTAGTATGTACAGAGGAAATATGCGGCGTATGGCATACATAGATGAAAGCAAGTTTTCCGAGTTTCCGCTTCATTTTACAGTATAGTTGCTTCCTGCTTTTGCAACGGGTTTTCGTTTACAGTGGAAATAAAAAAAATAACAAAAATACATGATGCATGTAGTAATAAAATTCGGAGGTCGGGTTGTTTGTGCAATCCAGTTTCTCGCTAAATTTTCTGAAGTTTAATCAATCAGAATAATAAATGTACTTCTACATTCCGTTCATGTTTGCTACAGTCATGCGGAAAAACATCAAACCCTGTACTTGATGCTGCTTTTGCGGACTGTTATTCAGTGAAATCGGCCGGACATATGTAGGTATGCAGGTTTTGTTGTACCGCGAATGTGGAGGCATTCTAACACGAAAGCTTCATTGGAATTCCTCAAGAAAAAAGCCAATAAGCAACCGACGGGAATGACACTCCTTTCGCGTGCGCATCACGTTTCGTTCGTCATTTTTCTTTCTGTCGTGCCTATACGACAAAAATGGTATTTGCTAAAGTAGGTTGTTGAAAACTTAGCCCAGCACAGTTTTTCTTCAGCTATGCGCTGAACAAAAGGGCACACTTTCTGTCAATGCCTTTGAAGATCGAACTGATACGAATCGGCCGAGGCCAAGAAAAGTCACGTTTTGTCCCAATACTGGGTGGTGTCTAATTTAAAATTAAATATGTGAGTTCATAAACAAACGAAATGATGTCCTTCAGTTGTTCAATCTAATTCGGATAAAACGGGTCTAATTTCCAATAAAAATTTCCAATGTCATCTGACAGAACTAACTAACTTTCGATTTGACAACCGAATAAGAATAAAATTACGATGACGTGGCTCAATTTGCATAGTTTATTAGGTTTGCAGTTGGTTTTCTCTTCAGATACTTGCACCAAGCAGCAACAGCAATAGCATAGCAACAGCTGCTCACAATATGTTCAGATTTGTGCATTCCATTCGGTGAGGTCGTAAACACACCGAGCAAGAATCGTTTGCCTTTCAAGGTCGGTCAATTGGACGTTTATTGATATGGAAGAGTTTCCAAATTGCTTATTCACTATTCACATCAATTGATCGATATTGGGAGGTCACCATATGAAATGGTGTCGAAATTGTTAGATGATTTCCAATAGAGCTGGTTCTTGAAAAATGTGAACAACGTTTGGATTCAGAAGAATATTGAAAATATAAATTTGTATCTGTGAGAAAAAGTAGGAGAAAACTCCATTTTAACTGAATTTGTAAATCAGTTGAAAACTGATGAACAAATAACTTAAAAAAGATTTTTTAAATTGTACAAAAACCTTGCACGTGGAGTTTTTTCGAAAAGACGTCAATAGAAACTAAAACAACCAAGAGTCTCTACTAGCTTAATTTCCGTTCGTTGCAGAATTAAACAAAAAACTTCCTCTTTACTCATATTTAAGATTCTACTAAGACACATAACATAACCAAACGTCTCCAAAGATATTTTAACAAGTTGAATTTGATTCTGTCCGGTCCAGGAGCGTTATTGTTGCAGGAAAAGAGAGCAACCGAAAGTACAAAAACGGTAATTCCATGGGACTTAGGGTCGGGTTCGCGTTGTGAATATTATTTCCCATACAATGTCCGTTTACGTAATTTTCAACTGTATTTTAACATTTTATTTGTAAAAATAGTTATTGAAAGAGTTGCTGTAATCAATCTGCTGAAACACTTCTAAAATTGGGCGTCTTGCGTTGAGTCCGATATATATCGGCCAAAATGGCGACCGCTCAAACACAAAAAATCGATTTTGGTGTCAATTTCGTTCTTACATTGTTCATACAATGAAAAATATGTATCGGTGAGGAACTGATTAATTACTAGAAAATGGTCTTAGAAAGCTTATGTTGAAACTAAAAGTGGACTCAGCCGTTTTTGAGAAATCCTGCTCATAAACTTTGAAAACACTGTTTTTAGAAACACGCGTTCAAAAATTCACGTTCCTTCCTTAGTCGCTCTGCCACATCATTAGAAATGTGCGAGTAACTTCATAAATATTTGACGTATTGCCATGAAATTTTCTGTGTGTATAGGTACCTGCTTAAATAAATGTACAAAAGAAAACCAATATTTCAAAAATACTAACTTTCTAAAGACCACTTGATTGTTTGCGCAATTTAAGTATATCGAGAGCCCTATTGCAACCGTAGGTGACCATTAACTAGAAAAGAAATGGAAGTCTGAACAATTTGGTGATCAAAAATGGTAACAGAGCCTGTTTTGCTTTAATTTTTATTGAAGAGGGTTTTCGCATAGAAAGCAACAACAATCAGGAATATAAGCAGAACGCTCACTGTCTATCGCTGTCTGCAGTAATGCTTTCACATGCTTTCGCGCGTTTTCGTGGCAAAAAGTCACCCGCTACTGCCGGGTTCCCTTGTATCTGTAGAAGGTTCTGTTCTGTGATAGAACCCAACTGCTTGTATAACCAGCGGTATAAATAGGCTAAGTTAAAGTGATTTTTGACCAAGTATACGTTGTTACATACAAAACGAAACTGACGGAATATACGTTTAAATACCACTATCAAGCGATACTTTGTGCAATCGTTTGCAGTTCAGCATTTTTAACGGCTGGACTTTGGAATCCCTGAATCGACCAATTCCAAAGTCCAGAAGGTTCTTGACGATCAGACTAGGATCGCTGACTATAGTCAGCCCATAAATGTCCAATACGCGGCACTTCTGTGTCAAGAATCTCGTCAAGCAGCAATCTCCAGGGCCGGCGCTTCCCTTAACCTTCCTAGTGCATTGGGGTCGTTTTCGACCCATCGGCATACTTACAAAGCTTGATACTCAGTAACGGAACGAGCTAGAGACTTGAAATTTTCTGACTTTTCCTAACTTTCGAAAACTAGCATTGTGGGGGAGTTTCAGCTTTCAGCGACATCTAGAAGAGCTACAGCAAAAAAAGTTACAAATTATGCATTGGGGTCAAAAACGACCCAAGTTTTAAAATTGCTCTCATTTATCTATTTTCAATCCGAATTTCGTTTTCTTTACCTCGTTTGAAAGGTATGGTCACAGGCTGGCACCCAAGGTATGTTAGGGAATATTTGTTGACTAATGGCCACTTCTGCGTCGGTTCCGAAACAGCCACTACCAGGTCCGGGGGACATTTGTATACGTTGAGATAATTCTTTTTGTGGCGCATCAATCACATTGGCTTGATAAAATAAGACTAATTGAAGTACAATGGGGACATTTTGGACCCAAATGGCCACTTCACCATTGGTTCCGAAACATCCGGTACCCGGTTTTAGGGGACAATTTTGATTTTTAGGATGATTTATCTTGCAACACGTCGAATTACATCTGTTTGATAACATAAGACTATTGAAAGCATAATAAAGACATTTTCAAAGCAAATGGACACGTCAGAATTGGTCCCGGAATATCCGGTACCCGGTTTTCGGGGACATTTTTGTAATTTAGGATAACTCATCTTGCGACACATCACATCACATCGGCTTGATCAAATAAGACTGATGGAAGTAAAACTAGGTCATTTAGAAGCGAAATGGCTACTTTACCAAAACGATGTTCCGGAACATCCGGTACTTGATTCCGGGGGACATTTTTGGATTTCGAAATAATTCATCTTGCGGCAAATCAAATCCCATCGCATTGATAAAATAACAATATAATGGAAGAACAATCCAAAAATGTCTCCAAAAACCGGATACCGGAATGTCCGGAACCGATGGTGAAATGGTCATTTGGCTCCAAAATGTTTCCATTGAACTCCCATTAGTGGTATTTTATCAAGCCTATGTGATTTGATGTGCCGCATGATCTTATCCAAGAATGTTCTCATAAACCGTGCATCCGATGTTCCAGAACCGATGATGAAATGGCCATTTGTCTTCAAATTGTCCCCATAGCTCTTGTAACTGTCTTATTTGATCAAGGCGTTGTGATTTGATGTGCCGCAAGATGAATTATTTCAAAATCCAAAAATGTCCCCCGGAATCAGTTACCGGATGTTCCGGAACCGATGGTAAAGTGGTCATTTGGCTTCTAAATGACCTTATTTCACTTCTATCAGTCTTATTTGATCAAGCCAATGTGATTTGATGTGTCGCAAGATGAGTTATCTCAAAAATTAAAAAAGTCCCCGAAAACCGGGTACCGGATGTACCGCTGATGCTGATGTGGCCATTTACTTTCAAAATGTCTTTATTATATTTTCAATAGTCTTATGTTATCAAGCTGATGTAATTCGGCGTGTTGCAAGATAAATCATCCCAAAATTCAAAATTGTCCACTAAAACCGGGTACCGGATGTTCCGGAACCGATGGTGAAGTAACCATATGGGTCCAAAATGTCCCCATTGTACTTCAATTAGTCTTATTTTATCAAGCCAAACTGATTTGATGTGCCGCAAAATGAATTATCTCAAAGTATACAAATGTCCCCCGGACCTGGTAGTGGGTGTTTCGGAACCGACGCAGAAGTGGCCAGTAGTCCATAAATATTCCCTAACATACCTTGAGTGCCAGTTTTTGGCCATACCTTTCAAACGAGGCAAAGAAAACGAAATTTGGATTGAAAATGGATGAATGAGAGCAATTTCAAAACTTGGGTCGTTTTCGACCCCAATGCACAATATGTAACTTTTTTCTAATGCATTAGGAAGGTTAAGTAAAACCAGCAGCTGCTTAGAGCGCCACCTCGAGGGGGCGCCATTTCGCTTACATTAAAAAAAACCGTAGCATTAAATAATTAAGTGGTTAATATACCTAAAACTTTCTTTCTCCTTTAGCAAGATAAAGCCGGAATGGCAAGTGATCTAGAGTTAGTCTCTGCTGTATTTGCCGCCAATTCGTTGAGCATCTCGACACAAGCAAATCGGCTTCAACCGATGGTCGAGCCATCTAGTAAGTTGGGTCTCTCTATTCCTAAAGGCCCTCATATACGTACGAACATGTTGGCCGAAAATGTTGGAGAATTCATGTTCGGTCAACACTCACGCCTTTGTTTGAGCGCCACGAACCAAGCAGGCAAAAGAAGATGTTGGGCTTTTCGCTCGACCTGAATGACCCGCCAACATTTTAATCGTTCCCAACCCAACATATGCGTACGTGTATGGGGCCCTTAAGGCCAATGAAGGTCTAGAAGAGAACAGATTCACTGTACGGTCATCCGGTATTCTTGCGACGTGACCGACCCATCGTACTCCCCTAACTTTCGACAAGTGTACTTTGAGAATCATTCCAAGTAGTACCTGAAGTGTATGGTTCATACGCCTACGCCATTCTTCGCTTTCCAGTTGCGCTCCACTTCCTCCTGATGAAAATCTATTCGCAACAAAACATCACAATCAAAACACTCAGACAAAGGTGGTAGGAAAGTGGCATTGATGATATTAAATTATTTAGACATTTTTCGGGAGAGATTTTCGAATCTCTTCAGAATCCGCAATCAGCAGATTCATCTTCGATAAGTTGTAAGGTATGAGGACGAAGTATGAGGAAGGTATGAGGACGAAGAACGATGGCGGTTGACTGTGATCAGTGTTGCGAAGCCCGCACTTGAGTGGACTAATTTTCTCACACACGTGTACTCGTTCTAATGAACACACCGGCATAAGCATTCCCTAGGGACTCCCGCTCTTCTTTATTCATGCACTGCAACGACTCTTGCGAGTGTCATTGCAGCCTGAGCAACTGAAACTGATCACTTGCGATGACTTGCACTCCCACCCGCGTGTAGAACCGAGGGCGTAAGACGAAGAAGAAAACAAAAAGTAATGCGCTATCTGTATCCCAGTGTGCCGTTAGCCCTCACAGGCAGCTGGCTGCTCACAAGTTGTTTGCCTTGTGAGTGGTTATGCAGAAAGACGCTACGAGACTGTGCATTTGCGAGTGTGTAGGTAGTAAAATGTCTGCAGACAGCAACGCCGGCTGTTTTTTGTTAAATTGGCTAGCGCCGGCCCTGGCAATCTCCTTTGCTTGCTTGAGGCTCGAGACTGAAACATGTAGTTTATTTTGCCTGGACCTTCAGAATCTCAATCACGGGTGAATAACCAGTTTTTAAATATATCTGCACAGTCAATTCAGAGCTTTCATTTTGAACCGAAAAAATACAATCGATGTTCTGACTGGGTTCCTTACGTTGCTCTCGAAGACGAATACCTACACCTTCAATAAAAATCGAAACGGTATCATTCGTACACGCGGTGAAGCGAAAATGAACGAGTTTTCGGTACGGATTGCAATATGCCCATACGTTATCGGGCTACGTGTCTTAAGGCAAAAACGATAATAATTTAAAATATGTTCCTCTCTCTAAAAAAATGGTCTAAATGTGGTGGTATATTTTCCATTAAATTGATTTTGGTATTTATTCGATTGAGATATTAAGTGGTACTTTCTGGATGACTATTGGGTACTAACAATTCAGTATGTCCGCTTTTACCTTAAATTCAGAGCTGTAAATGAATTATTATGAATTATATTATAAGTTTTATTCATAATTCTCTCTACCTATGTTTCTGTATCTCCGTATTTCTCCCATTATCTTTGTATCCTTCTCTATGTATCACTGTACATCTCTTTCGCTGAACGGATTTATGTTTCGTTTGAAACTGACAGCTGAACGAAATAAAGGAGAGATTTGTCAAGCCGATCGAAATATTTTAACAATGTATTTCTATCTTTGTATCTTTGTATTCCTACGCTTTCTCAATCTGCTGCCTTTGCATGAATTCGTACAAATAGAAGCGGAAAAAAGTGCTCTAAGGCTTAATAGGTTCAGGCATATTTCGGATCTTTTTGGCCACATGAATATTCTGAAACTTTTCAAAATCGGACCCGTGTTAAGTATGAACGGAGATTGGATGAATCCGGAGGATAACTACGATACTCCCTACAAGGTGTGTGAAACTTCACGCTCCGACTGGGAGAGGGGAGTTCCTATGGTTCGTCAAGGCTCAACGATATTTTTCACGGTTGGCTCAAAAATTGGTTCAAAAACTGATGCTGGAATCTATGGCCCTGGAACAAAAATATCAGTGGCTATGGGACTATGGCCAACTGTGTTTCAGGCGGAGATCTTTTCAATAATTGAATGTGTGAATGTTTGCTTGAGAAGAAGATATAAGCATGCAAATATATGCATTTTCTCTGATAGTCAAGCAACATTGAAAGCGATAAGCGCTTGCAAATGCACATCGAAAATAGTCTGGGATTGCATTCTTTCATTACGGCAGCTATGCCAAATCAATACAGTAAATCTATACTGGGTTCCAGGGCATTGTGGCTGTAGCCGCAGATCAAGTCTTCGGATTATTGGGAACAGTATTCGTGATGAGTAGTTTGAAGGTAAGTATATTTAACCGAAAGAAGTAGCGAAAAGATACACCGGTGTGATCTGCTATACAATATATTTGTTACTAAGCTGCCGACTGCTGAGTGCAGTGAGCTTTTATCGATCGATATGCAAGGAGAAAAGCTACCTGAGTAATTAATCGATTCGCGCGATCGGTTCTGATAATTATTAATTGAGACGGGAAAGCTGATTTTATGCATTCGTGCAGTTGATCGTCCCTAAATTACGATATGCTTTAACAGTGGCATTGAAGGCAATGAAATAGTAGACGAGCTAGCAAAAGCGGGCTCCAATTCGGAATTCATCGGTCCGGAGCCTTTTTGCGGTATATCAAAATGCACAATCAAAATGGAACTTAAACGCTGGGAAGAACAAAAGGTGACGGCCAATTGGATTGCTGTCAGAGGTTGTAACCAGTCAAAAAGATTCATTAATCCAAACGTAAAAACCACTAAAAAGCTCATAGAGCTCAGCAAGAGAGCTCTGTGTACATACACCGGCCTAGTAACAGGTCACTGTCCGAGTAGACATCATTTAAAGAACATGGGTCGTGTTGAAAATTATGTCTGTTGCTTCTGCAATCTTGAAAGCGAAACGTCGGAGCACCTGCTCTGCAGTTGTAGTGCGCTTTACACGAGCAGAGATAAATTTCTTGACAAGAGATGCTTATCTCCTAGTGAAATTTGGTCTACCAATCCCGGGAAGGTTATCGGTTTCATAAACCATATTATACCTGATTGGGAGCGTGCAGGAGCAAATGACTAGTTGTCTATAATGGCAGTTGGCACGTACGGTAAACAGGGATATACTACAAAAGTTCAAATTAATTCAAGGAACACGACTGCCTTAACTCCCATTTTTTCCAAATATGCCGGAAAACGGTCCAGACGTTTCGGGGTTAAGGCGGAACGTACATAAAAATGTATAAACGTCATACATTGATATTTATATATAGGGAAAAATGAAATGTTTTCTCACTTTTTCATCATTCAAATGAGTTAAACTGGGCTAGGAATATGTTACTCAATAAGCTTTGTTTTCAATATATTAAGGCTCGTTTTAAATAGTCTAGAAAAAGAAAAGTTACATTAATGTACTTCATGTCACCATGTGAATCGGCAAACCATAAGGTGGTACAAATAAACGGCTCCATAAGCACAATCTGTCATCCAAAACAGGATATTTACTTTTGCTTTTTATTCGTCAGCAAATGAAATGAATGCTGTAACCTTTGATCCTGACTGGTTGAAATGAAATTTTAATTGACGATAATTGTGTTATCTTAAGCGGAATTTTTTTTCTCGAATACACTCTCATTAAAACGATTGCTTCTGATATTGCAATTTCATTGAAGGATGAAAACGTATACCTACACTGCCAAATCTTTGTGTGCCCAAAAAACTTCGCGATAACTTCTTTGTCTTGAAGCTAACCAAAAGCCAGTCCGTCATTACTTTGAAGTGAATGTGACGATTTCCAAATCAGTAAATGAAGATACTGTGCTATGTTGGAAAACAGCACGTACGTTGCAAATAAACTTTTCGTGGTATACATTAACAGAATAATTAAAATAATGAACACTTTTGGTAATTATCTGCACCGTGTGGATCGGAGCGATTTTTCACAAGCTTTCGGTGACAATCGCAAAGAACTCGCACACCCTACAGAAACCAACCGCTTGCCAGCTCATTTCTAATCTTTTATTTTTCCTCTTTTCTCCGTTTCATTCCACGCACAGAGTTGTCGGGTCGGAAAAGATGCATTACGTTTTCCCGTCGAGCAACGTAACTTCGCAAAGCAAATGGATCAACTATCCGAAGCAGACGAGTAATCGTACCGCCAAAGGGTTTTCGCTAGCATCGAAGACATACCGCGGAAAAGCATTCCTCTTGCAGCTACTAGAATGGCCGGACGTTTGCATGTCCTCTTGATACTAACCCAGCTGTTTCTCATTGTACGTGTAGCGGATCAGACGAAATGCACCGTGACGTCGACGTACGGCAGCTTCGGCAGCGGTGCCAGTTTTCTGGCCGGGCCAGAGGGGGGAGCCGACCGAGCCCAGCTACCGTTTTCTGACTATCCAACTTACAATGATGACAGCGAGGATGTACATAGTTTTCTGAAAGTGTTGAGTTGTTCCGATACGGTATTACGGACGGTTAACGACGAATACTTGCGGCCGGTAAATTCGTACAAAGCAGTGTTACTGGAACGTGTGTTGGTCGAAAATCCGGCCAGTGACTTTCTGTCGTTCAAGAACGAAAACTACTTAGAGGTGGTTCGGTGGAGTGATAGTAACGTTACGGAACAGCAGCTGGAACTGACCTTCGGAAGGAATGATAAGAGATATACTAATTTAATGATACTAGATGTAAGCGGAAATCAGCTTAAAAGTTTAAGACGAAACTATTTTAGCAAACTAGAGAGATTAAAACTGTTGAAACTATCCGAGAATCAATTATTCAATCTTCCAAACGATATTTTCTACGACTTAATAAATTTAGAGGAGCTGCAGCTGCAGAACAACCAACTGAACGAGATTGTTTTGGGTCTTCTGCGACTGCTCAGTCGGTTACGGATTTTGAACCTATCGAACAACACTATACACGATCTTCCACGGAACATCTTCAATGGGTTGAACAATCTAACGGAGCTGAATTTGTCCAGCAATCGACTGTACGTGGTGCCATTTCAAATATTTAAAGAACTGCGAGCGTTGGAAGTGTTGGATGTCTCCAACAATATGCTCGTTTCATTTCTGGACAACTTTTTTCTCACCAACAAGCAGCTGCGCGTATTAAGACTGAATAACAATATTATCGAGAAGATCTCGAAAAATGCACTGTACGGCTTGAAAAAACTTCAGATACTGGATCTGTCATCGAACAAGCTGGTGTTCATCGATCGGAATGCCTTCGACACCCTAGAAGACCTGAGACACCTATACGTCAACCACAACCAGATTTACATACTCCCATCAACAGTATTTTCGGCGTTGAAAAATGTGCAATCGATCAACCTGAGCAACAATGTGATGCGAACGCTTCCGAATTCCATCTTCTCCAGCCAGTACAAGCTGGAAAGACTCTACCTAGATGCCACCAATCTAGAATCACTGAGCAACTGGATTTCCCGTCACAACAAAACCATCAACAAGGACATTCTCCGAAACCTGCATTACCTGTCGATCCGCAACAATACCCGCCTGAAGGAAATCGAACCGTGTGTTTTCCGCAACGTTCCGAATCTGGAAACTCTTCTACTATCGAACAATAGACTGACCAGCCTGCCGAAAGAGATCGGTGAGCTAACAAAACTGCGCTACCTGGACGTCGCCAACAACGACATTATGTACATTCCGGAACAGATCCGGACTCTGCACATGTTGCAGGAAGCCAACTTTCTCAACAATGACTACGGTTGCGATTGCCACATGTACTGGATTCTGAGTTGGATCGACGATTTGCAGGCGGAAAATAATACGCAAAAAATCTACGATTTACTGCGTCTTTCTGAGCTCAAGTGTCGCAACGGATATCCGGGCGATATCGTTCGGGTGTTGCAGCACATCAACTGCTTCAAGCCGGAACTGCTACAGTCATCGGACAGCAAGATGCACCTGCTGAAATCGGACGCCGTACTGGAGTGTGTCTTCACTGGCAATCCACCGCCGGACATCATCTGGATAACGCCGAAAAACGAAATTCTACGCCACAGTCAGGAGCTGGAGCAAAAGTCGCTGCTGTACGAACCGTCCAGCCAGATAGGATCGAGTAAGTACCAGCAGTCGGTCGAGTTTCAAATGTTAACGACCGATAATGTCACTGGCGATGGTCCGCTGCGGGACAATTTGGGCATGGGCATTACGCTGCTGGAGAATGGCTTCCTGCGGATTCACAACATCTCGCGCCGGGATAGCGGCCTGTACACGTGCTATGCCATCAACATCATGGGAAATGCCACCGCCGGCATAAGGTAAGTGATTTTATTGGCCATCATTTACTATTTAATTGACAGAATTTTTACAGTTTTAACCAGATTAATTTCCCGTTCACCAATTGTTGTTACTAATTGCGTCTGCAGAAACGAAACTGCCAGCTTTGCCTTGCTGACACAGTTTCATGTACGGAGACATCACGTAATAATTAATTCCAGCCTTCGCAAGTTGAAAGCTGCCATTCACAACCCGGTCTGTCTTGAATAATTGCACATGGCTCAGTTTCACTTAGTTTTCCACCAAAGACGCGCCCGGGGCGAGGTCGTAGGATGCGTATCATCTAAAATGCAGGCTTACTTTGCACTTGACTTTTAATAGTCCTACATTAATGCCACGTATGATATAGGTGTTCTGTGAGCGATCTTAAAACGTTCATTCGTGAATTGCGAAACTTCAAGAACACAAGCACTGACCTGAATAAAACTGCAAATTCATCGTTATCATCATTATAATGAAAAGCATAAAACAATGATATTTTGTTTGGCGAACGTAAGGGACTGAACGAAGGGCAAGTCTAAGTCCAGCTGCCGAAAGGAGCACATCATTTTGTTTGTCATGATAGCTTCTATCAACACGATACGATACGTCATCGTACCGTTGAAATATTTTCATTCCATATGGTGAATGAAACCGACCAGTGGAAAAAGGGAAGGACCGTAAATATGAGAACGTTCATTCCGTTTAGAGCACTTACTTTTTGTTGAGATATGCATAGACTGCGAATGCAAAATTCACGCTTTCTGAATTCGATTTGTCAATTGCTCGTTCATCCTATACAAGCTTATTTATACTTTAGGAGCCGATTCGAATGCAGCTGAACCATTTAGCCAAAGCTTTTTTTGTGCTTAGTACTGTTACGACGATTTACGACAAAAAATATCTGGGTAAAATATTAAGACAAGTATTATTTTCAGACGCATTGGACATAACTTCAGAAGAGTCACTTCGCATGCTGGAAACACATTTTAACAAATCGATTGCAGCAATATGTTAATGTAGGTAAAGCGAGCCACAACTTTATGAGAGAGGACTTTACTGGCAGTTATTTTGCGAAATTACTGCGACACGAATGACGAATGCCGTATTTTGCTGGTTACAAAAATGTTTTTTTGACCCACCCAATAAAAATTTTCCTCAGTTGTCTGAGCAGCTCAAACGTGGCTTTCTGAAAGAAAGCACGGCTTACAAGACGTTCAAATAATTGGATTATCGAAGGTGATTCAGCTCATCCATAGATTTTCCGGCGCCAGTGGGACCAATTAAATTGATAGCGGAAAAACGGCTACAACCGTGTAGGCGTCTGTTTGTTCGCTGAAAGCTAAATCAAAGAGTAGAACATAAACTTTAACAATGTTATTCCACGGACTAAATTCCGTTGAGACTTAGGTTCCAACGAAAATTTATCTAGCCGACTCGAATCCGCTTCTTACTGGATTGATTTATTTATTATTGACACTGCTGATTGCAGATAGACATTCTATCAAATCTCCGCAGTTATGAATTTTACGATGATTCGTCGATATCATCCTCTCTGACGAACAAGTTCAACAGCAAAAAAACCTTCAACGGGGTCACCTGTGCTTGCGATGAAGCGGGTTGAATGGAAGCTCCGTTCCTTCGCTCGTTTGTTGTGTGTGGCTGAGATTCTGCTGCATCGGAAAAAGTAGGGCACATCCCAAGTGCGCTTTGCACTACTACTGAATGCTGCAAGGCATAAAGCTTTTATAAGCAATTGCATTATAACACCCAAGAACGAACGTTGCTACTTTCTTTTTCGGCCCGGCGAACCGCTGTGATAGCAGTCGACTATCAGCGCCAAAATATTCATGCTGACGAACAAGAGAGATGATTGCTCAACAAATCTAATTCAATTTTCCTTTATCTTTCCCCGGCTCGCTAGATTGTACATCGATCCCATCGTATTCTATCGAGTGAAAATTGGCAGCATCATTACCGGCGCCATTTCGGCGGCAACCTTCCTGGCGTTGACACTGATATTCCAAGGAATCCGACGGGTGTTTATCCGCTTCCGCATTATCGATCTGATTTGCCAGAACTGCTGCAGCTACTGCTACCGCAGTGACAAATCTTCATCGAAAGCGCGCCAAATCTACGCCATGCTGGACAACATCGAGCATTACAAGAGCCAGCAGTTGGAACGGTTGCGGGAAAATTACACCCAGCAGGTGCGGGCAGGACGTATCGGAAAACCGTACTAAAATTACTAACCTTTGGTATTGTTTTGCTCCGAATAGGTTCACCGTATCAAAGAAAACTGCGCCCAGCAGGTGGAATGGATTCAGGGCAGCTACTCGACCCAGGCGAAACATTTGCGGGAAATTCGCGATATTGGTACCCACCACTTGACGACGCTGCGGGATCAATATTACGATCAGGTGAGTGCAAGTTCGAAAGTAAGGTAGAAAGGAGAGCCGGATATCCTAGCCACTAGACAATATGGGAAATTGTAATTCAGAACGTGAAAGTACAATCAAGAGTTTATGTCAGGAACTAAGCATCAAGCAATTTTTTTTTAACTATGTAAGTAAATTTTCTAGCAATGCAAGAAAAACCACGTTTAAAAAAGTATTTCGTAAAATATCCATTAGTATTGAAAAACTCGAAAGAATAAACGAGAAAACGCTATTCTACCTCATTGAAAATTATAAAGCATTTTTCTCTTGTAATTTTAAATTTTCGAGTTCCTTAGCTGAACTACAGTAGATAATTACTCTTAGAGGGTACAGTGTCGGACAAAACAATAAGACCACTCTAATGCAAAAAATTCATATTAGCAGTAAAAACTGCCAATTCAAATATAGCATATCCGAAACCGAGCGCGAGCACTCAGGCTAGTATGATAACTTTGAAAACCGCAAATTTAACGCAATCAAAGCCACCCGTTTTAGAAAAATGCGCTGATAATTGTCAAAAATTGAAAACCGGTGCGACAAAATTTAGGATCAGTTCGTCGTTTCGAGCGTTGTTTCGACCGACTTTTGAAAAAAATTTATTGTTTCTCGGTGGTATTTGATGTTTTTCGGATCCTGGTAATTATTTATCAGGTAAACAAGAAGTATGTAAGGTTTTCAACGAAAAATGGGTCGCGCGCATAATTGCACGGAAACACAGCGGATGGTCATCCGCAAAATGTCCCAGGAAGGCAGTAGCCAACGCGAAATCGCAGATTACTTGGGACGATCCAAATCGACCGCAAAAAATCCGAAAGAACCGAACGCCCTAGGAAAATGCCCGCGAGCGTTGACTCTGTCATAAAGCGAGCCTCCAAGATGAGATGAGATGACATTTAAGCATGGAGAAGGGAACATTATGGTGTGGGGGTGCTTCTCCTGGTACGGGGTTGGCCCCCTGTACTAGGTGGATAAGATCATGGATCAGTACCTCTACGTCTAAATCCTAAGGGATGACCGTCAAAAAGTGGTCCAGAATAACAAAGTCGATGTCATAGAGTGGCCAGCGTGGTCACCGGATCTGAACCCTATAGAGAACCTATGGGACATCGTTAAAAGGTCGGTGTACACGGAGAAGTCGAAGAATAAGCAGCAACTGTGGGATAGGATCCAAGCTTATTGGTACGCCATTCCGGTCACCACATGTCAAGTTTAGTCACTTTCTTTTTTTGCTCAAGCAGTGGTCTTACTGTTTTGCCCGATACTAGATCCTTATGGAACTATGAATTTTTAAAAAACTATATCATCAGTCCACAGGCATTTGGAAAATTTAATCTCGGCCTCATCTAATAAACAAATCGGGTAATAAATTGTAGAACATTTGAGCTTCCATTCTCCGTTATTATTTTCCATAACTGAAGCTACAGTCGAAAAACTGACAAACTGTCATGTACCGTCGGTAATCGTTAGTTTACCGGCCATTACTCAGGTTCAATGGCCGTTCAATATTCGTTCGATGACACCAGAGTCCGGCAAATTAAAGCTGACTGGTCCAATACTTTGTGTACTTTTTGAGAAAAAGCTATCATGAAGTTTGAAAACCATGTTGTTATAGGCGCATTTTATTATTATTTTTCCTCGAATTCCCATGTCGCCTTAAGCTTCTGCTTCAAACTTTTTCCATCAATTTTCTATCAAAAATAATTTTATTTCTTCAACCTTCTCAGATACAATGTCCATCCAGAATCACTGACCCTAACGGTCAGTTTGCATCGTTGCAAGATAGTGTAATCGATGTTTCGTTGGATGCGGTGAGTTTCTCCGCTGTATAATTTTTGCATTGTAGGCGAGCTCTGTTAATTCATCTATTAGGTAACAGTATGAATATAGCTCGAGTATTTACCTAATACCGTTCTTTGTAACAATTTTGAGTTTCTTTTCATCGTATTTTTGAGGCAATTTCGAACTTGCCATTCATCGAGTAGATTGAAATCTTTCAAAAGAACCTCTGGTCTTTGGTAGTAAGTACAAAGATCGTTTTTATCTTGTCCATATATGTACGCCCAATGTTTTAATTTGCCATTATATGCTTGTGTTCATTTATTTCATCCACTTCGACTTGCAACCCAGCAAATATAAAAGAAATTAAACGTGACACGTTTTCTCTACGCGCCTTTTTAAACACAAAACAAGAGCCGTCAGTTTTACGAGATTCTGCATAATCTTTCTTTCCAATAATAGTTTTACAATTTTCTTTTAAACCGAAAGACATTTTCGCACAAACAACGCGAGACTGTGTGAATGGTGTGAATAGAAAGAAATAAACACACCGCAATATTGCTGTAACTGTGATAACGCTTTGAAGAAGCACTTTCATATTCGTTACGTGTCACTCATTTCAATGGTCTTCATTCAACATATTTTTATTCTGTCTGATACCTAATATAACTGTATAACAAGTTTATTGACAGTTTTTACACCGTGTGCGCAAGAAATGAAAAATTGACACAGGTATTTATCAACACGACGCGTGTATTCGTTAATGAGAAACTAAGATAATGATCCCTGAAATCAGGATGGAAATATAAAACACTAACGATGGTCTTTCTGTTTGTCTGGTTTTTCATTTTTGGAAGCCAGTATGCATATTTTCTTTGTATTGAATTCATATGATGCTTGAATGGAACTAAAACAACTTTCGCTAGACGCATATGTAAGTTAGCTAGACCTCATTAATAGTTCCTAACGATCCTGCAAGGAGTGTGAGTAAAACTAGTTCCGACTAGTTGGACGGAACATTGAATTCAGATACTGCACAGTTCGGTCGGCTCGTTACCTTCTCCAACACCAACCAATTTAGAAATTGGCCCCATTGTCAGAAAATATTCGGGTTGCCCAACCATCAACGTCAATTAGGGTATTGTCAATTAGTATTGCTGTCCTATATTTTCCACGCACAAAAGTCCAATCCAATTATGGCTGCTAGTCACTAGAAAAAAAAAATGTCACCACATGAGGCTCGGGCTCGCAGAGGTGTTGCGTCAGCAAATGCTTAATCTAATGCTTTGTTTATTTATTTGGTGTTTCGGCTTTTATTTTTCAGGTACGTCGCGTCCGGGACTACTCGACCGGTCAGCTGAATTGGGTTCGAGAGAATTACGTTTTCCAGCGGAATAAGATTCGTAAATTCAGCGCCCATCAGGCATTGCGGCTTCGCGAGGGCTACAAGTACCAGCAGCAGACACTGAACAAGGTGCTGGAAAATCTGCCCAGTTTCTACTTTGAGAACTGCCGGGGTCGAAACGAGGACGACGAGGACTTTGACGGTATGTATTTGTTTTAATTTTTTGTTTGTTATAGAGGCGAATGTTTTTTAACGTCACCAACTACATTCTTCAAAACGAATTTTTCCAAAATATTCGTGATCTACCACAGGAGAGGCGACATTAGCAAACGATAGCGCATACCGACAGTGGGAGTACATGACTAAGCTATGAGCAGAATTACCGCTCAATTGGTTTTAGAGATTATATTTAATAGCAAATCAACACAAAAACGACACCACTGATAGCCATCTTCCAGCCCAAGAACCTTGATCCAGTCCCAACACCTGTAGAAGTAGAACCATTCACCAACGACATTAACTGACTAATTAAGTGAGAATTTAATTTTTTTAGTTTTTTTTTTCTCGCATCATTGCATATTGTAATTTTCACTCATAACAGGTTCACATTTATAACATATGTAACATGTCATTCTATGCTGTTTTGTCATTTGAAACATTCATGGATCAGCGTGGTAAATTGTTTTGGATCATTGTTTACGTTCATTTATTAAGACAATTTCAATTTACTTCTGGTGGTGATTTAAACGTTTTTACATGGGACTACGTCTAACTAAAAGTCACGGGCGTAAAACCAAAATCAACAGTTGGGATCGTTGGAAAATCTAAATCGTGGATTCGAAATTATAATCCCAGAAAATTGTTGAACCATTGGTTGCTCGCTCCAGCGATTCCAACAGTATTGTTCTTTCCTTGCACTCCAGTATCCCGATGGAATGTGTCTTCCTTATAATTCTATTCCCGTGTTCAACTTCCAGCTAACTGCAATTTCTAATATACCCACGCTATGCTAGGACCATGATAGCGTTCGCTCCCTCGCTCGCCGCCAGACAGCTCTTGCATAACGAAACAAATTGCACCAGCTGCGGTGGCAGTGAAATGGTAGCAAGGAAAGGCAATTAACCTTGAACCTTTCAAGGCGCCTGGACAACCCAGCTATAGCCTATAGCGGCGGTGCTTACTGATTGCCAGGAGTGAGTAGTGGGCGAGAAAGTAAAAACCCCCAAAGCAAAGGACAATAGGATATATCAGCAATTGCATTAGCATCCAATCGGTTTTGTCCGGCTGTGTGCAATTGGGGGTTGACGTACGACTACAATCCGACGACGACGACGTCAAACAGCCCCGGGGGTTTTCACCGTTTTCACTCCAGCGCAGGCACCGTCAACGGCGCTGGCGATAATTTGCATTCGGGCAGCCTGCATCGAACAATATTTATTACGAATGTTGTTTGCTCCTTCGCTCCACTCCTACACGCCTTTGTCCCGTGAGAAATAACGTGAATTGCAGGACACTTCTTGTATTGTATTGTGGTTTCGAACAGTCCAGAAAGAGTGGAAAACGTATTGCAGTTAGATAAACGTTGTAAGCTTGAATTGCGCTTCTTTTTGTAGATGTTGATAAGTTGTCCTCCTGGCTATTTTGGAAGAGCATAAAGGGTTGATATGCATTTGGCTGCAAATTGGTTTGAATATGGGTGGCACTGCAGAGCATGCATATTTTATGAGCTGAGTAAAATTGATGGCATTCTGCAGAATGTGCCTTACCGCATTATTCTAGCCTGTTAGAGTTCACTTCGACGTGTGTTTTGTAAAAAGAAAACCAGGAACTAGTTGATATTATTTATATTGGATTGAAAGCAGTTTTTCTTCGAAATAACCATGCAATAATTTAGAGAAAACTTGATTTTTTGGTACCCAAGAAAAAGATAAATTATAGTTGAACTCAAATAACAATATATCAAGAGTTCCTCAAGGCAACAATTTAGGGATCTTTGCTTTTTTACTGTTTATCAGTGACCTTACTACTGGATTTCATGCAATAGAAGTTATAGACAATTGCCATCGCTTGCCAGATTTATTTGCTGAGTGGTGCAGATAGAACTGGACTGGACGTTTGTGATCTGGATGGAGTCGTCCGCCGGATTTTCTGCTGATTCTTCCTTTCGTTTGCCGTTCATACGTCATGCCTACTGCGTCGCCAGCTCTAGGATGCGAGATCGCTATCGAACTTTTACTTATTTCGGTTAACTGACTCGTACGCCGACTTCAAGTCAATGAACAATGAGTGAGACTACAAATTAAATTCTCAAAATTTCTCGAGGATCTGTGGCAAAGTGAACAATTAGTGCACAAAACGACTTTTGTCTACGAAACAGAACGTGGTTGCGATTTTTGTATGCAGAATTGAGGAAAGATATTCCCCCATAATTGCTGCATTCGAGTCGATGGCCTTTTTTGTAGATAAGACATATGAGACTTTTCAGCGTGTCCGTCGGAACTCATCAGTCATTACTTTTGGTATGACCTCAATCATTGAATCTCAATCATTATATTGTTGCTGTCGACGGCTCCACTTGTTAAACAAAAACTTTCCCACTAACTGTGCAAAAGGGGACTGAAACGGTTCACACTTTTTCTGTATGTTTACTAGCTTGCAATGTCATGTCAGATTCCTAACCAATTCCATCGCTCCGGACTGTCTGTGTGTCAAAAATGCCTAAAAAAAGACAGTCTCTCTTTATTGTAGATGTTGAAACTTGAAACTAGCCCGAATTCGTACATTAACGAATGCATTAAAAAATGGACTTTTTTTCGAATGATGATAAAAAAAATACTAGGACAGCTAATTGAGTTTAATAAATTTCCCATGAAAGGTAATTATATTAGCTTACTTGCAAAAAATTCCACGCTCTTGCGAGCGGCCTTCCGGCAGTTTACCGGAACATTCGCCATGGCGGACGAAAACATGCGTGTAGGCATGTTTTTGAGTTCTTTCTTCGCTTTATTTATCAATTCCTCCTCAGTTTTCGCGTCAAAATAGTTAGAAGTAGATCTTACGCTTCAGGTTTGCCCAGAAATTCTCGATGGGATGCAGCTGGGGGGCGTTGAGCGAGTTCGCCGACTTCGATATTCAGCCACTATATCTCCTCTAACGATCGCTTCGAGTAGTGGGCCGACGCCTGATCCGGCCAGAACACCGCGTCTTCGCCCTTATGGTACTTCTTGACGAACGACGCAACTTCTGGCAGGCATTTCGTACTATAAATTTCCCCGTTCACGGCCAGTCCGGAGCGAAAGAAGAACGGCTTTGATATCCCCTTCTCGCTGATTGCCAGCCACAGCAGCATTTTATTGAAGAACTTAGTGTATGAAATGAACTTCAACTCGAAACTCACTTCCTTCGTGGGGGAAGTAAAATACGAAGCGCCATACCAGTCGATGCCATATGCAGCGCCGAGACCAGTGGACGGGATTGCCGCGCATGACACGCATTCAGGTATTCCGCAGAGCAGTCATCTTGGACCCCTCGTATTCCTACTCTATTTCAACGAAGTACTTGAAGAACCACGATTATCGTATGCTGATGATCTAAAAATATTCTCCCGTATCTGCTCAACTGAAGACTGCATCGCACTCCAACGGCAGCTGGATGTCTTCGCTGATTGGTGTACCTTAAACAGAATGGTTGTAAATCCCTCAAAGTGCTCCGTAACATCTTTCTCACGTAAAAAGATGCTGTTTTTTTTAACTACACTATCGAGAACTATCAAGCGGGTCGATCATATCAAAGACCTACGTGTAATGTTCGATACAAATCTAACATTCAGACAGTATATATCAAATCCTCCAGGACCCTGGGATTCATTTTCAGGATTGCCAAAAGTTTCACAGACGTCTACTTAAAAGCATTATACTGCTCCCATGTCAAATCGACGCTGGAGTACTGTTCTGCGGTCTGGAACCCGAACAACCACAACAGTTCTGAACAAATCGAATCCGTCCAGCGCCGTTTCCTGCGTTTTGCGCTTCGTCGGTTGCGCTGGCGAAATCCGTGCCAATTACCACCTGCTAATCCACCTGGATACTCGTTCCGTACGGAGGGATAAATCTAAAGCCCTGCCAATCACCGATAATTTGCGAGGAAAAATAGACTGCCCTCAAATCCTTGAGTGAATCGACTGTAATGTGAAGCCTAGATCCCTTCGAAATAGTGGTATGCCGAGGATGTCATACCACTGTACGAACTACTTCAAATATGAAGCCCTCAGCGGTCTCCAGAGGATGTTTAACGAAATTGCATCCATATCCGATTTGCACCTGTTGCGCCAAACCCTACGTAAGCGATTCAACTGCTTCTTAAGTCGGTCCAACTAATTTGCTTACCTGTAAGTCTGTTGATGTAATAAATAAATAAGAAATAAGAATAAGAAATCTCGTAAACTTTAATGTGAGACAAAGATAGTCCAACCTATTTTGCAGTATCTTTGGTGTACCTCGAGGAAGTAACTCGGGACCGTTGCTATTTTCGCTGTTCATGGAAGAATTAACGATTCATATACCACTTTAACACCGCCGGACAGCCAGCTTAATTTATAGGCTGTAGGCATAAAGTAAACGCTACAGTGGCTCACAGCCTTTTATTCGCTACCTCCTCGGGGATACGATCAGTGGAGATTGTATAACCCACCATCACATGGAGCTTCGTTGATCCTCCGGCGAGACAGGTGTTTGGTGCCGCAAGCCTTGCAAACCCTCACAATGAAAGCAACGAATGATGGTCAAAGAAATTTGGACTGGAACAATCGAAAAAGATCCAAGCGTCGAAAAGGATTACGTTTTGGAAATTGGGACGTGGAACTGTCGATCTTTCAACTTCTAAGGGGGCACTCGAGTGCTCTCCAAGTTATTGAAGAGGCGCGAATTCGTGCTGGAAGAGTTCAACGGTATGTACGGTCAGAGACAGATATACAATCTATCAGAGCTGTGGTAACATATATGAGGTGGGTACAGCTTTCATAGTTCACGATAACGACAAAGTGGAATTCTACGCGCTGTTGGAGCGTGAATACGACTGCTATCCAAAACATGACATCAAGATCGTCGTGGGGATTTCAATGCTCAGGTTGGCCAGGATGAGGAATATAAACCGGTGATTGGAGGGCCTTACACTTATCGACTTTGCCGCCATGAACAAAAACATGACCGTACGTAGTACCTTCTTCCAGAATAAACGTGTAGGAGATCACCAAATCAGACAAAATCTCAGATCGACCACGTTTTGATTAACTTGCAGCACTTGTCAGACATCATTGACGACAGATCCTGTCAAAGCACCAACGTTTACTGAAACCACTGCTTGGTAATAGTTAAGATGCGCCCAACACTCTCGGGTAAATTTCGCACGGCTGAAACATCCAGAAGTCGCCGTAAACTACGTGCATTCACTCGAAGCTCGAAGACGAGCTGGACGAAGCCCCTTTCGAGGACTGTTGGAATACCATCAAAACAGCCTTTGGCAGTGTAACGGAAAGGATCATCGGGCCCATGGCACGGAATTAGCGGAACGACTGGTATGACGATGATTGCAACAGGATAATAGATGAGGAGAGCGCTGTGTGGGCGGCAGAGCTGCGCAGAGCCACACGTCAGAACGTGGAAAGATAAATAGGAATAGAAGAAGATACAGTGAACTCAAATCTTCCGGGAGAAAAAGCGCTGCCTGGCTGAATATCTGAACGGCGTCCAGGCGATTTCGAAAATACGACAAACCGTAAACCACCCCAATGATGGACGAAGTTGAGGAGGCCATCATGCAGCCAAAGTGCAATAAATCGGTTGGGAAAAATGACATCGGAGCGGAGCTTATTAAAAAAGAACTGGTAAAGCTGGTCACTTGCACCGGATAATTGTGGCAGTTTGGGATACAAACAGCTTTGGGAAGAGTGGAAAGATGGGCGACAAGTTGGATTGTGAGAACTATCGTGCGTCCACCATTCTCAGTGCCGCCTACAAAGTGCTGTCTCAAGTCATTTTCCACCGACTATCACCAATTGCGAACAGAATTCTGGAAATCTATCAAACCGGCGTTGTAGTACTGTCAACAACGGATCAAATATTTACCTTTCTACCTTTGAACCGCAGAGGCGCTGGACAAAAGGAGACTGCACAACCCCCTTATTAAGCTAGCGAAATATCTGGATGGGTTATTTTTAGACACAAATTGTGCCTTTTCCTCCGTCTATTGTAAAAACCACCAACTGAGAAGTTTTAATCTAACTTGTTTTTACTGGCAGGACGACGACACTATGCAGGCCCTTGCGACTTACGCTGTTTATTTGTACATCAAACATGTTCATGTTCTTGTACATGTTCGTGACGCTGTTCGTCTGTCAGCGTATTAGCCGCGATTCTCGGCGCGGGTATTCGGGGAATGGCTCCATTCCTATGAAATAACCCAACCTCGTGTTTTTAGTCTTGACATTGAAATGCGGTCAAGCATATATACCTATTAATATTTCTTGAAACGGTGGTTCTACATTTGATGAATGGACGGTAGCGGAAAGTTGTAACGTTCGTGTTGCACACAACGCACAGCAGCTTAAGCGCCACTCCGGTTTAGGAGGCTGCTGACGCTTTTGAAAGTCCGGCTATGAGACTCTGTAAAACGGGCGGGTTAACTCATCTGACTTTTCCTAACAGGGGTTAAACCAAGAATTATTCGTACAGACTGATCGATTAATATCTACAAAATCTCCTGAACAAATGAACTAAAAGAATCGAGACGATACGCGAATCTAAATGAGAAAAGATCTCACCATTCATTAATTCGAAAAACAAACAAAAGTTCGATATCTTTCGGGTGGTTTTCAAACTAACAGGCTGTTTATTGAACGCATCAGCCTACTGGTCCCGGGACAGGGTAAAGCTACTCAACTTAAGGCTAACAATGGCAAACAGTCTTATTTGCTAGCACTTGCGGTTTTTTGATTTGGTTCTTCCACACAGTTCGACAGCACAGGCCGAACGGTCCTGATAACACAGGCAGTAGCGATCAATCAGCTGATCCAGGTAGTCAAGCTGATCCAGATGTTAACGAAGAGCGTATAGCGTTTGCCACCTTAGGGTGAGTGGCAGGCGCCGGTCCGTAGCACGTTCTGAGTGCGCTGAGTGGATCAGTCAATCTTATGACTTATGACAGCGTGTTCGATGGGTCCGCTTAGCAGATTGGTCTTCTGCCCAAGCCAGAATAAACATCCCAAGTTGAATGGGGAACCCTGTTCAACGTGTACATTCGTTATGCGTATGCCTGATAAGTTATTTTAGTCACCGTAGCACGCAACTTACCTGCTAGTTGTAAGTTTTACGGGCACGAGTCACTTTTTTTTTGGTAACTCCTATACTAGCAGTCGGTCTAAAACTTTAAAAGTTACTTATAAGGCCTAATCTCGCTACTCTATCTTCTTCTCACCTTAAGCACGGGTGGATTTTACTAGCAAAGTCCTTGACTTTGTCAACCACCTTGAAATGCACCTTTGGAAAATCGCGAACTTTGATACGGAAGAAAAGTTTAGTTTGAAGATCTCCACTCAATTAGCAATGGAGTTGGTCGGATCCCTTATTTATAGCATTTTCGGCATAATAGCAATCGAAATGCTATTATATTTCGCGACAAAGATTAATTCTATCAACCTGTACGATTTATTTCTTGTACATCATTCGCGATTGTTTGAAGAACAATCTCGAGCGCACACCAGTGATTTAAATCACTCAGCCATTAGGCAAAGCGAGATGACCAATTTGAGTGACGCCAATAGTGAGTATGTATCGGCGCGATCGACAGTAACTCTTCTAGTAACCGACAGGTGGCTATTTTCGTAAGTTGCGGTGAGCTTTTTATTACTAGTGTGCAATTATTGTGCGGTTACGTGCAATCTAGTTGGGAAAAAGCGGAAAGGTGAGGAAGAGGGGGGGGGGGGGGGGTTAATGGTAACTACGCTTAACAAGTAGTCGACAAAAGATAGCAGTCACAACGACTACTTGTTAAGCGTTGCTCTTTCCCCTCCATACCATTACTTTCCCCTACCGTCTCTTCATCAATTGTAGACCCACCGTTTCAAAAAATATTAATAAAAATCATACAAATATTTCTGATATGCCAAATTCAACCAAGGATTGTCCACTATATAGAATTTTTAGCATTTTTTCTCTAGTCATCACCACTGAAGCGCGAGGCTTCGTTCCACCGCACGAGTTTGCCGGCCTAAAAGCCGGCTCTGGTAAATACAGAATTCCCACGCACCACTTGTGCGTTGACTTCAAAGCTGCATATGATACCATCGACCGAAAAGATCAATGAAAAATAAGGGACGCGAACGGCTTCCCCAGGAAGCTGATCAAATTGATTCAATCCACGATTTATGGTACACAGTGCTGTTTTCGGATGAGGCTGATGGATTGCCCAGTTCATTCGAATCACACAAAGGGCTTCGTCAAGGTCATAGGTGCTGTTTATAACACTACACTAGTGTTATGAACCGAGCGGATATCAGCACGCGGAACACGATCTTCAACAACTCTAGTCAATTTGTCTACTTTGCCGATGACATGGATACTGTTGGCAGAACATCTATGGCGGTGGCTGAACAGTACTCCAGACTAAAGCGCGAATGGTGTATGCTTCAAATCCAGTAGGAACAAGACGACCAAGGGCGCCAGCAAGCAAGATGGTTCGACCAGGCTGAACGGATTTTGCTGGAGAATACACCGCGTTCTAGGGTTTATAGACCGATAGCCCACAACCGAACAACTGCTTTCTGTGTGTTTTGAGCTTTAATTCATGTCCGATGATATTCCTGATTGGCGTCTGCGATATATTGAGATCCGGCAGATTCAGTTATACCCGTTTCTTTGTACTTTCTTAGGATAGGGAAGATAAATTTCTGGTAGACGCTTATGTGTTTCAGCTTTATTATCAGTTGTAGCAACACGAAAACAATCTTTCAAATTAAACTACACCTCTCAAAAGTCAAATGATTACACAAAAAATATTCCCATTTGGGTCAAACCAACTTTAGAGGTAATTCCCACTAATGAAGAACTCTGACATGCACCCTTTTCACTTTGAATATTGGGAATACCGTCATAATTCAGATCGCATTTTAATTACGGAAAGTGCCCCAGTTGCTTGCTGTATTGCCACATGAAGTCAGGTGACTACGGGAAGTGCAATGTCAGCTAAAAACATGTGACTTTTAAGCTTTCGAACGACGTCCGAGTCTTTTCTTTTCGTATTGCTTCTAGCGCTAAAATGCACATATTTCAGTCACGCCAGGTATATTAATAGTTGCACTTGCAAGTTAACTTTACCCAGAAGTACCATAAAGTCTTCACGACGTCACGACGATAAGGCGATTGTGCTGAACTGGTTATTCTTCTTTGTGCTGATGCTATACATCACCACAACTAAGTAGCAAAGCCATTCAAGTTTCTGCCACGACACGAGAATAACAGTTAGTTATCACCTCTTTTTACAATTTCAGGAATGAACGTTTTCGAAGGTAAAAAAGAAAGTTTTCGTAAGAAGAAACAGAAGCTGAAATGCAGGCGATGCTAAATTCTTATTAGCCAATTTCACAATAAATCACGTTTATATCAATTTGGTCATCAACCCGTTCCACTCACTCACAAACTCGCCTCATAATTGGATTTACGATCTCCACCCCTATAGTCATATAGTCACACAACAAAACACAATTCGCCTACATCGCACACATTCGTCACCGATTCTTTGCTTCCACTGGGGTCTGCGCGTATCATTCCGTTCCGGTGGTGGAATTCCGCATCCGCACAAAAATTCATCCTCCACCCTGCAAAATCAAGCCTCTGGGAAAAACATTTTAAAACCTCTTCTTCTTCTTTCGTTTCAGGTTTCGAAGTCTATCTGAAGGCCAAGATAGAAAAACTCTCGCAGCTGGACGCTGCCACAGCGGCGGCTGCTGCAGCCGCCATCGCCAATGCGGCAGCGGTTCCGAAGAGCGGCAGCGGTCATCTGAAGTATCTGGAGAATTTTTCCACCAAGAGCGTGGACGAAAGCAAGGCGTCGGTATACTTCACCCCGAACGAAGGCCATCTGAGTCCGGAACCGTCGCTGCAGCTGCAGCTGTCGCCGATCCACATTAACTACATTAACGATGGCACGATGGTCCCGCTGGAGAGAGCCGCCATCGGGGAAGTTGGCGTGGAGGATACACCGCGCTCGTTTAAATCGGTTGTCGCTGGGTCGGGAGTAGCTGACATAAGCGGAGCAGTTGCTGTGCGATCCATTCTGAAGCCTTCAGCGAAATTTGTGTATGATAAGAATATGCACAAGTATCGGATGAGTTATCAGCCCAACCGGCTGAGTGGGGGGTATGCGGGTGATGAATTTTTAGAGAGTGCAAAGTATGACCGCTACCATGACGTGATGCAGGAGATGCCCGCGATGGGTGGCGCAGAGTCGTGCGAGGATGAGACGACGTTCAGTCTGAAGCGTAAGCGAAATCATAAACGAAGAAGAAAAGCAGGAAGAATTCCGGCCGGGGGAAAGCAACTGTGTGAATATGAGACGCTGCTGATGAAGAACATTTCCAGTGATCCTAAAGATTCGCATTATAATATCGTGCACGTGAATAAGCTTGGCGGCGGACCGGCAGGCCTGTGCGGGTGGGATAGTGGTTGGACAGCAGGACGAGCTGCCAACCGAAGGAAACCTCCGCTGATTAATGACTATTGCTACTCTCTGGAGCATATGATTCAAGATAGCAACGAGAAGATTCGCAAGCTAATATACGATTCTAAAATAGACATTATGAACGAGATGATAACAGGGAATAGTTCTAGGGATAAGGTTAGTAGTAATAGCACGAGTTACAAGAGTAATTTAAACATAGACAACAGCGAGCCGGAACGATCTGCGCCTCCAGCAGGCCAGCGGATAGTACAGAACGTCCCTACGGCAGCTGTGGTAGAATCGGCTATGGTAGCCAGCAGTAGTAGCAATAGCAGCAACAGTTGTAGCAACAACAACAGCCAAGTGAATGGCAATAACAATGGTAGTCGAGAGTCCACTTCGACAGCGCAGAATCTCAACTACCATCAGCCTTTGAAAAAAATCCATAAACTTCATTTCGATTCCAGTACAAACCGCATCCAACAGAGCACCAGCCTGCCGGAAATGTACTACGGATGCTCCAGTTCGAGCTCTAGCTCAATGCTAATGCACAGTTCGGTTGATAACCATCAGCAGACCGCTGGTGGTTCTAATAAATCTTCCAACCAGTCGATCCTTCAACAGCAAACGCTTTCCTCTGCCTCGTCGTCCGGCTCAAACACGATGGCATCGCCTCCGTTTTCCTCGTCCATTCCGTACCACCAGCCAACGGTGCACGGCAAACACGTAATCCTGGCCGTGGAAAAGGAGGACGAACCGTCATCCTCCAAGCCAGCATGTAGTGGTAGTAGTGGAAAAAACAATAGCAATGCTACCAGCAAGTAAATCGGCGAAAGTGTTTTAGTTATTTTAGAAAAAAATTGTGTTTCGACCGAGAAAACAGAAGTCCAGTTCGATCCATCATTCGAACGCGGTGTGTCGCTCAAGCATATTCATCAATAAAATCGCAGTCAATATCGTGTGACAAGAGAGGGAAAAAAGTTTCAACCTTGTTCTTGCAAAAAGCAAGCAGCGGATTTTTAAATTCTATGAAACTAAACCGATATACGGTTTACAATAATAAGAAGGAGGTTAGCTCATGACTGTTTCCGTACTCAGTATCCCACGTTAGTTCAATATTTAAACACTGCAGCTGCAATGCGTCGATTTCATAGGATGATTTTTTTATTACTCAGATTGATTGCATAGAATTGAATTTATTCAGTACTACCACACGTGTTGAATTTGTCGTTCGTTGGTGTGTTAACTCCTAAAAGGAGAGCTTGTTTTGGTCTAAAAAAATTAATTTTCCTCACAATTCTTTTGTGTTTTGAGAAAAAAATTGGTAAGATGAAAATAGTCATGGATATAGTTGAAAGATGAACTTTTAATATATTATCACTAAACACGAAGTATTTGGAGTTCTTAACTAGACACTAGATTTATGTATTAAAACTATCAACAAAACAAAGGTTGGATGCCATGCATAGGACAAAGTACATCGTGTATGGAATCAGCCAACAAAAAAAAGAAGCAGCAAATAAAAAAAAAGGTAAATTATGTGCAAACAGCTGTAGCAGTTTCAATTACAGAATCTTTTAAAAAAGAATTAAGATACGAAAACACTCACACGCACGTACGTACGGAGCAGTAAACTAATGATAACAAAAGTGAATATTACTATACAGACTAATACGCAAAACCAAGAGCGAAAAAAGCAGAAGAAGAGGAAGAAGCAAAAAAATACAATAAATTAAACAGAGCATTAACTTCATTGGATATGAGAGTAGAAGACAGAGAAAATATATCAAATTTAACTATCTTAATAACAAATGCACAATGCCGTGTTGTTTGTTTATCCATATAGAACGGGAAAAGAACGAGAACAATTACTTCATTTCGGATTTAATTGTAAGACGAAACACGAGCATTACCGTCGATGACTGTGTTCCAAACAAAATCCATGAAATTCTCGAACGATATTGAATCGATATCGATAGCTGAATCACTTTACAATTGGGGAAAATTTCTATAAACAACAAAATGGTTCACCAATGGGAAACCTCTTATTACCATCCCAATGCGAAGTGCTCATGGCAAACGAAGAAAATACGCTAGAAGAAAATAGTTACCACAAAGATGGTGGCGATACGTCAAAGAGAAGTGAAAAACTGGAAATGGTGGCTCATTTAATGGAAATGTTGGCCCAACTGGCGGCCTTCCGCCCTTCCTCCAGAGAACGGAAGCTCTGCCTCTGAATGAACAAGCAACGCAGAAGAAAATGAAAAATATATCTCAGATTACAAAAATGAACGGTTACCAGAAGACAATACGAGCTATATTAAAGAGTGGTCACTGACACTGGCACGAGTAATAGAAAATATAAGGAAAGTGCTAGTAGAATGCCACGAATCTCTCCGCCGAAACATAAAGTTTGGGATGGGACTTTTCTGTTCCTACTAAGGAACAACTATCCAAAAAATATTTCGTATCTACAAAACTCTTAATCGAGGAATCTAGAAAATGGGGAATTTACGGAAACAGTTACCCACTCGGTAGTTAAGCACAAATTGGTCAAACGAGAAGGAACTTCTCTCGAATAAGCAAACACTTAACGGAGGGGACGAAAGGATACGGCAGAGTGTGTCTCACAATTTAAGATCGAGAGTAACAGAGCTTATCTTCAATGAGGATCATCCACCAACCGCCAACAACGAAGAGGCGATAAACAACAGCTCTACGTGGAAGATGGATGTAGCGGAGGGTTTGAAGATATACAAGGAACGGCCTTCCACTTTATAAAACAAAACGTCTGGAAACAAATTCTAGTCAAAACAAGTCGAGTAAATAGGAGCATAACATATTTCATCGACAATTTAAAAACTTATGGAATAGTAGTTAGTTACTTTACCAGCCGAGAGCCGGGGTGGCTCTTGCCGTATCAAGAATTCCTCTCCATTATACTCGGTCATGGGCTACTCGCCGTCAATTCTTTGTGCGTCTCGGCACACGAAAGTCGGCTTCAACCTGGTCGAGCCATATAACACGTTGAGCCCCCCTATTCCTGGTACCGGTGGGGTTCTTGAAGACAACGGATTTCATTGCACAGTCGTCCGGCATCCTTGCGACGTGGTCGGCCCATCGTAGTCTCCCAATCCGCCATTCCCCGCTTTCCGTTTGTACTCCGCCAAAAATAGTCCGCAACACCTCTCGTTCCAATACGGCAAGTGCATGTGTGTCTTCCGTAAGTAAAGTAAGTTATTATCTCAAGTCCGTAGAACACTACCGGTCTGATTAGCGTTTTGTGCATCGTCAGCTTTGTGCGGCGGCGTACGTTCCTTGATTGAAGTGTCTTATGGAGGGAAAAAGAGGCTCGATTTCCAGCTTGAATGCGTTATTCGATCTCCTTACTCGTATTATTATCGGCGGGGACCAGTTGATCGCCGTCAATAGTCACTGTTCGTGGGACGCGAACGTTGCTTTAACACATCACTCGCTCCAGGGTAGCTTTGATGGAATAGAGATGAATTGGGATGATGGCTGCATTCCATTATTCCTAAGGTATCGACGAAAGCATGCTTCAAAGGATTGAATGTTAATAGAGATTTCATTCGTATGATGCTTAGACTCATATCCAATCACTTCACATCTAACACGCATCTCTTTCGTGTAGGCTTTCAACAAGTATCCACTGTATTTGTGGCGATACCTTCCACGACATTGAGCATATAGTTTGGGCGAATGCTGTGAGCTTAGACCTACTGAGCTAACTGATTTCCTGATTGCCAGTACATCACTCTGATATACACAGTCTTGAAAAATGTCGACGAAAATATAAAACGTTCCTCTCTAATTCGCAGACCCACTTAATGATGAGGTTGTGACTGGAGATGAGATCCAAAAGAACGGGGTACGACGACTACACACGACATGTTTGCACATGTTTGATAATCGAAAAGAGAAAAAAACTTAAACCAGGAACCCTACACCTATCACCCCTTATCCACCCATTTTTTTTCAAACCTACCTAAACCTAACTTCAACAAATCGGTCGCAACGATCACACCTGCTAAGATAATAGTTTAAACAGTGTTTAGTATATTATTACTGTAAAAAACTGAAACACGACTCCTCTAGGTTTCCGACTCGAGCCTAATCAATTAACCTAATTAAAAAAAATTTCGTTGGGTTTGAAGCAGCGTTTGAACGACTGGACCCCAAAAACATATGTAGGATGCACTGAAGCATTGAGAAATTCCAGATAAGCTAAAAAAAGCAAACTTACTTACTTACTTATGTGTCCATGTCCACCGGTCCGGCAGAACAAAGGGATGAAATCAGAGATCTCCACTGCTGATGCTCCACTGAGCCTCTGGGTCTACCTCTTCTACGCTGTCCTTGTGGATTCCAGTCGAGTGCTTCTGTGCAGACCTCGTTCGCTCCTTTCCTCAAGGTGCGTGAGTTCCTCATTGGATATCCAGTTGTCAGGCCACCAAGCACGAATGATATATCGCAGGCACCGGTTAATAAACTTTTTGCGTTGTCTCCGCTGAGACGCACCACGTTTCGCAGGCATATAGCAGTACGGATTTAACGTTTGAATTAAAGATTCGGGTTTTCATATCTAGAGTGGTCTGGTTTGAGCGCCAAATGTTTCACAGCCCTGCAAAGGCATCTCTGGCCTTTCTGATTCGTGTGGATATATTAGTCTTGGTACCACCATTGGGCGTTGTCTGGCTACCAAGCCACTGAAAGACGTCTACCTGCTCAACTTGTTGTCCCGCTACTGTGAAGTTGGTGGAATTGTCAGTGTTCACTACCATAGACTTAGTTTTCGCTACATTGACTGTGAGACCTACTGCCTGGGTGCTCTCGGAGAGGTCATCTAACCTGCTCTGCATATCGTTTCGGCGTTGCGCGAGTAAGACAATGTCGTCGCTAGGTCGAGTTCATTTAGCTGCTCCACCGTTAGAGGATTCCAAGGCAATCCTCGATTTGCTCTACTGCTCCAATTGCTCCAACTAATATCTCATCCATAACGATGAGAAACAGAAGCGGTGATAAAATGCAGCCCTGTCTCACGCCAGCAGTAACCCTTATTGGGTCGGACAAGACGCCGTCGTGCAAAACCTTGCACGAGAACGCCTCGCACTGAGCCTCGATGAGATGGACTAGCTTATTTGGAACTCCTCTACACCTAAGTGCGCCCCAGATGTTTTCGTGATTGAGTCGGTCGAACGCCTTTCGATGTCAACGAACACCAGCAGAAGAGAGTCCTGGAATTCGTTGATCTGCTCCAATATAATGCACATGATCGGCCAGCACGGAATGCAGCTTGCTGCCGCCGGAGAGTAGCGTCGATCTTCTGTTGGATCCGGTTGAAGATTACCATACAGAGTACTTTGAGAGTAATACAGAGCAACGTGATGCCACGCCAGTTACCGCATTCAGTTAGGTCTCCTTTCTTAGGGACTTTGACCAATATGCCCTGCATCCAGTCCACCGGAAAAGTTGCAGTTTCCCATATATTGCCTAAAAGCTGATGCATCATCTGGGCTGACAAAGATGGGTCAGCATTGAGCATTTCGGCTGAAATACAGTCTATCGCTGGCGCTCTATTGGATTTCATACTCTTGATGGCTGCTACAATTTCATCCAGCGATGGACTCTCCGAGACTGTAGGACTGTAGGCGTCATACGCTGCTAGACAGTTGAAACTCAGAAGAGTTGTTCAAAATGTTCAGTCCATCGCTTAAGCTGTTCTGTACGCTCAGTCAGTAGGCGTTCGCTCAATGCCGGCTTTCGTTTCTCTCCGCTCGTCGATCTTCCTCCGAATTTCATCCGAAATTCACTCCCTCCGCCCGCTGCGCGCTTTGCCGAGGGTTTCATCACTGGTCGTGATGAAGGCGTTCTTGATGCCCTTCCATTGCTCTTCGACGGTTCCACCAGGTAGCAGCTCCGAGGCTCGCGATTCAAGTTGTTCGACAAAGGCCCTTTTCACCTCAGGATTCTCCAATCGACAGACATCGTAGCGGCAACCAACTTTCTCCTCCCGTCGTTGGACACGTGCGACGCGCAGACGTTACTCAGTGATAACAAGTTTGTTGCGTACATCAAGAAGGCTCCTTCGCAATTTCCGGCTGCAGAATTTCCGGCATGCAGATGTGGTCGATTTGGTTTTCTGTTCGGCCGTCGCGGGAAACCCACGTGACTTTATGTACTGGTCTATGGGGGAAGAGCGATCCACCAATGACCATGTTGTTATTACCACAGAATTCTGTAAACAGCTCCCCTGACGCCCATGACGCGTTCAAGGTCTGCGTTGTCCAGAGTAGAGCAAGACTTGCCCGGATGATGTCCTGTGTTCGCCTTTTGCCAGTACCCGGCCAACGGACCTCGCTCAGCCCCAGGATTTCAAGCCTCAGGCGACTAGCTTCCCTTGCAAGTTGAGCCAGCTATTGGTACTTTTGGAGCCAGTATTGGAACTTTTGTATTTAACCCATTATGTCCTAACGTATGATATATGAAGATAGAATTAACAATGCGAATGTCGCAAGCGTAAACAAACCGAGTGAGGGTTGATTTTCCTATGCTGGCCCAGCAAAGAATAACTCTCATCCGTTTTGTTTACATTTGCGACATTCGCCCTTTTGTTAATTCTATCTAGATATAGCTTGCTAAACCCAGTCAAAAAGCTACAAAAACATCGTTTTTCACTCAAACGTGTTTTTACCGGGGTATAACTGATGGGAGAAAAGGGCACATCATCCTAACTGTCGAATTGCACAGGGAGAGCAGTAGAATTTATTCACGTCACTAATTGGAAATTCAGTCACTTTGTTCGAGCCGCGTATAGTTCTAAATTTGGCGATTTAATTTAGGTCTTTGATCATAGGTAAGTAATTTTACTACAGGTGAGTATTTCTTCTTTATAGGTGAGTAATTCTTCCTTACAGGTGAGTATGTTTATTATTCGAGTTCGAGTCTTTTCACTTCAATTTCCTTTACAGATTTCCCGGATCCCGGAACATCTTCAGTACGTTATTTTTAGTGATCAAAATTAACGATATTTTCGATACAAGGGCGATATTTTTCGAAACCTTTCGAACCAACACGATACCGCGAATACAACGCATTTCGCAGTGAGTCAGGTAACACAGTAGATTTCTTCATTCAATTCACAATTCAATATGATACAATTTGTATTTGCACTTGTAATTTGCTTCGGGTTGAACGTAAACACTTCGGCTGACGTTTAGTTGCTGGCTGCCAGATGCGTAGAAAGAGGAGCATTGAGGGTCTCGTCTCGGCGACACATTTATACTTTAGAGCCTGGAAGCAGAGATGCCATATTTTCTAAAAAAAATGTCTGCAACTGCTCGAAAACCGAAAAAATCGAGCAGTTTTCCGGCTACTCGAATTTTCTGGTTTAAAAATAATCTGCGAAAATCTGCACACTTTTTTAGGAAGTCTGTGAAAGTTTAAAGAGCTTCGAACAAAAATCTGCACCAAAACAATAAAAGTCAGAAAAACTGCAAATATCTGCAAATTTATAATAATCTGCAAGACCGTTCCAAAAATCTGGAATTTGCAGACAAATCTGCAAGTCTGGTATCCCTGCCTGGAAGTCAGAGACGAGCGAAATGTCTATATACTGCTCGAATCAGTTTTCGCGAATGTTCCCTTTATCGGCTGTGGATCATCATCTAGGGTTGTACACGGTTGATGTCTGCATACACGGTACTAATTCGTCGTGTACGAACACTGACTATTTTGCTGACCACCCTATACATTTAAGCTTATCGTTTCAGACAGATCGTTTGCTTTACTGTTTCGTTTTCAACACGTTCCGTTTTCTTGCCTCTTATCTGAGCTTCTACTGTGAAACGGTATTCATCTGTCAAATCGTCGCCTTCGGTAAACAACAAACATTTTCGTTTTGCTGAATTTTAAGTAAAACAATTTGTTCTCTCTAATACAAATAGTCCGATAATTTATAAAGTTTCATTTCAGTTCTCCGATAGCACTGCAGCTACTGAAACGTAATGGGTGATAATTTTGGAATCCATCGCGGGCCTCCGAAACGACAAGCCGATGAGGATCGTACTCAAGGTCAGATTTTGAGCGATTTTCTTGTGCAGCTGGAGGATTACACCCCCACGGTAGGTTACCAGAATAAGCAAAAAAATGTTTAGACACTGTTAACCAACATGATCATTTGTCCTCTACCAGATTCCGGATGCCGTCACGTCCTACTATTTGAATTCTGCTGGTTTCGAAGCATCCGATCCGAGAATGTATGTACTTCCAGAATAGCAGTCAGAGGAGGCTCATCTATTAACCCATACAATCCTTTCTCTTACAGTGTTCGGCTGATTTCCATCGCAGCGCAAAAGTTTATCTCGGACGTGGCCAATGATGCTTTGCAGCATTGCAAAACAAGAACCAGCAACGCACCGAACACAAGCCATGGTTCTTCGAAGAATCAAAACGCTAAACTGGCCAAGGATCGCAAATATACGCTAACCATGGAGGATTTGCAGCCGGCGCTGAATGATTACGGTATTACCGTGCGCAAGGCGCACTATTTCGTTTAGTAAGTTTTTTCTGCGGAAATTTGGCAAACAATACAGATTTATTCTTTGCATATAATCAAACGGACGATGTGAATAAATTTCCGGTCTAAAAAGTTGTTTGTAAATCAATAGTTTATTTTTTAGACAAAGTCTAGAATTTTTATTTATGAGAGGACATATGCATCTCATATATTTATTTCAGATCATTCAGATTCAGATTGTTAGATCAACTCAAAGCAAATGTAATCATTTGCTTCAGGGACAAAGCGAGTAGGTAAGGTAGTAGAATACCCATGTCGAAAATCAAGTTGTTCATTTGAAAAAATTAAATTTTCATCGATGAGTGATATCATTCTGTTAAGTAAGAATTATTCACTCCAATATATTTTATGGAAGGAAATAGGCTATATTTTCGCCTTTAACTTTAAATAAAGTTCGAAAGGTACAGTTCTGATGTTCGGTACGAAGGGACGAGATACCTCAGTTAAATCTTCTT
Organism: Sabethes cyaneus; assembly: GCF_943734655.1. NCBI lineage: Eukaryota > Metazoa > Arthropoda > Insecta > Diptera > Culicidae > Sabethes > Sabethes cyaneus. The sequence continues at coordinate 246,775,693 of NC_071355.1, read as the reverse complement.
TGCACTAAACAAGACAGCAGCACATCGGGACGTCTGGAAAATGAGCTAAGGCCATTTTGAAAGCTTCGTATGAAACCTTTGAAACCAGGGGGGATCTATCGGTAAGGAATTGTGAAACTCACATGTAAAGGGGCAGGCAGGTGACCATAATTTTTAATGCCGCTCTTGCTACTTTTTTTCTTACCAATTTGCTGCTCTTGCCTGTATATGTAGTTTTCGAAAAGTTTCTTAGTTTGTTTTATTTACGCTAAAAAGCAAATAAATGCATTATCGGGATCAAAATAATACAAACGACAATTGCGCTGCGTGTTTGGGTTTGAGTTTCTGTCAACTGCAGCAGACGAAAATAGAGTTGCGAGTCCCTTGGCTCGAAATCAATCACACGCCGTTTGGTCCATGACAGTACAAACGTCATGGACCAAACACCATCTGCGGTAACGCACACATGTATGGAATGTGACAGCAATAGATCCCCCCTGTTTGAAACGCATATATGTTACGTTACGACTTACGACTTTCACTGCTTACATTTAAAGTGTGCAGTGCGAAATGCAAAGTGCAAGCGTTGAATTTTTAACGCGCAATTTTGCTTGAAAAGCACTAAAATGGCAATCAAAACAATGCAATACAAACTTCAAACTTTACATTGAAGCAGTCGTCTAGTATCAGACTTTTATAATACTAGAACTAGAAATCAAAAAGAATTCCTGATTGAAATCCGATAGGATAAGGGTTACATAAACAAACGCATCAGTTCAGCTAACGTGTTCGATTCTAATGTTTAAAGTTTGAATCAGAACGCAACCGCGACGGACGATGTAGGGGAATGGTCATAATCCGACTGAGTGCGGGTGCGGTGGACATTGAATGAAGTGCGCGCGAAGAGCACCGGAGAAAGAGAATGCAAATGAAAGAGCACTGCACAAGCACGCAGTTGATAGGTAGGCAACAGGAAATAGCAACGTTTCTGCGGGAATGCGATCTGAGCTGAGTTCAGCATACTTTTTTCCATCACCCGCCACAGCGTTGCAGCGCGAGCGCAGCAGAGGGCGACGACGCGATGCGGGTGCGCATTTTATTTATAAAATTCCAAACAAAGAAGATGATTTCGAAATGAATCGAGTATGTGTGTCTTGAGATTTGAGAATCAGATCAGAAGAAGTAAAAAGGTTCATCCCGTGCACATGTTGCTAATCGATCACACGACTAGTGTTGTGATAGCAATGTGGCAGAATATACTGAAGAAGGGATTATCAGCCGAATTTATTACTGTTTGGCAAAGTATAACAAGCCGATGGCGGTATTTGTAGTCCGAGATTCGAAGGAGGATTTAGCTTAGCTACTAAACTAGCTGCAAGTCGAAAGAAAAAACATTGTTCGAATATCAGTTTGTTGATTTAATTCAGTTAAAAATACAAACATAAAAATTACAGACGGATAGAAAGCAACGAATTGCTTAAATTTCTCTCAAAATCTACAAAAATTCCTTGTTTTCTACAGTTTTCTACAAAATAGTTTAAAAAAACACAATTTTATGACACAGAAAGAAGTGTAAAATAAAGCAAATTAAAAATACTTGACCAAACTCGTGACTTTAGTCATGACCTTGAAATGCGGTCAGGCATATATTAATATTTATTTTGAAACGATGATTCTACAATTGATGAAGGGACGGTAAGGGAAAGTAATGAAGAAGGATTTTTTTCGGGAATGAAGGGGAAGGGTGGAAAGGAAGGGGGGGGGGTAATAGGTAGCTATGGCCGAGAAACTAAGAAACCGATTTCCTCTCCGAAATAAGCTAGTTCAAGGAGTATGAAGCGGTAAACAACCACAACGAACAACAACTCAGCCCACCTGATGATGGAGTTTGCAGATACGTCGCTCGCTTAATAAGGGGGGTTGTGCAGACTTCTTTTGTCCAGCGCCTCTGTGGTTCAAAGGTACACGGGTACCAGTGAGCGACACGCCCTGGCAGGTGTTCTGGGTTCAAATCCGGTTATAAGCTTGGTTCGACCCATGCGCCTTCCAGCATTGGACAAAAGATAGGAGTCACAACGACAACTTGTTAATCATAGCTTCCTATTACACCCCCCCCCTTTCTTTCCACCCTTCCCCTTCATTCCCGAAAAAAATCCTTCTTCATTACTTTCCCTTACCGTCCCTTCATCAATTGTAGAATCATCGTTTCAAAATAAATATTAAAAATACTTGCCTATTTTCAATTGGTCGGTGTTAAATCAGACCGGACCAAGTCGCAAAATATTAAAAAATAAGTTAATGACAGCATCAGATTACATAAAGGTTGCAAACAGCCAGAGATAACAAAATGATTTCGAACGATTGATAGTTTTGAACTACACAGCAGCAGCAAACTTTAACTTCGTTTTTTTCGAAATCAGATTTTTGTCACTTGTTTCGGTCTGACCTAACACCGACCAATTAAGAAAGTTGAAGTATATTTTTAATTCATGTAACTAATTGTTTAGTTCACCTCCGACATAAATACTTTATTGCAGTCGAGCTTGTTAGGTGAAAACTCGCCGTGTTTTTAAAATTATTATCTATTTTTTGACAGACATATGGAGCTTGGTGATAAACTGCGTCGCTAGTTTTGATTTTATAATGTCAGCAATTAAATTACTGCAATTAGACATGTGAAAATTTACCACCTTTGTCCATTAACTCCCGTACCTATCCTCCAAGTGATTGGGGTCAACGGACCGATAGGCTAGTTGTTGTTTCCTGAACTGAAGCGAACTATGCAGAGCAGTTTATTACGAACATATCCTGTTCCTGATTACTTATTTATTCTGCGACTTAAAATGTGTATCTCAAAATTCGATGACGCTTGGTGTCACTTGAGATATTTCGGAAAACCAGAAAACATCACTTACCTGGTACCAGTCCAGCAGATGCTTCAGCTTGAATAGGTCTTTAGGACCGCCTGGCCGTGGCATGCGACAATGGGCCGCCATCAAGAGCGCCTTTGTCCTACAGAGACTGTAGATTACAGAGGCGCCGAGACACTCTCCGTTTTGTTTCAAAATTTAGCGGATTTTGAGTGTCTCGGCGCCTCTGTAATCTACAGTCTCTGTACTTCGTCCCAACAAGTGATGAAACCTTCGGCAGAGTACGCCGAAGGAAAGGCATCCGAGACGTAATCTAAGGAGTACTATCGACGAGCGTAGTAAAGCGAGCGCGAACTAGAGCGGGGGTTAAGTCGACGGCTCGCCAGCGATACGTCGAGCTGAAAAGGTATGTTAGAGTCTTGTAAACGGAACAAGTACTTACTTACTTACTTAATTGGCCCAACGTCTTACGACAAGGCCTGTGCAGTATAATTTCCATCTGTTTCTGTCTGTCTCCAGTTACGCGGGCACCCAGTGCTCGCCAGATCTCGCTCCACCTGGTCTTGCCACCTCGCTCGCTGTGCTCTGTTCGTCTTGTTCCCACCGGATTCGACGCGAAAACCATTTTTCCAGGATAGTTGTCCGGCATTCTACCAACATGTCATGCCCAACGTTCTGTCCAGCATTAACCACTTTCTGAACACTTGGTTCGTCGTAGAGACGCGCGAGCTCCTGGTTCATTCTTCGCCTCCATACACCGTTCTCTTGCATTCCGCCAAAGATGGTTTTTAGAACCCGCCGTTCGAAAACTCCGAGTACTCGTAGGTCCTCTTCTAGCAGTGTCCACGTTTCGTGCCCGTAGAGGACAACCGGTCTAATTAGCGTTTTGTACAGTGTGCACTTTGTACGGGGGCTCAAATTGTTCGACCGCAAGTGTTTGTGGAGTCCGTAGTAGGCCCGACTTCCGCTGATAATACGTCTTTTAATCTCACGGCTGGTATTGTTGTCCTCTGTTGCCAGCGAGCCAAGGTATACGAACTCGTCGACTACCTCGAACTCATCCCCGTCGATTACCACGGTGCTGCCCAAGCGAGCCCTGTCGCGCTCGGCCCCGCCCAACAGCATGTACTTCGTTTTAAACGTATTTATCTTCAATCCAATCTTCTCTACTTCGCGTTTTAGTCTGGTGCACTGATCTTCCACCCCCTCAAATGTTATGCCGAGAGCATCCACGTCGTCAGCAAAGCAGATAAATTGACTGTATTGAAAATCGTGCCCCGCATTCCGATCGCCGCTCGTCTTATAACACCTTCAAGCGCAATCTTAAATAGCAGGCAGGAAAGACCATCTCCTTGCCGAAGTCCCCTGCGAGATTCGAATGGGTCCAACAATCCACCCGAGATTCTCACACAGCGCTGGATCCCATCCATCGTAGCCATGATAAGTCTAGTAATCTTATCCAGAAAGCCGTTTTCGTCCAAAATTTTCCATAGCTCTTGTCGGTTTATGCTATCATATGCGGCTTTGAAATCGATGAACAGGTGATGCGTGGAGACTCGGAATTCGCGGCGCTTCTGGAGGATCTGCCGCAGGGTGAAGATTTGGTCCGTTGTAGACCGACCCTCCATGAAGCCGGCCTGGTAGCTTTCCACAAATCTATTGGCTATTGGCGATAGTCGATGAAAGATGACCTGGGACAGCACTTTGTAGGCGGCATTCAGAATAGTGATCGCTCGGTAGTTCTCACAATCCAGCTTATCACCTTTCTTGTAGATAGGGCAGATAACCCCGTCTTTCCACTCCTCCGGTAGTCGTGCCGTATCCCAAATCTTGACAATCAGTTGATGCAAACAGCCGGCCAACTGGTCCGGGCCCATTTTAATAAGTTCCGCTCCAATGCCATCCTTTCCCGCTGCTTTGTTGTTCTTCAGCCGCTGAATAGCCTCTTTAACTTCCCTTATTGATGAAGGTGGCACATCTTCGTTGCTTGCTACACCAATGTGGTCACTTCCTCCACTACCATGGTCTTCCGCCTGCATGCCATTCAGGTGTTCATCGTAGTGCTGCTTCCATCTTTCGATCACCGCACGGTCGTCAGTCAAGATACCTCCATCTTTATCTCTGCACATTTCGGCCCGCGGCACGAAGCATTTGCGAGATTCGTTGAGTCTCTGATAGAACTTCCGTGTGTCGTGAAAGCGGTACAGCTGTTCGAGTTCTTCGCACTCCTTCTCCTCTTGGTGGCGCTTCTTCTCCTTGAAGAGTCGGGTTTGCTACCTCCGCTTCTGTTTGTATCGCTCCACATTCTGACGGGTGGCTCTACACAGCATTTGTACCCGCGCTGCGTTGTTCTCAGCCAATATCTGCTGGCATTCCACGTCAAACCATTCGTTACATCGATTCGGTGCCACACTGCCTAGGACGTTTCCCGCTACGCTGTTAATGGCTGCTTTCACGGCATTCCAACAGTCTTCAAGAGGGGCTTCATCCAGCTCACCCTCTTTCGGCAGCGCGGTTTCGAGAGATAACGCATAGTTTTCGGCGACCTCCGGTTGCTTCAGTTGCGCTAGTATACCGTAGAAAAAGAGTTTAAAAGAGAAAAATACGAAAACCGACACAAAAAAATAAAAACGGAACAAGACAGATAATAAAAATAATAAACAATAAGACAGATGAAAAGAGGAAAAATGGAACAAAAAAGACGAAAAACGGCACATAAAAGAAAAAAATACAAAAGAAAATTAGGAAGGAGGAGCGAAGATGTGATAGAAATAGAATAGAAAAATAACAGAGAAAAAGAAAACAAAGGTCAGAACAAAAGAAAAACGAAACAGAAAAGGAGATAAAAAAGTTAGCGAAAGATGACTGGAAACGAAAAAAGCAAAAAGGGAAGAAAAAGACGATAAACGGGAATGAAATAACAAAAAACGAGTGAAAACAAGAGGAAAAAGGGACTGAAAATAAGTAAAAAACAAGAAAAAACAGGACAAAAATAGCAAAGCAAAACCTTGGGTATAAACGTTTTTGAACATGAACATGACCTTTCTTTATGGACAGACTTCGCAGCCGGTTATTAAACCCGGGAGAGAAAAAAAACCAAACATTTGTAGCGTATCGAAGAAATACCGAAGGAAAAAAAGGAAAACGAGAGCTAAGACTAAGATTAAAAAAAGGAAAAGTGAAAAAACAAGTCGGGAAAAGACAAAAATCTAAACAGGAAAGAGGTGAAACGTATGAAAGAATAAGACGAAAAATGTCAACCCTGATTTCAAGTAAAACTTCGTGTGTAATCTTGTGTCCATGTTCGGTTTGAAATAAAAATTTAAGTTCAAACTAGTCCAAATTCCAGTCTACTTTGATTCCAATATAAAGTTCAAAGTCAACAGTTGACAGTTGAATACCAATTTCAAGTATAATTCTATATCCATAATCCATAAATCTAATTTATGTCCAATTTTAATTCGCTTTTTAAGTTTAATTTCGAGCCTAACTTTAAATCTTATTTCAACTTTAATTCAAATCCAATTTGAAGTCCAATTTCAAATAAAAACATCAAAGCGAGTGCGAAGTCCAGTTGTATGTCCAATGCCAAGTAAAACTTCCAGCACAAATTTATAATAAAACAATATTAAACTTAAATTTAGAATAACTATTGTTCGAAGTTTAAGTTTAATTTCTAATCCTTCAAGCCAACATTAGTCTCATTTCAAGTTTAATTCAATGTCGTATGTCAAGCCCGATTTCAAATCCAATTTAAACTCTAATTTCTAGTTTAGTTCAATGTCTAATTTCTAGCCCAATTTCAATTTTGATTGTGCTCAAAAGTACCTAATCAGCCGGGGAATTTATGAAAAGTTATAACGGAATAACGGATCTTTAATATTTCCAGACCATAATATTCTTTTGAAAGGTCAGGTGCCTCCACTTTTTTATGTCTGGGGCTGAGCACAGGAGTCATAGAGAATCATTTGTTCTTAAATTTACTTGCTTCAAAAATGCATGTTATAAACCAAATAACAAAAAGCTAACGTTTTTCAATATAAATGCCAGCAATTTATTCAGAAACAGGAAAAATTTAATGGTTTTTACTTTCAAGCAAATTTTTTAACATATTTTTTTTCTATATTCGAAAATTCCTAATCTTTTAGTAATTAACATTTCACGATAACACACTATTTTGTAAATGAATCATGGTATTCAGAATACCAACAAGTAACTGTTATCAAACGCACAAAAATGAGCCACCCTAATATCCCCCGACATATCGTTGAATATCAGAGGTTGGTCATGATTTTGTCCCCAACGGGAGAAGCCAACGAACACTGTGTGCTCTCTGCCTCTCTCTCTTTGTTTTTTTTCTGATGAATGATATTCTGAGAACTTGCATATCAGACGCGTTGCTTGCTGATGGTGGCTACCTGAGCTTGAATGTGTGAGTATTGTATTTTGATAAACTATCTTCCGCGTGTGCTTGCTTCATCGCAGCACACCATCAGCAGCAGAGGAATGGGAATAGCATCATCATCAACAACATCAGTAGCAGCAGCAGCAGCAGCAGCTTATGCTGCTTTTTATCCATACACTCAGCTGTTTCGCTATGAATTTGCGGACGACGACGGATAGACACACATACAGTCGCGCCAACGCGACGATAGCGCATGAAGAAGAACACAATCAGTACATTGCATACAATCGGGCAACTAGCACGCGTTTTGTGTCGTAGCCTTCTTCGATCATTATCTCTCTGTGTCTTTACAGTATACACCTAAGAATATAAACGCGGATTGGTCACACACATATGGCGTTTACTAACCACGGATAGATATTATCAGTTGTGATCTTTGCTGAATGATTTTTGTTCTACGACTCTGTGTGCAAGATATCCTGGTTCCGAGTATCATACACGTACATTTCGATTTTATTGCGTTTTTTTATCCGTTCTAAAGTACTGTGTATTGTTTGAAGTGTTTGCGCGAGTGTGGTGCATGTGTGCGTCATTTAAAATTAATCGTCCACGGCAAACGAAGACGTGAGAAGATAATACTAGCAGCAGTAATAATAACAACCGGACGATAAAAGGGAAACCATTTTCCCTATGCCGAAATCGATGTAAGATCCCTTGCTTTCCTTCTTACCTACCCGTTTGACCGGGTTGAATCGAACGGACGAAGTAGTCAACGGCGCTGCGGACAATCCAAGACTCGCGCTGCCTACTAGTGCGTGGCTCGTTCTATCTGTGTGTTGGTGTTTATAGCAGTCCTCTATAATATATATGTACACAGTGTGTGCAGTGTATTGCGGCGCGGGCATTCTTTTTTTTTGTTTATTGAGAACAAGAGCGATGTGATGTGATGGCTTTTTGGTGTGCGAAATTGTGCAGCGCCGGAAATCTAGTGTGAATCAATCGAAAGCAAAAGTGTGCAGTTACGCGTCGTGCTTATGCTCCCGCAAATGCCAGTGTGAGCATTACTTACACGGTCTTCCCTTTGGTAATATTCTCTATACGTGCAGTTACGTGGACGTCGATTGATATTGGATTTGGATTATCTGCAGCCCCGTTTGTGGAACAAAAAGTGAAGGCTGAGTGGTGTGGTGTGGGCACGTTTTTTTTATTTTTGTTTGTGTCCGCTGTAAACTGGTGCAGTTGCTTTGGCTTTGCTATCGAACCCAGTAATCGTAGCCACGGAACGCTGTATGTGAGGCTTTCGGGTTAACTGTTCTATCCAGCTCCAGCTCCAGCTGCCTCTGGTGGATAACACTGACTGTAAGTACCAACCACGTAGCCTATACTTGCCATGTCGTTATGCTAATGTGACATGCTTTCGTCATCATGGTGGGATGCATAATTTTTTCCGCTCAGTTATTTCTGGCGGAGAAGCTATGACTCATATTGAAATCCCATGTTTTGCATAATTGGTAGCTGCAAAGCGACATTTTTCGAGCGGCGTGAGCTTGCTGGTGGGGACGAGCCAAGAGCAATCAAAAATCGATCGCAAAAGGGTCGTTTAGATCTTCGCGTGTAATGAAAATGCTCGTGCCCTGCTTATCGAATCAGTTTTTGTTTGTTTTTGCAAATGCAATGTAGTTGGCTTATTGCGTATATTTTTCATTTCTTTTTAATTCGAACTCTTGATAGTAAACAAGATGCCGTGGAGTAGAAAGTTATTTTCCAACTTGTTTCGGAGTAAGTTATTCTTGATTTGACTAACTATGACTTTAGATTATTAAAGAATCCGTTACTAATCTAGGGATCTATGTCATGAACTCACGACTAAAATATACAAGGCTTGCTACTCCGCGACCAGCTATTTTTTGTGACGTTGGTAAAAGTTCGATGATTGTTTCCACCGTCGAAAATGTTTCTACTATGTTTCCTTAACAACCCAATGCAATTTTCAGCATTATGAATGGAAAAACATTTACCTCGTACAAAACAAACTGATCACAATGTTTACGCCGACGAATTTGATGATGATGGTACATTTTATGTAAGTTTATCTCTAATGAGCTAGCCTCCTATATTTAAGTCGTGCCATGAGCTATGATTCAAAAGATTTCAGAACGTATCTAGTTATCTGTGTTTGATTGCTTTGACAGATAAACAATATGATACATGCGAAGATGCGTCACTGTAGACAGCTAGCAAAATTTTTAGAAACGTGTTTTAATGTGCTTCGTTTCTGAAGTAAGATGCACATAATATAAACAGTTTTAAATTCCGTTTGAATTACAAAATTAGATATCGGAACGTATCCTTCGCCTCTTCGCGTTAACAGCGACTTGAGTGTATTCGGAAATAATTTTACGTTTTCCCGCTTCATAGGAACGGAATCTAGAAACTAAGAACACAGCTAGAAACCTCGAATGTTAATCAAAGATGGTGCTATTGTTCTGCCAAAATGCTCGTGACGACCAGTGTTGCAAGAATTTGCTGAAGAAAAATCTGTAGTTTTACCATCTGTTTTTATCACCACAGTTAAAATTAAGAAAGAAGCAAAATTTAGTTAAACTTTTAATCAAATGTTAACTTCCAGGATGAGTAGTAATAAGGCCATTGCAAATCATTTTAAAAGTTTTGGTCACCCCCCTTGGAAATTGGCTTGAAAAATCGGGGGGCAAAAAAATAATTTGTAGGATATGAGTCAATTGTTTTTATAAAATCAATTATCTGTGGGCTCTACAACCTGAAAAACCTGCAAAATGAGTGTAAGAGTTGAGTTAACGCCTCTAGCATGAAATAGAAATGGAAATTCAAACAGCGGAATTTCCGAAAATCGGTCAAAAAAATTTTCTTTCGTTTTTGTCTTTTTTCGTAGATTTTTGCATGGAAATTAACAACGTATTTATTAAAAGCAAGAATAGATTTGGTTTTCACGTTTAAACTAAAAAAAAGTGCAAAATCCATATTTGTTTTGCTCGATTAAAAACTTCTTGTTTATTTTCGCCCCCCCTTCAGTGACCCAACACCGGAGGGACAAAAACTTTTTAAAATATTTGTAATGGCCTAACTGTCAGCCAGACACTCGCATAAATTTTAATTTGTAGTGTATTTCGTGTTAAGTATATCTATAGGCTTTGTCTTAAATTAGTTCAATTAATATTTTTCTCCTTTCGCTTTAATTACCAGTCGAAATCGTTGAAAAGCGTTACAGCTGGCACGTTCGATATCCTGAGGCATGTCATTGCAGATCTTCTCCAAACGTTGCTTGGAAGTATCCACAGTCAATCCTTTGGTGCTCTCTAGTTTGCCTTGCATGTAATCCGATGTATAGAAGTTGAGAGGATTCAAGCAGACCGTGTTCTTTTAAAGAAATAAAATCCGGAAAATTGTCCTCACACCAAGCCTGTGTAGCTTTCGCCTGGTGAGACGGTGCAGAATCTTGGTGTTTTTGACGATGGGAGGCAAAGAGTTTTTCAAAACATTATCGATGTACAATTTAGTGTTGATTTTAACTGGTGATAAAGGTTCAATGAACAGCAATAGAATCTTCCTCTTAATAGTGGACATAGAACGAGATTTGAGTGTAGTAGTTTTGTTCTTGATTTGAATAAATTGCTTTTTAAAAACGCATTTTTGCCGGGGTAAATCAAGAAAAAATTCATATTTCCGATCTCATTTTTGTCCAAGAGAAAATATTGAGTTCTGTTACTATCTGTTATGTTACTCTTATTATTTCATGATTGTTTTTGGAATATTACACCAATAAGATTTCCAAAATGTATAAGAATACGAAATACTAAATTTATTTTAAAAGCGGAAGAGGAGGGGGTAAGGGAGGATCATTGAAACAAAGCTTGAGAAGTTGTGCACCGCAATCTTTTATCCAATCTGGGGAATTCATAGATTGAACCAAGCAGTAATCGAAGCATTACAACCGGATTCGAACCCACTATTCCTCCCAGGCCATATCGCTCACCGATAGTAATGATCATTTGAGTATATCAAAGACCCCATTATTAACAAGACTGGCATCTCTGTTATTTTTCCATATAAACGGCACACGTCACCATTAGCGACGCTTCCTTTAGCGAAGGTGGTAAATTTAACATGAGAGTTAGTAAACTCTTCAAAATTCTGTATTGGTGTTTGTTCGACTATGTTGGCATGACAATATGAATATTAGCACTCACTCACACAGATGCATCCAGGGACCGCCTTGGTCGGCAGAGCGAGCTATCATCAGTGTCTCCCGAATATTGGCAGAGCTGCCAGTCTTCTTGTTACAGGAGTCCGGTTGTATCCAAATCAGAGAGATTCGTTTAAGATTACAGCTTTTTTAGGACGATTTCACGTGAAATTGCTCTATTGTGTCTGGAAACAACTTACTTCCGCTAGTTATGGTCCAAACAAGTGTCACACGCTTATATGAAGGTTATAAAAATTTTGTCTTATCAACCCTCCGTGGTTTAAGGTGAACCACGAGCCCTGGGAGAAAAGTTGGGTTCGAATCCGCTTGAAATTAACCCCCACTGTATCTTGGCTCCCCCTGCGGATCTCCCACTTTGATAAAAAGGAACGAGCTATGAACCTAATAAGTGCTGTTTCAGTGACCCTCCCATTATCTAATTTTCCTCTGCCCTGGGAATACTAGAATACACCTTTGTTTCATTACTTTCTTCTGTCATTTTCTTCGTCTATTTGAAAGATTAATGTTGTAAAAAAACATACTCAAAATATCTGATTTTATTAATAAGTCAACACAAAACCTGAGAACGATTTATCCGTAAACAATTGTCGTCGTGTTTGTGTGTGAATACAATAGGGTGGAATGAACGGCAAAATTCGTTTTTGTAGACACTTCTTTTGGTACAGTTCCGACGTCATTGTCTTATTTGTAACGAGAACTTTCGTTTTTCTGCCCAACTGCAAATGCGCTGCCAAATCATAAATTTTCGTGCAAATTTGTCGGCGAAAACAAGTTTAAATTTGCTTGGAACATCCCCCCGAGTCGTTGCCAAGTAAAATTTTTGACCTGGCATATGCCCGAAGTCAGCTTTGACATAAGTTTCATCGTCCATCAGAAGACACCCGTCGTACTTGGTTAGTACCCGGTCGTATAGCTTTCGAGCACGGATTGTGGCCACTCTTCTGTTTTATGGTTCGGTTTGGCTCTAGCTCGATACGACTTGATTCCTTTCCGGAGTCGAATAGTACCTCACGGTACTATGGGCAGCACCGAATTTTCTGGCCAAATTACGGTCCGACAGATTGGGATTCCTCTTGGTCTTCAAAATCTTACCACGCAGGTTCCGGTCGACAGTTCCACTCCGATGATTAGCTTGAGGCTTCCGAATCGTCGTCAATGTTTCCTTATACCCGTTTGATAACGCGCCATGCGGTATTTCTGGGCCATTTCAGTTGTTTAGCTAGCCTAGATGCAGACCACAATCGATTTTCCAAATAACTGTGCACCATTTTGTCCCTTCTTTCGGCTTTCATGTTGTTTGTTTACAAAATACCGTCGTTTTGCGGAATGTCAAGAATACATAGACACGTGGGCGCCAAGAACTTCCAAATCCCACCAACATATGCCAACATATAGTAACACTTATTTCACAAGCCCGTAAGCATCTTATATGATGATGGGATAACGAGAAATAGTTACAAAATTTGCTAAGCAAAAACAGTCAAGACGCACGAAAGAAATATCCTGAGACTGATCACCAGAAGATTCACCATTAAAGGAATTAAGCAATTACATACGTTTAAGCTGACTTCCAACCAATTTCAGAACAGGATTTTTACCAATGTGCCTACTCACACGCGAAACATAGCATTCAACGCTTACGCCGCACACGCAGGCGTAAAAGAAACAGCCGCCGGAGCTGTGTGCAGACATTCTGCTACCCGCACGCACATCCTCACATCGTTTTTCTGCATAGCCTATTACCGAGTCAAAACACTCGTGGGGAATCAGCTGCCCCTGAGGCTGGTGGCGCACTGGGCTACATGTTTTGCATTACTTTTTCTTCTTCATCATCTTCGCCCTAGATTCTACTCACGGTTGTCGCGAGTAATTGGTATCAGCAGATCGGGCTGCAACGACGAGCAACGACTGTAGCTGTTAGCTAAACACACACTTGTAAAAACTCGTTGCAATGCATGAAGAAATAAAAGCGGGAGTTTTAAAGGGATGCTTATGCCGGCGCGTTCGTTAGAACACGTGTGTGAGAAAATTAGACCACACGCGTGTGGGCTTAGCAACAATGATTTTTACACTGGGTTGTTTCAAAAACAAAAAAAAAGCTGGTGCATAGAGGGAAGCCTCGATATACGACAATTTATTATTTCAAAAACTTGTCTTACATGCCAGGGTGGCAACTCAACCAGGAAAACCGGGAAACCTGGAAAAGACCAGATATTTTTTTTCACCAGGAAAAACCGGGAAAAAACCAGGAATTTTTACGCAAAACCAGGAAAAAAATTAGATGCTTGCTGGTTGCTTAATTACTTGTGTGGTCATGTCCGCTGGTTCGACAAAACCAAAAAGTCGGCTTTCCCAACTGTCGATGGTCATATACCCTGGTTTTCACCTGTCGCCAGGAGAGATTTGCGTCAATAGTCTGAATCAGTTGACTGACGTTGACGGCGTAGCTCACCATTAGCCTCTAGGTTTGCCTCTTCTGCTCTCCCTGTGGATTACAGTTGAGTCCAGGTTTTCTGCAGATTTCGTTCGATTCTCTTCTCAAAATATGTCAGATCCACCAAATCTCTGTTTCTATCTGGCGCTGGTGATATCAACGATCGAGTGTTAGGCCATCAAGCCAGATTAATGTATTCAGTCAACGATTAACGAAGACCTGCAGTTGTCTCCGATCTGATTTGAGCACCAAACGTTCCAAAGTAAGATCCAAAAAATCGCCGTTAGTCATCCTGATTTGTATATCGGTCTTGGTACCATCGTCTGGGGTTGTCTGGCTACCAAAATCTTCCATCTCCGGAACCTCTACTGTGAAATTGGAGGAATTGTTATTGTTCACTCCCACTGACTTGGTCTTTGCGACGTTGACTATAGTCGCAAAGACCTGGAGTTGTAGCACAGACCATTTAAATTTCTCTGCATATAATATTGCCATTGGGAGCGCAAGAAAATGTCGTCGGACGGCTTGAGGTAATTTAATTACTCCATTGTCAACGAGTTTCAGGGTAATCCTCGGTTAGGTTTACTATCAATGGAAATTAAAATTTTATTCATAACGACGAGGAACGGTATGTAACCCTGTCTCACTCCTGTAGCAACCCTTATAGGGCCCCACAGAAGGTCATCGTGCAGCAATTTGCACGAAAGCATTTCAGGAACTTTTCTACGCCTTCCGCATACGCCGAGATGTGTTTGTGATTTAGTCGGTCAAATGCTTTTTCGAAATCAAGAAGCTCTCAAAGAAGGCAGTCATGGATTTCGATGATTTGCTATGATTTGAATATTATACTGAGTGTCGTGATCTGATCCACACAGGATCGGCCGGCACGGAATCCAGCTTGCTGCTGCCGGAGAGTAGCGCGGATTTTCTTCTGGGTTCGCTCAAAAATCACCTTTCGGAGTACTACAAGAGCGATACAGAAAAACCTGACGCCGCCCTAGTTCCCACATTCAGATAGGTTCTGTTTCTTGGTGACTTACTGAAACGCCTTGCATCCAATCCTCCGGAAATGTTGCTGTTCTGCAGATATTGCCGAAGAGTTGATGCAACATTTGCGATGACAATACTGGGCAAGTTTTCAGCATCTCGGCTGAAATGCAGACTATTCCTGGTGCTTTACAAGACTTCATATATTCAATTTCAATTAACAACGGCCCCTCCAGGTTGACATGGTCGATGCGACGTACTGTGGGCATCACGCACTGCTGATTTTTCTAGTCTGCGGAATTTGAGACTTGGAAGAGTTTTTTAAATGTTAAGTTCAACGGTTAAGCTTGGCTCGGTCGGTCGGACGGTCGATCAATAATTAGCCAGCTCTGCCCTTTGACGACACTCTCGCATTGGTGCTAACTCCACTAAGGTAGCAAAAAATTTCTGCAATAAGTGAATATGTCTGCTGGTAGTGACCCTGTTCAACTAGTTAGTTGACCCTGGCTCTTTTGTCCCGTTTACAGAACTTCTTAACATCCCTTTCCAGCTTGGTGTATCGTTGATGGGTTGCTGTCTTAGTCGCCCTGGTTCGTGCACACTCAATCTTGGTTTTCGTTGTGTTTGGGATCAGGGTACGATCATTTTTATTGTTTATTTAAATTTAAATTTAAAATAAGTACGAAATTTCTCTTTCAAGTAGTTAATCGTACTAGATTAAGTTAACTTATGGAAACGGGTGGTTTCAATCCTCAAAAGGTTTTAGAATTTTTGGCTAGGGTGGCACGTTCTTCATATTTATTTTGGATATTTGTGCCTCGCTGCTTTTGCCTTATCATCATCTCTTGCCTGCTGGGAAGGGAAAAGGATCAGGAGGAATGCGAGGGCTTGGATGGGGGAAAGTAAAGGTCACAAAAACATGTAAATAAAGGAAAACCTGCACTCCTCAATAGTAATGCCAATACCGGGGGGTATTTCGAAAACCGGGTTGTCGGTTAAAAAAAATTAAGTTTTAGAACGCGAAGAGAATTTATCATGTCATCTCTTACGAGAAGAAATGTTAATGAATAAATTCTAATAAAAAAAATTTCGGAGGCAGAGAATCTTCATTCAGTGTCCTTGCAAAAAGGAAGTACCTTACAGAATTTTACTAGCAAAACATTCTTGATGCCTTGAAGAATATTACAAAGTCATTTGTTTTTAAATCACGAATAGTGCGGTTAATTATAAAACGAATAAATTTAAATATACGAACTTTCTCTGAAATTCTATCAATACAGTAAATCGAACAGCAGTTGTGCGAGGTGTTCCGAGAGCAGCTCTAGAGTCGTAGAGTTTACAATTTTACCGGCACAGCAGCCTAGTCTGGTTCTGGCACTGCAACGATTTCTTCATTCTTCATGAATTACTCATCGCATAACTGCAGCGTATATTTACTTTTTAGATCAGGCAGAGACGTTCGAAGCGATGATTGGTGCCCGTAGAATTGGCCCATCCTTGTCAACAGGCTATTCTAAGTAATCAGAAAGTTATTTCTATTCCAGTTTGTATTTGCAACCGAACCTTCTTCCGTGGTTTGTTCTGACATTTCTCTAGAGTACTTCGTCAACTTTCACTGAAGATTTTCTGAACAGTTTCACTGTATATCGCACATTTCTTTTGTTGCGCAATATTCTTAACCTTTCGTTACTCGCGCCAACTTCGATTTATAGGTATACTAAAACCCAGAATTACCTAGAATACTAATGCCACTTGGTGAAAAACTTATGAAACTTTTTTCACCATTTGAAAGATTGCTGGAATCCCGAGATATACCGAGATAAAGTTAACGTTTCACAGGCGTTGTACAAAATACAACAGCGCGAGTAACGGAGGGTTAATTAATTGGCGCATTCAAGTACTTTGCCCTACGCAAAACGCTACGATCAAGAAGCATACGCCGCTGTATGAAGCTGACAATGTACAGAACCCTGATTTAACCGGTAGTTCTTTACAGACTTGAAGCTGTGACGTCGCTCACAGTGGAAATACGCGCTCTTGTCGTGTTTGACCGGAAGATGCTGCGGATGATATTTGGCGGAGTACAAACTGAAAGCGGAGAGTGGCGGGAACGTTTTATGAATCACGAGCTACATACACTTCTTAGAAAGATTGTAATCGTATATCTGGCTAAAGTCAGTAGGCTACGGTAGGTACCGGTTTAAAAGACAGACCCGAACGAGAAAAAGAGCTGAAGTAGCCGACGCATTTTCATGAGAAAAATCTGCTAGAGAAGACTCACCGCAGGTTTCAATCCTAGTCAGTGTAGCAAATATAAATTTTTATCTTTACTCTAGAAAAAAAAAGTAAAAGGGAATAGATAACCCGGCAAACTTTCCAGCATAATATTCAGCACAAAAAAAAACGTGTATTTTTCAATTCTTGATGCTAATTTTGTGTTATATTCGAAAGCCAGGAATTTTGTTTAAATCGACCAGGAAAACCGGGAAAAAATCAGGAAATTGAAATCACAGATTGAGTTACCACCCTGGGTATTTCATCGTGATTCAGGACCATACACGAACGGTTTCGTTGATCGCATAGCTGCTGAGGTTTTCTGGTTGGTCCGTTGCAACAAGCCGTGCCTGGTTAGCGGTTATCGGTACTCTAATTCACCGAACAGAGAATAACGTTAAGTGCATTAGTGCAAGTTTATTGCACACTGGAGTTATGATAATCAAACCGTCGGTCCTTTTAAGGGCCACACGACGATTTATTATATTTTCTTGTCCAGTTAATACCGTAATAACACCAGGCATCGAGAGAAAAGTTAAATTTTTCGCCATTGCGGACGACCAACAAATGACGGAAATAAGTTTTCTGGTCACGGGCGACTTTTTCTGCGACTTCCAAAACGTCTGCAGGTTGTAAATGCTTTATTATCAGTTATTATCAGTTAACGTCACTTATGCGGTCGTGTCTTGTGCACAACCCCTCTGATTTTTTAAAAGGCAGCTCCAATCTTAACATTTAATAGAGTCGGTTAAGAGTTTTATATCAGAAAAAATTAAGATATGTTTGTACGCTTCTCTTTGTGAAAGAGTGCATATTTAATTTTTTTTCTTTTAACCTCCAAACAAACCTAGTCATGGTTGCAGCCTAGGAATGGAAGATCCGGCCAAAAATTTTAACGAAATATGCGGCAATCAAATTACGGCGATGAGCATAAAAACCAATTTCACTATCACAAGTCAAAGCCAGTACACTACGTACCCGATAAGAAGGGGCCTCCCAAGCGAGCGAGCATTACGTTTCAAATGTTCATAATTTAATTTTCTTGCTTTCCTCCTCACGGCTCGACTACGCATCTTTTTTTTTCGCTCTCCCCCCGGTACGCAAACTCACGCGACGGAGTATAATTACATTTTTCGGTATCTTCAATTTTGTAGGACCAGTTAAGAGGTAGGCATTTTGCAGCTGGCTTCCGCTGGCTTGGCTGTTATGTTTCTGTTCTGACTTGATACGTTTAGTTTGGTTCTTTGATTTCCCTTCATTCGAATGTGACGCACGACGAAGTCGAGTCGAGAACTCTCCTGAGCACCGGCACAGCACAACATATGGCGCGTGCATGCCATGGAGCAGCTCTACTACTACCGAGCCGAGCAGCAGATAATCCGATAAAAAGCCGGATTTTCGTTCGTTCGACGTTTTATTAGTCTCTTAAAAATAAAACTTATATCAGCGATCACCCGAGTGCGGTGCCGGTGCCGGTGCGGCGAGTAGGTATAGCGCACACGACGACGGTAGGGTACGGAGAAATTCGAGGCAAGAATCGGTGCTGTGCCTGTGATGCCACCAAGGGGATTGGATTAGTGTATTTGTCGCCCGCTTGGAGAAAGAACGTTCGAAGCAGAACGCGAACAAATTATCTGTAGATGCGGCGCGAAAAAAGTCTGCCTGGTCTAGTCTCGCGTTTGTCGCGACTCGCGGCGCGATTCTGCTTTTCTGCATATCCGCTTTTACGCGCTAACTTTCTGCTCGGTCTGGCCATGTAATTGGTACCCTTTTTGACAGCAACTCATGTCTTGCTCATACCGCCATACCCGGTATGGGGTACCCGAGTCGAGCTCTAGCTCTTTCTAGCCACCGTTACTTTCTTGTCTTAACTGCAGCGAGCGTGTAGGTGGTGGGGCGAAAAACTAGCCCGCTCATGGCATCATCGGGGAGTTGCATCGCGCCGGGACGACAAGCACACCCCGCCGCATGGCGGACCACGTCACGTCAAGCGCCCTGCTTCGGGTGGCAGTCGTCACGTCAGTCGCAGAGTCGTGTCGGGGTCAACTATCTTTTGCACTTTAGAAGAGACACAAACGAGAGAGCCGCACATTTACGCCATTTTTACCCACGTTCGTCACGTCGCACGGGACGGTACGGTACGACGGTTGACGAACAATTCTGAACGGCACTTCATCGATGTGTCTAATTCGGTCAAAATCTGACGTTTCGAAAGGTGTCATAGCGTATTTCGGGGAAAATCGTGAGTCGGTAGAGCACGATTATCAACGATCGGTGATGAATGCTTTGTTGAGTAAAGTGAGATCGCTCGAGGCAAGAAAGCGGTAAATAACGGTCGTAATCTGACTGTAATCATAAATGGCTATCTCATCGAATAATACACAGCCACATTTCATGTTGAAGACTTTCAGAATGTACAAATCTCCTGCAGTCATGATCGTTGATGCAATAATATAGTAACTGTGCTTTGTTCGGTCCCAGCCTCAGTCTGTTGTCCGGTAAAGAGAGAAAGTAAAGGGCTGGCAGGCAGCACTCGGATAGAAATTGATAAAACAAACAATGAAATAATAAATGAAAATAAAATCAACAAAAAGGCAAACGATCACGCTGATGTTGTCGTTGTTGGGCCGGGTTGTTGTGGCGCGGGACGCAATCGCAAGATCGTTTTGTGTTGTCTCTTTCGGTGGTTGGGGTTGTTGTTAGCGGTCGGTCGGTTGGGGTACCGCGAAAGGTGTCGGGGGGAGGGGGGTTCCTCTAGCTATCGTGGTGTTTGTGCGTACGGTTAAGTAAGTGCACGATCAAGACGGGACTGGCTCTGTGATGTCGATGATCGTCGGCTGCAGCAAGCAACGGCAGCGGCGATGATGACGTTGTTGTGCTGACTAACCTTTTGGATTTGGTGATTTATCTCGACGCCCCGATCCGTGTGTCGATTCGATTGTGGTTGTTTAGTGTATGTACCTGCGATGAGCGAGATTTATTACGCACACTCGCGTAGGACTCGCGCCGCGCCGCGGCTTCGGATCGGCCACACGAGTGTGAGGAGGTGTTTATCAAAGCTTAGCGAGTCACGCATACATTCGGCTTAATGAGAGTAGTGATATTTTGATTTTTTTCCCTTTCTGCTGTTTAATCTTATTTATCTGACTTTCAACTGCGAGCCGGATCGGGCATGAAAGATAAGACGTCTGAACGATCGAATGGGAATGAATGGCCGTCAGAGACGCTATCTGCGCCGGGAATAAATGAGTCATCGTTGCCTCGGTTTGAACAGAATTTCTTTCCATTAAATCAGAATTTGAAATTTGAAAACTTTCCGCTTTGAACAGGATTTATTCATCGCTCAAGTTATGAAATTCGCAAAATTTAATGATTATTTTATCGGAATGCTACCAGGAAGTTTTCTGTGTGAGAATTTCATAACAACTTGAGCGCGGTGAAGCGCTATCGAACGGATGAAAAACTTCGTCAGCTGGCGAACGTGCGCAATCGTCTTCAAGCGCGTCTCTCAAGATACATAAATACTGCTTACTTTGTAGAAGAACGAATCGGTGTGATGCCTCAACGTCGGCTACCTTGCGATCACTCAATGCATTTTTGAGCGACCGTGTTGCATCTTGCATACTGCATTCAGTATCTAATCTAAAAAACTATAAAAAAATTATACATGAGCTCGATTGAAGCTGGTCCTGACGTTATGGCAGGAAAGTTAACAACAGTTGGTGGCCGTGCAAAAGCCGTATGTCTTACCGTCAAAGTACATGTCGATGGACATGTATGGCAGTGGAAATATGATGGCTAACAATAATATCGAATAAATTCAATCGAAAATGCCAAGAGGTGAAATATTTCATTTGTTCCGAATTTCACGGGCGATCACAGTAGCCTGTCTGCATGCCAAAAAGTACCATGCCAACATTTGTTTATCATTTTGTCACTAATTCACGTTTCAGAGAAAAAAAACTGTTTTAAACTTACTGGTATGTGATGTAGTGATTCGATTTTCACGATTATAGTTCTGCTTGTGGCTTCCGTGATTCAATAACATAAAGTCAGGTGAATAAATCATTACAACTGGGGTTAAAAATCTGGCTCAATTAACCGGTGCAATAACCGGCGTGTAGTTTATCAACTGACTGACTATGCATAAATTATGGTCCGATGGCGTGTGCGTAATCATTTCTCACTTGTCAACAAACAAACAAGGAGGACCGGCCGGACAAAACAAAACTGGTGGTGAGGTGCGTCGTAGTGTTGTTATAGGTATGTACATAATCACATAGCTTAGAGGATTGTTGTTATAAAATAGTTAATTGAAAACAGTTGGCGGATAACAGTTGAATTTCGAAAAATAACTGGTTCAAGTTTTATAAATTATTCGTGTGTTAGAACATAGTTTTTTCCGCGTTTTCCAAATTTATTCTGGATTACTTAAAAAATTTACTTATATTTTCCTGAAAAATATTGGCTCTATTTCAAAATATATTGATTTAAAAGCTATAAAGTTATAAAATATGCTCGAGAAAGTATGTCCGAGAGAATCGGAAATTTTTTTGGGTGTTCTGGTAAAACAGAAGTATCGTAAGTATTTCAGTAAAACAAAACTTACATAATCATATAACACAAGTTATATGATGGGTATTTGAAAACAGAAAAGAATGAAAATTTTATTAAATCTAGCAAATCATAGCTTTCTAAAAGCAGTCCATCCATCTACTTCGCATCTGGAATATAGTGTTGCCTTATATCGATATGTTTGGTTCTGGGATTATAACCGCCAGCCTTAACGTAAAATCAGTCATCATTGATTTTGTGAATTTCAAAAGCAGTTTTATTGTTTGAAATAAAAATTCGGTTCATGGAAATATATTTCCGACGAAAAGTGAATGATTGCTCATTTACCGTTAACGATACAGTTACGCTACGTTACAGTTACAGTTACCGTATACGATACAGTTGAGCGCGAGCAGCGTTGGCAGATAATGCACGAGAACGGTTTTTCGGACAAACTTACGCGGCTGATCCATGCTACCTTGAAACAAGTGATGTACGGTGCCAGCACCATATTTAAAACAGTGCATAATTCTGGACAGTTGCTGATTTGTCCCACTGTCCTGTATGTTATGGAGAACGTACAGTACAGTGGAGAGGAATTCTTCATACGACAAGAGTCACTCCGGCTGTATACTGCTACAAGTGAAGCATAAAGTATTAGTTGCTGCACTCGTCTCATCCATAACCTCAGGCGACAGAGACACACTTCTCAACGTACGGTCTGATCATTGTGCGCGTACATTTACCCTTCTCGATCAGCTTGCAATTCACGACCACCAATTGTCCCTTCGTTGATGAAACATCTCGGGCCTTGATGATCTTTCTGGTCTTCAGATCAAATAATCGGTAACCTTTTTGTGTCTTTATCTAATCTGTAATCTTCAGATTTTACATTCCATTTTGGTTTTATAACATGTACTGTAGCCTAACGTTCTATAAGTCTGTTTTCCGTCCGCTCCAAAGCTCGTCCCGTCTGACATCATGTCTTCGAGTTAGCGAGCGATTCAGAATATACACTGCCTCTGACACAGCTTTTGCCCAGAAAGATGTTTAAAGCTTCGCTTCAAAAAGCATACATCTCGCAATGTCAACAATTGACTGATTCTCAGTCCATTTTGTTCCAGAATGTAGCTACACGTGGTTTGATGGGGAATGCCAATCTTCGCAAGGTGTTCCGAAAATTTCTGGTTGATGTATTCTAGTATGTTATCGGTTCAAATAATCTTCACCTTGTGTCCAGCCTGCCGCTCCGCCATCTTTTAGAATTTCCGGATAGTATCCAGAGTTCCATCCTCCTACTTCGATCGTAGAAAGTACATCCGTGTTGACTTGTCATCCAAACACACACAATATAATATCTATTTCCTGTCGACTTAACTTCCATCGAACCACAGATTTCCGAATGTACAACTTCCAACAGCCTCGAGTAATGCGGTCCCTTCTTACTAAATAGATAACGATTGTACTTTATCAGCTCTACGCCATTAACCAGTCCATATGTAAGGTTCTCTAGTCCCGCCGGATTCAGATGACCCATCCGTCTAAGCCAGAAATCCTGGCATATTACTGAAGAACACTCCAGTGCCTTGTTACATACGTTATCTGTAGCCGCAAGGTTACTAAACCTTCTTTGACAAGCGAGTGATCGTGGGCTCGAATCCTAGTAGAATCGGGCCGTTCGATGTTGAGTGACTTTACCATGGGTATATTTGCAAGCCCCTCATTACCTTTCTTTCATAGTGAATTCTACGTTACCCCAATGAAACTTCTTAACTGTGCAAAGTCACTCTTATATTTAAGTGTACTGATCAGAAAAACGCAATGAGTCCTAGCAGGGACGGAGATATTGCTGGCAGTGAGGAATAAGTTTTCCAGAGCCATAATCATTGCCCAGCTAGCACCAACTCGTATATCAATGTACGAAAACTATCGTAAATATCTCCTAACAAATTCGAAATCGTAACTAAAGCTGGATAAAGTGGGATCAAGTTGATTTTTTGTCGTATATAATGATAATGACTGACATACATACGATTTTCAGCACAAAATCGTAGAGTAGTACGGAGCGACTGGCGTTTAATCGGATCTTATCGTATATAAATACTTATATAGTCGTAACGCTCAAAATTATTCGTAATCACGTATATCGCCTCCAAAATAGTACGGATATGCCAATTTTGCGCATGAAATACGATTTATTTAGCATGTATATCTGTACGTAATGCTGATTTTTACCTTTTTTATACATATGAAAATGCTAGCTGGGTGGCTTGTACGGAAAACATTGGCCGGAAGACAGCACAGCAGGAACGCTCCAATCCATTCTTCCGATATTTTCCAACCGATCCTGTTCCGTTGATGAGACTTCGAAGTTACTTCATTGACATAATCCGACATCGAACAGGTCTTCATGATCTGTCTTCACGAGCTTCCGCAGAAGTCCTATTCGCTTTGTGAGTCTGGTATTGTCAAACGCTTCTCCAGGTTGTGTCTGGCTTGATTACTGTCATTGCTTCTTCAATATGAAAGTAACTCGACGGATCCAATAAAAGTATTATTTTCGGTTTTGTTTTCCGATTCTGCTTGCGGTCGACATCCTTGAAAGTTCTGTCGTAGTTCTGTCTGGGTTATACAGCCTCCTAGAGGGCAGGTAATATATGCCTGACCGCATTTCAAGGTCATGACTAAAGTCACGAGTTTGGTCAATTCTCCTAGAGGTCTCCGAGTTCGAGGTAAGTCTTCACGGCAAACTCTTAAACTGCCCAGTTCTTTCGTCCGTATATACAACTGTCCGATTCCGTGTAGACTTGAAAAACCGTGAGTTTCCGAAACTGAATGTGTCGAACCTGTAGGTCATTTCGAATCAGTGCTGAAGCGAATTGAAATCCTATTGTAAGTACTCCACTTGGTTGCATGACGTTTGAGAACAAAACAGAATGCAAAATTTTATTGAATCTAACAAATCATAGGTTACTAAAGGCAGTTCATGCTAACTACTCCAAAGCACGGTATATTTCGCAGCTTGCATACTAATGACTCAATTTCTACTCTAACCGCTAGAGAACCAATGTCTGGGAATAACACTGGTTTAGCCAAAATTTCATTTCATTTGAAGCTTCCGACTTAGTGGCTCACCCATGAATTCCACGGAATTGTAGTCAGTAAGGCGTCACTTCCAGCGAGGGATGTTAATATTTTGAAATTTATTTTGGTGAGCCATTCGCCCAGTATTTACTAGCGAAACAAAAACTACTGAGGGTTAAATTGGTCCCTAAAACCCGCTGCTGGGTAGATTTTGGAAGTTTTTTGTTTCAAAAGCTGGGCCTACACAGGACGTGATAAACCGCAAAATTTTAGTTTCAAAAAATGCATGTTAAAATCCCAAATAATAATTACAAGAGTATTCGAATGTACTTCTGGTATTTTTTATAAACAAACCAGCAGGCTCATCCATGGGCAACACGGTAAAACCTTTCCTATAAGTTATGCAGGGCGAGTGCCAATAATCATCTAATGAACAAGGAGAATTGTGAATATACTAGTAGAAGCTAATGGAAAAATCACTTCTTTACTCATATTTGCGAGATGCTACTAAGATGCTCAAAAATAATACTTTGGGTTACTATCAAAACGTTCGATGACGTCTTAAGCAGCATAAAAACGAATAAGCTAGAAGCAAATTTAGCAGTTATACAGTGTGACACATATGTTTTCGAACAAAAACAAAGTCATATATTTTTGTTAATGAAGGCTGAATTTCGACTTTTACTTTTAGAAGTTGTTTACCCATAAATAAAATACGTAACAAACAATCATTACTCTATTGAATCGCCTTTTCCCTTTTTAAAGTCATTTCATACGCCACGCACTACTTCCACTTCCAAATCAGGACAGGAGAACTTGGACGCTATTCATTTTTCCATATGAAATTCGTCAGATTGGCTTTGCACCACGTCTTCACAAGATTTGTAGTGTGGGCTGGGGTTCCATCCTGTTGAAAGCCGTAATCTTCTTCACCATACATTCCCCGAACGTAACGTGTCAAATTTTGTTCTAAGACCATTTCTAGATAGTATTTTGCATTAACAATAAATAATAGAGGAAGCTTCCCTTTCTTTGAAATACCTCCCCATTCCATGACCTTGATCGTTGATGAATTTTGATACCGTAGTACATTCCGTTTGTGCTTTGAAACGTGATGATCGAAACCAACCACAACCGATCATTTTGAGTATGATGCGGTGTTTGAAGAACAAACAACTTCTCATCAGAACAGATCTCTTCTGAAACACTGTGCCGACAGAGCAGCAGTTTGCATCTTTCCTACCGTTTTTGTTTTGTTGCTTCCGTTAAGTCATGGATTTTAGGTTTTTTGAATGCTTTGATTTTCAGATCCATTTTCAAAATTCGACGAAGAGTTTTCCTTTTGATATTCAGCTGAACTGCCATTTTTCGTGCGGACCCTTGCAACTGCGACGAATTCGTTCGCGAACAACCTTTTTGACCTCTGCAGTTCTAACACTTCATTTTCTTCCGGGTTTTTACGGTTTTCGGCAGATCCCGTCTCGACAAATCTTTTTAGTGTATAGTATACACTCCTCTTTTTATGCTGTGATGTTTGAATTTATTTATTATCAACGACCGTAACTCAAACTATGGTACGTGCACACCGAACAAGACACAATACGAAAATGAAACTACGTCAAGTAAGACTTAAGTCATGCTGTCACACACACATGGTCTTAGTTTGATTGTATTAATTGTATATGCCGCCGCAAGCATAAAATTTTTTTTCTAATATATACGTGTCACACTGTAAATAAGGCCATTACAAATATTTTATAAAGTTTTTGTCCTTCCGGTGTTGGGCAACTGGGCAAGAGGTGGCGAAAAAAGAGTTTGTTTTGAACGAACAAAAAAATGCGTTTTCAAAAATAGTCTATGGAGTGCATTAAATTTCAGGAACATTAGTAGAACTCACAGGAACTAAAATAATTAGTGGGTTCCAAATTTATGCATGTCAAACGCTAGATGGCAATTGTGGCATCTCCGCTCCGTAGACTCATTTTTTGAGTTCTTGAGGGGATTCTAGAGTCCACAGACAATTTATTTTATACAAAAAAAATTGAATTACAATTGAATTTGAATTTGTATATTCCACAAAATTTCTTTTGCCTCCGATTTTTCAAGCAAATTTCAAAGGGAGGGATGACAAAAACTTCAAAAATAATTTGCAATGGCCTAATGTGCATAAGATGCCAAACTCGAAATCGTACTGTAAATATTCCGGATGCATTTTTATGGCAAATTATGATGAACGGTGCCGGTGGTGCTAGCGGGGACATGGTCTTAAAACAACGAGGTGTTAGCTTGAAATTTGAGATTGTTTATTAACTGTAACTTTACAACGTGTTGCGTAAAATATTAAACTTTGACGAGTCAATCTTTCAGTAGGTAATAAATCAATTTATCGAATTCCGAACCGTCACGTTGTGAAACTATGCATTTGCAACAAATTTAGATATTTATTGCATTTCTACTTAAATTTTGCACCTTAGCAAGCAAATCATATCGATCATTCGAACTTATTACTCCATTCATCAGAGCACGTCGGTAATCGTGACCATCTTCCCATGAAGCACACCATATCCGTCAAAAGCACGAAGACAAATTTCGATCCGGTTATTCAAGATCATTCACAACTTTCAGAACAGTCAGCAAAAAGATAAGAAACAACAAACGCAGCACCGCAAAACTTTTCCGTTACATTGCAGTAGCACACTGCTTGCAAATCTATCCAAGAGGATGCACTACCGGACCACAGCAGAGCGACTCGGCGGCATTTACTGCCATCCAAGCTGTGACTGACGGTGGTGCATTCGGCCGACAACGGCCAACAAACTGGGCCTTGGGCTCGTTTAAAAGCTAACCTATGCTTATGCTGCCAGTGCCACTGCCGTTGCAGTGTTGCTACACAAACAGTCGAACGAAGGCAATAAAAGAGACCTCTTCTCTGCACTATGTTTGACATCTGCCGCTTCTGTTCTGCTGCTGCCGGGCCGTGCCGTGGTCACTCCTTCGTTTGTTTTCCCTGGACTTTCGTTTTTCCTTTTTCGTTTGCCTCCCTCTTTGCCCCCACCGCCGACAACCGTGCGATTCTTCCTTGTAGCCTTGCTACATTTCTTCGTGTCCGTGTCGGGCTCTAATCAGACTATCATCATCCTGGACCGGATTGCTTGGCTTTATCTTACAATACCGATATGATTTCACAGAGCATTGGATGTAGAACTTAGCTAATTTCGAGTATTAAAAATAAGAAGAAATAAAATTTCGAGTGTTTTGCAGGAAGCAGAAAACTTTGAAGTTCAAAACACCTTACAATCTAAACATAATGTTACGCTTATCGATCTATGCTAACAGCATAACAGATTAAATAGAATGTATTCCAGCTAAAAAGCGACACTTCCCATGCCGCCGAAGCTACTTCCCGGCACCTCATGTGCTCTTATGCAAAACACGACCTGTTACTATTTTGCCACTGAACAATGCTCCGAACGAAATCCGACGAAAAGGGTTCAGCCAAGTGTGTCCATTCGTCCCCAAAGCGTTATTATGTCGTCGTTCAGGTTCTTCCGTGCTACCAATTTAGGAGAACTCTCTATTACCCTTTTCACCACCGTTTTCCATCGTCGTCGTCATCGTCGTCGTCGTCGTCGCAGTCTGGTTTGCTAACAGTGAGGCGGCCAACCGACGTGCTCAGTGGTCTGTCTCGACTCACACCGTGCAAACACAGACACTCACACACACACACACACACACGTTGGGTTCCGATGATATCAACTGCCTTCGGTTCAACCTTCTTCCTTTGCCTATTAAAGTTGTATGATAATGTGCGCGCGCCCTCTGCTCCTTTTCTCGAAACCGACGGCGGATTGGCTCACACCAGACCGGTGAGACGCAATCCAAATAAAGAATCAGCAGCACCACAGACAGGTACCAACCGTAGAAATCCGCACGGGAACCGTGCCGAACAACGCGAAGAAAGGGACGAACGGCGCAGCAATGCTTTAGTTCCTTTATCAATTTAATCCAAAAATAATCGCAATAGCTGCTGGCTCGCTTGTTGAGGCGGACGGAAGGAAACGAGCGAGCGGGCGGGCAGGCTGAGGGAGAATACGTAATCTGCAAGACAACGGATTGTGAAGGGTTCGTCGGTTTGCCTGTGAATCCAGCATGCTCTCGGACCAGACAAAGCGCACCACACATTCGTTCGTCGTAACACTCAACCGCCGAAAGGAAAGGGTTCGTCCACTGGGCAAACGGATACAGCGCATAGTATGTGGAGTTTCAAGAAATAAGAAATCAAATTATAAAATTTGAGATTCCAGTGTGTATGCCACTCTGGAATGGATGGAATAAAAAATTCAGATTCTTCTAGTGTAAAGAATAGATCAAATAATTTGTTTCGATTTTGGAAGATTTCAGGCCTTGGTACTTCTGCGTTGGCCCTACTCTTTGTGTTTTATGAGTTGGGGAAAAACTATCACTATATCTTCATAATAAATATCGGTATACTTGCACGTCGGTCGCGTGGTGAAAATTTGGAACTATCATTTCATTTATAAATAGTTAAAAAAGCGGTGGTTTTGGGTTACTTCCCTGTGGTACGTCAGAGATGTTGGAGAATGTGCTGAGTAGCCGGATGCAATCCACACGTTTGCAGCCTACAATGTGTTAGATAAGACTGTAGTCAATTGAAAGACGGTGGGAAAATCCCTGTTTTTAGATTGTACACAGCGAATGCCAAAGTTAACGCGATCTAAAATGGCTTTCAGGCCCGTATATATTACTTCAATTTGCATTCCTCCGTTCTTGTTACGTAGGCAAAGTAAACAAAATTAACCAGATCCGTAATGGCTGCTGGTTTTGGTACAAAACCACATGTGATTATCTGCAGCGATGTAGTGAGGTGACTACAGTAAACGAACAAAACATAATTCGTCCAACAGGTACGCGGTCTGCCACAAATTCGTCGGCCTCTGTCGGGTTCTCTACTGAATATTGTCTTCATTGCAACCTGCCGGCTATAGGTCTCCTTACAATACCCGCGTCTTTGAATGCTCGATGTATTTCATGGTTCATGCGCCGGCGCCACACTCCTTCTAATAGGGCGCCAAGAATTGATCGCAGGATCTTACGCTCAAAATCACCAAGAGCTCGTCGGTCGCTCTCTTTCAACGTCAACGCTTTGTGACCGTAGAGTATCACCGGAAGAATTAGCGTCTTATAGAGCGCGATTTTTATGCGGATTTGCAGGCTACGAAACCTCAGCTGGCTGCGTAATCCATAGAAGGCATTGTTGGCAGCTGCTATTCACCTTGCTTCAAACCATCTAACGTTACAAACAAGAGTCGCTATCCCGACGCTTGATTTTGAACCATCAAGGGTAGCACGTATCAGCGTAATCAGTTTTATTGGAGAACCATGCTCAACCATAATCCGCCACAGCTCATTTCGTTTAACTGAATCGTACACCGCTTTGAAGTCTATAAACAATTGACGAGTCTGCAAGTTGAATTCCCGGAATTTATCGCCGATTTGTCACAAGATGAACATTTGGGCCGTCGTAGAGCGTCACTTTTGAAAACCGCACTGGTATTCGCCAAAAAAAAACGCTTCTTGTAGCGGCCTCAGTCTGAGAAACAGGATGCGGCAGTTAATTTTGTATGCGTAATTGAGGAGAGTAATGCCTCGGTAATTGCACAACACAGCCGTTCGTTCCCGACTTTCAAATGTTCGGCGGGAATGGTGTCCTTTCTAGATACTTGATAGATTCTAGATACTAATCTACTACTAATTTAACGCCGTTCTGTTTAAGCAACATGGAGGAAAATACGTAAATAGACGTAGTGATTAGAGAACTTGAAATTTTGGTTGCTTTCACCAGATGCACGAAGTCTATTTTAATTTTAAGTCTTACCTTACTTGCCGTAGTCTATGTGTCAAAACTAGTCTGGAAGAATCGAAACTGTTTTGTAATGTTCGGGGTTCCTCAAGGGAGCAATTTGAGCCTTTTGCTCTTCACACAATTCATCAACGAACTCTCTATACTGCTACAAGCTGGATGTTGTCTGTTTTATGCGGATGATGTGAAGATACCTAACCTTAAAAATCTCACTTGACAGTTTGAGATTGCAGCTGCTGGTTGGCCAACTTGAGGCGTTGTGTAAGAATAATTTTTTGACAATGCAATGCGTTTCACCGCGAACTAAACCCGTTACTTTCAATTGCTCTATTCTGGGCCATGCGTTGCAACGATATGCATATTTGTGACCTAGCAGTGAATCTTGACTCGTTTGAACTTTGAAGAGATCATATCAAGGGCTAATATGCAACTGGGATGCTTCTTCAAAATTACTAATAAATTCCGGGATGCGCTTTGTCTTCGTCGTTCGTACGCTCGCTATTTGAATTCTGCTGCTCAACAGCCTGGTGTCCGTTTCAAGCTAGCTCAAAATTCGTTTACTATGCTCTTCGGATGCCACTTACCCTGGAGCAACCCGTTGGATTCCATAAAATACACTGTACTAATTGCTGGAACTCGAAACCCTTGAAAAGAGACGTACGACAGCTCAAGTTGTGTTTGTTGCTAAGCTCTTGATCGGATCAACTGATTGTCCACCTGTCATGGAACAGCTGAATCTATACGCTCCGGAAGGGGCTCTACGAACAAGGAGCTTCCTTCATATTGACGCCCGTAGAGTCTCAACTATGGTCATTTTAGACCGGTATAATTTGTAACTTCATTGTTTAAAACTCTATTAGTGTTCATCAAGAAAATACTGTGACGAATGAATTTTTATAAATAAATCTAATACCATAAGCGCCTTATTTCGTCTGTAACTAAAGTCAGGCCCCTGGCAGGGCGTCATGTTTTCGTAGCAACAATTCCAGCTCGCTCCCTAAATGCTTTACACAAAGCTAAAACTAGCACATTTGCACCTGTACTACAGCTGGGGCGAGCTTCAATCGAACAATTTCTTATCCTGACAGGATTTGTTGTGAGCCCGAAAAAGGACTTGTTATTATAAACATAACAATATTCGTGTACAGACGTCGGTGCCCTGGTTAAATTAAAACCCCAGCGGGCTAAACGAAGACTCAAACCAATTATGCCAGATTGCAGTTAAGATCAAGACAAGTACCTACCGTAGTTGCATCTACCGTTAAAGGTACATTCAGGCGTTTTGGTCATATATTCCGGTTATCTCCGTTATAGTCAAAAAAGTGTTTTTTTGTCGGAGTTATAGAAAACTTGGTTGAGTACCAATGATTCGCTTTCCATTAGACGCGACGCGAGACACGCAGGTTACTGCTAACAAATAACAGTTAAAAAGTGTGTAATTTTTTGAGAAAATTTTTAATAACTTACTAAATATGCATCCTAGTGAAAAACAGTCTGCAGAGAAAATATGTATTTTAACATACTAAATAACTTTGTAGAACATTTGAAAGTAAAGAAAAAATTATTTGTAAGGTTATTGAGCAGAATTGATTTTTAGGTGCTCTTTTTAAACAAATCATTATATGTATCTCAAAACCAGTAAGAGACATTGACTATATTCGGCTTAGTTGCTTCTTTTTGTGTATTCTACAATCTTTTTGAACAAAAAAAAATCGGGACCATTATACCTACCTAAGTTATTCACTAATAGTGCAATGATTTTAAGAAGTTGAATCAGCATTATTCTGGCCTCATTTTGAATCGTTTTGCCTATGGAGGACAGCTGTTAAAATATGTTTTTTAATTACTCACCAGTCACAGTAAATAGATTAAAAGCTTGCGTCGCAGTATTCGATTCAAAATAACATTGTCCAATTTGCGCCATATTTTCTGTGCCTCCCTTATTAATACTAGTAGAAGCACACACAAAAAAAAATACACTCCATCTTCAACACCAATGTGACGTGCTTTTTTGCTTCTAGTCGCTAAAAATAACCTAAATCGTTGATAGATATGAACGAATCCAAACCATCTTGTACCGGGCTGCTGCTGCTGTGCAACCCCAGGCTCGTGAATGCAGTCGGTCGAAGAGAGTAAATATTGCACCGTGGTGCAGCCGATTACGGCAGTCTCTTTGTTGGGGCAATGTTTTTTTTTTAAATTTTATTTTCATGTCTCGTTTCTTCTACATTAGAACACGTTTTGCCTGACAGGGCTGCGCGCGGCCACTCTGCCTGCACGGAACGACACGGCACGGCCCGGCACAGTCAGTTCACAGTCTCGCGAGTCGACGTCGACGAGATGTGTGAAGCTGGCTTAGAGCGGTTCTTTGCCTTCGCCTTTGCCCTAGCGTGTGGAGTTATTGCATTGCATCGGGCGAGAATTTTCGGATTAAAGCTATGCGGGACGAGCGCAAAACGTTGTTGCAGCACTGCACTGCACTACATCGTGCCGTCCGGTCCGTGATGTGAAGAGTGTAGTAAGGTAATAAAAAAGGTACGGCGATAACCAGCGAGCAAGAGGGAGTGAAATGAGTGCACTACTACCTTGCCACCATTGCGGGACCAGCCAGCTGAATGGCTGATTGTGTGGGAGGTAAAGTTAATCTTTTTCGTTATTTTTGTTGCTGTATTTTGGAAAGAATTTGCAATCATCTTTTCTCGTCCGAAGGACCGAATGCCATTCTCAAGAATTAATGTTCAAGTTTCAAATTACAAGTAGGTGTGATGATTTTAAAACGTTAACCCAAGGTTGAGAAAAAAAGCGCTGCATGCATTTAAAACCCGGAAGAATAAATAGGTACTTTATCGCAGTACTCTTCCATTGGTAACATGTAAAAGCAATCAAACTATCGAGAGCAAAATACAGAATATTGCAGCGTAGGTGAATGGTTTGGTATTTGCGTTGTTTCTCTCTCATTCGCTCGGTCGCTCGCTCGCTCGTTCGCTCGGTGCCAATATCGTGCCGATAGCGAGAGTGTTTATCATATATCGGCCGTCGCACAGTGATCCGAAAAAGCAAAATGCTGGTATGAATCTCATTTTACAACTATTTTAATATGCAATTGGACTCGAAATTGAACTTGAAATTGGACATTAAACTAGACTTGAAGTTGGACATGGACTCGATGTTGGACTTGAAGTTTTACTTAAAATTACTACAGGCATATTTCGTCATACTCTCCCACACGTGTAATCTCTTTTCTGTTCCATTTTTTTCTAAATTTTCGGTCACGATTTTTTCATATTTTGTTCCGTTTTCCTTCTACTTTTCTTTCCGTTTTTCCTTTTTTTCGTTCGTTTTTCTTTTTTTTGTTTCATTGGTCAGTTTTCTTTGTTTCCTGCACCATTTTTTTCTTATTTTCAATTTTTCCATTCATTTTCTTGTAAATTTTGTCTCTACCTTTTTTCTTTCTTTCGTTTCCAGGTTTTGTCTTTTTATAATTCCTCTTCCTTTCGTTTTTCGTCTGTTCTATTTTTCCTCCGTTTTTTCTTCTTATCTGTTTTTGGCCTCCTTTTTCCCTACGCTCTCCATTTTTCCTTTTGTATCCCGTCGTCCCGTTTTCTGTCCCATTTTCCTAACCCATTCCCAATTTTTCCCATATCTCTCTTTTTATGTGTCGTTTGACTTCTTCCCGTTTTCCTCGTTTTTTCCCAGCATTTTAGTTTTGGTCTTCTTTTGTCTTCTTCGCTACTTTTGTTTTCCCTTTTCTTGTTTTCTGTTCCATTTTCCCTTTCTCGACTTGTTTTCCCCTTTTTTTGTGCTCTAGTTGACACTCCTCTTCCCTCTTGTCTCGTTTTTCCTTTTTTGTCCTTGCTTTTTTCAGCTCGCTATTTCTTTTTTCTAGTCCCGTTTTAAGTCTTTTGTCCCAGTAACTGTTCTGTTTTTCCTCCTTTCCGTTTGTCTTCCGTTTTTATTTTTTTCTTTGCATTTATCTTTTTTATGTTCCTTTTCTCAATTTTCCTGCTCCGTAGTATCTTCTTTTCTATCCCGTTTTTTCTCTTTATTTATCCAGTTTGTCCTCATATTCTTTCTCATATTCCTCGATTTATTTATTGTTTTTCCATGTCTCTCATTTTTCTTCTTGATTTTTCCGCGCTGCCTCTTTTTGTCCAATCTCCCCCTCCCCCTGAAAAAACCATTGCACGAAAATAAAAATTAATGCAACATTACCATACAAAATACAGTAAAAACAATTAAACTTATTGCCAGAAAAGACAAGCGAACCATCAAGCTAATTGTATTCCACCATAACTATGATGGTTTTGAGAGATTCTACCATATAAATGACGGGTTGTTAAGGACATAACAAATATTTTATAAAATTTTTGTCCTTCCGGTGTTCGGCCACTGAGGGGTGGGGGGATGGTGATGGGCGAAAAAAAAGAAAGTGAATTTTTTAATCGAGTAAAAAAAACATGGATTTTAAGAATATTTATTTAATGTTTAAACGTGAAAACCGAATCTATTCTTGCTTGTAATATATACGTTATTATTTTCTATGCAAAAATATACGAAGAAAGACAAAAACGAAGGAAAATTTTTTTGGACGATTTTCGGAAATTCCATTGTTCGAATTTCCATTTCTGTTTCGTGCTAGAAGCGTTAATTCAACTCGGAGACTCATTTTTCGAGTTTTTCAGACTGTAGAGCCTACAGACAATTGATTTTATAAAAAGAAATTTGACTCATATCCTACAAATTTTTTTTTTGCCCCCCGATTTTTCAAGCCAATTTCCAAGGGGGGGGGGGGGTTGTGACAAAAACTTTAAATATGATTTGCAATGGCCCAAGTATCTCTTAATAATAAAAAAAATTATATTTTCGCGAACAAAAATTTTCAACAAAACAAAAAGTTATTGCCCTTTTATGGTAATTTTTTTAAGCGAAAAGACAAAATACAACTAAAAATGGGTAATGAAATATGGCCAATTCTGTTGGATAAAGTAAGATACAAAAAATAAAAAAAGTTTTAGACGCATTATTTCTACTACAAAGTTTAATGTATTTTTTTCGGACCAATTTCGAAAGCAGTTTATGGGCACAAAACAGGGGTTCTGTATTTAAAAATGTATTCACTGCATTCTTCTTGCCAATCAAAACACAGCGAATATATGTTCATAAACAGAATTTTTGTTTTAAGCTAAATCAAGCTTTTGAAATGTACAAAATCAATGACGAGTAATTTCACCTTAAAGGAATTTGAACATCGAAAACAGACACTGATGAAACATGCAAGTCGTGAATAAAATCAATAGCGGAATTTGTTTGTGAAAAAAGTTTCCTTTTTCTTTAAGGTGAAATGAGTCGTCATTGATTTTGTACATTTCAAAAGCAGTTTTTTTGTCTGACGGAAAGTTAATGATTGCTCATTTCCGGGTAAATAATAGAAAAAAATTTCAAAGATTTTCATGTGACAAAACATAATTTTCCGACCTTTCGTTCGAGTTTTTTACCATCACTTAATTTAAAATGAACATAAATTGGCTTTTGATTGGACTTGAAACTGCTTTTGAAATCGGACTTTTGAAGTTGAACTTGAAAGTATTTTGGTTACAGACAAGGGTAAGTCGCTTAGAACATTGTTGCAGGCTCAATTTATGGAACAGCTTACCTCATTGATTACAATTGCGCTTCATTCATTTCACAGTTCATGGCACACTGTGGCCCACCTTTTTGACATTTAAATTTTGAAATGTTAGAAATTGACAGCCCTGCCAATGTTTGTTATTGTCAAAACGATCAAAACAGTCTGGTTGGGCGCAGGCGAGTTTGGCAGGTTTCACACGATCAGCACCTCAGCGGCACAGACTGAACAAAATTTCTATGAATGAGGTGAACGGAATGTTCTCAGCGACGTTTCCTTGGTTACATAAATTATTTTGTTTTCTATTAAATTTCAGTCTGGGCACGCCACTGAACGCCAGCGCTTTTGACCACCCGCTCGCTGTACCGACAGTCCACGCGAGATAAACGAGCTGATTGAAAATTGGCATTCCCTGCTTTCTTTTTTTTATTTATTGATGCATATTGACCCCAAAACTAAGATTCCCTGAGTTTTGACTCTAGGAAAAATAAATTGAGCCGTGGAGTCCAGTTTGAAATTTTAACGAATAACGAATTTTTGAAGTTTTCTGGTATTGCAGTCTGTTGGAAACTTTGTTTTGTCTCGAGATCTTTCACTGCTTGCTCTGGAATCCCACAAGGCGACAATCTCGGACCTTTAGTCTTCTACGTCAACGTTGTCAAGTTTCTTAAAGGTCCGTCAATTTCCCTACTTAAAAGTCAGGTCTCCGTTTGCAGAAGATTGAAATGTATGCAAAAATAGAAAATCTGTCCGATGTTACTGAAGTGCGATAAATGCGATGTTATTGCGTTATCCAGGAAACTAAATCTTATCGTCTTCAAGTACACGCTGCCTGTCGAAAACGACAGCATTTAGAAAGTTATTTACCAGTTATTTTTGTTGTAAATCACATAGGGAATTGTTATTTATATTTAAATATGTAATGTAAAAAATCTAGGTTTTAAAAAACACATGAAATGAGCAGTTCTACAAATTCCGTAATTAAATGTTGCTCCATCTCAGAACTGGTTTTTAAAAGCTGCATTTTTTCTATTGTTCTCAAAAAATAAAATGAAAAAAAGAAAAATAAATGTTTAAAACATTTACACAACAAGGTTCATTACTACCTGCCATCCGCGGGGCTCAGAGAGAAGTGGGTCCGAATTTGGTTATAATTGGCTCTTACTATAACTTGGTTCGATCCACGGATCCACAGGCTTGGATAAAAAGGTAGGGTACACTACTTCTTAAGCGTTGCTTCAATGACCTGCCCTAAACTGATTTTTCGCTCTTGCCTCTTCACGCCGGTCCCATTCTGTTGGATCCTATCAACATCTTTGTTTCATTGCCTTTTTCTACCGTCCCTTACGTTAAAACCTATCGGTATAAAAATTTTATTATGTGTCTTCATTGAGGAAAAATAAGCAGTCATTAACTTTCTGTTTTTCTGTTCTGTTTTTAGAAATTTATTGGCTACATTCTTTTTGCCAATCTTCACAGTATTAACATTTCTCCTTAAAAGGCGAAGACAAAAACACGAGGTTGGTCTATCTTAATAAATCTTCAACTTTCTTCTACAATTTCGAGACACAATTTTCAAACATAATTCCCATGAAAATAAATCTATGTGTTAGCTGATGAATGTTTTCACCGACTTTTGCCGATCCCGGACCACTGTGCGCCAGCAGCCAGTGCTCGAGAATTCTGAGCGGCTTAGTTTCGGGAGAATTATCACCCGTCGTGGTTCCACTGTGGCTCGAGAGCGAAGCGGCCGCGGAGAGTCTGTACTGGCACCAATACCAAACAAACCGACCGACCGTGCCGCGGTACGATGCGGCAGTATCGAGCAAAATAGTTTTTTTTCCTATCACTTAATCTGATATCAAACACGTTGTGTTCGCTGCTGCTGCGACTATCAGAGCAGAGGTTGAGGAGTGAGTCACACACATACACACGTACACACACATTGCGAAAGCGGCAATCTTTCTTCTGGTGGTGGTAGGTAACATGCTCGCAGCAATAGAGCATGGTTATACCATTCTGTCTGGTATCGGACCGCTTCAGTATCAGAGCCGACATTCTCTCGTTCGTGTGTATCAGCGGTGTACTGTCTTTCTTGCGGCGTTTTGGGCTATCGGTCGTAGAGATTTGTGGCTGGCCAGTCTAGCGCGCGGGCAATTCGTCTCTCATTTCGAACCATTGAGGTGAGGCACCTCCTCTAGGTGTTTCGGCAGTGTTTCCCATCGTCATCGTTCTGTGTGCCGAGTTTGTATCGGGTTTGGTTTGGTTCATTGCCGTGTGTTTTTATTCGACTCTCTTTTTCGTTCCGTTCCGTTTCGGGCCTCTTATTTTGTGTGTTCTGTGTTGTGTATCCGAGTTCCCGGCACGGCACGGCCGCCGTCGTGTTGCTGGTGAGTTAGATATCTTCCTCCGTGCACTTTCTGCTGCTGCTCACTGCCGCAGTCAAGCCACCGGCAATCATCATCATTGAGATCATCGTCATTCTCATCATCATCATCATCTCCCCGAAACATGTATACCAACCGAGGGCTGTGTCGGTTCATGGATTCGAACTTTGATTCACTCTCCTCAGTTCAAGCGGCACACACTGTAGTGTGGATGCGCTTGTATGAGTTACATATTGCGGCCATAGTATCATCAGATGTTTTTCGTGAGAAACTGCAATATAAGGAATACCTACTCTGCTTTATCTGGAATCGTAGACGTCTGATTGCATGCGGAGAAATATCCGGAAACCGAAAACAATGTGTTCTATTCTGAGTAACTGCTCAAGTCAATAAATCTAGGAAATCGTTACTTTATTGTCTCAAATTCAATTGCTTTTTTAACTTGCAATGCTTGCGTTTTATAATTTACATTCTACCTATTTGCATGTGATAGTGTTGCAATTTTTAACGCCGTGTTCTTTCGATTCTATTCACTAGAAAAACACAAAAAAATCATGTTACCTTCCTACCTGCTTGACCCGACCGAGCAGCAAACGGACCTGAACTTCGTTCAGTGTCGATTCCCTCGATCCCCATTGATTGGCGTGATGTGATAACAGCCAGCGACAATGGCTTTCCGATACTGGGCAGCACACGGGAACGCCTTTGGGGTGTTTCGGTCTGGGCTTTCTTTCTCACCTGGTCGTTTATATGGTCTGCTAACCGCTACAGACAGACAATGACGTCGGTTCAAGAATGAAAACCTGGTGAAGGGACTGCTTGATAAAGGAGGGCCAAATGAAATGGGTTGTCGTATTTTTTGGGAAAATATGGTGTACCTGGAAATATCTGAGTGATTTGATAACGGAATATTAGGTGGTGATTGATATTTTTTCGGCCTAGGTCTAGTTCTTGTGAAAGAACAGTTGGTTTTGAAAAACAATAGATTAGTTACATTTTTGAGAAAATACTTGTAACATGTTAGAGTTGAATATCGGCAAAGTATTTTTTTAGCGAGAGAAAAGAAAAATAGGCTGACTTTAGAAACAGGTTTCCCGTAACCTACGTCAAGCATAGCCATAATTGATGAATTGGCCCGTCTCATGTGAGTAAAAAGTGAGAAAATATCCCTATTCCAACGGGTCAGCAATTATTTCCCTTATTTGAACCTAAACCATGATGTCTTGGAAGTAAAATAAGCCCTAAGATTTCGAATTTGGCAACAAATGCGTGTCGCCTATTGAAACCATGCCAAAATCGAGACCGTTTCTTGATCTGATAAAATTGAATAGAAATGTGTCAAAAATTGAGCAATTTTCACTAAATACCGATTTTACAATTAAACGTTTTATGTTTAAATAGCCCAACAAGAGTTGCTGCAAGTCTTGACACACTGCTATGAGACGTAGTCCTACGTCAATAAAAATACAACTATCACAACTTAATGAGCGCTGCGACTACGTGATTTTTTCGTTATTAAGAGCAATTATGCGAAAACTACGTGATATTTAAGCATATATTTTTAGAAGTGATACACAGTAATGTTCCGATTTTGTCTACCCCCGATTTTATTAGCTTTTTATCCGGATTTTGTCAGCCTATAAATTTTGTTTAGCTTTTGTGCTTATAAACATGATTTATAAAACTTTTCAGCCTGCTTGAAATTATTCTGATTCTCTGGGAAGAGTTTTTAATTAAAATGATGCCTTCTTGCGAGTAATTCGGGGTCAAAATTTGAATATTTTTATAGTAAAAGTTCTATAGTTCCCAAACAATCAAAGGTAGAGGTATACTATATTCAGCAATGTTGCGTATTTTTACTATTTTTATAACTTTGTAGAACAGGAAAAAGTCATACAACAACTACAAAAATAGTTAAAATAGAAAAACTGATTTTAACGATTTTTTATTTATGAAAAATAAGATTTTTCTGTCTTTGCTGAAGAGGTAGAAGGAATTTCTTGTAATAATATCCTTTGCAGAACACATCAATGTGTTATATTGAAACTGAAGAAAAAAAACTTTTTTATTGCACTTTCAGGGGGATTAATCAAAGTTTGAATTCCGCTGGACGATACAATTTTTTATTTTAAGAAACTCTTCCGAAGGTCCAAAGCTAATGCGCACCAAAAAATGTTCTGGACTAGTGTGCTGTGCCCGGTTCACTGAGCTTCACTGAGCCAAAATCAAATCCCACTGTATTCGTAAAAGTGCCTAACTATTCCTCATGTACTACAGTTTGCATCGATATTTTATTAAAAATTATGGTTTTATATGAAATCGTTTGCATTAAATATAACATTTCATGCATTTTGAAGAGACCTGCTTGGTGCACATTCTTTAATTACACCACCTAAACTAAGCAAAATTTGAAAAAGTTATGCAAAGGGCATCTATAGAACTAGTTATTATCTATTGATTTGCTAAACTATGTTTTGCTCTATGCTACGTAATTACGGTACACTCCCGGTTTACACCCATTGGTGCATGAAGAGCGCTCTTTGAGTAGCACTCAATGTAAACTTAAATTATTTTAATACTAATTTTTTAACGATCCGTCCAGGAGAAGTAGATGAAAAATAGCATACATCTAAGTATTCTACTGCCTCACAGAGCAAAATCAATCAGGGTGGAACTACCTGGAAAAACCTGGAAAACCTGGGACTGTCAGGGAATTTGAAATTACCTGGAAAAACCTGGAATAATCAGGGAATTCTTAAAAGA
This sequence comes from Sabethes cyaneus, assembly GCF_943734655.1. NCBI lineage: Eukaryota > Metazoa > Arthropoda > Insecta > Diptera > Culicidae > Sabethes > Sabethes cyaneus. Next base: position 246,734,206 of record NC_071355.1, on the reverse strand, counting down.
ATCAGGGAATTTTTCAAACAACCCCAATGATCGATTCATTGAGTAGTCAACAAGCGATAGATTGGGTTATCGATAATTAGCTCAGTGTTTTGCAAAGAGCATTATTCTACGAGGCAAGCGAAATTAAAAATTAGCTCACACTGCATTTTTGCATGGCTTATGGCTCGAAGAACGAAAATTAAACATACGAACATTTCCGCGTGGCTGGCAGGAAAAGCACCACGGCGGGTTCGAGAGCTAGCCGTAATGGGCCCTAAAACTCCGCTTGCGCCTGAGTTTGCGAATAAACTTGCGCGGGAAAAAGGACAGATGAGGAACTCACGGTAGGAGAGTAATTTGCTGGTCGGCAGAATAAGAGAAAGTGATTGAAGAATTCGCCTAGGGAAATAGAGTAGGTAGGGAAATTTTTCTCAATACCTCGTAGATTGATAAACAATTCAAATATCAATGATCGAAACACATTTTCAGTTAAAATTATATCGCAATATGAAATCTAGAATTTGATTAAACACCGGGAAAAACCTGGAAAAATCAGGGAATTTGGTTTTTCGTATTCAGTTGCCACCCTGTCAATGCAATAAAACACCCATGTCTTACGTACATTTTTCTTGGAAACTAAACAACGTACTGGAATAATTTTGTTTGGACCTGGGAGGAAAATTGGGTTCAAATATGATTAAAAATGGGTCCCATTATAGCTTGGTTCAATCCGCGGAGTAAAAGTAACAAACTGCTAACCTAGTTGGTGCTGGTTTCAATAACTCTAATTTTCCGCTCTTTCATCCTCACGACTTATCCCTCCTTGGAGATACTATAAAACAACTTTGTTTCATGACTTTCTTCTAGCAGTTCCTTTGTCTATTGGAGAGACTGTCGTTATAAAAAAATTATTCAAATATCTGACTTAATTACAAAATGTCACTATACTACAATTATACTCTGATTATAACATAGTTATTCAAATTTTCCACTAATACAAATTCTTCGCAGATACGTATTTCGACTGTTACTTACAGCCTTCTTCAGCACCGTGAAGGGGCCAGTTGACCCCTTGTTTTTTTGACTCATTGCCACATCGTTATAATACAATTCCGTCTAAACTATTTTTATAAGAAAATAAGATGGTTCTTATGGTGTACTTGGTTAAAGAACACGCTCAACTAGAGATTGATAGCTGTGAGTTCGACTCTCACCTTCGCTAAATCTATATTTTTGGCCGAATATTAAGAATTTTTCAGTTCGTCTAAATCTATAGTTTTCGCATTAAGCATTTATTCTTCCCCATAAGAGAATATACATTAAAAACAAATATTCGTAGAGTTCAGTCGATACGTTTAATGTTAAAGAGTTAAAGTTAATGTCGGGCGTATAACATAACCACGCATCACATCTTTATTGATTTCAAAGCAGCATACGATACAGTCGATCGAGACTAGAGTTTCCGGATTAACCTATGGCACTCAGAGCTAGATGGGATCAAGAGATGTGTTTCATGCTCACTCACTCTCGAGTCCCTTCGTGACGCGGCGAGGGTTGAGACAATGTGACGGCTTTCCTTGCATGCTGTTCAAAATCGCTCTTGATGGGGTGATACAATGAGCGAGCATCGAAATGAGAGACACGATTTTCACTAACGGTAGCCAACTCCTAGACTTTGCAAATGACTTCGATATCATAGCCAGGAACTCTGCGATGGCTGAGGCAATCTACGCCAGACTGAAAGCGGAGTTTAGGAGGATTGGGCTTACAATAAATCCGTCGAAGATACAAATACATGAAAGGAAGAGGCTCAAAGGAAGCAAACGCGTGCCTCCCACGGACGATAACCGTTGACGGCGATGAACTAGAAGTCGTAGATGAGTTTATGTATTTGGGATCGCTGGTAACTGCAGACAACACTAGTAAGGAGATCCCGCGACGCATTTAAGCGGGGAATCGGGCCTACTTGGCCCATCGCATAACGCTACGATCAAGAAGCATACGCCGCCGTACAAAGCTGACAATATGCAAAACCCTTATTAGACCGGTAATTCATTATGGACTTGAAGTTGAGACGCTGCTCATGGAGGATATACGCGCCGTCATGTTCGAGCGGAAGGTACTGCGGACAATATTTGGCGGAGCAAAACTGAAAGCGGACGGGTATGAATCATGAACTACAGGCACTAATTCGAGAGATTCTCGTCGTAAATCTGGCGAAAGTCGGTAGGCTACGCTGAGCCGGAAACGTCATAAGGATGTCGGACGACAGTACGACGAAAACAGTTCTCCTTAACAACTCCACCGCCACCTGTAACAGAGGGACTCGACGTGTAAGATGGCTCGACCAGGTCTACGGTGATTTGCGACTTCTGAGACGACTGGGAAATTGGCGAAGAGTGGCCCAAAAGCGAGTCGAATGGAGACCAATAACTGAAGAATATTCTTTGCTGAAAAATGAACTCTAACTTGTTTTTTTTTACATTTTGTACTAAGGTCCTTTTTAATTTTTGGGCTTAAAACGGTCGAACGACTGATTCAAACCTCAGCAGTACGCGTGAAACTTGAAAATTCAGTGTTAAATCTGGAGTTCCTCGAGGCAGCAAAATGGAACTTTTGCTTTTCTTGTAATTTTGATTAATGATGTTGTGTTACAGCTGAATTATGGCTGCAAGTTAGTGTACCTGTACGCTGATTACCCAAAATTGCTTGATTTATTTCCTAAATGGAGCATATGAAAATGGCTTATCGGAAGTGTTGTCATAGACCAGGCGATCAGTCTTTACCGTACCGAAAACTAGCTACACTTTAATTATGCTATCGTTTGGGCTGCGCAGAGTGGACCTCGGTGCCCAAGCATCCATCAATTCAATGGATGCCAAATTTACATTTGGTATGATTTACCGCAAATCCGTAACTTCCAAGCCATCTTGGCAGCTTTGCTTTATCTCTACGTTTGGGAGAAACTTTAACGATGGTAACTGCCTTAAGTTCACACGCTGCTAGAGAACTCAGATGCTACGGATCGAATATGTGCATAGGAGATTTATTCGCCTAGTTTTGCGTCAACTGTCGGTAATTGTGTTACCTTATCAGATAGCTGCCGGTTAACTGTTATTGGCACACTTAAATTTCATTCGACGAAATAGGTTAGAATCTATTTTTGGATTAGTGGATTAGTTGCTTCGATTGTAGGGAAGGCTAGAATTGATGTATCAAGTTGAACACTAAGAAACAAAGGCAGATTAGAAAAAAATCTAATCGACCTGTTTTTGCTCTAAATTCAGATGGTACGCCTAACAAAATTACCGTGTTAACGTAACTGGTACAATTTTGCCTAATTGTAATTCATACGTATGTATGAATTGGGCGAAAAGCAAGATCATCCCAATGCCAGTATTGCTGGAACCGAATCCAATGTTCTAACCTGTCCAGAACTATGCAGCTGTGCAAAAACTGTATCCTTTTCCCCACATCGCTATAAGTCCCAGCGTTTGCTGTTTAGCAGCGTACCGTTGCGAGGTATAGGCACAAAATTAAAAATGCATGCCTACGGTTTTTTCTTAGTTGATCTAACACAAAACTTTCCTAAAAGTTTTCGTTTTCTATCTCCGTTGGAAAAATTGCGGGGTTCAAAGGATTAAAACTTGACTAAACAAGTGGTACAGTGACAATGGCGTCACTAAGAGTTCCCAAAGAGAGTAATCTAGCCAATACCCCAGAAGTTACAACTGAGGAACAGTTCAATGGATGTAGAATTTTTTATAGATTTCTTAAAGTGGTTGGTGGACTGTTTTAACCTAATTTTCGTACCCATTTGACGATTTAGTTCAGTTTAACGTTTTCTGTCGCATACGGAGCTATTTATAACTGATATATGCATTCTATATTTCAAGCTGCTTTGTTGATATACAGTACGTCAGTAATTGAGAAAAAGCATTTTTGTTTGAGAACAACACAATTCATCACAGATTCATCTGTGAAACGTTTAATTTGACGAGCGAAAATTGTTTCGAAGCACTGAAATGTTAAACATAAACGGCTGTCAACACCTCTTATCTCGACTTTAACACATACTGCAGTCATTATACCCAACAATTTGGACACAAAAACCCTGGGAGAAGGATCATTTTAGTGATTCCTATCAGTAGCCTGTAGCTACCGGGAGGAGAAATAGCTAGGCCATCATCTACACCCTGGAATAAAACTGTTATCAGCACATATCTCAGCATCATATAAAGACCCCCACCCAAAGTGAATATGTCTGTTCGGATATTCTTCCATTATGGTTGCCCGGACAGGGACAAAACGAACAGTTTCTCCCCTGTGGATTTCCCCGGCAAAAAACACCCTCATTCTGGCTGGTTCCTGTGTGTGAGCGGAAGGATGGTCGAATCGAAACTCTTTGTTACAACAAAGACGAAAATACGGGATGTGAGGTGTAAGACACACGCAATATGGCTACAATGTGTTTATCAGTCACAGTTTGATAACATTTTTCACAATCTGATGATGAGCTGGATATTTTCAATAAGCCACGATGCAACGAAACGTGTGCCCGAAATGCAGTTTCCGGTAGATTCTGGGTGTACATACATACCTACATACCGCTTGCACAGACAGATAGATATTTATTGACAATAACAGAACCAGATTGGAAAACGTGGTTGGCTCCTCGTTCGTATCTATTCCGGGCCCGGGATAGGTTGTGTTTGTGTCTGGCTGGAACTTGGAATCGAATCCAACGACAAAGAAAAATCTCGGGGAGTAAACATAATAACAATAAAAGCAAATACGAAACGTGAGATTATGTTTTTGCCTTTTTCTGCACTGCAATGAATGTTTACCGGATCCGATTTTGGAGCGCTACAAATGCCTAGCAGCTAGCTGAACGACGACGAGGTGGAGGGCCACGAAACAGAGTTTATTCACTTCTCTATACGTTGTTTATTGCCGACTAATATTTTAAACCTTACCAGAGCAGAGCAAGCAAGTCATCGTATCCTTTTCTCTGTTCGGTGGATCCAGCAGCTTGTTTTACCTTTTCTTGATTGACGACGATTGTAGGGTTCGAAAATCATCCAGCCAAAAAGATGCTCTCTCATGTTCATGTTCTTGCTATTCTATCGCTATGCTGTGTATTATACATACAAATAGTTGTACATTCTCTTTGCCGCATGTTTTCTAATTTAGATTTGTTTTCCTTCTCCATTTCAACTATTTCATTTCAGACATTCAGTAAGCCACTTACACAGGCACGCATACACCTGCCTCCGGGGTGGAAGAAGTGTGTGTTTATCGAGCAACAAAAAAAAGGTTCTACCTGGCTGGCAGTCCGTCGCTCGCTAGAGACCCGAAGAATAGAACTTGGTTCTCGTTTGTGGCAGCTCAACGAGGAGGACCATGAGAACGACGTGCGCAAACACACAAACACATCGACCGATGAGGCGAAAGGAGTTGTTTAAGTGATTCTGTTAACAATTTTATCTTTCAACGTGATTTTGTTGTTGTTGGTGATTTTAGATTCTGTATTTTTTTCTTCCGAGTGGCCTCCAGCAGTGTGATAGGTAGTGCTATATACCTCGAGATAAAGGTAGAAGAACCAGGAGGCCAGTGCCCCGGAGGCTAGATGAACTCCTGTGCTGAAACCGGGCCCGGATGTCGTCAACTGAATGTGTTTGATGTTACTGCAAAACCAAACAAGCATTTGGTTTCGTTTTGTTGTGTGGAAAATAGTGATTGCTGAAAATTGTGCTGTTGTTTTGCTTTCGAAAGCTGCCTGAATTGTTGTGTGCTAGATACGAGCCTCCAAACATAGCAGTGCGATTTATTTTAACGTGGAATCGGAGAAGAATCAAATCGATCCACAATGTGTAATGTACCGCCCAAGTTTTACAAATTGTGCCGCCTGTGCTTGACCAGCATCAACGACTGTGAGCTGAACGAGTCCACCGTTCTGGTCGGCGGTCGGCAGCAGCAACAACAGCAGCAGGAGAAAATCTCCCGCAAGCGCCAACAAAATGGCTCTGGTGCCGCCCAGGATCAAAACCCCACCACCAGTGATGCCGTTGGAGATGGTGGTGGTGGCGGTGGTGACGGCGGCGGTGGCAGTGTGGGCGATGCCAGTGGTTATGGTGATGTTTTGAAAAGCCACCAGCACGTGCGCCACCACGGTGCTGCCGGAACTGGTGCGGCCAGCAGTAGTGGCAGCAGTAGCAGCAGCTCCAGTTCCAGCTCTAGTTCGAGCTCCAGCAACAGCAGCTCCAGCGACGACGACGATGATTACGACGATGATGACTTCTTCGACGGTGCCGACGAGTCCAGTGTGGACCTGGCCAAGCGGATACGGACGTGTCTAGCGATCAAGGTAAGGGTAGTTTTTTTTCACGTTGCTGACAAACTAAACATCGTTGGGAAATGTGATTGTTTAGGGAAAACATAGCGCTTATTCATAAAATCTTATAACTATTAACATTTGGCAGGGTAGACTTCAGAGAAATTTATCGAGACGGAGGTTTGATGTTTTCCCGACGTTTCGACACTTTGTTGGTGACTTTTTCAAGAACAAAAGACGTAAATGATATTACATCTTGAAAAAGACATGCATTTTTTCCACGATTTCTCAGCTTCTGAAACATGGACGACAAATGCAGATAGAAACCAGCAACTGTGGGACAATCTTCATATGTAGAAGATAGAGGATATTCTCACGAACACGGTGGATACATAAGGCATGATATTTTATCATATTGGCGATACTAACGAGCATTTTCTTCTGAAGTGTTCGAAGGTTAAGACTGTTCTAAATTAGAATCAGAACGGTACAAAAAAGTATTAATATTTTTTTGAAACGGTGATTTTTACAATTGATGGACGGTAGGGGAAAGTAATTGAATTTTTTTTTGGGAAAGTATGGGAAAGAGTGGAAAGGAAGGGGGGTAATAGGTAGCTACGCTTAACAAGTTGTCGTTGTGACTCCAATCTTTTGTCCAATGCTGGAAGGTGCATGGGTCGAACCAAGCTATAATCTGAGATTATAACCGGATTTGAACCTAGAACACCTGCCAGGGCGTGTGGCTCGCTGGTACCCGTGTACATTTGAACCATAGAAGCACTGGAGGGTCCAGGGCTTCTACGAAACATGATGACAGAACTTTTGGAGACTCCCAAAGCAACAATGTGAGTTTTATTGTACTCTTAGGCGGTTTTCATGCCCAATTTTGGTCTTAAATGTTATCATAAGAGTGTTATAAAACCCAAATTGCTAATTGGGTCGTATCGAGAGATTGTTCTTACGTTACCAATTGACAAATAGATCAACAAAATTTCGTAGCTGCAGTCCTCTATGGATCTTACGACTAGGAAAAATTTCAAATCATTCGCATACAACAGTTTGCATTCCGTTAGAATAACGAAACACACATCATTGAAATATATGAGGAATAGTTACGGTTCTAATATACTTCCCCGTGGAACAACAGATTGATTGCCGATATTGCAGGACTCGGTAAAGACTAGCTTCACTGAGAGGTGCCGCTTCGTCAGGTATGTGTAAAGCCAACAGACAAAGTGTTCACAAATTCCTAGTCTGTAAACTTCCGTAACAGAATCAATCGAATCAATTCGATTGACAGTAGCTACCGTGACCGCACATAATTGCGATCAGCTCCTAATTCCGATCACTCAGCCTAAAGAGTCATTTTTTAGAAAATTGAGCCAAAATCTGTAGTAAATGAGTATGCTCCGTTATTGTGCTATGTGTTTATGTGTCAATTGTTGAAAAATTACTGTCTTTGGGGAACCGAGCACTTCAAAATAAATTAAATACGACAGGCAGTCGCAAAAAACGCCATCAAAATGTATTTTCTTAGCCGAAGTGCTAAGCGCACGATCAAATTTGCTAAGATCATAGCAGCTCGGAAACATATTACCTTCTTCGGTATTCTATCATAACAAATAGATACAAGCATATATAACCATTTTATATCATATTTGGTCGAAAATATGCTGAATTTGCGGAATTTATTCCATTAAAGTGATTGATCGGAATTATGAACATAACTTTTCTTTCTGCTTTTAATTCCGATCACTATATCAAAGTTATAAACTCTCAAAATGGACGTTAACGAAGTTGCTATTTGGGCTTTAGGATTATTCGCAACATGATAACATGGTGGAAATGTTGAAATCTTTTGACGTAGAACTACGTCTTGCGACAGGATATCAATCCAAAATTTGGAGTCAAGCCATCGTCACGAAAGAATAAAAAATTTTGAACGCTAATAGCACTTCGAATTCAAAACGGATTTTGATCATGACCGATGCAGCAATTGTACGGCTTTCTTAAAAAGATTGTTTGCCAATCACTATTTAGTGAATTTTTCCAGATATTTTCCGTATGATAGTCTTGCTTCCCAGGCTGTGGACAGACGGATCACTATAACACACGCCATTATTAATGCCTGTTTTCTTATTATAACATATTACTTTGAGGACTTTGAGTTTTCTCTTAGAACTTTGTTGATAGCTGGATGCGTGTGGCAGATTTCTATACTGATATACTCCAATTTTGGCACTGACTGGTAGAAATCTTCTTTTTTGGTATCACAAAATACCTCTCCTACCAAAAATACGCTCCAATTTATTAAGCAAGATAATATTATTATGCTGTTTGTTTTTTCTCACTTTACGCTACACATATATCAATATGGTGTAAAATTCTTTAATATTCGAGGTTTCTTCGCGATATACAGTCTAACGTAGTTCTACGCCAACTACGCGGTCATATCTGGAACACAACCTTTCTGATTTGAAGGCTGAATGTGGCTCAGTTCTATTATAATTGTAACAATTGAACGAAGATAAAAGAAAGGCAAGGTTTCATAATCCGCTTGTCGTGCTCTAATGATAATAATGACCATTAACGCAAGCAGAAGATGACTGGTAGGGGAATTATTGTCAGACTCTATAAACGCAAAACATTTCAGATCCACTTTCACTTTCGAATCCATTTGGTACAAATCAACAATAGTTTTATACTTTAGCAGCTAATCATGACGTGATCGGAATTAGATACACCTGTGATCGGAATTAGAATCACTCCTTAAAATTGATGATCGGTGCACTGATACATCATACTTTGATGCATTTTTTGTAACTTTCGGTAAATAATTTGGGCATTTTCATATTTTTCCATGAAACATAATTGAAAATACTTGCTAAAGACACATACCATGTAAATAAATGTCAAAGCTTTATTTTTCGGTGAAAGTTTAAAGTTGCATCATGCCTTAGGTGATCGGAATTAGGTGCTTTCACGGTATAAGGTCTGTTGATCTGAACAGCACCCTCCATATGTCTAAGTCAGAAGGAAGTAACCTGTAATTGGTTAGTACTTATAGAGCGGCTCGAAGAAAAGTCATATTGCTCTATCGAAATATAGCATGTCACTTTACTAAACAGTAGCTTACTCACGAGGGTCTCCAGTAACTTAGTACCAGTACACAAAGTTGTTTTATTCCACGGTAGTTCTCGACGTTGCATTTTTCTCCTTTTCTCAACACTGGATAAACATATGATATAAAACTATACAAGATGCTTCCAGAGTACATATAAATGGGAATATTACTGCAGGTGCTGATGAGGACCACGAATAGTCTATCCATCGCCATTCTCAACAATTGGCACTGCGTTACTTGACCACACGATTATATTTTACACAAGAGTTTTGGACTAAAACGTGTGAAATACTGTCCGTTGAAGAGCTGAAGTACCGAATGATCTGCCCCTGCCTTGTATTTTTGATGAGTGGACCTTTTTCAGATCAATCTGAATAGGATTGGCTTTTCAAACGAAAAATTGAGTTCGGTGGCGAAGTTCATTTCGGTTTGACTTGATACGTCAACAATGAACGATTTAGCACATCCAGGAGAAAAGCAGTTTTGTATACTATTCATGTTTCAAAGATAGAAATTATCACTACATTACTGTCTATAGGGTCCACCATTGGTCGATGCCCAAGTAACACGCTTCTACTATCATTTAGTTGAAATAACTTATGTATGACTTGTATTAGTTATATATCAGTAACTTCAACTATTCTATAACAACTATGCTGGTAGGGTGGTAGGAGGGCTCCATAGCCGCAAGTCTGCTTTGACAAGTGAATGGTCGTGGGTTCGAATCTTAGTAGAATCAGGCCATTCGATGTCAAGTGACTTTAGCATGATTTATTCTCAGGCCCCTCATTATACTTCCTTCATGCTGAATAATATATACCCACCTGGCAAAAGTGCAAAAGTCACTCTTATAGCTAAGGTGTTCTGGTCAGAGGAACGCAATGAGTCCTCACCCGGGACAGCTATAATATGGGATAGTGCTGGCAGTGAGGAATGAGTGGGTATTGTACAGCAAACTTTGAAGAAAGGGTAAACCCGATCCCACATGCTTTACTCACTTTTTTATTCCAAAATGAGGTTTCAACAAGACGGCGCTACATGCCACACAGCTCGCAAAACAATGGACTTTGGGAGGCATCTTTTTCAAGAACAATTAATCTCTAGACCTCTAAGTTGGTCGCCTGTATTGATTGTATGATTACGCAAAGACAAGACTCTCGTCAATACAGTTAAACGAGCAACTATTGAGGCCTTGGAAAACAGTATTACACGGGTGGCTGCCTGTGCAGATCGGGAAATGGATTCGACTGCCTCAAAACGAGGAGTTCGATTTTTACGATCGTAGCTAGAACGCCTCCCAATTGGTCTCGAGGTATGATGCCAGTCGTCATATGTTCGAATCTCGACTGGGAGAAGCTGTTAGCGTCAATGGGATCGTAGCAACTGGCCCTGAAATTGTCCTGTACTCTAACAGCTGGCTGCGAAGTCTGACGTATATGAACAGAAGGTTAAGTTTCGATAACCTTCTAGGTTATGCTTTGCTTTGCTAGTGCGGACAAATAACGACTGATTTTCAAGTAGGTACTATCTGCAAATGAGAGATTCTCTTCGTGTCTCATCTGTCTCCGTGTCAATTAGCTAGCTTGTGACGCCAGCAAACATTTCTTGCGCAAAAGATGCGTTTAAGTGCATTGTCTTGACGAGCGTAAGACAAAAGGCATGAAGAGATTTTCTCATTTGTAGATAGGACCTATTCAAACATGAAACCAAAAATATTAAGTTAATGAAAAGTTATCTGATTTTTGTTGAAAATCCATGTCCGCCGGTCTGCCAGAACAGAGAGATGATCAGAGATCACCACTGCCATCGGTTACCCGCCATGACTTTTAACTAATGGCTAAACTGCGTCTCGCCATGAGCCTCTGGGTCTCGCTCGTCTACGCTGTCATTACGGCTTCCAGTCGAGTGCTTCTTTGCAGATTTCGTTCACTCCTTTCCCCAGGGTGTTTCCGAAGGTTTATTAAAATGCTATTTGAAGCGTTATTTGAGGTTTTCTTTGGAGCTATTTTCTCCATGATATTTTTACTTTCCAAACACAGACGATGTGTTCATATACAGACTGGCTACTGTGAATCAATTTTCGTGCCTTGATTGCTAAGCTTAGGAATTGCAACTAATAAGAATAAGAAAGCAGACAAGACGTTCGGATGGGACAGTGCAGGATTGGATAGCATTAAAACGACGATATTACTCGTTGATCAATGCCAGTGGGAAGAAAACAAATGGATGTAAGATCTCAATAAACAGTCATGATCTTAACACAAACTAATTCAAAAAAAAAAGAAATTGGTATCCGATTTTTGTGCAACATGTCTTAAGGGAGCATAGTACTTTTTCAACTTAAAAAAATCGAAATTTTTTTTATTGATTATTTCGAAAGATTAGCATTTTGACCATATGTGTTTCAAGTCATTTCAATGAATTCCAAAAATTGACAAAGTTACAGCTATTTGTACCGCGCATGTCTGGAGCGATTACACGGCGAATAAAAGTTCAACGTCGTTTTTCTCGAAACCAGGTTTTGAAAGTCGGTACCATAAATATCTCAAGAATGGCTCAAGCAATTCTCATGATTCTTTTTTTGTTTCAAAGCCAACAAAATTATCTAGTGTTTGACCCATCCTTTTTTCGATATTACAATTTTTGTATTTTTTAGAAATGTTTAAAGTCAATTTTTTCGGCTAAAAACCTTACTTTTATGTTTGAATGTCCGCCATTTTGTTATGCGTTCGAATTTTAAAAAAAGGATGGGTCAAACACGAGATAATTTAATATACTTTCATGTCGTTTTGGAATTTTTCAATTCGGATAAGACCCCCAGCGCCAATCCATGGTACCGCAAATCATGTTTTTTTCGAACGATCATGTTCAAGGAGCCGTAGGGGAGAGGGGAAGAGGTTCACATATGCAAACAAAATTGTAAATATTAGTATAAAGTGCAATGTTCGGAATGCAAAAAACCCGAATCGATTCGCTTTTCGCGTTATCGAGAATAAAATATTTGAAATTAGGCAAAAAATATGGTGTTAAAAGTACTATGCCCCCTTAAAAGAACCAAATCAGATTGGGGTTCAGTAAACAAATATACCAGTAAAATTCGATTCCACTTCACGGAGACATTCCGTGTCGTTGTGGGTTTTTTTTACATCATAGGCATCAAATGAAATTAAGATAGTGCTCAACTAGCTAACTGCGTAAAAGTTATCACTTTTTTTCTCGCTTAATGAAAATTAATGTTGTTCTACTGTCAAGGGTGTTGGAACCGGTTGGATTTTCAATTTTCTCTATAAATATGGTAAATGTGTATCAAAAGACAAGATTTTTTAAGGGGAATTTTTGGATATTTGAAGCCAATAAACACTCCGAAATAGTCGCTATCGATTTTAGCGAGATCCGAAATTTGAAGTTTTCGATTTCTGCGAGAAATGTGACCAATGGGGTATCAAATTATCGGATTTCTCTGGGCAAATATCGGTTTGGGACAAGATTGATCCTAATTTAGCATAGAATATTTATCGATTTACTCTTCGAAAGCAATCTTGTGATGATTCGATCACGAAAAGCAGTGACTCTGTATGACCCTTGTGGAACATTAGTCGGCAGATGTTGATTGTATCTAATGAGTTTTCACTAAACGCTGTTTAGAACGTACTTTTTAGTGGCATTTCTGCACAGGTTTGTCAAGATCTATTTCGAATTTATTGCTATCAATATTTTATCCGCTGCCTTTGATATATAATCGGATTTGCCGTGTTATTTTGGTTTTAAATACCAACAAAAAAGTATCAAATTCCATCGAACATAAAATTTGTTTTCTCTCAAAATTTAATTGCTTCTGAAGAGAATTAAAAAAACTGAATGTTTGTATACGAGAAAGGTTGTGCTAAACAGTTCGTTCCAGACCAAAAGTTGGTTTATAGCTATTTTACTACGCCCAATAGGGCCCAGTCAGTGTGGAAGATAAGATAAAATTAAGATAAAATTAAAATGGTATTAAATGCTTAGCGTGTCTCATATACTGGCAGAGGAAGTGCAAGCAAGGAATGTTTTGGACGTTCTTCCACAGATCTACCGCTTAGTTGGTTTCGAGGTACGCTGCTGGCCTAACAAGCCAGTCGTCGTATGTTAGAATCTCGGTTGGGAGAGGTTGTTAGAGTCAATAGGATCGTAGCAACTGGCCCTGCAATTGTCCTGTGCTCTAACAGCTGGCTGCGAAGTCTGTCATACAAAAAAAGAGGAGGTCAAGTTTTGATAACGGAATGTAGCACCTAGGCTTTGCTTTTTTTAGCAAACAACTGGAGCTTTTTACCTATTTTTCAATAAAGTAAAAACGAAATAATTCATTCGTCAATTATGCTTTGAGTTGTTTTAATAGATGAAAATCAAGACAGACGATCGAACTAGTTTACCATTAAATAGAAATTCAGGGACTCGTCAAATTGACTGCTAGACTAGAAATTCACAACCAGATAAAAAGTTATTTATTTTCCGCTGGTGGAAATAAAAACTAAAATCTTAGTTTATTACGATCGAACCCAGCCAGCGCGTCTGCATGTCGAAAACTTAGCCAACAATATAATGGAAGACATAAGAAGCCATTTCGCTGACAAACCATCTCACGTGTAACACTCCCAATTACGTCCGGTAACTAGTCGGAAAACATTTAATCAAATCACAACTGCCATCAATCAAACGGAGAGCCGGAAAGAGCCAATAGTAGCGCAGTGTCAGTGGTCAGACATCGGAACATGCCAACTCAGTAAAAGGAACGCAAAACTTTCCTAATCAGCGTTCGTTCGAATAAAAACACTTCCCACGCGCCAACCCTTCACGCGTACAGCAACTTCGACTAACGTAACTAGGTGAGCCCAGGAGAAAACTTTCGCGCAAAGTAAATAAATGTATAAATCTTCTAATTTTATTTGCGCAATAAAGCTAGCTATACGCTGCTGCTGCACTGAACTACTGAGATGGTGGAGAGGGGCAATTCGAAAGTCCTACGATGCAGTGTTTGCAACTACGATTTCTTGGTTCGAAGGGCGGTCTTCCTGCCTACACATCAATTACAATCTGCTTGCTTTACGGCAGCTCTAGAGTAAACATGAGTCATTGTTTCGAGCACTACAAACAGTTACAATTACACTCAACTCTTAGATCGGTCCGAAAATAGAATATTTCACTGGAATCATTTAAATGAGTATGAAATATAGATCTGTTCAATCAGGAAACAATTTCTCAGTCAGTCAGTGCCACTTAATGAATCATCTCAAGCCAAGCTACCATCGGCCAAGCAGAGTCGGTGAAGTTTTCGTTTTCCCACAGTAAAAACAGCTAAAGCGAAACAAATCGAATGCGGAATCAATTCGTCAATCGCCGAAGCAGTCGGTCAGTCAGTGGATTGACCTTCCACAAACGCACTTCGTGTGCCCATGGGTGGAGGCCTTCATCAGCCTTCGCAGCAGCGCGTTGGTTGTCCGTGATAAATATTCAGTAATCTGCGTGTGATCCACAAAACTTCATTTCCTTCCGTCCTATCTGCCTTTGTCCTTCTTCTTTCTTGCCATGCAGTAATTATGAGAGTTGATCCAACCTACCTGAAGGCTCGATCGGATGGATTACTATTCGGTGCCCCACAGCACAAGTGGAGGTAAAATTTCATTATCATTACAACACTCCTCAAGAGTGTGGGCGGAAGCGGGGTTTGTTACTGACGCATACTGACACAACTCACGTACACGAACACAATATTGGCGTTGCTTGGCCGCGCGCCGGTAGTCGGTATGAAAGCCGCATTACTGTTGCGCGTCGTCCGTCGTCTTCAGACCAACCGGCCCGCGACTGGCTGTGTAATCTGATTTGATATGATTTGATTTGATTTCAGAATTAAATCATTTCCGTGTCGAAACTTCTCCACCGATCGTTGAATTGGCCGCGGCTGTGCTGTGCTGTGTTGGCCTGTACGTCGTCAGGTGGTGGTGGGGAAACGACGACACGCTCTGCAGCAATACGTTTTGTCTGACAGCTTTGTCCTGCCATGAGGGGGCTCCGAAAACTGCCACCTTGTACGTGCGAGAGGGCTTCACAAATTTTCTCGCGAGTCACGAGGAAATTAATTTGATTTATTCGATGGGATGTTTACTAAGCAGCTTAGCTCGACGAAACTGAACAATGGCTTTTAACCTTCATATTGTATGGAAATGCATACTCGAAAATATCGAGAGTCTGTTTATTTGTCAGTAACTAGCATCCATCTCATGTAGCACTAAAATTCTTATTTCCGGTGAGGTTCAACCTCCCGAAATAAATATTAGCAAACAACCACCCCAAAACAAAAAGCACAATTGCTCTCTGGAAGACCCGTCGACACACGCACATGTCGTAATCAAACAATATATGTAGACTATCAACGAGACAGGCAGAACTTTGACTGTTACGCACCGGATCCCGACCGACAGAACATGATAGAAGCGGATTCCATCCTTGAAACTTTCCCGATAAAACAACTTGGTTTGGTAGATCGAGAGGCGTGCTCGTAAAGAGGAAGAAACATTGCGCTGGCAGGATTCGTCGTCCCAACGCTCGGTCGGTCCAACAACGGGGATTTGTTTCTCCACAACTATTAAGAGCTTCAACCCAACAATCCTGACGCTACAGCAAAGGTCGCTTCGAAACTTACCGGGACACGGCACACAACACTGCACGCGGATGTAGATTTGTCTGCAAAACCCCTCTCGATTTCGCACAAATATCCGACCCCCGCTGTCTCCCGTTGGCCCCCTCAATGGTTTCCGCCAAGTAATTCCATCCGCGCACGCTTTCTGGTCTGGTGATTGCCTCCGTCGGTCGGTCGGTCGGATTTGTTGTTGTTGTTTGTTGTTGTTTTTTTCTCTCGCTACGCGACAAAGCCCGGTTGTGTGGTGCGTCAATAATAATGGCCACAGGCTTGAACCTTTGCCATGTGCCATCGCTTTCGGGTCGATCATCCGGCCGGCATCGGCAGTGTCGTCATCATCATCCATCCCGACCGACTGGATCTAATTTTTTGTTGTCGCCTCTTGCCTCCTGCTGCTGCTGTTGCCTGGTGCTGGTGCTGGAGCTGCTGCTGCTGCTGTAGAGAAATGCAAAGAGGTCGCGGGGTGACGATAAATAATATTAGCTTCCTCGAACCGGCGGAAGGGCGTAGCGAGCGAGCGAGTGCAGGCGGGAAAAAGATACGATGGCCACAGTACGGAAGCGGTTCCAGCGCAATCCGTGTGACGTTCAATATGTGCGAGTGTGTGTGTCCATTTTTTTATATCGAGTGCCGGTGATTGTCGGCTGGCTGAATAGACGCTTCGACTAATGGCTTAGCGAATTCGTGTTGATCGGCGGTTGTAGGTGAACAAGCGTGCGTGAAACGGCAACTGGCGGGCGCGGCGACGCACGGGACAGGGAAGAATCAAAATGTACCGTCAAAGCTTGAAGTGCGTGCCGTTGTTGTCAGCCAGTCAGCCAGTCAGTCGATGCTTGTACCTACAGCGTATTATCGCCGTCCTACGGGGGAGAAAGCGGAATGAGAATCGATACTGTTGTTGTTGTTGATTCTCGATATTGATTATACAGTCGAGTTTTTGCTTTCTGGTGCAACGTTTTTTCTTCTTCCGCTGGCAGTTTGTGCAAAGTGGTACAGTCTGGATTCGATCAAAATTGTTTATCGATAAGCAGATTCAATTTAAATGGAATGAAATAAAAACCGTGCAGTAAAACTTTATATCGCAGCCATTTCATGCATGCTGTTGGAATATTGATAACGAGAGGAAATTGTTGCTATTACTTTCCCAAGTTGCAATAGAAATCAAGATATTCAAATTATTTTCATAAGCAATGAGTTTTATACGTTTTCACAATCACAAATTTAACATCTTTTAGTTGAGCATTAGTGATCCAGTTGAAAATTGTTGATGCTAGGATGTACGCAGAAATTACTTTCGCGATTAGAGATTCCAGTACACCGAACCACTTAAAAAAGCATGAAAAATATAAAAGCTAATCGCAATATTAAGTATCAACTGGGTTTTTTGATGGGACATAAATTTCATTATTACTTCTAAGACTGCTCCGCAGCTCCGCAGGATATTCAATGCCAATTCGAAACATTGTAACTGGATCTATTTGCACTAATCAGAGCCGGGGCATGCCAACTCAGTAAAACCAACGTCAGACTTTCCTACCGAGCTTCGTTCGAATAAAAACACTTCCCGCGCGTAATTCTTTTACTTAATTAGTATTCATCTGACCTCATTAATGGTAATCACCAGCGTTTGTTAGCTTCCATACAGCACATACATATATTTGTAATAACTCTAATTTTATATCCATTCTCAAGTCTAATTCGAACTTTGATTGTAAGCCCAACTTCAAGCATGATTTCAAGTCCAACTTCAACACTATTTTCAAATTTTATTTTTGGCTAAGTGATGGTGGAAAACTCCAAAGGTACATCTTTTTTTCGCGTTATCCAGCTGGTCATTTGAAAGCGTATAAAACTCTATGCCGGGTTCTTTTGTGTTGTCATCATCAGAGTATCGGGAAGACCTCAAACACCGATTCTACCTAACGAGACAGGCCCAACGCGGATTTCCCGAACTGTCTCTGAGATCTCTCTGCCAAAGGCTGGAATGTCACTTTTTAAATATAATGATAATGATGACGTGAGGAAAAATGTGCTTTGCTCTGGTCATTTTGAACTACTTGTCTTACAACTCAGCAGTATAGTCCGGAAACGGGGGTTCTCGTCAGCCCCGCCTAACACCGATTGTCCTCAACTGCGCACCCACCGTAAATTTTCCAACACAAACAAATGAATCAACAGGTAGGCAAATCTCGGACCATCAATAGTTATCAACTAATCAGGGTTCGGCCGCTGGAACAAATTTCATCTTCCATCCCCCTGGCATTTATGCACTGTCCCCAGATAGGTCTACAAAGAAAATGGAACGCAGCACGACCTGGGTGTTCGCGGTAGTCGACAGAAGTTTTAAACCCTAGAGTCGCACCCGCCTCGCAACCTTCAAGACCAAAGAGCTAGTGCGCAGTATTTATAACGAGAATCCGTCACCAAACACCAAAAACCGACCGCTGAAATATTATTATTGTGACTTGAATGTAATACAGTATAAGAATTGACTTAATTTTTGCATCAAACCGGGCCTGGTATTCGGCTTCCATTCCCTTATTAACCCTAAGCCCCCGGCCGACCCAGTCTATCCGACATTTTTTGGAGATATTTGTGATAGCTGAGATAAATAGGGATGTGCCCGAGAAACATTATCAGAGATCCCCAAAACAACGCAACAATCACGTTTGGTAATTTTTTACCGTGAGTTCCACTTGAAGTCACAAAAGTATTTTAACATATATCCTCCTGATAGAAACGTGCCGCTTTTCATTTACTGATTAGTTAAAAAGCCCTACACCACGTCTAGATTCAGTTTTATCGTAGGGTGAAAAGTCCAAAGAAACGTCGGGAAAATATGTTCTGTCAGGTAAAATTTTTTAGATATATTTTTTTCTTATTTGTCAGTTTCTAATATTTTAATGGTAAAATTTTTATGATAACATTTTTTATTGTTCCTGATCTGTGGTCAAAAACCTCAGGTTTTTCTGAATATTTACCTAGTTCTGGCATGAGAAAAGAAAAAAAACTAGCATGAAAAAAAGACAAATCTTGAAAAATCTTGATGGGGATGGGAATGAAAATGGGCTGTAAAAAAAGACAAAAGTGAAATGAAGAAACCGGGGAAAAAAAGAGAAGAAAACAAGGCAAAAAAGGAGAAAAGGAAGAAAAACGATAAAAAATAGAACGAAAATGAGAACAAACTGGAAAGAAAAAGAACAAAAAAGAAACAAACAAAAAAAGGATAGAAAATTCGAGAGCAGGAAAATTGAGAAAACGAGAATAAAGATGAAAATGAGAGAAAATGCAAACATGCTAAACCAAAAGACATTCCAGCGGTACGGTTCCAGCGACACTATTCCAAATATGTAGATCGGTTCCTGTTAAATCAAATCCCTGGCATTCTAGTGAAAAATGAAGTACTCTTTAAACAACTATTTTACAAAATATTTGCCAAAAAATTGGTGAAACGGGAGGCGAATTACACGATAACAGTGGGTGCTATTTGTGTCCCGTAACGCCGGAATGTGTCAAAAACAGAACGTGACAGGAAAAGTGGAAAAGCAGGACATAATAAGAGAAAGAACGGAGCAAATGAAAACAAAAAAAAGGAGTTAACGGGACAGAAAACATAAAACAAGAGTGGAAACGAGGAAAAACGGGCCTGATAATAAAAGAAAAAAGCCGAAAACATAGCAAGAAAGAGAGAATCGAGTGGAAAATCAGGGCAGAAAAAGTCGAAAAACAGAACGCAAGAGGAAACAGCTGGTAGAAAAAAAAATACGTGAGAAAAAAGGAGGGGAAACGAGAAAAAATAAGGAAGAGATTTCGTTTTTTTTTTCGAGACAAAAAACAAAAAAAGAAAAATCGTGGCACAATGGGAATGGAAATGCCATTCAAATAGAGACAAAGGTGGACAAGAAGAAAACGGAAGAAAAAACAGAAAACGAGGCAAAAAAAGGAGAGATGGACAATAAAAAAGAAGGCGAACGGCAGAGAAAAGGAAGGAAACGATTCAAAATACAACGAAAATGAAGATAAACTGGAAAGAAAAAGAGAAAAAAGGGAAAAAAGAATAGAAAATACGGGAGTTGGAAAATTGAGAAGACGAGAATAAAGATGAAAATGAGAGAAAAGAATGAAAACTGGCTAAACCAAAAATAGAATGTAACAGAAAAGGTGTAACAACAGGACATAAGAAGTAGAACGGAACAGATGAAAACAAAAAAAAGTTTTAACAAGACAGAAAACATCAAAGAAGTATGGAAAGAAGGAAAACCGGGCCTGACAATAAAAGAAAAAAAAGAGAATCAATCGGAGCAAAAAAGAGAGAATCAAGTGGAAAATTAGTGCAGAAAAAGCCAAAAAACAGAACAAAAGAGGAAACAGCTGGTAGAAAAAAAGAAAAAGGGAAGAGGAAAGGATGGGAAATGAGACAAATAAGACTTCTTTCTTCTTTTTCTTCGAGACGAGAAAGGGAAAACAGAACGGAAAACAACCGAAACTAAAAAGAAAAAAAGAATAG
Organism: Sabethes cyaneus; assembly: GCF_943734655.1. NCBI lineage: Eukaryota > Metazoa > Arthropoda > Insecta > Diptera > Culicidae > Sabethes > Sabethes cyaneus. The sequence continues at coordinate 246,713,589 of NC_071355.1, read as the reverse complement.
CGAGAACAAAGAACAAAAAACCGATAGCAGACAGGAGGAAAACTGGAAAAAGAGGTCAAACGGGATTTAACAGAAAAAAGACGGGACAAAATGGGAAAGAAAAAAGTAAAACCGGTGAGATCAAGATGAAAAAGGGAGCCTCTAAAAGAGGAAAAACGGAACAGACGAAGACTAAAAACTAGCAGGGGGAGAGTTAGAAAAAAACGAAATTTGGAAACGAAGCGAAAACAGAAGAGAAGAGGAGAGCAAAGCGGGCAAAGAAAATAAAAAATTAGTGAAAAACAAGAGGAATAACAGGACTGAAAAAAAAATTGGGACAGCAAACAAAGAAAAAATAGAATAATGATACATAATCAAACTGGACAAAAAAGAAATGCGAGCAAAAAGAAAACAGGAGAAGGAAGAAGAAGAAAAATGAGAGCAAACACCAGGAAGATGGTACGCATAAGAAGACAAACGGAACAAACAGTTGAAAAACGGAACTGCAAAAGAGAAAAGGAAAGAGATCAAACGAGTGAGAGAGAAAGATGAAATATGTTGGTATGAATGTATACCATGTATGTATGGATCTACCTATGTATGCAAGAAGAATGACTGTAAAACTGACTGTTATAAGAAGGGCCAAAAAGGGTTTGGTGATGGACTTGTAAGCAGAGGCACTTACACACATTCCACGGATAGATAAGAATCCCTTGCAACATAAACATCCGGTTGCTTGATCAACGATTTCGCAGTACAAACTAAACTTGCGTGATGAGGAAAAAATGGAAGGGCGTGTCAAACTCCTATCGGGCCTTTAAGGGGGCCATCTCCCATGTGATTCAGGCAGATCAGACACGTCCGTCCTCCAGCCCTCCATTCGTTTAACTCCCCTGATCTCTGGAACATCATATGAATAGGTAAATTAATATTTACTGATGTGAAATGTATAATAATGGAGTGAATGAAATTTAAAAAGCAAAAATGACCCATAATTGTGTGTGATCCATGATTGTGGACTGACTGTAAATGTAAAATAAGTATATGTAAAATAATGAAGAAGAAATATATAAACATACTGATATTTAATTGGGAACACAGTACACAATAGTGTATATTGAGTATAAACGGGCAAAAATAGAACAATCTCATATCCAATATTCAATTTATTTTTTCCTATTGGTATCCATGTGCATTGTTTAAACTTGCTGCGGCTAAAGTTTTAATTGTACAGTAGGAGGTGACGAGCTAAAACGAAACAAATAATTAAAAAGACATATTTGACTTACCGCAAATTTGGCCGCGCGGCTCAGCCGTCTGTATATGGTAACCACGCGGCATCGCACCTCCTAAGCTAAGCTACTCAATAAAGTATTACCGGGTGTGGTCGCGTGGAGGCGCTAGGTAGCAGCTTGAGCTGGCCAAAGCTATGTTGGTCGCTTTCTCGTTTGCCTTCCCCATTTCATACCCGAGAGAAAAATGAAATATGTCAATCTAAATTTCAAATAAAACTTCCTGTTTGATTTCGTGTCCACGTTCAATTACAAGGATTGTTATTTTCGAGTTCAAGCCCAAATTCAGGTCTAATTTAATGCCCGGTGTCAATTCCGATTTCGAGTCCAATTTCAACTCTAATTTTTAATCCAGTCTAATTTCTTGGATTCTGATTAACCATGCCAAAATATTATTTTGGAAGGTCGGGTATCGGGTTCCTCACCTTTATTTATGTCTGGTCATGCCAGTTGGTTGTGGTTGTGATATGAGAGAACTGACACTAGCAATTTCCAGGAAATAAACTAAATCTAATTGATTGATGCCTTTACCTTAAAAGCACACTACCAAAACGTTCGTGGTGTGGTGAGCTAGTATCTTTCGCACTATGCAGATTGTACTGTTATTATTTAGCATTTATTTGACTTGTCGCCCTAAGAAGTAGCCTGATGAAGAAAATTTCTCTAATCCACTAAATTTTTAGTTACCGGTCCCTAATTTCTTAGACACGGTGTCCACCTGGTCTAACCATCTTGCTCGCTGCGATTCTGGTTGTCTTGTTCCTACCGGACTTGCAGTGAACACCTGTTATTGTCCGGCATTCTAGCAACAGGCCCTGTCCATCGTTTCCGCCCGGCTTTAGCCAGCTTTTAAACACTGGACTGAGTTTGACATAGAACTGTGCGAGTTCATGGTTCATCCTCATAATGAATCCTCCTCTGAACACAGCCAATTCTTGAAAGCATCCTGGAAAATGATGATTATTTGAATCAATCATTTTTCTTATCAACTGGTCAACTGTGCAGCATGTAGCGCAGAATTCCAAGGAATCATGTGGAACCAGAAATAATACCTAATTTCATTCAACTCTTTGAAACCAAGGGAAAGGAAGAAAGCGTGGATCTTCCGTACCAAACACTTACTACATAGATAATGAATTATTTACAGTTGTAAGGAGTATGTTTGATAATAAAGGTTAACTGATATTGACTCTCGGGGATAAACTAATGGCATTTAGACCACAAGCTTGGTTGCATTTGGCTAAGGTCAAGCGTCTTATTTCGTTATTTTAAAATAAATATTAGTTTAAATAATATAGCACTTGAAAATAATGTCGTCAGTTCAATGATTGCCCAAACTACTGTGGTACGATCAGGTACTCAAAACCACACGACGCCGAACCTCCTAGCTTAACTAATTAATTATACAAATTAGAGTATTTCCAGGTTTGGCCTCGTGGAGGCGCTGGGTAGGATAGGTACTTCGAAATGGTAGATAGCTTCTTAATTGTGCACCCTCCCCCTCCATACTCCTCCACCGAAGATCGTTCATAGCACTCGTCTTTCGAAAACTCCGAGCACGAATTTACCTTTAACTCAATCTTATTTGTCGAAGATCATGTCCCGCGCGTTGATATCCGCTCGTTTCATAACACCTTGTAGCAGGCATGAGAGACCGTCATCTCTACACAAAGCCTTCGGTATGATTCGAATAAACTTGACAATCCACCCGAAATCCGAACACAGCACTGTGTACCATCCATCGTAGGTTGAAACAGTTTGATGATTTTCCATTGCTCTTTTCGGTCGATGTTATCATATGCAGCCTTGAAGTCAACTAGGTCCTAACTGTCAAACTCTCATGTCCATAAAAAATTTACTAGAAAACTTCGCAATTTGAATGAAAAGTACATAATAAATAATCGATTAGAAGACACTGCAATAGACAACGTGAATAGAAACAGTTTGAGAATAAACAGAAAATAATTATTAGAAAAAATATAAAATCAATTTCAAAACCAAATCTAAATTGTTTTGAACTCATAATAATTGATTCTTGCTATCTAAATAAAACAATAGATTGAATCTACCACCAACCAAAGAAATCTTCCTGCTGTCGGATTCTACGGAAATCCCGTCACTGTGCAAGAAGCAACCCGCTGTCGACTGTCTGTTTGTACGGACCCTGGGAACCAGATCAAATCTATACTCACGCACGCCATGGTTCCCCGCAACGCAACCGGTGTGCGGTGGGTAGCTTCCTCCGTTTTCGCGGGACATCTACGTGTTCACATGGAGACACAATACGTGCATGCACACACTCACACATTTTCCGTTCTGCCCCCTCAAAAAAAGTGAAGGAAACGAAGCAAAAAAAACACCACGACAGCCACTTCTATATCATCTCGCGTTCCGGCTGATTTTTTCCTTCCTCAAGTGGGGGGTTGAGCGCGAGGGGAAACCTGAGATTATACAAGAGTACCTATGTAGCTGTAAAAGGAAGGAAGAGATAAATCTCATGCGTTTCGAAGCACGTTTATTTTTGCTTCAATTTTGTCTGTCTCCGAAATCGGTTCGAAATTTATTTGGCTAAAGTTACACAAATTTATCTCGTTTCATGTTTCTGACTGAAAAGACAAAAAAACTTGGTGATTTCACCGTGCGCTTCAGTGTCTTTTGTTGGTTGGTTGGAAAGCTAATTAACCTAACTCATTAATACGAGTTAAAGTTAGTTAGTTTTGGGGTACTGGAAGAGAAAGCCCAGTTTCTTTCGGAGAAACTTCGTTAGTCCGAATTCAAAGTAATCATTAAGTTCACTTTATTAGGAAAATTTTCCTCTAAATTCTACCTCATGGGACCTACAAAACCGCGTACACTAACTTTGCTCCTGCTGAACCCAAAGCAACATTATCATTTTGTCAAACTTTCAACTCATGAAACGGGTGTTCAGTAAAATCACATACACCGGGTAGACGTCGAGGCGTAAAGACACCGGGGAAAATCCAGCAATGCCGCGACCGAAACGCAAAAGGGAAAAAGAGACACCGGAGAAGTCGCCCGCAAGAAGTCAAAACAAAACATATAAGAAAAACTTACATCCGGTCCCGGAGTAATCAATGAACGTGAATTTAAAGTAACAACTGCCGCTGCCACACCATCGTCGTCGTTTGTCGTTGTCTCTTTCGGCGGAGAGCTAGAGCATGAAGGAAGGAAGCTCAGTGATTGAAATCGGCTCTGGAACCCGGTGTGCTTAAGGTAAAGTGGAACATCGTCGACAGAATTGGATCGCGCCGGCTGGCTAACGATTTCTCCTGCTGATACTGCCAAATACGCGATCACCATCATCAGCTGCAGGAGTAACAGAAACAGCAACATGGCCATCGAAACCAGAATCGCAATTTTGCAGCGCGGGAGTCGTTATTTTCTGTCTTCCCCTGCTCGTTATCGCTATCCAGCTGCTGCCGATTTTCGTTCTCATCACCTTTCTTGGTTTCTTGAACTTTTGGCCAGCGGCTATCTTCGCACAGAGATTCTGCTTCGAGGAAATTCGTGCCATTTCACATGACTGACCCCCGCAGGTCAGTTCAAACAATATTCACTTCAGTGAGTGAGTTAGGTGAAGAAAATGCTGCAACTCAACACGGGGCAAGCTTGTGCTGAGGAATAACTTTCCCATTTTGTTCCGGAAAGTTTCCCAGCCGGTCGGTCGTTTATTCTCCTGAGCTTAGAATCGACTTGTGCGAAGTAAGTTTGTGATGTATGGAACAGTGTTACTTTTGAGATTTATTTCCCTACGTTGGACAACTGAATTGTGTAGAGTGGATCGTAAAGTTTGGTAGAAAACAGTTTCCTATTTCAACAAAATCTACAGAATTATTATATGGTAGCTTAAAACACTGCGAAAATTGAAACACTATTTCAACTTCTGAAACTGATAAAGCCTGCAAGTCGAGGACGAAACACGTATCTATCAAAATAATGAATAAATAAGGAAATTAAAAGGAAAAGTTTTATCTCTCAATTTACAGGTTCTAATAAGAAGACCATCAAAAGAACATTATTCAACCATTACGAATAATACTACAGCTGATTAGAAAGAAAAAAAAAAACAAATTGAGACAATTTCCCGCAAATTGCAAATTCATTTGCTTCATAAACAATACAATTTTAATAAATTGAAAACTCCGCACTTCCCCACCGCCCCTTAATAAAAGGTGGTCGGACCAATGTTAATTAATGGCTTGTTACACAAACCACGATTAGTTCCGCTATTTATTACAGTTATGCTACCACAAGGCCTATCCCCAAGCCCATCAAGACATAATAGGTCAAAAACGCCGCTATTACATTTGAAAATATAAAAATTATGAAAGACGCAAAACGAGGGCCCAGAGAACGCTGAAGGCGTTCTACTGACTCGCTGGTTGAATCAAACTTGAAGTGCTTTTAATAGTAGGAAAATCAAACTGAAATTGATTAAACTTCATTTGCGAAATGAATGAAACCGGACCGCCGCTAGATAAAATGATTCGACATAAAAAGGAATGACAATGATATTAAAGTGGTTGCAACGTGAATAGGCGAATAATTTGAGCGCATAAAAACAGCCTTCAAGAGGTGAAATTATCCTTTTGCGGAAATCGAAATTGTGGCCATTCTATACATATCAATTACGCAAAATAATCGTTTTCTAAGTTAATTTGAGGCCTACGGTTTCTTTGGTGAGAGCGTCTAAGTAGAATGTGCAATTTGAGGGAGAGACTTTTCATTTTAGTAGTTTTTTTTTGCTGTCGGAGGAAGCTTTTTTTTGTGCCATATAACCAGTGACTTCTCTAATGTTATAAGCACGTCCATGTTTTCTCCATAAAATTATGACTTATTTTCTATCGGCATTGTCTGTGTTGCTCTTACCGATATTTAGGTCGTAACGTTTCGTTTTGGTTGGCAGTTTTTGCGCTTTCGAAATATAAATGATAAGGAGAAGACGACTGATAACGTTGAGAAGATATAGGAGAGAGCTCGTACACCAGGGCTTCCACTTAGGTCCTCTTCTTTTTATTTTGTTGAATGTTCGAGGTCATCGAACATGTAAATTAAGAAGAACGTCGTTCGGTTGATTTTACCTAAATTGTGCATTTTTTTAAAAATGTTTTTTGATGTGTTGTCTCGCAAATCTCATATTTTTTAAATTTTGATTTCCAAATGCACCACACGTTGCAGATCCAGCCATTTGTGATACGATATGGCGGCAAACAAGTGAGAAAGATGTGAAAACTTATCGTGCAGATTATTTCAGGTTGGCTGCTTTGTTAATCATTATAATAATTCTTGACAGAGAAAAACAGAGGGGACAGAATCGATTATGGCAATATTTATATTTATACTCTTCTACTCTTCTTCTACCGCTTGACTCTTTGATTCGGGTTACGAACAAAAACAGTACCTACAGCTGACGCAAGTCAGTCTCGGCAAATACATCGTCTAATTACCAGACTAGCCGGTTTGGCAACCGGCAGGCAGGCAGGCACATGTGTTCTGTCTGCAAACCGTCCGTAGCCGTAGCCGAACCGTATCGTTTCATTTGGCATGGCAGCAGTAGGTACAAAGATTTCATTTTGTCAAAACGTAAAAACAAACGAAACGAAAGATATGAATATGATTTCGGTATCGGTGCCGAGATTCGTGTGCTCTTTTTCGTTATGGCTTCGCATTGCATTTAATGAAAAAACATTATTCATTAGAATTCAAGTTGGACAGCAGCGCAATTTTGTTTTTTTTCTGGGTACGATATGATGATAAAGCAGGTGGGAAAATTATTTTATGTCAAAATTTCGTTTACCTAAGATGCCCTGATTGCCAACCTGCAACGTTTTCATTAATGATGCGCTGTCTCATGGTGGAGCAATGCAAACAGACTTCGATTATTGAGTTCGACAATCTGGTAAACCGTACCTACAACAAACAGTAACGGATTTCGGAGCTACATAACCTTTGAGATATACATTCAATTCTTAAGAACCTTCGCAGAAAACTTTGGAACTATAATACCAAGACGTGAAGGCGAAAGAACGGAGAAATGAGATAAGGGAGGTTCGTAGTTCGTGACTTTTTGCCCAACTTGGATCCCGTAGCTTTGCAAAAGGAAAGAACTACGTTCGTAGGTCCTAATCTTCCGACAAAAAGGTGTTGCTTCCATTACACTCCCTTACCTAACTTCTCCACTATTTTCCAATCACATCTTGTCCCACCCTAGAGATACTATAAGACACCGTTGTTTCATTTACATTTTTTCTTCCATCCCCTATGTCTGTTGGAAAGATTATCGTTTGCAAAAAAATGCAAACAACAGTTTCTTTGCGTTCGCACAAGCAAAGTAATTGGGTGCCGTATGACCAGAATGCACGAAAAGACATGATAAAATTATTCTACATGACAAAGCTGGGCTTCATGTTACCAAAGATTGTGAAAAAGTCTTTGAAGACGCTCATATTTTACCGCAATCGCCGCATTCTACGAGTATTGCTTCTTCTGATTCTAATCTGACTAAGCTGGTCACCCCTTCATTTCTTTCGAAGAAGTCGTAACTTGGATCACATCAAAAGACGAAACATTTTTTTCTAGACGAAATTCAAAACTGGTGTAGAATATAGCAAGAAGCAGTAGCAATCACTTTTTTTCTGGTTCGATGTCCTTTAGGATTTCACCTGCATAACAATGATCCAATAATAAACTCGGTCCATGGCTGTCCTACTCCAATTTCTACAATGTCCCACACTTTCCAGCTAAAGCCACTAGAACTTAGGGTCTTGTGGAGTCCGTAGTAAGCATGACTTCCGGCAAGTATACGTCGGCGTATTTCTCTCCATCGTGGCCTTAATCAGTCTTGTCAGCTTCCTGGGATAGCCGTTTCCGTCCATAATTTTCCATAGCTCTCCACGGTCGATAGTATCGTAGACGACCTTGAAATCAATGAATAAGAAACAGTAGTAGAAAGCAATCGATTTAATTAATCTCTTGATTCATTTTGATTTAGAAAAATGAAAATGAGTTTTTGGCCTTAGAAAAACAGCCCACATTATTCTTGTGCTCCAGATATAGAGAAGTGCAGACAGAATGAAGAAAAAAATAAACCTGAAAACCTGAAAAGAAGAATAATAATAAAAAACTAGAATAGAGAGAAGAGTGGGACTAAATAGAGAACAAGAAAAGAAGAGATGTCGATAAAACCCTGCAGAGCAAACAGAAAAAATAGAAGGAATTGAGAAAGGAAGGACAGAATTTAGGAAATAGAATGGTAGCGATGGAAAAAATAGCATATCAAATGGGAGGGAAAGGAAATTAAGAAGAGAAGTTACATGAGAGAAAAGAGAGTTTGAAAAATTGACAAACGGGGGAGTGTTAGAATCCAGAAAAAGGGAAACAAGTGTGAGAACAATCTAACAGAAAAATGCTGATGGATTGCGGACTGAAGGACGGAAAATATGTCGTTACTTGATTATATATTAGGCTCTTTCTTTAACTATTTTTGACGCCTTCGTCGATTCGTTATTTGGGCTTCATACTTTTGACACTTTCTTCAATTTGTTTTTACTTTTTGACGCTTTCTTCGACTCTTTTTTTCTTTTTGAATTGTTTCGTAGACGGTTTCTTTGACTTTCTCTTTGTCTTTCTTTTCTTTGACGCTTTCCTTGACTCTGTCTATGACTTTTCCGTTGACTTTTTCTTAATTTCTTGGTTCTTTCTTTAGCCTCTTAAACCTCTCCTCTTTGACTCCTTCTATAACGCTTCCGTTGTTTATTTCACCTATTTTTTACCCTTTTAAACGCCTTTTTTGACTCTTTATTTGGCCTTTGTTTGACTTTTTTTGACGCTTTCTTTGATTCTTTATTTGATTATTATATTTGATTCTAAACAGGTTAAAGCTTTTATGAATCTTTCATTAACATTTTTAGTCGGTTGACGCTTCCTCTGACTGTTTGTTTGGTGTTGTTTTGACTTCTCTGATTGTTTGTTTAACTCTTTATTTGGTACTTGGATCGCTTCCTGGACGTTTTTTTGGTTGGTTTTTGACTACTTTTGGCTCATTCTTTTTTAACGCTTTCTGTGACTCCTTCGTTGACAGTTTGTTAACTTTTTCTGTGATTTTTTCTTTGACTCTTTCGTTGACTCTCTCTTTAATCTTTTCTTTGACTCTTTTTTCTAGCTTTTTCTTTGACTATTTTTTACCCTGTTTTGCCGCCTAATTTGACTCTTCATTTGGTCTTTCGTTGACTCTATTACGCTGTCTTTGGTTCTTTGTTTGAGTCTTGCTTTAACTTTTTTGACACTTTGACGTTTTTATTGACTCTTTCTTTGGCCCTTTCTTTCAACTCTTTCTTTGATTCTTGGATCACTTCCTACAAGTTTTATTTGGTTCTTTCTTACTCTTTCTTTAGCTTTTGATTTCAGTCTTTCATTAACTTTTTCTTTGGCCCTTTCTATGACTTTCCGTGACTCTTGCCTTAACATTTTTTGTGATTCTTTCTTTCACTTTTTTTTCTTTGGCTCTTTCTTCGACTGCATCTTTTTCTATTTTGACTTGACTTCGACTCTTGTTTTGATACCTTCTTTGACTTTTCATTTGGCCATTTTTGGCGCTTTCCTCTGACTGTTTTTTTGTTTCCTTCTGTGACTTCTTCTTTCAATCTTTCATTGTTTTTTTTTCTCCTTCGTCGACTCTTTCCTCAACTGTTTCCACGATTCTTTCTTTCTTCAACTTCAACTTCAACTTTTTCTTTAGCTCTTTCTTTGACTCTTTTGGCGCTTTCTTTGATGCCTTCTTTAAATCTTCATTTGGCCTATTTTTGTCTGTTTCGTTGACTCTTTGATTGGCTCTTTCTTTGACTCTTTGTTCTATGTAACTTAAATCACTGATTAATAAATGGTTGTTGTTGTGTTTGACTCTTTGTTCAACTCTTTCTTTGATTCTTGGATTGCTTGCTGGACGTTTTCTCGACTTCCTTGGACTCTTTTTTTGACTTTTTTCTTTTAATCTTTCATTAACGATTTCTTTTACTCTTTCTTTCTACGCCTTTTTCGATGACTCATTGCTTAACTTTTCAAAGACTCTTTTCTTTACTCACCTTTAACTGTTTTTGACACTTTATTTTATGCCTCCTTTGACTCCATATTTGTTTTTTTGGCCGCTTTCTTCGGCGGTTCTTTTAACTCTTTTATTGTCTCTTTCTTCGACTTTTTTGACTCTTTATTTGGTCTTTTTTTCTTTACATCTTTGTTCAATTTTTTCTTGGATCGCTTCCTGGACGAATTTCTTTCATTTCTTTTCAATCAGTCATTCATTCATTCATTAACTATTTGACTCTTTGTTTGACGCTTTCTATGACCCTTTCGTTGACTCTTTCCTTAATTTGTTTCTTTGGTTCTTTTTTAATTGTTGTTCAGCTCTTTCTTTAAATCTGTTTTCTATTTTTTTTTTACTCTTTCTTTGATGTCTTTTTTGACTTTTTATTTGGTCTATCTTTGGCGCTTTCTCTGACTCTTTCTTTGATTCTTGTATCGTGTTCTTTGACTCTTTCTTTGGCTTTTTCTTTCATTCTTTCATTAACGTTTTCTTTGTTTCTTTCTTTGAAGCTTTCTATGACTTTGTCGTTGAGTTTTTCCTTAACTTTTTCTTTGATTCTTTTTTTGACCCTTTCTTCAACTTATTCTTTAGCTTTTTTTTTACGTGTCGATGCCTTCTTTGGCTCTTTGTTTGGCCTTTGTGAGCTCTTCCTTTGGCGGTTTTGCTTTCATTCTTTCTTTGTCTTTCAGATATACCGTAGTATTATCAGAATTTTTTTGGCAAGTTTAGTTGGACCAAAGCGAAAGTTTAAAAAGTGGCTATAAGTGAAAAGAGTAAGAAAAGACAAAAAAGAATAGGAAAATAACACAAAAACTGAAAATAAAAAGAATAACACGGTAAAACTGGAAAATATAAATGTGTATCCCAAGTAACCCAAGTAGGGTTTTACATACTTTACTCTTATGATGGTATTCAAGACCAAAACTGGGCTTAAAAACCGCCATAAGAGTGCAATGAAACTCATATTGTTGTTTGAGTATAGGAAAAAAGTGAGGAAAGCGAATAGAAAAAGTGTTACGCATTTATGATATTTGTATTTGTATTTATTTACTGTATTATCGGAAGGGGAAAAGCCAAGTTGGAAATAACTACTTTAAAATGTACTTTCCATCTCAGGCATAAAAACCCCTGAGTATCTAATTACAAAAAATTACTTATTGTCTAATAACAATATGATAGTTTATCTTATCTCACATTTTCCTCATCCGTGGATATAATGTATGATAAATGATAAAGAAAAGAAAGCTTTAAAAAAATAAAGGAGATTTTGGAGGAACAACTGACCAAATATCACTAGCAGGGTTGCTAGTTACGCTCACGCTTACAGCTCTCAGTTACGCTCACTAATGCTGTGTATTGGTCTGTATTGCCCCACAGAAACAAAATCTGTAAAAGTCATGTATGAAATAGCTGCAGAGCTGGGTTTGATCTACTGTCTTTCTGAATAGAGTACAGCAGAATTTTTTTAATCTGTGTTGCTAAAGGATTTAAACTTTACCATTTTATTAATAGATGAACGTTCGTTGGCCATTGAAGGCACAGAATTTACTGCTAAGAAGCAGTACAATCAATTGGGTGTAACTGAGCGCAGCAATCCTGATCACTTGAAGATAAAAAGTAACTGAGAGCAGTGAAAAAAATAAGGAACGTGAAGTAGAGTATTAATCGAAAATTAGAGACTGGCGAAAACACGAAGGAAAAGTTAGAGAAGAAAGCGAGATACAAGTAGGTAATAGAATAGTCAAATTGATTGAAAATAGTTGACAAGAGAGGAATAAATGGAATGGTCTTTACGATTAATCTGTAATGGTCAACGGGTGGAAAAACCGCCATTAACGCTATAACTGTTTTACTACCAAAGGTTCCGAAACAAACTTCGTTTGTACTTTGCTAAAGCAAACAGTTAAAAAAACAGTAGCAATTTGACACTTAACATGCGGATGCTCCTACCGCTGTCACCAGAATTGTAGAATAACCTAGGGTGTGACTGTCACTTACATATGCTGTATCTGTAATCTTCAGTATTTCGAATTTATCTTAAGACTGCGTTAGTTATTTACCAAATCAAGAATACTAATCGATAAGCCTCTTCCTAGAATCTGTAGATTGAAAAAGGGTATAAGCTTTTCCCTTTAATTACATTTTTTTTGATTGTTTTGACAGATACTTACTTACTTACTTAGGTGGCTTGCCGTCCTAAGACAAAGCCTGTTGAACAAAATTTCTCCATGTAACTCGGTTGAGGGCTACCGCTCTCCAATTCCTCGGACACCGAGTACTCTCCGCCAGATCTCGCTCCACCTGGTCTAACCATCTTGCTCGCTGCGCTCCTGGTCGTCTTGTTCCTACCGGACTTGACCTGTCTTGACAGATACGGATTTCGTTTTCGTTTTTCGACTTGCAGGCTTCATCAGTTCAAATCAGACACTGATTAGGATTCAAGCAATTAAATTCGATTTTGTATTGCTATCCAATTTTCACAATTGTTTTCTTCTCTTTTTTTTGCAGGTAAGCGATTGGAAACTAGGATGATTTCATCTTCTTAAAGTAGTTTCGGATAGAGGTAGGCTACGCCATTTTAATTTATTAAGTTTTCGTATTTGCCCTCTGAATTACACAGTTTAATCCAAAACAAGCATCTTCATCACATCACATCAAAGTTGACACGACACGAATTCATTATCGGATAGGTTCGGTCAATTTTTTATCACACAATTAGTCGGTCACCCGGTGATTGGCCACCGTTCGGCGGCGGTTCAATTAACCTCAAAATTCGCTTCAAATTAGACATCATCGTCATCATTTGCCAAAAACCCACATCGTCAACAGCCAGCCCGGCAGCCAGTAGTGGTGTAATCAATCTCGTTGCCAATTCGGGATCACTTATTCAAGTCGGACAAATCGCTGGCTGGTTTGCTGCAAATGCAGTGCAATCTCGCCGCCCGGGATTGTTTAATAATTTCTTATCAATCATCGTTATGATGCTCGAATTGCTTAGGCAGCGAGATTACGAGCTAACCGCCCTGCACTGGCCCTGGCGCTGGTAGACCTTTTGAGTCGTGTTAATTGACAGTGCAGAAATAGATGATTGATTGGAAACTTATTTCTCCCATCGCTCGTTGGTTGGTTGGTTGGTTCAGTCAGTTTGTTACACATTCTGTCGTTATCGTGCTTAGGGAAACCCTACTACAGACTAGCGTTGTCCTCCTATCCTCCTTCGCAGTAATCCGATCGCTTCGATTCAACCAATCACAGGGTTTTTATTAGATCAGCTGACGGAAAAAAGCACCTTTATCGAAATCCCTAACCTACGGTTGTTCGGTTCGGTAGGGTGACCTTTGAATGAAAGATTATCGAATTTATCCGCTTAACGGAAGACCCCTGCCGCTGTGTCATAACAAAATTAACTAATTTGCTAATCACGAATTTAATTTGTCACAACAATCGGTCAGTATTTCGGCTTTGGCCACCCTAAACTGCACCGTATCTGCTTGTGTGTTCACCTAGCCAGAGTAAAAATAGCATTCCCAGTAAAATGGAAAAAAGGTAACCGCCGCCGTGTGCTCTCAGCTCAATGTGTCACACGGCACACAGCTCTCGAACAAAAAGTACACCGTTTGAAACTGGGCTGGGGGCAGTGGCAGCCGCAGTGCAGCGGCAACAGCAGCCTCCGTGCGAGGAAATTACATTTTTCCACAAACTATCCTGCTGCAGTAGGAAAAATTTCGCAATCAACTGATTTGGCGACGGTTCGAACTCGCAAAGACCGAAAGACATACGAAACTTTAGGTGGGCTAGTGGGCACTAGCGCTAGTTGGCAAATATTTTCGCTCGGTCAACTGAATGACGACCGACGGCGGCCGGTCTAGAAGAACGAGTCGTTGATTTTTGGACCGAAATTTGACTCTCGACTCTCGTAAATCGTACACTGTGGGACCACGTTGGATCAGCTACCGACAGCTCGACAGAGGCTGAGCGATACACGTTTGTGTAAAAGTTATCCCAAAGTTAGGTACGTAGCAAACCGAAATATTCAATTATGGAGATTAGTTTAGCCAAACTGTGGTGTGTCTTTAGTTCGTAGAAAACTTATCCAATGTTATAGAAATTTGCACAATTTTTCTAGTTTGCTCATGGGACCGGACCCATCAGTTCAAATTCAAACAAACCTATCGTGGTTTTCAAAGTTTCAAATATTCAACAAACTTCCATTCGATCTACTCGCGAACACTCAATCGTAAATTGTTTTTAAAATGCCGCAAACATAAAAAGTTCGTCGTCATCCTCTTTTATCAGTAATCTCCCGGTCCGGCACGCAGATTGCCGCGGTATCCAGCGAACCGGCGGAGCCGGAATCAACTAAAATCCCACGCACGATTCGTCGTTTTGTATTGTGGTATGAACCTTCCAGGAGCGAGCGAGAGACAGAGGGAGACAAAGAAAGAAGAATCGTGGGTGTACGACCGACCGACCGACCGGCCTGTTGTTGACGTGATTACAGATCACTGACCGAGACCAGCTCTCCAGAGCGATCGGTCTGAAACAAAACGAAACAACAAGGTTGGTCTTGAGCTGGCCTTTTTTGGGGTGTGTACTCGACATTATTCAAGTTCCCCCCCCGCCCCGTTCGAGTGTATATATCGCATTACGTAGCCGGGGAGATAAGCGTCCGCCGGGCACAGTTTCACGGCGTGACTGTTGTGTAACGTCATCTCTAACTACCTTTGATAATAATGCGCCGGTTTAATCTAACGAACGAACGCTCTGAAAAAAGCTTTGGGTGCGGGACGACCTTCTCCGGGTGGATTTTTTTTTATCTGAGCTCTCAAGCACGTAAATGTACGAGTGCTCGACTCTGTACGACGACAACAGAGCGGACGTGTGGTGGTGGTGGTAACCGATGATTTCATAACCCACTTTTTGCAGCCGTTCGGCTCAATTTAGATTAAAACAAAATCGACTTCAAAGTGTTTCTGCCCCGGCAACACTGTACCATTAAGCGTGATTAACTCATGCGGGCTTGACCCGGGCTAGATTAAGCTATAAACCTTGAGCGGCTAATCGCCGCCATCGCCACAGTCGATATACGAGACGTACGAGGCTGTAATGAATTTTGCAGATAAGTCAGCTCCTTCATCATCAAGTAAGATGTTTTCGAAAAGATAAAAATCACGCAACTAATCTCTATCTCGTGTTGAACGTTTTCCCAGACAAATTGATTAGAAGGGAACTTTGCCGACTTTTCTCCGCCGCATTCACGATTCACGATGAAACCATGCATGAAATTCGATGCTGTATTCTAGGTAACAATGAATAATGGAGTGTTTTCTTCTGCGTTGCAATGCTTCGTTGATCGGTAATTTGTATTCGGTATTGCAATTATATGCTTGCGTACCCTGGATTCCGTTTAGCTGCTTCGTTTATTTTCAGCGTGCATCGCGAAATGATCGGTTGTTTAGATAAATTATTATTCCATTCTTAGCTCATTGTTTTTCAAAGCAACTTTCACTGGCTAACAGTAGAGTCCTTAAGTAGAATAGCAGGCGCCATCATATTTGTCTACGTTCAATGCTTGTAAATTTACGGCAATTTCCGCACATATTTTTCCTTGACTTGTGTTAGTCCAACTGTATTGTTTAACTTATGACAGAACTTACATCGACTCGAATTGGCCTCTCAGAATCTGATGAATTCCATTCACCTTCGCAATTTTTCATGTTCCTATTAAACTAAAAGTTATTCTGGCATATTCCTTACACTTACTTAATCAAATATAACAATGAATTGTGATCGCGACTCTGTGCTTAAAACTATGTCTTTCCTAAATACTGAGTGGACTGTACAAACTCAGAAACAGAACACGTAATAAAAAGGGGTTAGGTTTCGGTCATGGAATCAAAAGCTTATTTTTCGTACCCCGAAATAAACGGCAATCGCGAAAAGAGATAAACCAGCCATTCTCTGTCTATAAAACAAACAAAAGTAGCATACGTAAACTTCAAAGCAGTATACGATACAGTTGATCGAGATCAAGACAAATTGACGCGACCGATTAGAGCTACATTGGATCGAGTGATCTATTTAGTGCGCATCTCGAGGACACTCGAGGTCCCTCGCGGGACGCGACAAGCATTGAGACAAGGTGACGGCTTATCCTGCATGCTGTGCAACATCGCTCTTAACCTTTACGTCCCCGACGTAAAAATGATGGTGCTTGCAGTTATACTTTTGGCTCTATCTCCACTTATTTTCATTCGATTTTTATGCAATTAGTCTTAAAATAACCACAACAGATTGGCCTGAGATGTAATAATAAGCTAATAAATTTTGGTTCCATTTTCTTGGAGATATTCCAGATCGCATTGGGATTTTTTTGAATGTGTAGCATGTGAAATTAAACTAGAAATCTGCTTAACAAAGTGCGCAAATGTTATCCATTTCATTTGTGGTCAATAAGAATGAATCTTGCACGATCCTGTAGAGCGCACACAGCGGAACATCCGGTATCGGTTCTACCGGAACTGAGAATTGACCGTTTGGAATTCTCTTCAGTGATGTGGCAAAAGGGGTATCAAACCAAAGGATTTTCAACGCAAGTTCTTGGGTGGACTTTAGGATGCATTTTGAGCTGGTCTGAACATTCCGGAATATCCGTTGTCGGTTCTACCGGAACTCAAAATTTACCATTTTGACTCTTCATCAGAAATATGGCAAATAGAGTATCAAATCACAGAAACCACCCAAGAACTCGTTTTGAAAACTCCGCGATTTGATATATTTCCAAAGAAAATTCAAACAGGCCAATTTTGAGTTCCGGTAGAACCGACAACGGATATTCCGGAATGTCCAGATCGAGTCAAAATACTTCCAAAAGTTCACCCAAGAACTCGCGTTGAAAAATTCTTTGATTTGATACCCCATTTTCCATATTTCCAAAGAAACTTCAAAATGGCCAATTTCGAGTTCCCGTAGAACCGACAACGGATATCCCGGAATGTCCAGATCGGGTCAAAATACACTCAAGTCATTTTTTACGCGAAGGATACGTTCCGTGTAAATCAAAATCGCGTAAAAAACCCGCGTAAATTCCAAAATTCGCGCACAAAAAAAAAATTCGCCCTCTTGGACATCACATGTGGGTGTAAGCCTTAAAAAATTTCAATGCTCCAGCCAATTTTATACACTGAAGTCGCTTTTTACGCGTTTTTTTAGCGAATTTCGGAATTCACGCGGTTTTTTTACGTGAATTTCGGAATTTACGCGGTTTTTCTTACGCAGACTGAAAAACCCGGCAGCAATAGCTTACGCGGATCCGCTCTTGATGGTGGTTTGGATAACACACAATTATGATCACGTTTACTTATTCTAAAAACAAAACAGCTGTGAATATGCTATCACAGAACAATTCTACTTCTTTTTATCACGGAGGAACACAAAAATTTTGCTCTGATATGAAAATATAAATCAATTTGCATTCACTAGCCATTAGCAGCATTGTTTTTAATTCCAGCATATTTACTTACTTATGTGTCCATGTCCGCCGGTCCGGCAGAACAAAGGGATGAAATCAGAGATCTCCACTGCTGACGGTTACCCGCCATGGCTTTTACCTGTCGTCAGGACAGGTTCTCGTCTACAGCCCGGATGTCGTTGGCTAAGTTCCGTCGCCATGAGCCTCTGGGTCTGCCTCTTTTACGCTGTCCTTGTGGATTCCAGTCGAGTGCTGCTCTGCAAACCTCGTTCGCTCCTTTCCTCAAGGTGTGTCCGATCCACTTCCACCTACGTTCACGAATTTCTATGGCTATCGGCCGTTGATGACACCGACGATGGAGTTCCTCATTGGATATTCCAGCATATGGTGCGTTATTTACACTACTTCCAATATGTGAGGCCTGAAACGTTTCTATCGTGTTGACATAGCTAGTATTTGAGTGACAACCATTTGCTTCTGGGCTCATGCATATGAACGATTCAATGATACACTAGCGCCAGCAGCAAACTGTTGTCACTGCAAAATCAATTATCTTGAATGAGCCCGGAATGTAGGCAATAGCGACACGTTATCCATCGGTTTCTCTTTTGATCTGTTTTTGCAAAGCATCTAATCCCTGCGCTATTCGGCCGGTCGGATTTAAAAAACACAGACTCCACTATAGAAAATGGGCCCAATTAAGCCGCAACGACTTCATCATTTCACGCGACTATAACTCAAATTCATTAGCGTTTCATTAAGACCAAAATACACGCCGATATTCAGTAAATAATATTCTATCAACTTGAATAAATATAGTTTTAACGTAATTCCTGAATATTGTTCAGGCTACCGCTTAATGGGCTGGAAACACACTCCCGTACCCTAGAAACGGAAATATCACATACACAGCTAGCGCTCAATTCTTTTTACCTTTGTTATACTATAACAAAGGTTTAGGAATTGGTCGAAAAACACGAAATTGATCCGAGGCCCGGAGGGCCGAGCCACATATACCAATCGACAGGGTTCGACGAACTGAGCAATGTCTGTGTGTGTGTGTGTGTGTATGTGTGTATGTATGTGCGGAGCGCAACTTTTCTATCGCCTGTTTCTCGGAGATGACTGAAGCGATTTGTTCGCTATTACTTTTGTTTGAAAGGTATTATTGCCTAGTATATCACTATTGAATTGTTTCGAGGTCCGACATTTCGTTTAAAAGTTATAAGTAAAAAAGTAAAAATTACGTGACACGATTTTCTCCGTACCCAAATGACCGATTTCAACGATCTTGGTATCGAATGAAAGCTCTTGTTAACACTAAATTTTTCGGATAAATTTTATTGAAAACAAACAATCAGTTTAAAAGTTATGCTTAAAAAACCTGTTTTGACAAGGTAACAATTATCGCCTGTTTCTTAGAAATGACTAAAGCGATTTAGACGCTATTAGTCTCATTTGACAGGTAACATAACCTAATAGATCACTATTGATTTGTTTTTTGATTGGACGTTTAATTTGAGAGTTATGATCAATTGAATACAACACATTAAAATTTACAATAATTTATAACGATTTCATCTAAGATGATTTATCTAGTTTGAATTATTTTGGCATCAAATTAGAGATTTTAATGCTACAAATATATCTGCAAAATTTCAGAAGTATCGGTTTTGCCGATCAAAAGATATTAACCCTCCAACACTCGCGCCGACTTTTGTAATTCGGTTACTCGTGCGCACAATGGTCCAAAGCCAAAAAGAGATGCGCATTAGAATTTTGACTGGGAAAACTTGGTTTTAGGTTTATGAAACCTTCGGAAGAATTTCTTGAAATTGAAAGTTCTATCGTCTGGTGCAATTTAAATTTTGATTAATCCCCCTATAAGTGAAATAAAGAAATTATTTTTCTTCAGTTTCAATATAACACATTGATGTGTTCTGCAAAGTTTTAGAACATATTATTACAAGAAATTTTGTTGAATACAGTAACCTTCTATCTATTAAGCGAAGAGAGAAAAATCTTATTCATTGTATATGAATTTGTAAGATCAGTTTTTTCTATTTTAGCTCTTTTTGTAATTGTTGCATTCCTTTTTCATGTATTACAAAATTGTATAAATAGTAAAAATACACAACTTTGATTAATATAGTATACCTCTATGTTTGTTTGTTTAGGTACTGTAGAGCTTTGCATAATGCAATGCTTTGCATAATTATGACATTTTGCTCATAACAAGGTAATTGAAGAGCATACGTTAGTTAAGCAGAGATTTGTAACTTTATAACAATATGGCATTCAAAAACCTACACGTGTTGTACAAAATGCAACAGCGTGAGTAATCGATGGTTAATAGAAATTGATGAAATTTATTCAAGAAAACTTTATTGATGTCAATCAAAAATAATGGCGGTACAGAAATTTATGCGTAGTTCAAAAACCTATGAACTAGACTTTTACTACGCAATGTATATGTTAAAGAATAATATTTCCTCTTATAACTTGCTTTTACTTGTACTTACTCAAATTAGAAACAACCAGCTTACCCTTACTCAGTAATTTCATGAAAAAAGGATCTATCAAAATTTATAGGTGCTGCTATTTTGTTCAAATTTTGTAAACTTATTAAATTTCCAAAAATTTAATGAAAACCAACGCACCACGCAACGTTAACCAATAGATGAATTATGTTTCGAAGACGTGTCGATTTCTATCTCAAAGAGCAAGTAAGACCGTATAACAAAGGTTCCTTTCACCACTAGGTGGATTAAATCGGGTTTTTACCGTCAGTCAGTCAGTGCTGAATTCTTTTTTACCGACGATGAAGCCTCTAGGTGGAACTATTTACAAGAATGGTACTGGTAAAGAAGTCTCTTGTACAAAGCCAAGGAAAGCAAGATAGGTTGAAACGTGGTAATAAGCATAAAAGGAAATGGGTAAAAACACCGGCACTTGAACACGGATAATAAACAGTTTGCGGTTCTATAGCGGAACTGCCAGAAAAACGAAGTGTGGGATACAGAAAAAACACTCAAACGACATCACAGTAGATAAAAAATACTGGTCGCAGTGCAGTGAAAAAGTCCATACAGAATGAAACTTGGTTTTCTTATGATTTGAAGCCAAGAGATGTTGAATAGCGTTGGTTTATCTGTGAACAACTGCTCCAGCGGCAAAAAAGGAAAGGTTTTCTACAGTAAAAATGGCTCGACCAAATATTCACGCTGCGAAAGTATCTCAAGTAACAATTCTAAAGCCACTTGGTTTTACTTGAACTTTATAAAGGTTTTATTGCGGTATTAATCATTATCTCTGGTTTTGTTTGTGGTATTGCGCAATACCAAGAGCATACGAGTCCAAACCCACTTATAGCTAGCTAGAAAACCATAATAAAACTGTTGGTTGTACCACGTCTCTAATAAACTTACCATAAGTGTGGCGCAGCAATACAAAATGGAGCACCAATCAAAATTGATCTTATCACGGTTGCTTGTCAAACCGTAAGAAATCTGTCAGTTTTATAGAGCTATTAAAACGGTACCACCCTGACCAAGCAGTTTTTTTGCTGCTATTTTAAAGAATACTAAAGTTCAACATCAAAACTATTTTTTTATGCGAGGCCATATTACCTTTTTCTGGTATTTCGTTTTAGCTCGTAAACGAAAATTCATCATAGGAAAGTGTTTTGCTGAAAGAAAGTTATTATCAATCGGTTTTCCTCTCACAGGAAGCAACTAAAATGATTTTGCTAAAAATTGAGATTGACTAACTGAATATGTTTATTTTGTTGAAACAACCAGTTTTAGGAAATTGCAAAATTTCAGTGGCGGTTGATTTTATCACCTAAATAACATATCAACATGCACGATAAAATTAAATGCGCACATGCTGCAAACGAACTAAGACTGCTCAAAATTCATTTTTTATTCTATGGGATATTTTATTATGGTCGCTATAAACTAAATCGTTCAAAATGATTTGACAGTAAAACTTTAACTTTTCGGCTCACGGATGTATTTTTAAGTTGACAAAGCAGGCGAATTGATTTAGCTTTTACCAGAGCGAAAAGCGTTATTAAATTATGGCGGTGACTGTCAAACAGCAAAAGCTTAATCGATTTTATTGCTGCTTTGATTTATTCGTGATTCTTATAGAAGTTATGAAAACATTCTGAGGTGTGGCCACTTGGTTAGAAAGCAGTTTTAAGAGCGGAAAGTTCTTAAGGAGCTCATAGTTTTATTAGCAGTTTTTTTGAAATTGGTCATGAAAACCACTATACGAACGTAATAAAACTTAGGTTGCTCTGTATGTGACCAAGACCAGAGCTGCATTATTTATTATTACCTGTTGGAACCGCACCTGCAGCAGTACTGCCAAAAAAAAATTTCGGTTTTAGAACTAAATTCGCACTTTTCTCTCAATAAGTACATCTTCACAAGATATTCTGTGCCGATTCTGAGATACAGCGTTTGAATCAAACAACTCCCAATTCAGACCAACCTCGTGATTTGTTGTCTCGATCGTTATAATGATGCCAGGCATTAATAACCTTTTTATAACAGTAGTTTTTTTTACAAACGGTAGAAGAAAGTAACGAAACAATTGACAAGAGAGGTAAATTAGATACGGGAGGGTCATTGAAGTAAAGCTTATTAAGTTTGTATAACGTTTCTCTTTACCCAAGCTGGGAACTCAGGTGCGATTCGAACATGCGACGGCTGGTTTGTTAGACCAGTATCGTACCTAGAGACCACCTGGGAAGTTTTTTCTCTAACAGTTTCTCAGTTTTCCGTATATGGTTGGCAACACTAATTAAGGAAATATTTATCTGATGGCAACAATAAATAACAGAAATAAGTACTCACCTGGAATAACACTACCAACCTCGAAGTTGCCTGATGTCAATTTTGAAGTTTCAGCAGGGAATGAGGCATTCTGTTGCTTATATTAAATGTGAATTACTCTTTTTCATGGAATTTTATGTCAAGGAAAAAACACGTCGTTTACAGTCCATTCCATTCCGTTTAATTATGTGATGGACAATGTTCGATTACGAATGCCTAGCAATGTTACACAAGACTAAAGCCCAAGTTTCACTTTTTTAATAGTGCACTTAATAATAATTTGTGTTCAAACCTCCTTTAACTGCCAGAGTCTAATTGGATCTTATTACTCCTTGGAGCTGCGTCGTCAGTTTTAAATCGAACGTGGCTTGCAAGGCAGCAAGGCTGCTATTTCTTGACACAAAGAAACGGAACTCAATTCTAGATTCAGCTGCGAGAAAAAAGAAATCTACCTAATCAAAAATCACGTAATCATTCCCAGTCGAATCGAATTGAGTCATAGGCAATATAAGTCGAATAACGATTGAAACTTATTCCTCTTGCATCTTTGCGGTAGTCAAGTCAGTCGGACTCGGAGACTTGCTCAAGCGGGCAAAAGAGTCGTAAACATTCGATCTGAGATTCGGATGGTCAGTTGTTCGAGCCCACACGGAAACCCCCCGACCGATTGCGCTATGCTATTTACAATAGTAAAGGCAGTAAATTCATGTGGTTGCACCATACCGTAATTAGGCATCGACGAACCCTCTCGGGCCGGCAGCAGCAGCACCAGCAGCAGCAGGCAGCAGCTCGTCGTCGGTGGCAGTGCACAATTAACTCGAACATAAATCGTCGTGTAATAAATTAAGCGTAACCATTCGCTGCAACAATCCTGAACGAAGCATAAAATTACAATCGCTGCACGTTTGTCGGCTGCTGCTGCTGGTGCGCTTCGCTACTACACTTTTCCTACTGCCTTAAGTGCATTTATTTGTAGCAATCTTTCATGTCGTCTCCTGCGTCTCAACACCCAACGGCCGAAGTAAACTATCGATTTCAATAAAACTTGGGTGAAAACGAGCGAATTGCACACACTTTTTAAATAACTTCCGTTAATTTATCCGATCGCTGTCGGCTATCTCCCAGAGTTTCAAAGAGAATAAGGATTCTTTCAACCTGTTGGTAAGTAGAGCGTGCTCCGAGGTCGCAGCTGAGCTGAAGCTGATTGATGAAGATCAAGCTTTTCAATACACCCGGATAAGCGAGATATTTATGGGCTGACTCTAATGAATCCGGCAGCAGCTGGCTCGCTAGTAGTGTAGTGGCATGGCGGTGAAACATAAAAATATAAATGGATCATATCGATCGCTGCTACCGTCGTCATTCGGTCGGCTCCCGGGGGTTCATCAACGCACGATCGATGACGGCCATCGGTGGTCCTTAAAGGTGCGGAGAGGTGGATAATGTGTAGCAATAGCAGTCAGGCGATTCTATCGCCTGTCTTTGATGATTTACGACGGAACGTTGCACTCGCTGTTTGAACAGTGAAGCTCTTTCACGCGAGATCTCTCGTATGCATGTATGCAGATGTAGATCTGCATATGCAACAGCGAGCGCTGCGATATTGAGTGCACCGTCGGTCACACAATGCCCTCAACTCAATACGCGTAAAAGTGTGGTGTGGTGGGGGACGGATCGAGGGAAAGGTTTGCTATCTGAGTTTCAATGGGAAACAGAACGGGGTGACGAGGTGGAATGATTTATAAATAAAAATTGATGGATTGTGACTATTAGCGGCTGGAAGGATTTTCGCCTGGTTTGTTCGCTTCGGCATTTCTGCGCGAGTAAAAACCATTCGAAGTGTGCACACACAACGCGAGTGCTTTCGGTGTTGCCATCTATTGCAGATCTGCATACGACACTCGGCAGCAATACACCGTTGTGAATAATGAGTTCATTCATATAAGTAGGCCACAAGATGAATCACTCTAGTGAGGTAGATTCTTTCTTACTCGGTAGCATCCTGTTTAAAACAAAAAACAAGATAAAAATGGTTGTTCAAAGTGTTCTTAGGGCCAAACGGCCGCCCGTTTTGACCTGAACAACCTGCTTGAACCCCTGCTTGGAGCTGGCAGGCAGACAGAAAGGACTCAAGCGCTACAACTCAAACAGAAAATAGGATATTTGCTCGCACGCTTTATCAATAAACATCAAGTAGCTGTACCGGGAAAAACGTGTGCTGAATCCTGGCCCGAAAATCTATTAGCATATCGCCGAAACAAGCAGAGCCCGCCGCACTCACTTGAGCAAACAACTTTTCTCTTGCCGTTTGCTTCCTTCTTTCGCATCGATTCGGTTTCGCTCGAGGACTGGCTTCCGCATAGAAGCCAGGGTCTGGCTGTCGAAATCGGCTGATGTAGGTGGTCTGGTTTATTATTTTTATTTTTTCTTTCACTAAGTATATACATTGAAACTCCAGTCTCCAGGGCGATACTGCTGTGAACTGCATGCAACAAGCGCAGTGGCTAGCTGTTGGTGCGGTGGTACAGCCAAGGATCAAGTTTCTACGGCATTCGACGAGGAGCTGCAGATCTCTCAAGGCTGCATCGAGGTGGAGGTAAAATATCAAGCTGATAAGGGTAGATGATAAATAATACCCCGTAGCTATCATCATCCCGCCGCCCGCCGGTCACTCGGTGGCGTGGATGTAAAACGAGATAGCCGTTTTTGGTGTGGTACCCGGCCGACTGCGAGAGCTCAGTTGACGTAAGCCGTCGATGATAAACAGTTCGCAGACGGTCTTGAATTTCTCACAAACAGTACATTTTGATGGTTAGTTGATAAAAATTTCCTAAGACAGCGAATTCCGGTTAAACTTCAACCACTGTAGTTACGACTTTAAACCAACAATGAAGTTGGCCGCATTTTCCTCGAGAAAAAAGTCTACCAACCAATTAATCAATAAACAGTCCGATTTGAGAGTCTTTGTAAGCTACCAAAACACAAACAGCCTAAAGCATTTTCTGTATCAGCTTTCGAAAAACACGTGTCGAACTTTCGATTTCCGCGCGCTGCCGCCTCCATTCAGTCCCGACGCGGATACTCACTGACAAATCAACGGATCAGTCTGCCTGACTGCCTGCCCTGCCTGATGCTGTTGTAAACAATCGAAATCTTCAATTTTAAGAGTTATGTTTTCAGCGATCGCCTGGCGCTGGCTGGCCGGCTGCCGCGTACGTAAGCGGAAATGATCAGGCTGGCTGTGTGAAGGGTTTCGGATTTTGTAACCATAAATTTTCAGCGATAATCGCACACTAAGTGGCACGAGATCGAATCGGACAGCCAAAAAAAAAATGATTGTAAGGCGAAGGGGAGCACGAAATAAGGGGGATCAAAAACAAGGCTGCAGCAGCTAGCCTTATACATACATATGGTATGGTGGCGCCGAGCGACGGGAAATCGAGAGAAAAAATATATGCCTCCAACTGATTGGATCCGCAATCACTGCTGTCGACGAGTTTGCTTGCTTGCTTGCTTGCTGCGGTGGTTCAACGCACCCGAAAGAAGCTCTGTGCTAAAATGGCCGGGTTGGGAGATGGTACATTGCAAAATTTCATTCAGTTTATCAGTTCAGAATATTATCTATGCGATTAATCTGGTTGGTTTGGTTTCTGAAGCAATTGACTCCAACTGAAGAGAGTTATGAAAAGTTTTAGTTACCAAATTTTCCACAAAACATCACTCATTTCATAGATTCATATTTCTTGAGGCAACTACTGTGGGAAAACTTTTTTTTATGAAAACCAAAAAAACGTTTCTAAGCACTCAAAATAATTATTAACTGAATAAAATTATTATTCCAAATAGTATTTTGCTCAATTCTGTCTATAAGGTGCTCTCCAGTATCCTGTTCTGAGATTGAGACCGTTAGCGACCGTCAGTCTCATAAGGACTGCTTCACGAGAGATTAGATATTTACCCTGCGTCTGCCGGAGTACAACTTGCAGGTTTAACAGTTGTTTTTGAACTTCGAGGCGGCGTACGATTCAGTCAAACGAAATGAGTTGTGGCAGATAATGCTAAAACATGCGATGCTGGATGGGTCAACCGCTTTCGTGATGTTGAATGTACTGATGAAGAGCAAACATGGAAAGGAACGGGACTATCACGAAATCTCACATGCTTCTTGATTTTGCGGAAGACGTGGATATCATCCGTAGAACATTGGAAGAGGACTTTCGGCTTAGAAGCATTAGAAGCAGCGAGATTGGTACTACTTACCGTAAACACCGTCTAAACGAAGTACCTGGTTGCTGGCAGGGAACGTGGGAATTCAAATAGTGTTGGTGCCGAGGAGGAGCTGGATAGGGAATGATATGAATTGGTGGAGGAATTTATATATGTACCTTACTTATTCCCATACCTTCATATACTCGTGACATGTAACAACGATGTAAACCACGAAGTCAAACAACTAATTGCAGCCGCGAATCGGACTTTCTACGAATTACGTAGTCAGCTGAAGTCCCGTAGTTTACAAATTCACACAAAACTTGCAACTCTACTGAACAGTAGTACTTCCGATGATCCTTTCGGGATATGAATCATGGACGCTAAAGAAAGCTGATCGATGAGTGCCTGGGGTTTTTGAGCGTAGAATTTTGCAGTCATTACTGGGTGTCAAAATGGAAAAGAAAGTGTCGCGCAGAAATAGTGCACGTAGTACAGGGTGAGTAGTAATAACGTAAAAGTAAAAGGTCACAAAAAAGACGCTTGCTTAAATTTTAATCTTGAGTGTATTTCGTGTAAAGTATATCCAGAACATTTGTCTAAAATTAGTCCAATACAAATTTTTCTCCCTTTGCTTTAATTACCAATCGCAATCGTTGAAAAGCGTTACAGTTGGCACGCACGATATCCTGAGACATTAATTTCATTCCAGTTTGCCTAGCACGAATCCCATGTATAGAAGTCGAGAGTATTCAAACTAGGCCAAGAGACAGGGCACTAATTCGAACAAATAAAATCCGAAAAAGTGTCCTCCCACAAAGCCTGTGTAGCTTTCGCCTGATGAGACGGTGAAGAATCTTGTTGAAAGTAATATGGTGCATTCTTGCAGAATTTTTTGACGATGGGAAGCAAATGGTATTTATTCATCATTAAAAATATTCTTCATGGTTGACTGCGAAATTCTCAGTTCCTTGGCTATCTTACGTCGAGACTGATCTGATTACCGTCGTATGAGCTCTCTTACTCGTATGATTACAGTGCATTTACGGCCAGGTTTGGGGAATATTTTACAAGAACCGGTTTCCTTGTATCGCTTGTTGGTACGAAAGATGATTCCTTCGTTTATTCCGAGTGACTTCAACTATTTTTAAATATCGTACGGCCGAAAATCGCGTCCAAAAAACACAGACGTCCATTACTACTCACCCTGTAGAGTTCAAGGCAGCGTACGGTTCAGTCAATCGAAACGAGCTGCGGCGGATTATGTTTGAGCATTGTTTTCCAACAGAACGGTTTAGGCTGATACGACTGATACGTTTGGTGGTTCAAAATCAAGTGCCAGAATAGCGGGTTAGGTAGCGGACTCGTTTGTGACGTTTCGTTTTTTACACAATAGAGATTACTTTTAGAGCCCATACGCAAGCAACACGAACGAATGCGTTCTAAACCTTTTTAACATTTTCGGAAAAGGACTGCGCTTAGGACATACTCCAAGTTTCGTACCCTTTCGCTGCGTGAGCATTACATAAGTTTGAACGCTGTATACAAACGAACTAGTCGGGAAGGCTGTAGACGACACCTACACAGAATTCAGCGTAACCTGAAGTTGAAACAGAAAACTTTCTGGAAGTATGTTAGCGATCAGCCTAAAGAATCTGGCCTTCTCTCAACCATGACCCTGAATGGTGAGGTTGCTTCGGACTCTCAGTATGTCAGTCAACTATTTGCTGATGAATTAGGGCGAACGTTTTGCGATGAAGTGATCCCAGACGACCAATTTACTCAGACTGCCAACAATGTTCCGCTGATGACTACGAATACGGTACTCTTAACATCGACGAACCAATGATCTCTAGAGCCGCCTCAACGTTAAAATCTTCGACTAAAGCCGGCCCAGATGGTATCCCGTCTGAGTTTTTAAAGAAGCACATCGCTGACCTACTTATCCCCCTTCAGCTGGTGTTTAGCCTGTCCTTCCGTATGGAAAACTGCCCATATGTTTCCTGTTCATAAGAAAGGGGATCGGAAAGACATCAATAACTACCGAGGAATCTCATCATATGTGCCACTTCGAAGTTATTCGAGCTCGTAATCATGACTCCATTGCTGTCACCTCACACTGCAAACAATACCTAAGTGATGATCAACATGGATTCATCGCAGGCAGATCAACCACTACAATATATTGTACCACCACATTGCGGAAAGCTTAGCGGATCGTGCCTCAAACGGACGTCGTCTATACTGATTTATCTGCAGCGTACGACAAAATCAATCATGCTATTGCAATTGCCAAATTGGAAAGACTCGGTATCGGCGGAAGTGTGCTGCGTTGGTTTAATTCCTATCTCGTAGATCGTAAACTGATTGTGAAGGTTGAAGGTTTTCAATCTAATGCGTTTCGGCCTCTTCTGGAATCCCAAAAGGCAGTCATTTGGGACCGTTAATCTTCCTGCTATACTTCAATGATGTCAACCATGTTCTTAAAGGCCCTCGCGGACAAAGCATCCAGAGCTCTAGGATTCGTCTTCCGCATCGCTAAAGGCTTCACCAACGTGTTCGACTCTCGAATACGGTTCCATTGTCTGGCATCCGTATTACCAAAACGGAATGGCCAGGATTGAGTCGATTCAACGCCGCTTCTTACGTTTTGTGCTCCGTCATCTACCTTGGCGAGATCCATTCCGATTGCCGAGTTACGAGAGACGATGCCGGTTGATCCATTTGGAGACACTTCAGGTGCGAAGGAACGTCGCAAGAGCTTTGTTTGCTGTTGATATGTTGTAGAGAAGAATCGATTGGCCTGCTATTTTGGGTACGATTAATCTGATTGTTGTATGTAATTTTTTGACTGTGTGGTTAGTAATAGTAAAAAAACCATCATTAGGACAACTGGAGTCTGTTGATGTTGAACAAGTAAATAAAAAAGTTTCGTTCGAAAAAAAAATTAATATATGCCTGATCGCATTTCAAGGTCAAGACTAAAAACACGAGGTTTGGTTTATTTCATAGGAACGGAGCCTTTCTCCGAAAACACGCGCTGTGAATCGCGGCTAACACGCTGACAGACGAACAGCGTCTCACGCAGTACCTTGTAAGTTGCAAGGGCCTGCATAGTGTCGTCGTCCCGCCAGTAAAAGCAAGGTTAGATAAAACTTCTCGGCCGGTGATTTCTGCAGTAGACGGAAGAAGAGGCGCAATTTGTGTCTAATAACCTAACCCATGTCGCTAGCTTAATAAGGGGGGTTGCGCAGTCTCCTTTTGTCCAGCGCCTCAAAGGTACAAGTACCAGCGAGCCACAGGCCCTGGCGGGTGTTGTGGGTTCGAATCCGATTATAATCTCAGATTATAGCTTGGCTCGACTCATGCACCTTCCAGCATTGGACAAAAGGTGGGAGTCAAAACGACTACTTGTTAAGCGTAGCTACCAATATCCCCCCCCCTACCGTCCCTTCATCAATTGTAGAACCATCGATTCAAAAAAAATATCAATATATATGTATGACCGCATTTCAAGGTCAAGACTAAAAACATGAGATTAGTCTATTTCAAAAAACAGTCAAATGATCGTTCGAAAAGCGCAGGTTCAATGCGGAAAGCGTACGCATTCACGCAGTCATGTTCAACTTGCGATCCCTTTTCAAGCTCTGGTCCCAACTCCCAACAAAGACAAGATGCATAAGTGCAGTCCCAAGTATTCCATGTAAGTCAAATACTCAAACTGTCGATGAGTGGATCAGGATGTTCACAGATTTTTTACGTGAAAAGCGAAACGGCATACATATATTTTGTTGCTGATAGGTTCAAAGGAAGTTGATTACCATTAAAAAATTCAATGAGAGTTGATACATCCGATGCGTTGTTTTTTACTATGCACTGAACATTAGTGTGAAGATAGAACAAGGCTGTATCGTCCGCGAAAAGTTTTGGTATACCTTAAAGCTTTAAATTTCCAGTGTCATTGGCGAATATCCAAAATAATAGAGGACCTATGTTACTTCCTTGCGGAACTCCAATGTCAAGTGAGCGTAAAGTACTATAAGCACCGTTAATACATAGCTACAAACTGTTTCCGATTTGTTAGGCAATGAATGAAATCATTAGCGACTCCCCTTACTCAGTATTGCTCAAGCTTTTTCAGTCAATTTATTCTATCAACTTATCAACTAATTTAACTTTCAGTCAATTTATGCTATCAACTTATCAACAAGTTCTGTAATTGCGGTTGATGATTAAAACTTTACAGAACAGAACATTATTAGCACAGAAAAAGTTAGATGGTTTGCAGCAAGGTGCATTGGAAAATGCTATTTTCAATGGGCACGGACAAACATTGAATTCAATATTTGCTCGTAACGTTCTCGATTCAATCGAACGCTTGTTTATAATGTTTATAACGACTTGAAGATGATATTTTACTTGGAAAGCGTTTATGAAAAAAAAAACAAATTTTATCGCGCTTGTTAAAAAACAATTCCGCTTGTCTCGGAATTCTCGCTGGACACCAGAACTGCAAGGGTGCGAAGCAGATCGGTAATTACCTCCTTCCGAAATTCCGAACACACAATATCGATAACGGTGCGTTGTTATTAAAGTAAAATAAAATTGCCAAACCGGGAACGTTTACAAGTGTATTACTGTTTGGAGCATTTGGACTTGAAAAAAAAAATATATAAACTTCAGACAATGCAAGCAATTTGTGTTACCAACTTGTTGGTAATTGTCTTTACGAATGCCATACGAATGTGACGTTAAAACAGGAAAAAAAACAGGCAGATAAAAGGCACCTTTCATTGCTTAGAGGGAAGTGAACGACACTTGAAGAAGCAGGAAAAAAACTTAATGTTTCTGACATATAGCATACAGCGAGTGTAACCGAAATTGGCCGCAGCCTGCAGCAATCTGCCATCGGTGAAAGTCACAAAGCACAACCAAGCTAGCAGCTAAGTTTTGATGAACAATTTTTCCGAAGCCAATAAAAATATTCTTGTTTCACTCGAAAATTCTACCGAACTGCTGAACGATTCAACTGCTTCGACTGCCAGAAAGGCAGCAGCAAAAAAAAAATCGATCAGAATTACGATGAGTGTTGTTATTACTCAAGAAAGTGGTTTCACGATAATAAACTTTTGGTCGTCGTTTTCGAGGCCGTCTAATTTGTTGGGTGGCTGAAAATCTACGACAGCACCACTCTGCCGCAGCAGCAGCAGCAGCATATTGAGGTCATTTCTTGTGATAACGAAAAATGCCCGTAACATTGACGCACGGGGCACGACCGAACCGACGACGGTCGGTACTGTGGTCCGTCCGTCCGTGGTTACCTCGAAACGAGAGCAGACCGCGACCGGAGTCTTGTGGCTAGATTGCTGTGGGCTGTCAGTGTGTTCCGCCTCTGCTCCTGCACCCATCGCTCGTCCAACCGTCGTCCGACGGACGATTGACTGACCCGCGTGCCCCCGTCCGGCTGGCCCGCTCGCTGCCAGCTTTCGAAGAGTGTGAGAATTCGTGAGAAGAGGGAGGTGATTACTGATTACGAAAAGCAAGAGCCGGTGATACTTACCACTACTATGGCACGAACCGTGGCCAAACGAAAAAAAATCGTAATAAATTGTTAAGATTTAATTGAGATAATTTCAAGGCTTTTTTCCTATTATATGAGCCAACCAAATAATGATTCTTTGAGTATTTTTCCTCTCTATTCGCCCCATCATCGTACGTAATCTCTCGGGGGGTACACACAGCACAAGGCAAGAAGGAACGCGACGCGATAGATACGGACAGATAAAAATAACTATTTCGGTGAAGGTTTGAACCCTCTCCGGTAGGCAGTGTCTCAAGGTACCGCTGCTGCTGCTGCGTCTGCGACCCTATTTAGGCAGCCAAATCTATGCCTTCGGCAGATGGTTGGCTGGTCGCGGTTGCGGTCGCGGTCGCAGATCGGTTTTGGGAGGAAACGTGAATGCGCCACTAAGGCCACGCATCG
Organism: Sabethes cyaneus; assembly: GCF_943734655.1. NCBI lineage: Eukaryota > Metazoa > Arthropoda > Insecta > Diptera > Culicidae > Sabethes > Sabethes cyaneus. Next base: position 246,680,711 of record NC_071355.1, on the reverse strand, counting down.
CGGCCCACTGACTGGTGCTGCTAGTCGAAGCAGAACAAGACGACAAAGGGGTCGGTTGAGCGAAGAAAACAAAATTGCGCCGCCACCGGCCGCCCGTCCGTCCGTCGTCGTTGACTCGCGGTTGGGAATTCGCGCGTCGTGGACTGGAGTCGTTGTGATATAATGAAATCGAAAATGACCAAAGTGCTGAGTGATATTAGGTCCCAATGATAGAGAGCTGAATTTTTGGCCCGAAGCCCGTCTAACCATCCAATCCGATCGGCTCGGCTCAACGCACCACAACCGATATGCATAAGAAGAAAAAAATGAATTCGAAGCGGGCGCTGAAAAAAATGCGACTTCCGAGAGAACAAAAGAGCTGAATGAATGATTTACATTAAATGGAAATAATGAAGGAAAAGATAACACAGAGATATAGGACTGCGGTTGACTGGAGCAAAACGATCGGCGGTTTTCCTGCGCTAAATCTCGCTCTGGTTTTACCTCCTCGCATCCGCCGCCAAAGACCCGGGACTGACGGCTAAAAAGAAACCACGGAACGTTACGTAGGTATAAAAAAATTCGAGGCTGAGCCCCGTTGAATCGATGCCATTGTTTCATTGGTCTGTGCAGCAGCGAGGAAGAGAGAGACAGTCGATGGATAAACGAAGGTCTGTACAGGTCTCGGATTGTGGAACGTTTTGATAAGAGGCTTTTGGATCGGCTGTCTGTTGCTGCGCTGGCTTGACTGGCTGTACACACGTCCATCCGCCAGGCCAGAGCAGCCCCAGCGGTTGCAGAACGATTATTATAATGGCCTCGCACTGCCATTATATTTTTTTTATACACAAATCCGGTCAGATTGATCTGCAGTTATTCTGTTATCGCTCGTCGGGCGAAGTAAATTATGAAATTCAGATACCTTGTGAGTCATTATTCGTCATGAATTGGAAATTTCCTTTCGAATGCGCAACATTGTTAGCGGGATTGTGGTTGCCGTTTCTAGAACTTCGAAACACATTCGTTTTATAATCCTTTTGAAAAAGAAAAAAATTCGTTTTCGTTTTAGAATTTGATTTAAAAAAGGTAGCTTAATTCGAAAGTTGAATAAACCTATTCCCGACTTCAGTTTCGTTTCCCGTATTATAGAGTCATTCACTGGCCATTATACTCATGTGCGGCTCGATGGCCATAGCACCAGTGAAGAATAAAGTGTTTCCCGTACGCTTTCGAAGTACGAACGAATAATCACCTATCGGGTCATTCATTTGATCGCTGCTCGCTATGACTACTTTATGAAGGAATTTGTCATTTCCGGCTCACGCTTCGAAATGATTAAATTCCTAAACTATCTTACCAACACTAGCGCAGCACAGGCACAGGCACCGATAACAGTCTACCTTCACAATAATGCCACCTGGCCTCGTTTCCGTCCGGTGAGAGTAGCAGCCGTCGGCTCCCTCAGTTGAGCCGACCCTCTACACATCAATCATGTTTAGAATCCATCACATCATTTCGTTTGCTGAGATTTCTTCAGAAATCATACGAAGAAAACGGAATAAATAAACCCAAAATTCTAAAAATCAAGCAAAGCACTCTCAACCTCTTCAGCATTTTTTTTCCTTCACATACCTACGCGCGTATATCTAGAAGATACTCCTTTTATCGCAGCCTCTTCCCACATGAGAAATCTCATCAGCGAACACACACTCACACCAAACAACCGAAAAGCGGTATCAACAATACCGAAAAAATATCCATACATCATCGTCGTCCGTCCGGCTTAGTTCATCCGTCATCTGTAATGTGAACTCATCACCGGACACCTTGCCTGCCTGCCTGCCTGCTTGAGACGAGATGAGATGAAATGGGAAGAAGAAATGTTTGAAATGGTCCGAAGTCCGAGAAGCGCGCTTCTTCGGTGAATCTCATTGCGTGCCCCGTCTCCCAGCCCCAGACCTGCCGGCCGACCGAACGCTAATGATAAGTAATTTAATTTTGATTTGAACTTCAAGCGAGAGCGAACATCGCCAGAATGTCATCAACCGGCCTGGCCCGGCCGGCTGATGCCGCGTCCAAGCCGTTGTGTAGAACCTTCAAAGTTAGTTCGGAAACTGATAGAAAGGCAAATTTGACAATCACTTGCCTGCCTGCCTGCCTGCTGCTGCGGCTAATTGCTGCTGCCCGGTGCGGTGGCGGTCGCAAAGCACAATCCGATTTGTGTCCTTCCGAAGGTTGCTGCTGCTGCCTTCGAAAGTTGCTTTTGGGTGATTGATTCCGATCGATTTCCTTCTTCGAAATTGCCGAAATTCTGCTGCATTGCGGTAGCTAACAATACAGTATACAGTAGGTGTACAACAATCCAGTCCCCTGGTCTGTGATCATCATTGATGGAGTTAATTAAGTTGTGTTCGATTGTGATGATCGGATTGATTTGTGTTTTAATGTGTTTTTTTTTCCTATTTTACGAGCTCATCATTGGTCGGAATTTCAATGTTACTAGATGGTCGTTATTTTGATTAATTTTATAAGTTTTAGACTCTTTGTTTGTTCACAAAAACAAACGAAAGCATTTTCATAGCAACTAAATGCAACGAGCGTCCTGTTCATTGCTTTCATTGTCGTCTATGCGAAAGTCTACCAAAAGAAAGATAAAATCGAAAGCGACTTTGTTACTACTTTTTGATCATGGTGTTGTTCGGGCTTCCGCAGTTTACTCTCAGGGCCTGCATTACCCTCTCCTCATGCTGAAACATAAAATAGAAAACAACAGAGGACAACCGTAAAAATAACTAAAAACTTGAAACTATAAAATGACTAAAGAGTAAACGAAAAATGAAGGAATAAATAACAAAAAAAGCAATTTTTGGAAAGAATGATTAATTGGATAAACTGGATGATTAATTGGATAAACTGGAATATCAATATAAGTAGTTGCAGTTTGGAAATAAACCAAAAATATATCGGGTTGTGCAATGGCAGGTGGCGCTCGCATCCGCGCTCTTCCAGTTGGCAGTTAGCACCCGAGTATAAAGGGCGACAGTAGTTTAGTGAGTAAAACATTAATCATTCTTCGCATGAGACACTTCCTCCCTTTCTAGAAAAAAAGCAATCTAAAACGGGCCACCGCAATATGAGCAAAGAATGATTTTCTCCCCATTTAGTTCTACTACCTGGAAGCTTCTAGCGAAAATAACATGATCAGCGTCTGCGACGGATGCCAAAAGTGACATCATACCCGTTGCGTCGGGATTTCCGATGCCAAAGGAAGAAGTTAAGTCGCTCAAAGAAGTGTGTTAATGATTTCAGCATCTAATCCGCCGATCATTAAACATTTCTGCAGAAAAAGCCGAAAGCGATGCAGGAGAAACAGAATCGGATGGAGCAGGAGCTGGAAATGGAGGTTCTAACTAAATGAATGGAAGAAGCGTTGGCACGATAAAAGCAACCAAACTCGAAGAGACCCGCCAATACCGGTGAAGGAACGTCTGGGGGAGGTAAAAAGTGGAATGCGAAGGTGGAAAACCTAGGAAAGGAGCATGTGGAGAAACTCCAAAAAGTCCATGATGAAGACGGCGATTTCAAATAACTACTGTTGAGGACTAAAAAGCTCACGAGATGCTCGAGAAAAATACGAAACAAATCGATGGCCGCTTCGAGACTTCATCATGGGGACGGGTATCCAATTTGAAAATACCTTGAAGCGTTTGACCATTCCTGAGGAACTTGACGCGGCCCAAACTACGGGGCACTTTAATCCGCTAGCGGCGCTGCACATGGGCGGCATGTGGGAGCGGGTGGTGGGGTCCGCGGAGTAGGCGATAAAGGCGCTAGACGATGAATCAGGGAACGAAGTGGTTCGAGGAACAGGAGTCGTTGAAAGTGGTCGATCTAGTCTTTATTGTAGAAAGCAACAAACGAAAAAGTTGGATTCGAGGTAATCTAAGTCAGGTGAATTCGGAGCTCCTGGAGGAACAACAGGTTAGCACCAGGGATGGTCCGATCACGTTGACTCAATTTTGGTTCATTTGATGGTACCGTTTCAGCCGAGCAAAATTTAACAAAGTTATGTATGGGACTTTTGTAAAATTAGATATTTTCTACATATTTGCTGAAAAAAGTTCAGCTGTATCCTTCTTAGTTACGGTGCTACAATGCTAGTACCTCATTAGTAACATTGAACATTAACTTAGTTGCTAATGAGGTACTAGCATTGTAGTACCGTAATTACAAAAGATATAGCAAAATTTTATTCAGCAAAATTGTAGAAAATAACTAGTTCTACAAATGTCCCATTTACAACTTAGTCAAATTTTGCTCGGCTTACACGGTACTGTCAAATTAACCAAAATTGAGTCAAAGTGATCGGACCATGCCGGTTAGCACACATTTTTTCAGTGGCTTCAAATAGATTCAAAGTTACTCAGCTAAAAATGCCAATTTGGCTGAAGATCGAAAAAAAGAGGTCCAAAATAGAAGAAAAAGCGTAGAAAAAGAGATAAAAAAGAGAGAAATATCGCTCTCAGAGAAACCGATATGAGAGAAAAGGTGCTAAAAAGAGAAAAGGAAACCAAAACGCGAAAATTTATGTAAAAGAGACAAAAAAGCGTCTAGAAAGAGAAAAAAGAATCGAACAATAGGAAAAAAGGATGCCAAAAGAGATCAAAAAGAGAAAAAAAGAGACTGAAGAGAGGAAAAAAGATACCAGAAAGATAGATAGAGATTGAAAAAGACTAAAAAGAAGGAACATACAGACCAAAAAGAAATAAATCCATAAAGAGTGAGTTAATAACAGAGAAAACAGACACAAAAAGAGAGTTGAAAAAAAAAATGCGAATAACAGAACAAAAGTAAGAAATGAAAAATACATAAAAAAGAGAAAAAAGAAGTCAAAAGAGATCAAATATGAGTCCGCTATTAGACAAAAGGAAGAAAAACACATCAAAAGAAAGGATGAAGAGCCAAAAATACAAGAGAAAAACCAGTACCAAGAAGTGCAAAGAAAAATTAAAGATAGCAAACAGCGATTCGAAGGGAAAAAACAAAAGTGGGACAAAAAGTAACCAAAAATTGTGCAAGAGAAAAATTAAAAGGAGCGAAAATAGGCAAAAAATGTAAGGAAAAAGTAACCAAAAGAATGTGTGTGTGTGTGTGTGTGTGTGTGTGTGTGTGTGTGTGTGTGTGTGTGTGTGTGTGTGTGTGTGTGTGTGTGTGTGTGTGTGTGTGTGTGTGTGTGTGTGTGTGTGTGTGTGTGTGTGTGTGTGTGTGTGTGTGTGTGTGTGTGTGTGTGTGTGTGTGTGTGTGTGTGTGTGTGTGTGTGTGTGTGTGTGTGTGTGTGTGTGTGTGTGTGTGTGTGTGTGTGTGTGTGTGTGTGTGTGTGTGTGTGTGTGTGTGTGTGTGTGTGTGTGTGTGTGTGTGTGTGTGTGTGTGTGTGTGTGTGTGTGTGTGTGTGTGTGTGTGTGTGTGTGTGTGTGTGTGTGTGTGTGTGTGTGTGTGTGTGTGTGTGTGTGTGTGTGTGTGTGTGTGTGTGTGTGTGTGTGTGTGTGTGTGTGTGTGTGTGTGTGTGTGTGTGTGTGTGTGTGTGTGTAGGCGGGCGTGTTTCATCAATTTAATCGATGCGGGACGCTTTTCGGGACGCTTGGTCATCTGGGACGCTAAATATTTAGCTGCTCCAAAGTCAGGATCACTAACCATGCTTAGGTGTTCGTTTTGTGACCATAAATTATGGCATTACTGAAAATAAATTAGGGGGTTGGCTGTTCAGTCTTTAAATGAAGCACCAATAAACTAATTAATCCTATATAATAGAAGCCCTGAAGAAGATCTAAACCAAAGATCGAAACGTTCGCTTAAAGGATAACAAATCATCTGCTTGCTTTAAAGACTGAACAGCCAACCCCCTAATTTATTTTCAGCAAAACTACAGCTGAAAAAACTTCCAATAGTTACTTTTCATTTTATTTGCAAAACCTTTATAAGGGCTGACGTTCCAATCTCTCATCTTTAGAAAGCTTTGAAGTAAATGATTTACTGTGCCAAATCAAGCAGTTTTCATGATAAACATAATCAAGGCAGATTTTTTAAAACTTCTGTTCTATATAAGGACATTGTAGTTTGTAGGCGAAGTTTGTAAATTTTCAATTATTTTATCTTCATATAGATATAAATTCCCTTGGATTGCAATTTAATTGCAATTAAAGTTAGAAATTTGATAACAATATAACAAAGATTGTTGGAGATCTTCGACAACTTTGAGCATCTTTGTTGCATTGCTCGCAAATTAATCTTCTTAGAAGAAATCTTAGCACATATTTTTGTATTCGCTAATAGAAGAATTAAGAACAAAAAGACAATGATCATCAAGTTTTTGCCTCACAGCAAAATTCTTCTGTATCTGTTCATATCCCAAACTCAATCAGAATTTCGTTATTTATGTGCTTTGCTTTCAGCAGTTTGTTGATTTTCCCAAAGAGCCGCTGATAGCTGTTCAACAAATAGTTTTTTTTTGTCTTTAGCAAAACCCCAACATCGATGAACACACTACTCAGAAAAATCGATCGTTTATCATCCAGAGCGGAGACGATGAAAGCAGACCTCGCCAAATTTTGCCCATCACCAATCCGCTCGAAGCAAAACGCAACAGCAACCCGTAAATGTGGTCCAAATCCTTCACAAACCCAACGCCACACGGTCGGTGCCGCTTATTGCCGATTTGTCTTTGTCGACGGAATTCTGCGAATTGGCACTACCGGCAGCCGACAATCGGCTGGTGTTGTTGCTGATCGAGCACACACATTGACGCGCCTACCGTCGCCACCAGACAGTAAGACAGGGCTGCGGCCGTTGCTGGTGAGAACGACACTGTCAAGGTGTTGACTCCCAACGATTCCATGCCCCTGCGTCTGTCTGTAAGCTGTTTTTAATCACCGATGTTTTCTTCCGTTTTTTTTTTCACGTTTCTTCCGATGTCAATGACGTCAGAATTAGTCGTTCAAACCGAACGTTGTCTGCTGAAATTGTATCAGAATTATTTCAGCGTTCGTGTCTAGGGTATGGGGCGGCTCTGATTGCTGGCCACTTCGTTACCCCACCACCACATGAGCCAGATTCGGCCTTTATTTCATTGATATTCCGCAGAGCGCGCCAAAGTCGTGAATCGGCTGGAACTGCTGGTGAAGTTTGCTCTTTGGCTTGTAGCTGCTTTTTTCCTGCTTCCATTGAAATAACAACTTTGTAGCACTCTTTCCGCAGATTAGACAAACCCCATCCATTGATGGGGCCTACGAGGAGGCGGAGAAGGCACAAAAACCGTCCTCCATCATCTGCACCAAGCCGGCCGTACCTACATAACTGTCTTGAGCAGTTGCTTGTTTTCCGAGGAATCGAATCGATCGTGACGAAAATAAATTTCTGTATGCTCGGTTTTCCGAAGCTCCTGCAAACCTCTCCCCAGCCATATCCGTTCACCCACCAGTTTGCGTGGTGTGTAACAAAAAAATAAAATAAGAATGCCATAAATTTAGGTATGGTGGCGGCTCTGACTGATGAACTAACTATTCAATCACTCGAAATCGTGAGTTACCGAACCGGCAAACAGGACTGACTGACTGGTAGGAGCGGAAACTCGGGAATAGAAATGGGACACGAACTGTCGGGGTTTACACATGATATCAAAACAATCATACGCTGGAGGAATTCGGAATGGGAGGTGATTATTGTCGTGTTTTTTTCTCTTTCCTGGTTCTGAGTTGAGGAAGCCTGATTGATGAGCAACGTGGGTGGAAAGATGTAATATCAACTATCGTTTTGTATCTTTTACGGAGGCGGTAATCTTACCTTTCGATTGGTTTTTTAACTACTAGGGACCACTACGTTAAGATTTTTTTTTCGCTCTTAGCGAACCATAATGTGGAAGCAAATATTCCGTTTCTTCGGTATGTTTCAATTCACGTCTACGCTAACAAGCTCGTTATTATCGGGAGCATTCTTGCTCTAAATTCGCTGACTAACCTTCGTTCGATGGTCACCCAAACCACTCACAGCTCAAAGCAGAGTCATCAAACGAACGGCCACTATAGGTTTTTTGACTGTCTAATCCGCAGTGATTGGAACTGCAAGTTGGCAACAGATTTTTTTTTTCCTGAAAGCAAAACCAATTTTGCGTGTTCGTAGTCTGAAGTCAACCAATTGATTAGGTCACATTTTTCTCTTGGTGTACCCTTTCGATAGAGAGAGAGTATGCAGACTAGTCGACGGTTGTTGGACAGTCTCTTCCGAGCCAAGGTTGATTACCGATTGAAGCGTGCAACCCGACCGCGACCGGGTGGTTGTTTGAGATGCTTCGCATCGTATTCACTCACTCAACGGCGTCGGTCAGTGTGCAGTACAGTTTTCCTCCGATAGAAAGTGATTACATTGATTATCGGGTAATAGGACACGGTGGTTGCGCTGCCCCGGCTATGGCCTTTCAGCGTTCAGGTTCGATCGCCGTTTTGCGTTCAACTGCAGCTCAAGTTTCCTTTCACAGACAGGGAGGATTTATCTTCCGAACGAACGGTTCGGTCGTTTTATCTTGCAGTTTTTTGCCACTGCATATGTTTTAGCGCTTACCACCGGTACACCGTAGATCAGGCTGCATTCCTAATCATGGTGCAAAGAGCTGTGCTCAACTTTGATGCTGTCATGGAATTTGTCGGTACATTTAGGTAACTATTTAGACAGTGATGTAGCTTTGAATCCTAGTTTTTTCCTGTTATTTTTTCTGTGACACTTCCCATTTTCACTTGTTTTCTCAGCTCCCATTTATATGTTTAATTTCTTTCCTATTCCCAAATCTATTCCATTCTTTACCTTCCTATTGTTTTCAATTAGACTCCCGTTCTTAATTTTCCTTTTTTTTATTCCCCACTTTTACATTTACTCTTCTATTTTTCTTCGATTTCGACTTTCATTCTTTTTGTTTTCCTTTTTCTCCTTTGTTTACAGTATCTTTTCTCTATACTGTTTTCACATTTGCGTGGATTCTTCTCTACACTGATTGATTGCTGCGTTGTTTTGTGCTCGGAACTGTTTTTTTCTCTTGGCATGTTTTACTCCGATCTCTTGATACTGTCCTTACTTTTCTTTCATTTTATTAACAAATTTTTCTTCTTAGTGTTTGCAGTGTTCCTTATTATTTTCTCCCCTTTGCTCTTTTAGTCGGATTTTTTTTCTAATATGTTTATGGATATTTTTTTCAGTGATACTTTGTATCAGTTTCTAGTTATATTTTCAATTTCTTTCCTATACCAAAATCCATTTTTTTCTTTACTTGCCTTTTATTTCCAAGTCATCTTGCATGTCCCATATAATTTTTATTTTATTCTTAATTTCCTCTTGATGTAAGAGGAAATGCTTATAAACTTAGGGTCCAACTAGCTTCCCCCATCTACTAACAACAATTTCTTTCCCGAAATACTTGTGAAGATGCAGAGGATTCCCTGGTTTTTAGTAGCAACAACTATTGGACTAACATTCCTTCCCATCCCACCAGGACCCGCATTCGGACGTGGCCGGCGTCGGTATTGATCAGCATGCAGGGACCTGATAAAGTTGCACAATGAGGAATAGCGCGCTGTCCCAAGTATGCTTTTTCCAGCCATCTTTTTGCAATTTTCATCGGTCCTGGTCAATAACGGAGTAGCACCACACGGGCGGTATTCTATGCTTATGCTTATGCTAATGTTAATTTTCTCTCTGTCGTTTATTTCAATAGTATTCCTACACTCAAAATATATTTCACGTCGAAGTTATCTGAAAAGTTATGTGAATATTTTCCATCCAGCTTTTCCTGTACTATTTACGTGATTTTCAGGTAGTACGCACGCATACTAATGCGTTAACGTGAAAATCAGATAGATGTTATTATTTTTTCCAATAACAATCAGCTGAAAGTCACGTAAATCCCTATAGAGAAATTTACGTGATTTTTCACGTGGAAAGGACGTGTGGATTATTTTGAGTGTAGGGAATATTCCATACTAGCTGAGTGCCCGATCTTCCTCGAGATCCCTTTGTCTCTGAGCCACATGTACAGCTGTTGTTGTAACGGAAGTCTCTAAATGCAAGAAACAAACGTCTGAACGTCTTTACTGACAAGGGCAGCTTCTCCCGTCTTCTTTTCGGAAATCTCTCTAATGCGAGACAAAGCCCTTTTTGATTATTTAAACATCTTCTTTGTCAAAGGCCACCCTATTCCCGTCCTTTTTAGTTCCCCCTTTGGCCGCCAATTCGCTTAATGTAGGACCAAGTCTTTTTTCTCATTTGGACCTCGTCCACATGTGTATGATTCTCTTATATCAAGGAACATGTAGGGCAAGCTTTATGAAGAAAGCATAGCATTCAACGCTTACGCTACTTACGGAAGCGTAAGACAAACAGTCGCCGTTGCTGTGTGCAGATATTCCGCTACCTACACACTCGCGGACGCGTAGCTTCATATCGTCATTTTGCATAGCCCACTTGCGAGTCAAACAACTCATGACCAATCAGCTGCCCGTGAGGGCTAGTGGCGCATTGCGATACAGATTTTGCATCACTTTTTCTTTTTTTCTTCATCTTCGGCGTCGATTCTGCTCACGGGCGGGAGTACGAGCTCTCGCGCGTGATCGGTATATGCAGCTCGAGGTGTAGTGACGAACGAGAGCGACAACCGTGGCTGTTAGCTAAATACACACTCGCAAAAACTCGTCGCAGTGCATGAATAAATAAGAGCGTTAGATTGAGTACGCGTGTGTGAAAAAATTAGACCTCGCAATAATGTTTCTCAACTTACATTCACCTCTTTCCTATATACTTGTATATGGCTATACGCGGTCATGACGTATATTCTTTTGGAAAGGGAGGAAGTGTCTGATGCGAAGAATAATTAATTGGATGAACTGCAAATTTCCATATAGACCAAAAATATATCGATGCAATGGCAGGTGGGGTTCGCACCCACATTCTTTCGGTTGGTACACGAATGTTTTACTAACAAAACTACTGCCGCCCGTTATATTAGGTAATCTAATCCTAGTCAGTCTCCCCTTCTTGTCTGCTAGCCACACAACTGTTATCGATCCAAATGCAAGAGAAACGCAATCCCTTTTGCTTATTTGGACCTTTCCCCCTTTGCTAGGGACCGCCCACCTTTTTGTCTACTCCCAAGTGCTGATTCCTTTATGCCAAGGAATATGTATGCCAAGTTTGGTGGAAAACTGTAAAGGCGTTCTTGAATTATGGCGTAACATACAAACATACTCACGATCACTTTTATCACTGTTCCGTGCTGTTTTCTCTCAGCACCGTTTTTTCTCCAGACTCTTTTTTTTGGCACACTGTTTTCTATCTGCGGTATATTATTGTAACGTAGTTTTCTTTTCCTCTCTACACTGTATTCTACCTATTTTTTATATGCCACTGTCACTGGAATTTCATATGGAACAATCATCTCGAATTTCATATGGAAATTTATCATTGGTAAATGTGCGGAATATTTTGAGTGTACCTTTCTCTTTATTCACTTTCTCTCTTGTCTCTCGTTGCCTACTTTTTCTATGTTGTTTTCTATCTCCATTATTTTATTACCCTGGTTTCTCTATACTTTTTTTTGTCTCAGAGAGAGAGGGAACTCTCTTTCTCTTTAGAATTTCTATTTGTTCATTTCTTTCTTTATTTTATTCTCACTGTTCTTAGTTTTCTCTGTTTTTTGTTCGCTGCTGTCTCTATTTTTGCTCTTTCTCTAGTAATTTTACTGTAAGTTGCTTTATTACTGCTCCCATTCTGTTCTCTCTCTCTCTAAATTATTTTTGTTCCTCTGTTTGCTGTTTGTTAATATTTACTCTGCTTTTTACTTTTTACTGTTTGTTTTCTATTCTTTATTCTCTGCTTTCTATTTTTTATTCTCTTCTTCTCTCTCTTTCTATTCCTCGCTCTCTCTTCGTAGATTTACGGAGATTTCCGCAGATTTGCGTCTTAGTCTCTAGTTTTTTTTGCTCTCTACTCGATTGTTCTCTACTTTTTATGCTCACTACTGTCCGCTGTTTTTGCTATTTACTCTAGTATTTTCTTGCTCTCTACTATATTATTTTTGTTGTCTACTCTACTCTTTTGTTCTCTACTCTATTAGCTCTTTACTCTCTACTCTACTCTTTCTATAGAATGTATGCATATCTCCTTAGTCTCTACTACTACTGCTTCTCAAGCGACAAGTGCTGATATTTTCTCTTACTCTTTTTGCGCTCTCTTTGCTCTTTTCATTTTATTTTATACTTCTAAATTTGTTTTCTATTTTCAATGTTTCTTTTGCACTTTCTATTTTTGATTTTCATTCTATTCATTTCCATTCTTTTCTCTTTTCATTTTTCCATTTGTGTTCTGCTCTGCATTTCTCTTTAACCTCAATATGCCTGCTTTTCTAAAATTCTTTGCCATGGTCTAATTTTTTACTCTAATTTTATTTTACTATACTACTTCAGTAGTACTTAACACGGCTTTTTCATACGAATTTTAAAACTTTTTACGAAAATTTTGGAATCAATTCACTATTGTATGCCGTTCTTTTCTTTTATGTCAGTTATCTTTCTTGCAGTGTCCAATTTTATGCTATGCTCTAATTTATTGAGTTTTGTAAGGTTTTGTATTCTCTAATCTTATAGTTTTTCTCGTTTTCTTTCTTCAATATTCTGCATGTCCTTCTATTGTTGATACTTTTCTTCAACTTTCTTATATTATTAAAGTTTCTTGTACTCTTAATTTTTTTTAAATTTCCCAACTTTCCTGTATTCTATCGTTATGTCAGTCATATCGTTAGTTTTGCAGTAATTTCCATTTCCTTGTTGATTGCTCTTCTGTTGTAGTTTAACTGCTTTAACTGAAAGAACATATTTTCTTTTTTAAAAGCTTTTACTTTTATTCCTCCATCATATTCCTTACAGTCAGTCTGATTTTTAATCAAACTGACAAACGAACTGAGCAGGTCTTTTTCTGTATCTGCCAGCCGGATCACTTTCGTGACCTTACCTAGCCCAGCCAGGTGCCGATTGGCATATGTCTGTCCACTTGTCTGTCGATGACTGTCTCGCTGAGTGACTGACTGACTGACTGACTAACTGACCGCCCTACCACCATCACTACCACTGCTGCACCAGCTGCTACCGTCCGCTAGCACGCAACGGGGCGTGATCGATTTTTCTTGACCCTCACCGCGTGTCAGCCGTGTTAGTGCGTAACGACAACAACGACACGGAAACTGATGTTAGTCAATTTGTAAAGATCGAATGTAAAGCGTGATGCGGTGCGGGGTGGCGTTTCGCTAGGTTAATTTGGTTTCTCAAAACCGGTTAGATTTACCTACTAGACGATTTCAGGCTCGCAGGATAGAGCATGACGGCAAGGTCGACTCTCTTTTGTTATTCAACTAGACGTGCTTCCGGAAAATCGATGATTTTCTCTGTTGGTTTTATCGTAAAATCTAAAATGTGGCAATCGAACATTGCTACACCTCACCTTAACTTTTCGAAATAATCGTTCCAAACCCACAAAATATCATTCGTTATCTCCCTTTGGTTATTTAGTCTTTATTTCCATTCTGACGGTATTGCATCAAACTGTCAATACTGTGGAAATGTGGAAACTACTCCCTTCCTGTGTGCCGTTGTGGATTGCTTCCGAAAAGTTTCCTTTCGACAGACAGACAGACAAAGCTGGGTGCTTGCTAAAATACCGGTATCTAAAACGATCGATCGAACTAACGTGGCTTTTGGTGTCCCACAACGCCGGTGCTGTTCGAAGCTAGAAATGGAATTGTTTGAATTCTCCATGCAGGCACGCAGCACGCACAGTGGAATATTGAGTTTTGGAAACTTGGGATACTAAAAGAGCTTTTTCAGATGATGTCATTAATATAAATTAACAAAAGTTGAGGCTCCAGGTTACTACCTTGCGGTACGGCTGAAGTTTTCTTTTCTGTTAACTCCTCAAGTATATTTTCTAGACACACTTAACAGCATAGTATCAAAACTTTTTTATTTAATTCAAATAGTCTTATGATAGTTTGAAAAATAAAATTCTACCAGCTATTCCCCCTTTGTGCACCGTAACAAACGTACTTTTAACCGACAGGCAGGTTCCGCAAATCGATTTTATCGAATCTCCGGCAAATTATTCTGTCGCAACTGTCTATTTGTGGTTTGTTGCAAATTTAGACATTCGTTTTTCTGCTGTCCTCGGTGCTAATATATTCCCAACATTTTTTCTATTAAGCACTTTTTAAAATACATGTTTTACCGCAAATAAATAAACAAGTGAATGTAACTTTTTTAAAGCAACATTTTTTTCTGTTTCATTTTAGGTATGTTTGACCAACGGAATTCCATCTCATCAATTTAAAGACCTAAGCTTACGGCCGGCAAGTGGCAACGGTGCTATGTATGTTTGTTTTGTCCCCAAAGGCGAACCAAGGCTAACCACCAAGGCAGAAAATCTTCTGGGTAGATTAGGTAAAACGACGCAAAATCCCACTCAATTATTTGAGATTAGTCTCGAAGACGCTGGACTGTTCTACCGAAGTCCTGCCTGCCGAGAAAAGAAAAACCACTGACTGAAGTGGAGCCGCCAAGTTAGTTCTAAGTGGCAGACGGGTTGCGGGCTGGGGTTCCGGCACGGCGGCTAAACGATTCAGATAATTGTGTTTGAGTTGTTGGGCCTTGCCTTTTTCGTCCTGCCCGGAAGGACGTGCCGGCTCTGAAGCAACTGAACGTGTATGCCAGGTGCGACGTGATTCTCCGCGCCAGTCTGTGAAAGGCACACAATTGTAACGGCATGGAAGTGGTAAATATTTTCATTGACTCGGCATTGTCTGGCAACAAACGTGCGTTTGTGTTGACTCGTCAGTGACAGCCGTTGTTTATGTATCAGGATATTTTCAGAACCTCTTTCCGTTATTTGATTGATCAGAAATGAAACGAAAGGGATTTCTGTGATCTCGTTACTGCTGTTGCAACAATTCTCTCATCGTCTTTAATCTTCGAATGACATGTCATCTCAACAAACTGTTCGAACGCGTTCCCCAACAACGGATCAGCGGATGGTTTGTTTGCTTACCGTGGGAGGATGCTCCCACATAACCTTTGTGTGTTTTTTTTTTGTTCGATTGCGGTTGTTGTTTCCTTGGATGCTGTTGCTACCATCCAATGCTGGCGGTGGTAGCAAAGGGCGGGGTGCTGCAAACCGAATGGCTATAAACAATCCAATAAATTCAAACGGTATGCTGCACGGATGGTGAACAGAAGCACCTCCGGGCATCAATTCTGCGTAATGCATACCAATTATCGGCTTTTAGCGATAGTTTTTCCTGCCTCGTTTACGTACCGAGCAATTTTGATCCCGTCGCCTAGCCCCCTCCCCCCCTGCTTCCCACGGATCTGCGATCCATTGAAGCGCTTTAGCGAAAAATGCATTAAAGTTTTACTTTTCACTGCTGTTTGGCAAATAATGGAAACCTTTCGGCCTTTGCGCACTCGCACTGCGCGCTGTCCTTCCTTCTCGGGTCTCTAACCGCAGAATTTCGATGTAGTAGCCAATAATTAGTGGTCCTCGCACTTTGTGCTGTATTTTGCTTTCTCATGGGGGGGATCTCCAACGATGTGTTTATACTGTTCACTACAAAGGTTATTTTTCTAGTAATGCATTACTGCTTGTGGGGAGCTCAATTTGTTTATGGTCAAAATTTCAAATTGTTTCGTGGTGACTTACAGATCCGGTTGCCGTCGCCGGGCCGGCCGTGGAACGGAACCAAAACCTTATCTAATTTGGGCAGTTTTACGAACTGAATTAACTTGGCTGGAGAAGGTTGAAGAAGGAAGCAGACAATGATTAATTATTTCAACCGAAGAAGAATGGTGCTTTTTTGAGGGATCTTGATACAAGTATTTTTTTTTCTTTAATATCAAGCGGTGAATTTTCAACCCAGCCACAGCTGCTTCTTTTGTTCACCGTGGCACGATAGCGTTCTGCGGTAATTGCTATCTTGGTTTCGTGTGATTTTCCGTACGTTGAGTTTTCTGTGGACGATAGCGTTCGTTCGAATTGTATAGTTTCTTTTAAAATAGCTGCTCGTTTTGATTGTCTTTGCCTTTGTAACCTTAGTACACACAAAGTTGCGACCTGACGTTTTTTCGACTCTGGTTCTAGAGGTTTTGGTGGTATGGATCTTTAAGTTTATTTTATAAAAATTAATAATGTATAACATACTTAACTTTCGAGAGTCGCAAGAAATTCTATTGGAATGAATCTTTTTTGAATATTTGTATAGGCCGAATCATTTTACAGAAAATGTGTTTTTAGATTTTTACCTAGATTCTTTTGCCTGAATATTTTTTTTCAACAGTTTTTCTTTATCGTTCCGGTGAATAGAAACTCAGCTATTCTAAAGAGCTGGTTACTGCTCCAAGAACTGGGAAATAAACTAGTAACTTGATACTAGCTAAGCTTTGTATGAAAAAAAAAAACATTCCACATTTCACTGTGGATTCTATAAACAAGCCATAGGCGCGCCAATGGGAAACTATCTAGCACCCTTTCAATGCAGGCTTTTCATTGTAACTACGGGATATAATTTGAAAAATAACCAGTAATTTTTTGCTAGTTCGCTGGCAGAACTTACAATAAAATAGGAATTCTCAATATCATCTGCAAGGATTTCAGATATAGTTCTAAGTCAGCTAAGTTTCCTCTATGGTAAGAATATGCACAAACTTGGAAGTAGACGTGTATAGGACCAGTTTATTTACCTTTTTACATTGAACGATTTTTCGATAGATTTTTTTCTGATGATCAATTAAGCTTAGAATAGGGAACCTCTTTTTTTTTCCTGTATGGACTCATCACTGCGGCCAGTATGGTTTGATCTATTGTGATATCGCCCGGGTGTTTGCTGTATAACCCGCACTGCATTTATTTTGGCTATAGTCGCTATTGAGTGAGCGATATGCTTATTGAATTTTTTTATGCGTGCTTGTGTGTAATTTGAGTACCCTTCCCTCAATGCTTTTTCTCTACTTTACCCACCTCGTTCCACATGACAGCGCTGTCCCCAATTATAGCCATCCCTGGAACAGCTAACCAGTGCATTGAACTATAAGGGTCTCATTTTTGCACTGTCAATAGGCCATATCGGGATAACATAGAATTCAGCACGAAGGAAGGGTGGTGAGGGGCCTGGGAATAAACCCATGCTAAAGTCACTTTGCCATCGAATGGCCTGATTCTACTAAGATTCGAACCTATGACCATTCGCTTGTCAAAGCAGACTCGGTAACCTTGCGACTACAGAGCCCCCCTAGGGAACCTCTGGAGTCACAAGATTACCAAGTCTGCTTTGATTGAACAAAATTTCTCCAATTCACTCGGTTGTGGGTCCAGTTCCTTCGCCACCGTGTGCTCTCCGCCAGATCTCGCTCCACCTTGTCTTACCATCTTGTTCCCCTGCGTCCTTGGCCGCCTTGGTTGCAACCGGATTTATAGCGGACACCATTTTTGCCTGGTAGTTTATCGGCATTCTTGCAACGTGCCCTGCTCTTCGTATCCTTTCAGTTTTGCCACCCAGTATTTGTTCGCTATAGAGCTGTGGTTCATTCTCCGTCTCCATATTCTGTTCTCTTGTATGCCACCGAAGACCATTCTGTGCATTTGTCACTCGAAAACTCCGAGTGCCCGCAGGTCCTCCTCGAGCATTGTCCAAGTTTCCAGTCCGTGTATTCAGTCAGCGCTGATAATATCCATGTCATCTGCAAAGCAAATTAATTGACAGAATTTGTTTAAGATCATACCTCGCGTGTCGATAACTTCTGGGTTCATAATACCTTGTAGCGGTTGAATAGCAGGTATGAGAGACCATCACCTTGACGAAGCCCTCTGTGTGATTCAAATGAACTCGACAGTCCACCCAAAATTCGAATACAGCACTGTCCATCGCAGATTGGAGCAGTTTGACAAGCTTCCTGGAGAATCCGTTCTTGTCGATGATTTTTCATAGCTCTTTTCGGTTGATGGTTTCATACCTAGCTTTGTAGTCAACGAACATATGGTGCGTGAGAATTCTGCATTCACGGTTTTTTTTTTGCAGGATCTGCCACAGGGTAAATATTTGATCCGTCGTTGATCGTCCTTCAATGAAGTCGGCTTGATAAATTCCCATAAATCTGAATCATAAATCCCAAATTAGCCGGTGCAGATAAGTGGTCAGCTTTTCGGGTTCCATTTTAATAAGCTCCTCTCTGATGCCAACTTTCCCGGTCGATTTATCACTCTTTAGCTGCATGATAACTAACTTCGTTGGAGCTCCGTTTATCGCACCGTCGAAATTGCTTTCCCCGCTGTCATGGTTCTCCACCTAGACGCCATTCCGGTTTGCATTCAATTGTTGGGCTCTTAGAGCAATGAAATCACCCCATTTGATGTAAAGTGACTTTTTGTTGGGTTTATTCTCACACCCCTCCACATTCTTCATATGTACTGAGTTTCGCATTTACTAACAATAAAGTCTCTTGCCATGATAAGTTATAAGTATGGTACTGGCTCGACGAGCGTAATGAAAGCTCTTTTCCATGGACTATAACTTGTTCTTCTTCCTGGTTCTATGAACAAGATTGGTGATGCAAAGTATTAAGCTTCAAGGAAATAGAGGGCAAATGACCTTAGCATCGATTTATTCTCAGGCTCTTCATTTATCATTCCGTCATGCTGAACTTATGTTACCTCGATGCAGCTTCTTGACAGTGCAAAAGTTCCTCTTATAGTTAAGTGTACTGGTTAGAGGAACGCTACGAGTCCTCGCTAGGGTTGGCTATAATATGGGATAGTACTGGTAGCGAGGAACCAGTTGGTAAAGTATAATCAAGCTTTAAAGGAAGCGTAAGCCAAAAACACACAAGCATGTATAAAATTTAATAAGCATATCGCTCACTCAATAACGATTATGCAGTGCAGGTTATACGGCAAAGACCCAGGCGATATCAAAATAGTTCAACACACCCACCCCTTTTGGGATGAATGCTGCTTTACTGATGATAAACTTATTTGTTCGTTGAACTTTTTTCAGACGAATGAGCGTGCTTCATCTGAAAATATTGCAGTAGCTCTACGTTTTGCTCCGTGTAATGCGATTGTAACATTTGCAGTAACTGAAGCTGAAGTTGCTGAAATGACACCGTGTTATTGTCCTAGGGATAGTAGGTATACCTACTGTACTGTTAAAGAAATGTTACTAGCCTTTGAAACTGCTAATGTCTATTGTTTAATTTGTCCATGGAATGCCATTAATTTCATCGGAGTTCCGAGTCAGTTTTCACGTTTCCTGTATTCAACAAAGGTGACAAGAGGAATGTCGAACAGTACTTCTCTGTGCACGTGCTCTAAAATCTCAATTGTCTGCAACCATCTTTGGTTTCACGTAAAGAGAATCATTTCTACCTCGCAGCATGAATTTTTTCCTGGAAGGCCAAAAGCAAAGCCTTGGGTATAACTGTCTTTAGACTTTACGCTTCTTTATCGACAGACTTCGCAGCCGGTTGTTAGAGTACAGGACAATTACTAGCCCAGTGCAGCGATCCTACTTACTCCAGCAGCACCTCCCAGCCGAGATTCGAACATATGATGACCAGCACCGATCCTCGAAGCTAACTGGGTGGGCTCCTGGGAGATCAGTTTCGACTAATTTGCTGCAGATTAGTTCTTTATGTTTGCGTGCAATGGACCAGCGTGATCACGTAGATATAATTTACACTGACTTAAAGGCAGCGTTTGATTGCGTTGTTGATCGCAGAATTTTTCTGGCTTAGTTTAATAAGCTGGGTATCTCAGTTGACCTAACTGCGCAGTTTGATTCTTATTTACGAGATCACAGAATGGCTGTCAAATTGAGAGCGTCTCAAACGTGTTGGTTCCGAAACAATTCAAATATACCTCAAGGTAGCACTCTAGGATCTCTATTATTCTGTTTGTTCATTAACGGCGTATCCCGACTATTACCACCTGGCACAAGACCTGCTCTATGCAGGTGATGCCAAAATGTGGTTATGCATAGTACAGATGATTGCATGGGACTTCAAGGACTGATAAACTGGTTTGTTGAATGGTGCAAATGCAATTGCTTGACTGCAAGCATCCCAAAGCGTACCGTCATCAGCTTGTCCTAAAATGCATGGTATTCTTCAGATAAAGTTATCAAGACTGAGGTTTGTTTTTTCCCCGGCGTTTCGACGCTGTGTTGATATTTTCTTCAAGGGGTAATATCGGAAAAGACACCAATAAAGTGTCTAAAAGTCAGGAAAACATCAAACCTAATTCTTGATAACTTTCTCTGAAGACAGCCCTGCAAAAAATTGATAATTGTAATTTAATCCAGTCGATAAGAAACACAAGTTACACTTATATTTTTAATGATTTTTTGATTTCAAGTATTTCATCATATTTTCGTAACTTAGCTAGAGACGGTTTGAAGTTTAAGAAGTCGTTTCTAAATTCGGAAGAACTGAATGAAAACAGTTCATTTTAAATTTTATTTTTTACGTATCATTTAGTAAAAGGACCAATTGAAAATTGTGCACTGACCTTAACCTTAAAACAAACCTTAAAATGAACTGGATTAAGAAGAGTAAAAGTCCCCAAGTACTTCCTTGCGGAGCTTATATGACATTTTCGTTTGCCCTTGTTTGTTGATTCAACCAAAAAATTTCTACTAAGCTTTATAACGCTAGTCTTTTCAATATACAAAGAGAATGGCAGAAGATAGTAATAAAACAAAAGTGTTCTATAGTATTCTTAGCGAGGTTGAGCTTTGATATAGCTGGATGCCTTGTAGCAAGAGCCACTGCAAAAATTCTTCCGCTCAGTGATGTCGTATACTTTCTTATTCGACAGTGAGATAACGTATTTTTGGTTCGGCAGGTTCGTTAGCTTTTCCTTGCAAAGTGGATAGCCGCAAATTCTCTGGATTGCTCTTTCCTGGGTGACATCATCGCAGTGACATTGGTTAATATCTTGCAAGTTATGTAGAAACCAGTCAACATTATCAATTGGTTCTAGAAGAGCTTCCACAATAGACTGAGCTTTAGCCTTGCAGTTCTTCTTTTTGCGTAGAGCTAATTGAAGTTGTACTTTACTAAAATCAACTACAGCTTTTTCGTCTTTAAAAATATTGAAGTTTTCGTCGTCGAACATTCTGATGAAATCTCACTTAAAGGCAGTAACTTCTTGAGTGAAAATAAAACACTTCTTACTGGACACTTCTTGAGTGAAATCAAGAACAAACTGGTTTATTAAAGCCAAAAAGACGCCAAATTAGATAAAGGAAGGGCCGTTGAAGCAGCTTTCACAAGCAGTGTTGCGAATCCCGCACTCGTGTGGTCTAATTTCCTGACATACGCGGTTTTGTCTTTCTTATTTTTCATGTCCTGCGATGAGTTTTTGCGATAGTGATAACAATTCTCAAACCGGTTTATTTGACTTTCATAAAGGTTTTATTATGGTAGTAATCATTACCTCCGGTTTTGTTATTGGAAGTTGGAAATTTGTAAAATAAATTAATCCTTTGTTTGACATTCAGGAAGGTAGTTTCAGGTTCAGGTACTTTAGGAAGGTTATTTGCCTTCTTCGGCAGCTGAGTCACCAGCAGTCATCATATGGCGACCGTGACTGTTTGGCCGATTCAAAGATTACTATAATTTAAAAAAAGTATCCATATTGCAACTTTTCGACGAAATTTATTTGAACTTCACAGTTGAAAAGTTAATTATCTGACAGAAGTCTGAGATCGATTCTATCAAAAAAGATCAGAACTTTTATTTTGGCGCACAGTTCTGCACTATAGTAAGTTTATGTTTTGTAGTTTATCCCAAAATGAAAATTCAAACAACCCAGATGGAAAGTTAAACATAACACACAGACACGATGTCTCTCGACTGTGTAACCTACATTTATATCCAAAAAATCCAGGGGAACCCTTTCCGCAGCACTTTTTCATCATTAATTTATTCGACATCACATGTATTGTCGGAAAACAGAAACAGCAATGCCTGGAATGCTGACCAAAATTAATATTCAATAAAACAGAAGTGGTGAAAGATTGGGGTTAAAACATACAACAGCACTGAAATATGTTACAAGCATGTCGCATATGATTAATGATATGGCAAAAGGAAAAGAAAACGAAATGTGAAACAGGAAAAAGAGCACAAACAAACATGACTGCTGTGTCGTTACATTACATCATGACAATGCAATGGGAGCATTTTTCATCATATTTAATTTCATTGGGGGTAATTTTGCGAACATTCAAACTTTGATTCTGATTCAATTGGAGTATTGAATCTGGTTTAAACGCTACCCCAGGCTAATTCAAGCATTTTATAAAAAGCATCACAGCTGGAACAAAACAACTAATTAATACACCAATCATTCAACTGATGATGATAAATCGTTATGAATAAACCTGTTAATGTACGAATTGAATATTCAAACGAGATAATGACTAGTATTAATCGGTGCTCTACAAAACTGTTTACATTGCATAAAATTATCAATCCCTGATAAAGTATTTGTAAACATATTTTTTTTTTAATTTTGCGCCATCAAATATCGCAGGCAATAAAATTTGATTGAGCATAAACAGATTCCAACGCTGAAGTTATTCATATTTTTGTTGATTTTTCCTCTGAATTTTTCAATTACCAGCAAAATATTTACGGCACCCCGTCATCGTTGATGAGCATAACTTATTTTTCCCGCCCCAAAGTGGTGATAATCAACCACGGGGAGTGAAGAGATTTTTTTCTGTTCTCAGCCTCAGCGGCATTAAAACCGCCACAATGCAATCGCCCGATACAATGTCTCGTCGCAGTGCAATCAAAGGCCACTTTTTGCATGGCCTGCAACAAGCTCCACCGATTGCCACCCTTCTTCGTCGATCGAATAACCTTCGTCGGACAGAGTCCGGCCAATGCCGTTCAAACGAAAAAACACTCTTGCATCACACCAAAACCGCCCAGCTTATCGGATAAGTAATGCCCAACATCAGCAGCCACAAAATCACTGCTCCCATCCCCCCCGATTACGGGCCCCAGTGAATGAGTACCCTGTGCAAAGAGTAGACAGGTATGCAGCAGCATTATCAGCGGTGGTTGTAATCAGCGCCGAAACGAATCGCAATTAGTTTCGAGTGTGATGTAATTTATTAAATGGCTTCAACTGGCGCGCGGTGGCAGCACCAGACCAATCGACCGAACAGAGAAAAACCGACGGACCGCAGAGTCTAAACTAAACGCGCGAGGGATGTCTGCGAAGCAAAAAGATCTTCGATTACATGTCTGTTCAGTACTCCACACCGGCCACAAACCAGCCTGCGTTATCTACGAGCAGCGCTCGAATTCACTTCAACATTGGCCAATCTTTTTGCAATCTATAGATTATAGCAGCAACAACAACAACAGCGTCAATAAGGCTAGAGCGAGGGCGCAACGTCGTCAGTGGGTGGTTGGAAAGACCTTTTTTGCGTGGGACTCTTCCCAGCTGAGGAGATCCAGTGCAGCACGGGCCTGGGGAGGACGGCGACGGTAGTTCAATAACCGTAAATCACCGGCTAGTTGCCTGTTGGTGGTGGCGGCAGTTGAGCTAGAGATTGAGAGATAGCCTGCAAGACCGATATCGCGCGAGCCACTGCCTGCCTCTGGAAGGAGCTGCTGCCAGTACGGAAGCACTAAATGGCAATAGATATATTGAATCATTTACGGGAATGTGTGCGTACGAGCGAGGTACGAGGGACAAGGCGCTTGATTTCGAGATGGAAAGTGTAAGCGCACATACGGAAACGATCTACCATTAGTTGCTTCCGATGAAAGGGAAATAGTCGCCATCATCATAATCATTGCCATCAACTGCAACAACAACAGCAACAGCAACAACAGCGGCAGCAGCAGTGTGGGTTACAATAATCGTTGTTGGACATTGGATATTATACAGACTATTGCGTTTGTTGCAAAACTAGCGGGTTTGTTATACCCGAAGGAAAGTGAAACTTAGATGTGAGTCAGCCAGCGTGTAAACACTATTAGCCGAGAGGCACTTTACGGTTGGTCAGTTGTGCATTATCACAACGCAAACTTTGCCGCTGCAATGCAACCGTCTGCCAGCAGACACACGTTCGAAGACACGTAAAGACAAACACGCTAAGTACGGCTTATAATGCATTCTAGCTCATCGCACATATGTTGGGCTTAGATTGCCACAGAACAACATATGTCGGGTCGTTCTTCGGCTACGATATTAATTCCAAGTGTTGCCACCGTAATAACCATCTAAACAAAGTGAATTGAACTAAACAAATAATGTCCAATCGAAAGACAGAGGAATGTCATATTAACTACCGACAAATTGAGACCCGAAATGTACCCTAGCTATGCTATGTAGGAAATGCTCGCTTAGCAAGCAATCTAAATTCCATCCCATATAATAGTCACCCTTAGTTCCACCCATTCACATTTTCCACTCTATATGTTTCGCCCGTTGCTTAACCTTTGCCTAGCAGCAGCAGTGCTAAAATTCTTCAACCAGTCTCCAGCTCCGACGGCACCTAGCGGTCCGCCCGCCGTCGGTCGTATGCATAGAGAGCATCGAAAGTGGTCGGCGGCAATAGAGTAGAAAAAATCGCTTCAAACGTATGTAGCTCTGTGGCCACATACTATGCCATTGTTGGGATCTTTCCCTGACCACCGCTCATGTAGACATTCATTCACATCTTTTTATCGTGTCCCTGTGGCTGTGTTCCATCCTAGAAGAAAGAGAACTTTCAAACCAGCTGCTGCTGCTGCGGGTTTCTTCATTCATTTTCCATAATCCCAGTTCAACCACACTAAACAAGTTGGTTCCATGATACAACAGCCTCGGTATTGATTAGTTCAAGAATAGGCATTCTTCTATTCCCCCCGCGCCTTTGGCGTAACGAATTTCGTTCCATACTGTAATCAGCACTTCCTCAAGCTCCGCTACACTAGTTCAGCGATCCGTCGCGTCTCCGTCAATGGCATGTCGATCATGCCTGATCCGTTCCGTTCAATGGATCGAACGAACAACCGATATCCAACAGGCTTTAAGGGCCCGAGTTGGCTCGTCGTCTTCTTCTTCTTCGAGAGAGAGCATGATGGTAATTATTCAATTTTTCCTTTCGAAGCCGAATTATCAATCTCCTCTTGCGTTGGGACCAACCTATGGGAAACGCACACGATAGGGCAGCTCGTGGATGAGATCCGAGCGAGCCGATACGGGACGGCACTCAGGACAGCCAATCCAGTCCGTTTACTTGGTTCGTGGAGGCACAGGAAGCAAGAATTTAGTACAAATTGTTGCCCCGATGGTCTCGGTTTCACGGCCCCAATAAACAGTGCTTAAGCCTACCGTTTGATACTATCCGTTTATGTACCGAGAACGGATTAAAATTTATTGATTACAGCATCCCTTGGTGGATGGAGAAAAATTTATAACTTGTAACGAAAACTACAGCAATAGCAAGGTTCCATTTGCTTGATTAGTTCTTGAGTTATGAAAAAAAGTGTATTTCATTTATATGAGAGCCCCCCCTCTTAAAGGGGGAGAGGTCATAATTCCCCTACTAAATAGGGGAGGGGTCTCAATTCACCATAGAAAAAAATCTTGTCTCCAAAAATACCCACATGCCAAATTTTGTTCCATTTGCATGATTAGTTCTGGAGTTATGAGAAAATTTATTTGGGAGCCCCCCTCCTAACGTGGAGAGGGGTCCTAATTCACCATAGAGAAAAAATCTTGCCTCGAAAAACCTTCACATACCAAATTTTGTGGGGACAGAGATCTCTAACCATCATAAGAACCTTCCCTGGCACCAAAAACCCCTACATGCAAATTTTCACTCCGATCGGTTCAGTAGTTTTCGATTCTATAAGGAACATACGGAGAGACAGACAGAAATCCATTTTTATAGGTATCGATTAAAATCATGTATTTCTTCAGATTTAGATTTTAAGAAAGAACTATCTGATAAACGGTGTACAAACCAGGCAAGACATAATTTACTAGGTAGAAATAAAATGTACGAAAAGGAAGGAATGAAAAATCAAGGTTTTAGCGTAGGAAATCAGGCATTTTATCTCAGCATCTCTTACCTATTTCTAGGTAATGTTTAAGGCTATCTTTTTTAGGTAGGAGGTAAACATAAATTTTATCCCTGTTTCTCTAGTTTAGAGGTAACCTGTAAGTTGTGTATTTAAGCCCAGTTTTTGGATTTACTAAATCAGTATGTTCTTGACTTCACTCAAGAAGTAAGCAGCGTTTTATTTTCACTCAAGAAGTTACTGCCTTTAAGTGAGATTTCATCAGAATGTTCGACGACGAAAACTTCAATATTTTTAAAGACGAAACTGTAGTTGATAAGGAGACAGCAGCTAATCGAACTAAGCTTCCTCGAAAAGCAAGAAATTTCAGTAAAGTACAACTTCAATTAGCTCTACGCAAAAAGAAGGACTGCAACGCTAAAGCTCAGTCTATTGTGGAAGCTCTGCTAGAACCAATTGATAATGTTGACTGGTTTCTGCATAACTTGCGAGATATTAACCAATGCCACTACGATGATGTCACCCAGGAAAGAGCGATCCAGCGAATTTGCGGCTATCCACTTTGCAAGGTGGAGCTAACGAACCTGCCGAACAAAAAATACGTTATCTCACTGTCGAATAAGAAAGTATACGACATCACTGAGCGGAAGAATTTTTGCAGCGGCTCTTGCTACAAGGCATCCGGCTATATCAAAGCTCAACTGCTAACGAGTCCACTTTGGCTTCGTGACCAGGAAGATATCCCACAGTTTAAATTATACGGCGTCATTAGGAAAAATAACACTAGCAAGCCATCAAATCCGGTGGAGCTACTTGGATTCGAGAACCTTCGTATCATAGAAAGAACATCCGACGGCAACCAAGCTTTCCAAAGGGAAAATATTAGGGAAGGTGACGAGATACCGCTGGTCAGCGTTAACCAAAACGCGAGATCGCAACAATCTTCGAATACCGATGACGGTGAAACCCATGATTTGAACTTGAAAGTAAAACTTTTATCTTTACAATAATAAACAAATGTAATAGAACAAGATTGTATAATTTTTTATTTCAGTAATAGAATGTTTAATATGTTACCTCCATTATGGGTACACGACGCCTCCACTGTAGGACCCTCGGTAGAAACCATACCACAAAAGGCAGAAAAAAGCATTTCTCGTTAACAAAATTCGAATTTTTAATTATTATAACCATCATTTTTAGTAAGATTAAGAACGTTTCAGTCATAACGTGTGCAAGTTCGAGATCATCTTCTTTTAAGAATTATTGCTTCGAAGTTAACGCATGAAAAATGTAGGCCAGCGAATTGTTATGTTTGGCTGATCGGAACCGCAACGTTATTTTTCAACATATCAAACGTTTGCACATGTCGATTCTATAAACTTTCTAGGATTCCAAGCTGAGGGATTCCATGGATCGAACCAAGCTGTAATCAAAGCATTACAACCGGATTCGAACTCACTCCTCCTCCCAGGACATGTGGCTCGAAGGATCATTACCACCGAATATTGGTCATTCGACCGTGTTACGTAGTGGCGAACATATATCTATGCAGGTTGCAGGGATAGCGGGACGCTTGGGAGCGATCGGTTTTTGGGGTTTTGCGGCGCATTCCTATTATAATCACTAGGCTCTGTTTGTTTCATCTCAGGGGTTGGGTGTTCACGAATGCGACTCTATGGTTTAGGCTCGACGACTCAATGGTTTACAGTTTCTGTCGACTACCGCGAACGCCCACATCGCGTTGCGCTCAATGCACTTTCACAATGCTCTTTCCACTCTGTAAACCTCCCTTGGGACAGTGCATAAATGCCAGGATGATGGAAGATGAAATATGTTCCTTGGCTCGAACCTTGATAAGTTGATAACGACTGATGGTCTGAGATTTGTCTTTCATTTGGCTCATTTGTGGTTAATATTTTTTGAAACGATGGTTCTACAATTGATGAAGGGACGGTAGGGGATTTCTTTCCCCATCATTTCAAAAAATATTAATATATATGTATGACCGCATTTCAAGATCAAGACTAAAAAAAACTTGAGATTAGTCTATCATTTGTGGTTGTTTGTGTTGGAAAATGTATGGCGAGTGCGCGGTTGAGGATAACTGAGCTTGCGCGGGGCTTCCGCTTCTCATATAAATATGTGCTACATTTTACAATTCCATTTAATTTTTAAAATGAAATTTTATAATTTAAATAATTTCATATAAGAAAATCGCAAAATTCCCTTAGAGTTTTCTAAGATACTTCGTAACGAATTTTCATACAGTCCAGGAATCATTCAAATCAAATGTCCCAAAACCCAATTCCACAAACCAATGTAAACAATCCCTATATGAAAGAAGTCTTTGCTACTTTTTACTGTCTCTTTATTATTTTGAACGAAGATACAAGATGGTTTCCCATCGCTGTGCCTTTAGTTTGTTTGTAGAGTCTAGTCTGAAATGTGGCCTTTATAGAGGGTTTATTTAGGCTTTTTCTATAAAGAGTAGTTAAGTCATTACAAATTATTTTACCCGCCTACCTTTGAAAATAACTGTAAAAATCGGTGGTAAAAAATTGGTTGGACCTATGTAAAAGTTTTTTATATGAAACTGATTGTCTCTAACGTCTAAAGAACCCGAAAAATCACCTGAGTGAAAAATGAGTGTAAAGTGGTATAAAATTTCTCAATTTTATTTCTCTTTTTGAAGGTTTGCGCATAAAAAAATTGCTTGAAACGCAATCCCCTCCGGTTACCCAACATCGGAAGGATAAAAACAACCCTCTCGTGCGCACCGTTGCTTTTTGGCAGGCAAGGCCGATATCTCTTTACAAATTAAATATTTACAAATCCTGGATGCTTTTATATTGCTTTATATGTAAACATTTACTGAAACCTTCTCATTGTAGTCTAATTTATTTTATCAAATACATAATTTTATTTATTACGTTAACTAGCTGATTGCCCGATCCTACTCGGGGCCCCTTTGTCTCTCAGCCAATTCTGCCAAACTGTTATTGTAAAGAAAATTCTCATAATGCTAGAACCAAAACCCTATTTCTTCATTTGAATCTGTATACACTTTGTCAGTGCTGCCCTCCTGTTTTCTCTCAGCCACTTCAGCAAATTTTTGTTCTTTTCGGTAATCCCTATCAAGCGAAGCAAAGCATTTTTACATTTTTGAACCTCCTCTTGTGAATGGCCATTATTTTCCCCTTTCAGAAATCCCCTCTTGTCGTCCAACTACTTGTTTATTTGTTTATTGTACAACTGATATCGTTCTAAATACAAGAGAAACGCGACCCCTTTTACTTATGTGGATCCTCCCTCCTCGCCGTGTTAGAAGCTACCCATCCTTTGTCAACCCCCTGTGCTTTCATGTCAAGAAACAATTATGCTAAGTTTGATGAGGATTCGTCCAGGCGTTTCGGAGTTATGACGCAACATACATTTATACTCACGTTTCTCGTTCCCCCTAGTGGCTCCTTCTCAGCCAGCCTCCTCTTCTGTCACGTAGCCAATTATGCATCTGTTTCCTCTCTAAAAATCTGTATAACGGAAGAGAAACAAAACCTTTTCATGTTTCCCTCTTCGGGGCCCCTCTCCTTCAGCCTCTCAAACAACCCCTCCCCCCATTCGCTTGTCTCCCAGCCACTTGTGCAACTGCAATCGGTCTAAATACAGGAGAAACGCAACCCCTTTTACTTATTTGGAACGTCTCCCGCGCTAGGGACAATATATATATATATATATATATATATATATATATATATATATATATATATATATATATATATATATATACAGCAAACACCAACTCGTATATCAATATACGAACATTATCGTTACTGACTTTTAATAAATTTAGGATCGTAAATATAGCTTAATGTTTAAAGCTTATATCCTGTCGTATTTGACGATAACAAGGGATTGACCTACGACTTCCAGTACAGAATTGTATAGCATTATAAAACTAATCGTTTTGAGTCGGACCTTATCGCAGACAAAGACTTATAAAGTTGAATTGTTAACGTATATTTTGTAGTACGTGTATGTGTACGTGAACGTTTACGTGTACGTGTATGGCATATTCCATTTTCTGCATCAGATACGATTTTTCACGATATATATAGGTACATATATCTCATTTGTTACTCTGATATGCATATGAAAATGTTTGCTGGGTTAAACAATTATATAAATGGAGAGGAAACTTGGACACCAGAGGGTTGAGAATTCTTTTTTTTAATAAGTTAACAAACTATGACCGGGGACAGTGAATACAACAGAACTGGTTGAATCATTGCGCGTGTAGGCTGGTTGCATTGACATCAAAAGTATAATGTAATATTCAGCAAGGAAGTACTTTAAGACTTCTACTCTTAAGGTGTAAGATGGTTTCCCATCGGTGCACGTTTTGTTTGTTTATAGAATCTGAAACGTGCAACAGTTTCTTTCCATTCAAAGTATAGTAATTTAGTTAGTCAAGTATTTACTAACTTTGTTTTCCCAATTGCTGTCACTGGTTAAATGCAATGGTTAAATGCAACGTAAATGATCGGACTAAAGATGCTTAAGGCACGGAGGGCTTAGAATTTTTATACGGAACGAAAAGGCTTCGACCTTCTCAAAAACCATACACGGTGGTCGGTGTCTTTCAATAATTTTAGCCTTGTTCAGAGCATGTTTTTATCACTCTATTTTAATCCTATTTATTTAATTTCTTTGTATTGCTCATTACTGTCATTATCAGCAACAACATTTTATCAAATATCCCGTAAACAATTAGCAATTGAGTGTTTGCTGCGCTATACAATAGCTCGTTAAGGTCTTCTAATTCCGTTACTGCTGTACTCACTCACAAATCGTCAGCAGATGATAATCAGTTCGGTAGTCGCTTTATAAACCCACCTCTACAAGATAAGAGAATTTTCCCACGCTTCTCAAATCACGGGCGGGCGGCAGGCAGGCGCGCTTTCAAAGCAAACTTATTCCACCAGCAGCGCGCTCGGTCTCGGGCATTCTTATCTCCATCCATTGTACGTCGGCATGAGGCCGACATATTTTTCAAACCAATATTTGAACAACGATCCAATTCATAAAGTACGACCACTCTATCGGTGTTTACACAGCCTGGGAACTTTCCAACCGAACTGATAACGCAGGCGTCTGAAAGACCGACAGACGCGCGTGCCCTGGGTCAACATTGTCGTGCCGCTCGGTCTGGTGCTTAGATAGAACCGAGCCGTCTGTCTTATCAGTCAGAGTGCTGTTAAAGTGGAAAACGGTAGCAGACCGGCAGTCTCTCCCGTGCGGTCGGCGGCGGGGGTGCACTCATGTACCGTGTCAGCTAAATATAGGGTTATCAAAATTTAACAACCACCTTCCTAGGATAGTAATGCCAAATATGATGTCATCTTGTGTGGCTGGACAGTTGCCAGCTGGGTCGGACTGCCTGCTGCATAGTGGCACATTAAGTTTGGCGATGAATATTGATGATATTGTCGCGGTTTTATTGCACGTGCTGCGGCATGGCAGTTGAATGGTTTTGAAATTAAA
Organism: Sabethes cyaneus; assembly: GCF_943734655.1. Lineage (NCBI taxonomy): Eukaryota > Metazoa > Arthropoda > Insecta > Diptera > Culicidae > Sabethes > Sabethes cyaneus. Next base: position 246,649,029 of record NC_071355.1, on the reverse strand, counting down.
CAATGCATTTTTAACGGTAAATCGATAAATTTTTCAGTCTACGATCCGTTGTTTATGGCTGCCAAAAAACCCTTCAAATTGCTGAGACACATTTATTTTGATAACCCAGAATAACTCATACCATACCTTCGCAACACCTGTTACCGGATGCAAAAGTGCGAATTGCTGACCTCGCCATTAAGGTGCCGCGGCGGGATGTGCGTTAGTTCGTCTCATACCACTAATGACCTTCAACGATGCCGACAACGTTCCGTTCATTCGTTCGTTCGTTCGTTCGCCGAAAGGTTATAATTAAATTAAACTAATTGCCGTTAAACAATGCCGAGAAGCTTTTGGGACCCCGTCAGCTATCGGTGGCAGCCGATACTTTTCGCCGCAGCCAGCGGCCTCCCAGACGTGCCGCATTTGTTTATTTACGGCCCGTGCACTCCATCTTCATCATCCTCATCAGTCAGCCAGCCAGCCAGCCATCCAGAGCGAATTGCGCTGCCGGGTGGGACGTCCATCACTTAAGCAATTTTGGCCAAACAGGCAGCGAAGAACTTCAACAATGCGCAAGCCAGCAAGGGTCGCGAAGACCGGCTTCGCTGTTATCGTCATTAGTGAGTGACCGGTTTTTCCGAACCGACCAGCGCGCACAAAAGCAAGAACCCCGTTTCGCGACAGCCAGCGCCCGAAAGGAGGTAGTCATAAAAACTGAGGTAGCGAAAGATATTTTCCAATTACCGAACTCAATCAATCATGAAATGCGCTTGCCTGCCAGAGACTCGGGAGCGTGTTAAACGAACGCATCGGAACACAGGCACACGGAGAATATCCGGAAGGGATTAAGATCGGGTCGATCTTATAAGCCAGCCAGGGGTTTCTACTTGTACGCATTTCCGCGGCCCCGGACCGGACGCGAAACAGGTGTTGGATGTTCGTCGCCATCGTCGGTGTCGCGCTTAAATCGGATTCGAGCTGATTTACATCCGCCGTGCCGTGAAGAACCGCGATTGATAAGCTGATTTACGACAGCTGTCACGTTGGAAAGCGTTCCCGGCGCGGCGCAGCGCGGGAAAGTTTACGACAGAATGCGAGACGCGCGTAAGCGCTTGTGCTTGTCTTGTGTGACTGTATATAGAGGTGTTATGGACTGTTAAAGTCTTTATTTTAGCGTGTGGTGATTTATGATAATTTATGTTGTCCGCCGGGTTGACGCCCGTCGCTCGGGGGTGTGCTGCTCGGCTCTGACGACTCCGGTTGAGTGTGGTGGAAACATGGAAAGTTTCATGGGAAAAGCAGAAAAGCAGCATCAGTTAGAGTTTTTTCCAGTGCCGGCGAGGTAATGTGGATAGATGAAACTAATTTGTCATTTTGTTCATTGAATATTAGATAAAATAACAGTCTATTATTTCACCATTTTACTAAACCGTTAACGTGAACTAATATTGGCGGGATTTCTTATCATGAAATCCTACAAAACCTACGATTTCATTTAGATAGATTAACTATGCCATTTGTATTCTAAATATACAGCAGAGGCAATAAAATATTGGAATAAATAAATAATAAATTGCGAGTCCACCTACGTTTTGGTAGAAGACCGACTGGCATTTATTTATTTTCCTATGTATTGCTCTTGGTAGTGAACTAGATGATGCTAGAAAGTATTTCTATTACTATTGTTATATTTGGCGGATTCGAAACCAACATTAACCAAATTACTCAAAATAGTTTTAAATGTATAACCTTCAGAAAACATATTTAAACGTAAATATCAGAGCACGTGTAATTGAAACTACACAGTTAGTCATCGCTTCTGGATTCGAAATATCCACTACACCAGAATCGACTTTTCGAAATTTAGGATGTGAAATAACAGAACGAAATATACTCTCAACTCTGCAAGATTTGTGACAACACATTTTCTTTACCTGCAGCAAACCCACATGCCTTTCCGACGGACTAAGATTTCCAACACCTTGCCAAGTGAATATTCAACATATATTTCTTTTCCTCGTTCTTTTTTTTGTTGAGCACAGGAACGAGCATGATCGATTTTTTCTTCGACATAACATATTCACTGCTGGAAGAAAGACTCCGACAATATTACCAGCCGAGCCGGCGAACCAGTGAATGGATGGAAGGTGTTCCATCTGATTCAGCAGTGAGCAGCGAATATGGATAGTCATAGTATAAGCTTGTCGATTGCGGGTTTCAACGGAATAAATTTAAATTTTAGATTTTACACGTTGTGTCGTCCAAATGGAAAAGCTTTAGCTATGCTTCCGATGATATTTTTTTGCAATATGGTTTATTTTTCCAGACCAATGGTATGAATGGATTAGAGGAACTTTTATATTGAGTAGGTAGAAGTTCGCATTTTTCACTTTTTTTCCTGCTAGCATGAACGTGAAGGATGAATTTATAGAATTAATTGGGTTGATTGCTACTTTTATTGGTTTATTAGGACCTTAATTTTCTCAGAAAACTCGTGGAAATTCTCCAGAAACTTCCCAGAAGAGTTAGCAATTTCCCCAGAAAATTCCAAAGGAAATTTTCCGATTTTCTCGAACGTTATTTATTTAAAAAATGCATAACTCTTGAACCAACAAAAAAGTAGAATAAATCAACCTTGCTGTTGCAATCTACGTACGTTTTGGTAGTAGCTGTTTTACCCTGTTATCATGCTATCGTTGATTTAGGTCTTTAACCTATCTTGATGCAAAATAATCTGAAATTGCACAGGTTTTCCACAGCTAGAAGAGACAAATTTGTCCCAATGAGTTTTTTCGTGCGCTACTTTTCTTTAGATAGAGTTGAAATAGGTCCAATGATCAATTTAAAAATCATGAAATGTGCGAATGAGCTAATTCAAATATAAAATTAACCATTTTGTCATAAAATTGAAATTCTTTTAATCGTATACGTTTCACATTAAATCGGAGATATAAAATTCCAAATAAGCGGCTCTATCTGAGTTATATACAAAACACGGAGCGTAATCTTCGGCTTAATCCGAAGAATTTTTGAGGAAGTTTATTAACTCAACCACGAGAAAGATGGTTTCTGAAAAAATGACAAAGCCTTTACCGTAAACCTAAAATGTTATTTGTTTGCTGAATATTTCTCGGAAGTTTTTGGCCATGAGCCAACTTGATCGGAAAGTGTTGTTCCGAGTGCAGCTCAAACGTTCACAGTTACTGAAGCCGTTGGATGGCATTCCTGCTGCAGTGTTGAAATAGGGTTGCGAGACTTTGAAATCGCCAATCGCTTCACTGTTCAGCCTCTCCATGGCAGTGCAATGCCATCAATTTTCTCGGAGTTGAAACTCCTCCTTTGTGTTTTCTGTGTTCAAAAAAGGTGGCGAGCGTAATGTCGAACACCATCGCGAAATTGCTTCTTGATGTACTTTCTTGCAGATTTTTGGAGGAACTTGTTTAGAGTCTTGTCTAGAGATGCTTATCTCTTGTTTCATGTTAAGAACGGCATATCTACTTCGCAAGATGGCTTTTTGCCTGGAAGATCAGTTTTAACTAACCTGTTGGAATTTATCTCTGTAGGCTGACGTGCAATGGACCGCGTCATCCCGTTAATGCAATTTACACTAACTCAAAGGCAGCATTTGATTGCGTCAACCACGGCATTTTGCACGCAAAGCTCAATAAAAGTCGGTTGTCTCCATTGGTTCACTCCATTGCTTGATTTGATTCCTATTTATGATTATTAAAAATTAGATGCATCTCTATTAAATTGGTTTTAAAATAACACTGGAGTACCTCAGAGTAGTACTTTAGAACCGCTAATTTTTCCTTTGTTCTCGTCTATTACTACCGGGCATGAGATGCGGATGATGCCAAAATCTACATAACTGTTTGTAACAACGACGATTAGGTTGCCTGAGACTACGGATCGATCAATACTTAGGAGTTGTAACGAGTTTCAGAACCCTGGGACATTACGCGCTTTATATTGTTCACTAGTACGTTCGGTTTTCGGAACAAACGGCAATATTTGGGACCCCCGTTTTGACAGTTGGTCTCTTTGTATTGAAAACATCGTCCGAAAAATAAGCCATATGCTACTTTGGAGGAACCCTGATAATCTGCCATCGTACGAGAGCTTGTGCCTATAGATTGCTTTTGCTCTGCTTCAGCAAGGGCGGACAGATATCATCGCTAATATGGCACACAAGATTATTCCTTCTCATGAGCATTTCATAGACAAATTTTCCGCTCTAAACTTAAAAAACCTTTGTTATAACAAAAGTATAAATATGCCTGGCTGAGGAGGGACTACTTTTTGCAAGTTTTTGATACAAAACCTTGAATAAGAACTTTTTCCACGGTTTTGACGCATGTACAATGTAAAATAAACAGAATGAAATTAATATTGTATTCTTCATAAACAATCAACACCATTATTCATTGTTCTCTAATCTAATCTAATCTTACACTAACGCAGCCAATTCTTGGAGGCATCCTGGAAAATGACGATTACTTGAATCAATCATTTTTCTTGCCAACGGCCAGGCCAACAGCGCAGCATGTACCGCAAAGAGAATTCCAAGGAATCAAGTGGAACCAGAAAAAAAACCTAATTCCATTAAACTCCTTAAAATCAAGAGGAAGAAGAAAGCATGGACCTCTCGTGCCAAACGCTTCCCATATACATAGATAATGATTTATTTACAGTCGTTAGGAGTATCTTTGCTAATAAAAGTTAGGTGATATTCCGGACCCTCAGGGATGAACTAATGGCATTTAGACCAGAAGCCAGGCTGTAATTGTCCAAGGATATAACGCCTTATTTCGCTCTCTGAAAATAGATTAGTTTTCTAAAAATATTAGTGTAAATGGGGTCAGTCCCGGCGTAGTGGTTAGTATTCACGCCTCTCACGCCGAGGACCCGGGTTCGAATCCCAACCCCGCAGAAGTCACGAATGACCCAACTGGTTAAAGTGACTATAACCTAAAATAAAAAAAAAATTAGTTTAAATCATATAATACTTGAAAATAAAGTCGTGTGATTTAATGGTTGCCTAAAACTACATTTGTAAGGATAGGAACAGAAAACCGCACAACCCGTACCTCCTAGCTTGGCTGCTCAATTATACAAATTGAAGTATTTCCAGGTATAGTCACGTTGAGGCGCTAGGTAGGAGCTTGGGAAGGCTAGAGCTATGTTGGGCGCTTCTTCCTAGTTACCTTCCCCATTTCATACCCAACACCATTATTCATTGTTCATACTAAAAATCATGAGATTTCGTTTGAAAAGCAAAAAGTATGAAAGTCTGTACCTAGGGGCACGAATGAGGAGCTGACGTAGGACTACAAATGTAACTTGTAATTGTAACACTAGTTGACTTTAGGTAACTGACTTGATTCGAATGTTAGAATGTTAATTGGTTGGATCTTGCTGAAAACATAAAATATTTGTCATTGGACGCACAACTTACGGTTGAGTGGGAAAAATAAATAAATAATCTAGGTAACCATTTATCCCTGGTGTATATTCGTCAATTTCCTTGAAAATAGTTGTTATATAGCACGATTTATTGTAACAGGTTGATATGAAACATAATTGTCACTCAACTAACATACGAACAACGAGTTAAAATTATGTCAGTTCCAATATCATCAATTAGCTAACGTCCTCTGCACATTAATAGTTATTTTTGGCACTCGGTTTTTCAGTTATTTCACACTTGTCAGCAATACAATCGAAAATATGTAAACAATTGCACGCAACTAATTGTAAAGGAACAAATTAAACACCAAAAGCCTATTTTCGCACCAGACAGTCGTTAATTCTTTCTCCCTTTGAAAATTGCTGTATCACGTCACATGCATGAATATTCCGTCAACCCTTTTTCATATAAGACATCAGTTTTGAATAAATTGTTGCAGCATGTGGATACAATCGGGCGAAAGATAGGGTTGGTCGTTTACTTTTTTATAACCGTTCACTTTCAGGACATCAAATTCGACTAGGTTTATCGCGATCTTGTAGGGCTCGGGAGACATCACTTTTTCTGGCGCACTTCCTTAACACAGACATTAAATTAGTCTAGGTTTATAGCGGTCCTAACAAATTTTGTTAGGACGAGAGGGCTGTATCACTTTTTCTGGTGTAGGCTAATGTAGTTATCATCGGGCCACTGTTATGGTCGGGCCACCGCTATTTTTTCAGTTTTAGTTACTCGTGATACCTATGTACAAGCATTGTAAAACTTCTTACTGTGACAGCTAACTTTTCACAATATTCTGAGTTTCAATCGTGTATTCAAAATACGTGTACTGAATTCACTGATTGAATTAGTACAAAAAAAATTTTCCAGGTTAACTTTTTCCAGGTTCTAATGAAATGCAATTATCGGGATAAATACTGAAAATTTATTATTATTTATTCGAAGGCTATTAAAAAATCCCGTCCAGTTAGGTGTTTAGTTAGGGTAAGGGGGTAAGTGCTACAAAAGCGCTTATTGTAAAGGTCGGGCCACTTGTATAGTCATGGTTGGGCCACCATAATTTTAAGCACTGAATCGCAATATTCGCTAGAGAACGTCAGTCGCGAGAAATGTGATGAAATAAAGCAAAATTAGTACAATAAAAACCTAGATTGTTGTTGATTTTTCATTGCAGTAGTACACTTCGGAAATCGCGATTGTAGTAATATTAATTTTACAAGATCACCAAAAATTTCGTAAAGATGTTATTAAAAATAGGATATTTATACTTATATCGACCGTTGCTCACGAAATTCATTCTTTTGATGTCTCTACATAGAATTTCAATACGTATTTCTTGGATTAAAAGCGGTGGCCAACCTGTACAACGTGGCCCGAGTATGGCAACATTTTTTGTCTTCAGGTAAATGCCTATAACTTTATTATATTTTAAGCAATCAGTTAAGATTTTCCAGAAATATAGCTTATTCTTGAACCTTTCCAACGATCTATTTAAATTTAAAAAATTCTTTTTGAAACGGAAGTTATGGGCGAATGTCAAAAGGCGGCCCAACCACGACGACATTCCCCTACTCTCCAAGCACAGACATCAAATGAGTATAAGTCTGAACGTCGTAAAAATCTTCGACTTTGTCACTGTTTTTTTTAAATAAAGTTATTGAAATCACGGATGGTGTGTTTGACTGTCGTTCCTGTCTGTATCCTAGAATCTAAATTATGGAATGACACCCTGCGGTAAGACGTAGTCTCGCCTCAAACCATTTTCTTCAAAGATGTTGCCATTTTACCATATTTTTACTGTGCTATTTTATATTGCCAAAAATAAAGACGTATTTACCAGACACAAAGTTGGGAAATGCCAAATTCGAAATCCCACTCTCATTCTATTTCTTCCGTTCAATTTCATAAATGAGCTGTACAACTGAGACGCCAGAAAAGTTACATCTTGAACATAAAACATTGCGAGGAATAATAAACTAGTCAGACAGACTGGGTTCAATTACGTTATCCGTGTTGGGGAAAATTACTATAAAGATTTCAACTAAATTTTCAAAAGCGAGAAAAACAGCTCTACTCTTTATCAAAAGATCTTTATTTGTCTGCAGCTGTACTAAATCATAGGATCATACTGATGTCTGTGCTGGTAAACGTAAAATACGACTTTTTCTTAGCAAATGACCGGAAAACGGCAATGGATAAGACATATCATGAAATTTGGCAAGTTTTCAATAGCGCACACTAAAAATTCAAACAAATTCATTGTTGGAGTCGATGCGTAGAAATTTTTTAGGAATGACTATATCAAAAAGATTTCGACTGTATATTTTTACAAAACAGATTTCCGCATTTAGTGAACTCTCAGAACACACTTTTTTCAGAATCAGACGTTAAACATTAAAACAATTGGATTTTAAGATGCCTTGGTTTGAAAATCATCGCATCATTTTTCAGACAGCGAAAGAGAATTTTATTCAAACAATAATTGCTAGACTATGGCTGAAAATTTACTGCCTTATCATTGCCGGATGACATATTAATAAGCATCGGCCATACACACCCATAATGAATACGTTATTAAGGGGCAGCAGTATCTCGGCGGACACGACGCGCCGGTCGGCCATCGCATGAATCGGAAATTAATGACTCCATCATTTGTCTTCGTCTCTATTGTCGCGTCTTTCATGGGCATAAAACGCGCTCACAATTAATTGTCAGCGCCGCTCTGGCACGGTGACAAAGAACGCTGATGTGTAGAATAAATCAACAGAGTAATAATCACGAAAGGAGGAGCAACTGGAATGGGGTTCCAATCCAGAGTTGGAAATTGATAGACTGATTATTGAACAGTAAAAATTAGGTTCTTATTTCGAAACCAAATAAGCTAAGTTGTGCGCAATTAATTTTCCAGGAAGTAAGAAAAACGGTTGCATAGCTTTGGTTAACCACAGAAAAATAATAACGAACCCCAGCCTCTAAGGGGGGAAAAGCATGAACGAGCAAACAAACAACGAATGACGTTTGCCCATAGGAAAAACTTTCCGGTTATGACTTTTATGACTGTTTGCGATCACTTTCCAGTCGACGAGGTGCTGCAAAACCCGACATCATATCGGATTGAGGGATGTCTTGTCGTTACCCGGTTGGGTGATCGTATCGGATCTGGACAATGGACCTCCACCTCCTCCTGGGTCCCACCCACCATTCTTCACCGTTCTTCAGCGCCCGGGTAACTCGGTTGATAATCTGTCCGCTCGGTACCCGATGTCGTTTGAACATCGGCGGCGATAGGAGGTGATGTGAAAGTTAGATTAATCATTGAACTCAAGCCTCAAGCCCCAGAGCTGAGCTATACTCAAAGACGTTAGACAAAAACGTTGTGTTTGCTCAAATGTTTGTACCCGTGGGTTGTTTTTGCTGATTGTCTCTGCCGAGGCGGCCTGACCGAGCGTAACGGGCAATTACCATAGGTCGTCGAAAGAAGAAGTGGACTCCGTCGAGAGGAAGGCCTTAACAATGCAGCGGAGTCATAAAAAAATGAGACTGATTGAATGGTGGATTTCTCCGGAGGCCCGTTCGTTCGTGATGTCGTTTGAAGAAGTAATTGGACCAGTGATAAATGGCACTTGACATACGTACGTACTGACTGACTGTGGACGCCATCGAGTTGCCAAACTGTCAAAACAGACAACTTTGTTGCGAACGCGTGCATTGTCGATTGCGCAAGTGATCGATCGGTCGGTACAGACAGATGTGAGATTTTCTACAAACACTCTGCCGGCGTCGGTGCAACCTCGGATCGGTTGTGGAAAATTTTAATTAACACAAAATAATCCTAATACGGATCCGGACGGAGGCAGCGCGCGGTATGTCGGCGGCGCGATAAGAGTCACGTTTTTGGTCAAGCAGACCCCCGAGCGGTCTGCTCGGTCCCCGCGCGTGGGACTGTCGACCGAACGAGCACAGAACTTGACGTTTTCTAATCAACGCCAACACAACACAGTTTCCCTCCAGCATGCTCCTAGAGGGGTCCACAACGAAATCGAGTTTGCTCGATAAAAGAGGTACATTCCACCGATTCGGACCATATGTTGCAATGCAGTCTACCGGCTTCACAGCTTACAACCGCACCGGTTTGCGGGTCAGTGTGTGTGTGTGTCTGTGTGCGCGCATTCGATTGCGTGATTGATTGAATTATTTTTCTATAACAACGAAGAATTATCCAATTAATCGAGTTTGTTTTCGCTCTCGGGCTCTTTCCACATGCACACACGCGCGCGCTCGCTCTCTTTCTCTCACTCGATCGCATTCACTCATGTGTTTTTGTATTTTTGTATACGAAACGCCGATGAAGCACTTGGGAAAAAATACCTTTCAACTAGTGCGGTCAACGAGTAGGTTACTATAACACTCGGGACACTCGCGGCACCACAACAACGTGAAGATCTCTCAATCGCGGGAATCAGGGTCTCGAGCGGCGATTTTTGCCCCGGCGGGTAAGCTCGGTCGGTCGGTCGGCCGGCTGGGAACGAGTTTACCACTGATGGCCAATAAGTGCGATTAGTTAGTGCGACTTCGATAACTCCGCGGGTATGTGTTTATGAGGTTGCGGAGGTAGGAGTTTTTTTTTTCTCATGTTAGTCTAGTTTTTTTATGGTAATCATTAGGCACATGGTTTCGGTGCAATTTTTTACCGCTGTGGGGTCGCCACGCGGAACGTGTTACTGATATAGTATCATGTTACAACCGATACAATGTTAATAAGGTGAAGTAAATTGCAGAACGATGCATAAACTTGTAATCGGGCTCATTTTCAACACTAGCGGTGGAGCAACGTAATAGCCAGTGGTCGGCAGGTTTAGATGAAATTGAAAAAAAAAATCCTTCCTATATAATGAACACTCAATGTTCAGGAAATTTTCTACATCCGTGACTGATTACAAGCTTTCGCTTATTATAGGCCTCCGTAGCTGTAATTTTAATAACAAACCTATTGAATATGTTATTTATCCATTAGCGTTTTAAATTAATTTCATAACTTAATGTTGAATTTCTTAACTGCAGCAATTCCAGCATGATGGGCAATCAATATTGCTGCATCGTTGTTCAAATTTTGATTCTCCGTCGTGTTTTGCATTTAGGAAATCATTCTATTATATTACAATCACTCATCACTTGATAGAAATGTTAACTTGACTGTGGACTAAAGGACTAAATGGACTAAATAAATTGCGGACAGGGATGATAGAAAACTATAAAAGATGATTCAATGAATCAATCAAGTTTGTACCAATGTTGTGAAGCCCACACTCGAAAGGTCTAATTTTCTCACACACGCGTACTCATCCTAACGAACGCGCCGGCGTAAGCATCCCATTCGGACTCTCGCTCGTACTTATGCATTGCGACGAGTTTTCTCGTTCTTCGTTGCTGCCCGAGCTGCTGATGTCGATTACTCGCGAGCGCTCGCACTCCCGCTCGTGGGTAAAACGGGGGTAAAGCTGAAGAAGGAAAGAAAAAGTAATGCAAAATCTGTATCTTAGTGCGCCTCTGTGCTCTATGCCTCACAGACAGCTGATTGCTCAGGAATTATTTGACTCGGAAATATGCTGTGCAGGAAAACGATGTGAGAATGTGCGTGCGCGAGTGTGTAGGTAGCAGAATGTCTGTACACAGCAATGGTGACTGTTTGTTTTACGCTTACATATGCGGCGTAAAGCGTTGAATGCTATGCTTTTCATATTCACTCGCGTGAACAGAAAACAAGTTGACAGCATTGTCAGTTGATTTGTGGCAATCATGGCGAATATTCAAGCAACTACGCTCGATGCTTTGTTCGTACTGCAAGCTCCACCTCGGAAAGAAGAAGTTCAACATCATCAGGCACATCATATCCGCTGGATATAGGTTGATCCGGCATTTACAACATCCTTTGTCTTCTGGAGAAAGGCGAGAGCGTTGAACAGAAACCTATTTCTGGCCACCCGACGGTGCTCTTGCGCGACCGTCAAGTGCAGCAGAAACTACAGAGGAAGACCGAGAGCAAGGTGGAATTTTACTAATTTACATCATAGGAAAAGATGCTAACGTTACTTAGCAATCAAGTAAAATATTTTGTATTACATTTACGATTTAGTAAAGCTAAAGGTGTGCTTTGCGTTGTTGAATGAACAATATAGCTATAACATTCCATATGCAGGACTAAAAGTACTTGCAGTTACTGCAACAAACTTTCTAGGTAATACAGATGTAGATAGTCTTTTTAACTAAAAGTGCGATCACACACACCGTCATCATCAGCATCAGCATTATCAGTGAAAAATATCGTGAGAAAAGATTTTTCTGACTTTAGGGAGAACAATCTATACCTATAAAAATGGATTTCTGGAATGGAATCGAAAATTACTAAACCGATTGGCGTGAAAATTTGCATGCAGAGGTTTTGGGGCCGGGGAAGATTCTTATGATGGTTAGAGACCCCTCCTCCCATTAAGAGGGGGGACTCTCATACAAATCTATACCTATAAAAATGAATTTCTGTCTGTCTGTCCGTTTGTTCCTTATAGAATCGAAAATTACTAAACAGATAGGCGTGAAAATTTGCATGAAGGGTTTTTTTTTGGGTCTGGGAAGGCTTTTATGATGATTAGCGACCCCTACCCCTACCCCCACTAAGAGGGAGGGCTCCCATACAAATCTGTACCTATAAAAATGGATTTCTGTCTTTCTGCCCGTATGTTCCTTATAGAATCGTAAACTACTGAACCGATCGGCGTGAAAATTTGCATGTATGGGTTTTTGGGGCCGGGGAAGGTTCTTATGATCGTTAGAGAGCTCTTACCCACTAAAACGGGGGGCTGCCAAACAAATGAAACACAAATTTCTGTCTGTCTGTCCTTATAGAACCAAAAACTACTGAACCGATCGACGAGAAAATTTGCATGTAGGGGTTTTTGGGGCCGGGGAAGGTTCTTATGATGGTTAGAGACCTCTCCCCCACTAAGAGGGGGGCTGCCATACAAATGAAACAAAATTTCTGCATAACTCGAGGACTAATTGTATGTATTTTAATATAGCCAATCTTTAATATACCCAATCTTAACCTAGTTACAAACACAAAACACACTTCTTAAAATGAATAATACATATAAACAATAAAATAAAGAAACTAATACAGTTGTTTTCTAAAATATAATCTAAGCTTATGTCTAATTGTAGCTGGGCTCATATCAATGGTGACAATTTCCTGAAGTGTATTGTAGCCATTCATGAAGCAGGACGTAGGCTCATTCTGTTTGTTGTTCCTGGTTCGCAACGGTGGCTCGAAGGTTCTCCTTCGCCGTAGCGAGACTGGACTATCGTTCAATATTAGTCGGCTGGCAAGAGGTTGGCTGACAGTTCGTCCTGCAAGAATATTCGTGAAGAACACGATATCGGTTATCTTTTGCCTCGAGAGGACCGAGTCAAGGTCTACCAGGCAGCACCGGTCCTGATAAGGTGGTAGTTCTTCTCCGTTCCATCCGAGATTTCTGAGAGCAAATCTAACGAATCTCTTCTGGGTTCCTTCTATTCGCTGAATGTGAGTTACGTATTGCGGGTGGCATATTACACTAGTATAGTCCAATTTGCTTCGAACAAGACCGTTGTAGGCTGCTAATATAGCATAAGGATCTTTGAGGTCACGGCCAAATCTTCTAACGAGCGAGAACAGTTTCAGGCTTTCTTTGACTACATTATCAATGTGTCTATTGAAGGAGAGCGAGCGGTCGAATGTCACACCCAGGTCACGAACATATTCTGAGCGCGGCACTACTCTATTTCGGTACCCATAATCGGAGATCACGGTGTTAACTTTTCTGGTGAATGTCATCATTGAGCACTTGTCTGCATTTACTTTTAATCCACGGTTTTCGCAGTACCTTCCAACGTGGCCTAGGTAGAACTGCAATTTCAGGCAATCTTTCGTGGACTTGATGGGAAAGAAGGTTTTTATTTCGTCTGCATAAATTAGAATTCTTGCGTGGGTGATAGCATCAGGCAATTTGTTCATTAGAATCCCTAACAGCAACGGTCATAAGTGACTACCTTGTGGTACTCCAGAATGTACGGTAAATGAGCAAGATTTGTTGTCGCGAATTTTAACAAATTGTACTCTATCCATCAGATACGATATCATCCAGCTGTACAACGGACCTCGAACGCCAAGCAAATCAAGCAAATGGAACAAAATTTGGCATGTGGGTGTTTTAGGAGACAAGAATTTTTTCTATGGTAAATTGCGACTCCTCCCCTCTTTGGAAGGGGAATTATAACCCCTCCCTCCTTCAAGAGAGGGAGCTCCCATACAAATGTCTCACCATTCCCAGGCATACAACAAGCAGTGGAAAAAGCGTACTCATATACGGAGCCACGTGCTGGAATGGTCTCCCAATAGACGCTAAATTAAAGCCAACTCTGTCTGTCTTCAAAAACTGTACAAAAAGACTAGTTTAATTTTTTAATGTTAGTGCTTACTTATTAAGAATAATACTTATCTAATTTGTATGTTCTATTTAGTCACATTGTGCCTATTTTCCTTGATGTATTTTCCTTGACCTGATACAAAAGTTTCAAACTAACAGGCTACCGTAAGAAATAAACAAACAAATTACAAATGAAATACAAATTTCCTCATAACTCTAGAACTAATCAAGCAAATGGAACCAAATTTGGCATGTGGGTGTTTTGGGAGGCAAATTCTTTTTCTATGGTGCATCAAGACCCCTCCCCTCTTCAGGAGGGAAATTATGACCCCTCCCCCCTATAAGAGGGAACGCTCTCATACAAATGAAATATGTACAAATTTCCTCATAACTAAAAAACTAATCAACCAAATGGTACCAAATTTGGCGTTTGGGGGGTTTTGGAGGCAGGAATTTTTTTTATGATGGTTTGAGACCTGTGGTAGGGAAATAAGGACCCTCATACAAATAAAACAGAAATTTTTGCGTTACTTAAAAACTAATCGAACTCGAGAAGTTTTAGACTTCCATAAAACATTAGTCAATAACAAGACCACCAAAAACTTTCAATTAGGTTTATTTATTTACCTAGGTCTACTGACCTCTATTGCTTTCTTTCAGTTGGGTCCGAACGAGCGACAGCGAGTACGGAGAGGATAACCCCTGCGAAATGGTACTTTCCGCGAAAATATTTTCCGTGAAATGGTACATCCCGCGTAAGGTTTTTCGCGAAATAGTATTCCTCTATATTCCGCATTATGGTCAACCGAGAAGTGGTGTACCGCAAAATGGTATTCGGCGAAATGTTATATAATCATGGTGAATATTTTAATGCTATCCGCTTTTTTTTTATCAGGCTAAGCAATGGGGGAGTTGTTTTCTACTTTACTATGAGAAAAATTTGTATATTAAACTACCCGTGAACTCCTCAGAAACTTGCAAAACTCGAGATTGTGACAAAGGTCATCCGAGATTCACGATTTATGTACAACACAGTTTAATTTGTGGCTATACGAAGTTTGTTGGGTTAGCTAGTCAATACTAAAAAATACATATGTATGAATCCCAAAAGGTAAAAAACTTGGCATGCATTTTTTTAGCCTAAATAGAGAATCTTATATATTGCCTGTATGTAGGTAGAAGATGGTGAAGGATAAAATATACATTGTTAGATTGTGTTTTCTTCAAATTAATGGAACACAATATTTAAATGCAATATAAAATGCATAGTCAAAGAAAAGGCTTTGCAAATGAAAGTTGAATTTCGTATTCTGAGGCCATCCATTCTGGAATCCAAGATGGTGACTTTCAGCTTGCTGATAAAGTTTATAAACGTGCAATAAAACTCAAATTGTTAGTTGTGGTTTTGCTAACCATACCACTTTCTGACATGTAATCGGCCTTGTGCTGACATCCCGGATGCATGGAATTCCTTTCGACTGAACTGATTCCAATATACGTATGTAGACTAAACACTGTTGAGAGCCTCGGGCGAGATGTTATTTAACTTTTTCCGCCTCGCATAACGAACGATTACAACTCATCAATAAAAAGCTGTGCACAACCATAAAAACACCCTGATCTTACTTCAAGCGCAATTATAACTATCCATCAACCGACAGAAAAAATAACACTGTATAAACAGTCATACCATCACTGCCATTAGCAGCAAACAAATTAACTCCTAAAACAATCAAAGAGTGAAAATATTGCACCAACTACGAGGCAGCCAAGCCAAGCCAGCCAGCCAGAGCGGTATTGTTAATTTACTGGAGTTCCTCTTCCTTCTCCACGTCAGTCAGTCTCCAACTACGGTATTTCGAGTTCGACGGATTGAAGCCATCGTTGTTGGATAAGCCGCCGACAAAACCGTGTCGAGTCGTTGGGTGATGGACGCGCGTGAGGAACAACCATTAGACAATATCCAATCACTGCGGTACTTGCTCTAGCTGGCACCAGTCAGCTCGAGTCGAGAGAGGCTCCGTACACTTTGACTACTACCGTCTGGAAGTAAAGCTCTATCGTCGTCATTGCACTAATTGCGATTTTCTTATCACCGTCGCGTCGGCACTCGTTACATCGACAAACGAGAATGATGATGGCAATTTATTCCAGCACTACCGATTGCTACCGGTTCGGTTCAACCGCCGGGCCGCCAGGATATCTAAAACTATGATAGGACAGGCAACGACGATGATAGATTCAGTTTCTCACCTATCGGCCTATCAACCACTGAGGCCGACCGACTGATATCAGCGCAGCGACGGATGTATGTAGTTCCAAGTAGGAAATAACACGTTTTTCGTGTGAACACGATTGTTTCGCTTGTTCGATGTCATCGGGTTAGTCGAGTGCGGTAATTTGCTCGTCTTAATAAACAGCGTGTCTTCCGCTTTCCATTACGCAAAGTACCATTCGTTTTATTTAGTTTTGCAAATTTATTTCAACCAGATAGTTAAATCCAGTCAGTCGGTCTGCACTTGTCGGTGATAGACAGTGTGCACCGCATCGGCATGAAAGTAGCTTAGCTTCGGGGAAAATTCAACGGATCGGTTACCGGTGGTAATGTAACGTAGCGCGCTGAGCCATTTGACATTTCAATCCGCTGGTACTTGGTACTAAAAATAATAAACCCATCTAAATCGAAACCTCAAACGGATAGATACACACACTTTTTTTCTTCTAGCTACCAACTAATCGTGTGGACTATCTTCGTCGAGATGGTCGTGTTGCTCTGCTCCGGCAGTTTCGAGTCGCAGCAGTTCGAGTGTGTTGATTTGTTTTATTACGAAATTAATTTTTATCATCAACCCCCTCAACCGAGTAGCCAAAGTGCCGATGCTGATGCACAGACACAGGATCTGATCTCGGCATGGTAACTTGTTCGAATGGTATAATATTTATTATAGGCATCGGTTCAGTGCGGTACCCGTACAGTGCAGTACGGACTGGTTGACTTTTAATTGCCTCAAATACCTATAAAAAGTCCGCTACATATCGGACTTAGATTTATCAAGGTGTCATTTGCCGGGTATCAGTGCTACATCGTCTCGTTGTTACTGTCGCTGGCTGCGACCGCAGCACGTTAGAGCACTGTGGGAAAGTTTTACTTCGAAGGCTTTCGATCCCCCGAGGTAGTGTGTGTTGCTGCACAGTTGCAGTACTGCAGTAACGAGGGGCCCGCAACGCGCGCGGTCGCGTAACATTGCTAGAAGATCCAGTCGCCAGACTCTGACTTACCTAAGGGTAGAAGCCGTATAAATTTTCGGATTTAACAATCTGTCGAAGCCGTTCGAGAGAAGCGAATCCAGTGAACACACACTGCTCTAATCGGGTTCGGTTTCAAACCGGTAAGCCAGTGAGTTACTGCCTAAAATGCCGATTTAATGACCACAGATTTGTGGTAATTTTCAATTATTTTTAAGCTTTTCGTGCACCGTCTATCGTGCGAAATGTAATGGAGTGATGATAAGTCGTTAACAAATTATCAAAGTAGTCGAATTTATTGGCTTCTCTGATGTTATTGGATTCTTAATTTATCAAGGATTGCAACACCAGTGTCCCGAACAAACTCCAGGTTTGGTAATTGTGGTTTTGGTAATTCCACAACGACTCACGAATCTTTGAAAAACCACATTATCATCTAAATCGGTAATGTGTTTTTATGCACAAAAAATAGAGTGGGAAGAATTCGTTTTTCAGATCGGTTATTGATGTCTTTGCTTGTAGAATTAAAAATTTTAAATTTCAATTTTAATTTTTGCCTTTCTACTATATAAATATATAGTATAAAGGTATAGAAATCACTTGGAAAACCGGAAATGGAAAGAAGGTCCTGCGGGCCGAATGTCATATACCATTCGACTCAGTTTCGAAAACTGAGCATTTTCTGTGTGTGTGTATGTATGTGTGTGTGTGTGTGTGTGTGTGTGTGTATGTGTGTGTGTGTGTGTGTGTGTATGTGACGCTTTTAATCTCACTCACTTTTCTCGGAGATGGCTGGACCGATTTTAATGTTCTTAGTGTCAAATGAAAGGTCTAGGTGTCCCATTGGTCGCTATTGAATTTCATACTGATCGGACTTTTAGTTCAAAAGTTATGTATAAAAATATGAAAAATATGGGACTTCATTATCTCATAGGTCCCTTAACCGATTTGAACAAAATTGATTGCATATGAAAGAGGAGCCTTGCAAACCCTTAACTTCCAAATTTCATGACGATTGGGCTTGTAGTTTGAAAGTTACATAAAGAAATGTGAAAAAATAGTATTTAAAACATATTTTTGTAACATATAAGCATTAATTCAATGAAAAACATCACACATTTTATTATTATTTGAAAATTACTACTGAGATCTATCAAACGAAACCGAGTTATTTAAAATCGGACAGTTCATTCAAAAGTTATTTAAACTTTAACACTTAAGCACCGTATATTAAACCGTTAAAACGTGTGAATTCAAAACAAATGTTGATTGTATTCAATGTGTGTGATGTATGTGTGTATGTATGTATGTATGTATGTATGTATGTATGTATGTATGTATGTATGTATGTATGTATGTATGTATGTATGTATGTATGTATGTATGTATGTATGTATGTATGTATGTATGTATGTATGTATATATGTATGTATGTATGTATGTATGTATGTATGTATGTATGTATGTGTGTGTATGTGATCCCAAGCAACAATGTGAGTTTGATTGTACTCTTCTGGTGGTTTTCGTGACCAATTTTGGTCTTGAATGTCATCATAAGAGTGTAATAAAACTCAAATTGTTACTTGGGATGACAATTTACAATTTTTAAATTTGCATTGAAATTCAAGAAAATATGTTTCTAACTTTTCTGAATCAATTGTCTGAAATTTTTGAAGCCTCTTAGTGGAATACGAAATTTGAAATTAAAGAAAAGAAAAAACTTTTACCGACTAAATCCCACTATTTAATATTTATTCGCAACAGATACGTATACGCTTTGAAATAAGACGCTGTTGAAGCCTGCACGTCGTAGGCGAACTACGTATCTGTTGCAAATAAATATTAAATAATGGGATTCAATCGAAAAGCTTTTTCTTTTCTTTGATTTCAGATTTTAATTGTCATTTTGTTCACTTGCTGTTACTCACAATTGTACACGAAAAGCAAACAGCGAAGAAAAGCAGTTAATTTAAGCATGAAGGTATAGTGGTGTATAGGATTAAAAATGAGTTGATTTTTCCAAATAAATTTATACAAATTTCAAACAAATTTTGCGCATCAATAGATGCTCTTTTCAATCAATAGATAGAGCTTAGAAATGTTATATGAAAAATAGGAAGTAAACGTTGCACGGTAGTAATTTTGTAAGATTTGTTTTCGTTAATGACATTTTAAAGGACAGATGTCTTATGTCATGTATCATGTTTCAACAAATAAATCAAAAATGACAAACACTGAAAATCATATCGATCATATTTCCCATTCTCAAGCATGTTTAAGGCGCAGCTTTTGCAACCCTCTTGTTTTCCTAACCCTCCAACATTGTAAAAACGATGCGATCAAGCTAATGACTATCTTTTCATGAAAGTACATTCAAAAAAAGCATAAGTTTTGATTTTCATGCAAAAATAATTATCTGAAGGAGCGCCAGCTAAGAAAAAGTTCAATTTCTCTTTTTCATATCTAATGCTCTATTCAGTTATTTTTTCTAATTCAGATATATTGCAAAATTGAAGCCAAGCAAACTAATAGTATAATTTTGAGATTAATCATTTTGTTGTCGATATTCTTTGTCTTCAAAGGCGAAGTATAATAATAATTTTTCTGAACTCTTGTTTTTCAAAGATGCTAACTTTTGAACACATGGTATTAATTAATTAGCAACAAATCTGTTCTGAACACATATTTCATATTGTCAATTCAAAACAAGTTTCCTATGTGGCTCTGAAGCCCGAAAGTTTAGGCCGACCGATTATAAAACTAAATAAGGTGTTACAAGTATCTACGCACACAAGGAAAGAAAATTTAATTATTCTACGCAATACGTTGTGAATTTTACTGGCAAATAAGGATTTTGAGGAATACGGAACGGATATTTAAAAATATAGTCAAGTTAATTATACATAGATGTTCCTGAGAAATTAAATGATGATTATTGTGACAGTAGAAAGGCTAGGTCACGCCGCTAGGTGGATTAATTCGGGTTTTCTCTGGTTGTTTTGTATACAAAACTCAAAGTCGTCACCAAATGTCTACCAAGGAGACAAAGAAACATTTATCCAAATGCGTTGCTTATGTTCAGAGAAAAAAGTATGGAAGTCTGTGCCTAGATAACTTGTAGCACTAGTCAACTTTAAGTAACTAGCTTGAAACTGGTATGCAGGTGAGGAAGTCAGCTTACTTAAGAAGCTACAACTTAAACCGTTGAACCGAAAAAATAAATGACGCCCGCTGCATCTTACTAGTTCCTTTCGACATTCTACAGTTATTTGCATGCTTGACAGAGACAGGGATTTGTAAAAGGAAACCACACTTAACAGTTGGGGTGTTCAATTGTCGTCCCTGCCTGTGAAGCAAGGTAATCACGAAGAAAATGCATGGAGAAATTTGACCATGAAAAAAGAAAAGCAAAGCCTTGAGCTGAAACGTCTTCCTAAAGCTTGACCCTTCTTTATCGACAGACTTCACAGCCGGTTATTAGTAGAGTACATGACATCTACGGGGCTAGTGCAACAATTCTACTGACTCTATCTATAAAAACCATATAAATGCTATGTCTATTATGAATCGATTGGTATTCAAACCATCAAAATTCATTCATAATTGGCAGAGCTATTGGCGTTCAAAATCTTTCATATTTCCAGACGCTCGCATTTTTTGATTTTTTGGAATTACCCTCTGTATCAGCTACCTTTCTGAGAGATGCACATTGCTCCAAAAGGGCGAAAAGCTGAACTTTTTTACTAGTGTCTTTTGCTTTCATTTTATCATTTATAGTCTTCAGCACTTTTGTTCGTATGAATGTCAAAAGTTCGTCATTGCTCACTATAGTAGAAATAAAAAAATAACTTTGTTGTGTTAGGAAATATAGACATAGTTTCTTCGGCAAAGTTGAAAATATTGTAAAAATAAGCAACTTTACTGAAGAAATAAAATTTCTATCTCTATCGAGTGCTGAACTATAAGGTATATTCTTTAATACTTCTTTAAAAATTGGTTTTTCATACTAAGCTTTTGTTAGTTGCATTTTAAAAGCGTACAATGTTCTAGGTAATTATCGAAGATCTTAAAATACACGTTTTCGCAGAAGACCGCAAATCTTTTGGACCTTTACTTGCTGAGTTATCGCATATGCCCATATGCTTCACGAGCCCATGGGGTAAAATGGGGCAACCGGATTTATGAAATCAGCGCTTCATCTTAAAGCTTAAGTCGAGTACTATAAGCTTGTATGGGTTCCGCTTGTCCTCAATCACCCAGAGAGTACGAGAGGAGTACGGCAAGGATACGTTTTATGTGTTTCACGTTCGATAAAGGCTCGATTCACGTCCATTTTTTATATTAGTAATTAGTAATAGACACAGGATTTCTTCGGCAAAGTTATGTAAAATATAAAGGTAAACCACTTTGCTAAAGAAATGACATTTCTATTCCTATCGAATGTACAACTGTAGAGCATTTTCCTTGGAAAAGGATTTAAAAATTAGTTTTTCATACTTAGCTTATGTTGGTTGCATTTTACAGGAATATTTGGTTCTAGGCGATTGTTTAAGGACTCAAAATACACGTTTTTGCATTTTCTAGAGATTGCAAATCTCTGGGACCTTTCTTTACAAAGTTATTGCTTTTGACTCGTGAAGTAAGGAAAAAAAAGCTTAAATAAGCGATAATTTTGTAAGGAAAGCTCTTAGAGTTTTGCCATCTTCTGCAAAAACATGTGTTTTGAGTCTTCCAAGAATTGCCTAGAACCATATACTCTTGTAAAATGCAACCAACATACGCTAAATATGTAAAACTTATTTTTAAAGAATTTCTAAAGGAAATGCTCTACAGCTCTGCATTCGATAGAGATAGAAATGTCATTTCTTTAGCAAAATTGTTTATCTTTATATTTTCTATAACTTTGCCGAAGAAATCATGTATCTATCTACGAACAAAAAAAATGAACGTGTATCGGCCTTTCGCGAACGCAAAACGCATAAAACGTATGCTTGCCGTACTCATTTAGGTTGTTGAGGACAAGCGGAACCCGTACATGTTTATAGTACTCGACTTAAGCTTTAAGATGAAGCGTTGATTTCATAAATCAGCTTGCCCCATTTTACCCATTTTACTTTCTTCAGCAAAGTTGCTTGTTTTTACAATATTTACAACTTTGTTGAAAAAACTGGGTCTATATTTCCTAACACAAAAAAGTTATTTTTTTATTTTCATTATAGTAAGCGATGACTAACTTTTGACAGTTTTATATTAAGGGGGATATTCATACAAAAGTGCTGAAGACCATAAATGATAAAATGAAAACAAGAGACACTAGGAAAAAAGTTCCACTTTTCGCCCTTTTGGACTACTGTGAGATGTAGTCCTACGTTAAAAGGTATATTAAGATTGAGAAACATGACTTTCCAGAAGGGTGCGTCTTATAGCGTCGAGTTTGTTTCCCAAGTCTCTGGAATACTGGAGCGTATGATTTATTTTTTTATTAATTTTTCTTGGTCGGAACGTTATAAAATTGGTAAAAAGCGAATAAGCGAAAAAGTCAATAGAATTCTGAAATTCACTTAAATACCTACTCTATTTGATTTGATTCCGTTTTTGGTGTGGTGTGCCATTTGATTCCATTTTTGGTGTGTCTGTCGCTCTTTTCCGTTGTCTTCGTCCTTAGAGGGCAACGGAACGAATCCGAAAAGTTTTAAATTCGTTGTTTAGAAGTCACTACTTAGTACTTTATAAAGGGCGTTCGATACAAAGAACGAAAGTGGTTGTACGACAGCATGTCTGGTGAATATAGCAGGCAGGGTTAAAAGTTTCCAGCACTATTGGGTATTTTTCAAAATTATCGTAAGAGTTTGCGCTACAAGGTCTCAGAATTTTATAACATTTAGTAATAGGCGGTTTTATGAACGAAAACAGAGATTTCTCATTTCTCCCGACAATTTTTTCAGGCAATTTTTGGGAGTGACGGCTCACGGGAATCTGTTTTTTTGTTCGGAAAAGTACAAAATTTGGAGAAATAAGAAGTCGAATAAGTAAGAGGAGCAAAAAGTTTAAAAAGAAGCAAGAAGTCGGAGAAGTAAGAAATAGAAAAAGTTGGATAAAGTGAGAAAAGTACGAAGGAGAAAAAGTGGCAGAAGTTAGTAGTAGAAAAGTCGGACAAGTGTTGCGAAGCCTGTATTCGTGTGGTCTAATTTTTTCACGCACGCATTCTCGTACTAACGAACACGCTGGCATGAGAAACTCTATTTTTATATAATATCTATTATCGCTCGTTTTTATATCTATTTTTATATATCATCGCTATTTTTTTCCTGTACTGCGACGAGTTTTTGCATTTAGGTATGAGTCACGGTCCGAGCAGCTGATACCGATCGCTTGCGAGGGCTCACGCACTTTTTCTCTTAATTTGTATCTATACATTCTGTTGAGCCGCTAGACCTCACGAGCTGTTCGCTGGTCACGAGTTGTTGGTCTCGTGAGCGTGTTGTACAGAAGGATACTAAGAGGCTATGTGCTTGCGATTATGTAAGTAGCAGAATGTGTACCCACAGGACCAGTGGTTGTTTGTCGTACGCTTGCGTCAGTGGCGTAAGCGTTAGGTGCTATGCTTCTCATACTCGCTCGCGTGAAAGTGAGCAGCGTTAGCTTCTCACTCGATTTGCAACATTGTCGTTTAGCTGGATTTAAGCTGAAAGATATTATTAGAGTTAACAGGATCGTGGTTTTCTGTCCTGGCGATATATTCTATCGAATAAAAGTTCGAGAACTTATATCATCAATATTTAACCCTCTAACGAGCAACATCGTTGAAACGATTTGATCATGAAAGTACACTCAAAAGAACCTTAAGTTCTGATTTTCATGCAAAAATAATTATCTGGAGGAGCGTCTGGTAAGAAAAAGTCCAATTTACCTTTCTCGTTTTTCATGTCTAACGCTTTACCCAGATATTTTTTTACAATTCAGTTACATTACAAAATTGAAATAAAGCTTGAAATTTACTCATAGAAAAAAATTCAACCATTTCGTTCTAGTTGTCCTTTTTCTTGAAAAGTAAAACAGGGAATATTCGTGCATTAATTATTTCCGGAATTTTTTTTTATTGAGTGACGATAACTTTTGAATGATTAGTCAGAATGTTGTGATATTAATATCAAAGTTTCAAGAAATCTGTTCTGAACACATTTTGCATATTGTCAATTTAAAGCAAATTTCGTGTGCGACTCTAGGACCCCAAAAGCGAAGAGAAGGTTAAATATAATTTAAAATTATTGACATGTTTGAAATAATTTTGACAATTTACAAAGTACTTTCTTTCCTAGCAATCAAACGAATGTCTTATAAATTTGTATAGAAAACTCTAACCTTTTTTTTCTTTCGTCTCCATTTTCAGGTATGTCTTTGTTCATCGCAATATTTCCCTTCGGACTATTTTCCCGTAAGTAAGTACTGCTTAACGAGATCACCCCAACACCGTGTGGAAGTGTATTTTGAACAGTAATTTTCCCACTGCAAAGTAGGTATCCATAATACCCGTCCTATGTTTGCATAATGGTTTTGCCCGTACCGTACCGTACTTCCCCGGGGGTAAAAGTCCTCACTCCCTTTATACATCTGTGCGATGCTATAAAAATAGAAAGTGAAACATAAAACTTGTTCACTCGAAGTTCCTGACTGACTAAGCGTCCACTGCTGCTGCTGATGTGTCGACGATTAACCAGCTTTCGGGGCGGTCGGATACTAAAACAACCGTTCAGTTCGGTTCGGCTGCCTGCCAACCCATACCGCACTGGGTATCTTCCATAAAACACCGGTAATAGCTAAAAATTAATGAACGCTTTTTATAATAATCATTGCCAGGGTAATTGCTGAATATAGTAACATTTTTTTGCCACTACTATACTGCTGCCTGCCGGTTTACAACTTTTTCCGTAAGAGCGTTTTTCCATTCATCGGACTTGGTCCCTTCGGGACCAGTGTAACTCCAGCCAGCCAGACAGCTCCGATTTGGTGTGATTTTATTGGCTTTCTGCGTTGAACTCATTCGGTTATGCTCCACGTTCGGTAAGCCACAAAACATGGCACAGTGGAACAAATGGATTGCTCGATTAAGTGGCAACGCGAAGATGGAAGTTTTAGTTTATCTTTTTCCGGTATTATTTATTGGTGATAAATGATGCACTTACTTCTTTTTAATTTTTTTAATTTGTTGCAACATTCAACGTTTCATCTTTAGCATTCAACTTCTTTAGGGTGAAGTTATTTTTATTATTCTAATTCATTGGACTCATTACTTAATGTTTGCTGCAAACAAGGTAGTTTAGCGTCAGAATAAAAAAATTGTGTCGTTCTCATATTGTGGCCAGCTAGCTCTCAGCTTTTGCCTGACTGTGGGTGGTTTTGCAAACTGGTTTCGAAAATTGTATGTCCGCCCGGCTGCCTTGTGCCCGGTGGGGGACAGTCTAGCCGGTGTGGGACGATCGGATTCCAAAACATAAAATATACAATAAATTTTCATTTAAATCATTCCCTTGGTTGCATTTCGTTCGTAAACTTTTCTGATATGACTTTGTTGGTTTTTTTTCTGTTCTCTCCTCTACTACCATCAACATTTGCTACCGGGTGGGTTTCGGTTTTCATTGTCTCTGTTGATTGGAGTGTGTCCACTCCAGTGGTTGTGTGTGCAGCAGCACCACCACCACCACCGGTAAACCTACCGGTGAAAAGCACTAAAGGAAAATTTTGCAACCAGCAGATTGCAGTTGCTGATTGCACTCACTGCTGCAGGTTGCCACTGCCAGACGAAGTGGAACAGGCCACTGTTTTGGTTACATCATAAGTATGTACAATTTCGGGCTGCATTGCTCGGGTGTTTTGTTTCTGCAGGTATTGTGTGATAACATCCAACGTACGCTACGGTTTGGTTTTAGCTCTTAAAAGCATGATTTCGAATTCTTGGAAGGAAAAATTAGGTCACAACTCTGATAGCAGGAGCATTGTTCTTTTACATAGAGCATGTTCTGCTGGTACTTAGAAGAAAACAACGGTTTGTTAGTAATTCCGGTTATTATATTACCATACAGGTGAACCAATTTGAGCATTCTCTTGCTGTAATAAAAGCTCGCCGGAATTCCATGCAAGTTACTTTGTTTTAAAAGAGTTCAGAGTTGTGATGCACTCCTCCATATGTATTCTTCATCACGTACAAACGTATTCACAAACTAGCATGAAAGTATGATGAGCAGATCCCGAAGTGAACCGTGTCCGTTCCCAACGGAAAGGCCGGGAACGGCCACACCGGCAGAAAAGGAAACAAAAACGTAATCATATTACATGACCTTCGTTGAGCCTTGTTTTCCCCGGTTAAATTCTTTTGCGTTTTCTCCTGTTTGGTAGAAACCGGCGTGTACTTACTTTGTTGTAGGTGCAGGCTTCAGCCGACACCTGACCTGACCGGGGATCGACCGGACGAATCCTGTCAGTACGCATCGGGCGAGGTGTCAATGCGTTTGTCGGCAATGGACCGAGTAATGAAGGGATTTAATTGTCATTGTGTTTTTAAATTGATGGGGAAGGTTTCTTCCTGTTGGCTGCGAGCGGTTGCTTTTTTTTGTTCCCATTTTTTTTCGTTTGCCGTAGAGAAATTTGATATTTTTTACAATGTAGTGAAATACCGAAAGCCCCGGTATAAATAAAAAGGTTCAATCGCTTTATTAATTGAACCAGGGTTTTGCCCCTCAGGTAACGGTATTCAACAAACCTTTTTGGAATTACGTTCTTTAAGCTGCTTGGGCATATTTTACCACATTGAATGGAGATTAGTTGGGGAAACAAGGGCCAAAGAAGAACGGAAAAATATAAAATAGAAACGCTTTATATTTTACTCTAACTAAAAGTAGTGAAAGCATATTTGGAAACATCTTGGGAAAGTTGTTTACATAGCACCAATCTGCAAATTGGTCAACAAAATCTTGCAGTTGCTGGAATGTTAAAATAACGTTTTTAAGTAATCGAGGAAATGGTCCTAAACTATTTCCCTGGGGAACACCATTTTTTTCAGAGATTTTTAGGCTTTTTGTTAGAGGGATTTGACTAACCTTACTAAAGTGCTATAATTGGTTGATTTGTATGGAATTTCACCGAAAAGTGTTTTGCGATAAGCTTTTGGCTTTCGGTCCGCTCGCAAAAAAGGGTGATCCGTGCTTACTCACTATCGGTCGTTTGGACTCAGTTAATGGATAGTCCTAGGATGGAACGAAATCGAAATTTCTATCCTACTTTTTTAATGAAATTACTATGAAAATAAAATGAATTGTTTTGAATTTCGCAAATTTGTTCTTGTTTGTCAATTCTGCGTATGGTGCCTAATTCTGTGCGCCTCACATTTTCGTCAAAACTTCCAAATTCTGACAAATTTTTATCTTTAACACATCTCGGAAAATATGTGCACATAAAGGTATTTATTTGAGGATGCTATGACTTGTAAGGAAAATATGTGGTGCGCAGAATTAGATGTGTTTACGGTATAATAAAAATAAAAAAAATAACTTTTCTGTCTTAATAGTAAGGGACATGATTTCTTTAGTAAAGTTATAGAAAAAGTAAAAACAAGCTAATTTACTGAAGAAATATCATTTCTATCTCTATCCAGTTCAGAACTATAGAGCATTTTCTTAAAATATTCTTTAAAAAATAGTTTTTCATACTTAACTTTTATTGGTTGCGTTTTATAAGTTATAGGTTGAAGCACATTGTTGTAGGGAATTATCTAGTTACTCAAAACACACATTTTTGCAGAAGACAGCAAATCTCTGGGATATTTACTTGCTAAGTTATCGCATATTCAAGCTTTATTTTTTTTAGCTTAACAAGCCTATAGGATAAAATGGAGCAAGTGCTTCATCTTAAAGCTTAGATCAAGTAGGTACAAAATTGCACCCACCCATATGAGAATACGGCATGCATATGTTTTATATGTTTTGCGTTCGCTGAAGGCTCAATACACGTCTACTTTTTTGTGTTAGTAGATAGAAACATGTTTTTTTCGGCAAAGATGTTGAAAATGTAAAGGCAAACATTTTGGCTGAAAAATGACAAATATACCTCTATTGGGCGCAGAGCTATGAGGCATTTTCTTGGAACGTTCTTTAAAAATTAGTTTCTTATACTTAACTTTTGTTGGTTGCATTTTTCAAGAACATATTATTCTAGGCAATTACCGAAGCACACAAAACGCACGTTTTTGCAGAAGACCGCAAATCTCTATGACCTTTCCTTACAAAGTTATCGCTCGTTTAAGCTTTATTTTTCCTTAACTATACGAGCCAATAGGGTAGAATGGGGCAAGTGGAGACATGAAATCAGTACTTCACCGTAAAGCTTAGATCAAGCTTGATAGGTGATCCTTGTCTCCACCCAACCTCAAGTCAAGTAGTCCAGTTGAGCAGTTGAATCGAGTAGTCTAGTCGAGCAGCTTAATCGAGTAGTCTAGTCGAGCAGTCGGGTCAAGCGGTTCAGTCGAGCAGTTCAGTTGAGTGGTCTAGTCGAGCAGATAAGTCGAGCTATCGAATCAAACAGTTAAGTCAAGCAGTTGAGTCGAGCAGTCTGGTTGAGTGGCTAAGCCGAGCAGTCTCGTCGAGCTGTTGAATCAAGCTGTCAGTTAAGTCGATCAATCAAATCGCGTAGTCTAGTCGAGCAGTTGAATCGAGCAATCGGGTTGAGCAGTTGAATCGAGCAGCCGATTCGAATAGTTCAATTGAGTAGTTGAGTAAAGCAGTTCATTCGAACAGTCGAGTCGAACAGTTGAGTCGAGTAGTCGAGTCGAGCAGTGGAATCAAGCAGTTGAATCGAGCAGTTGAGTCGAGCTTCGAATCGAACAGTTGAGTCGAGTAGTCTAGACGGGCAGATGAATCATGCTGTCCAGCCTAGCAGTCCAGTCAAGCAGTCGAATCGAACAGTCCAGTTGAGCAGTTAAATCGAGCTGTTCAATCAAGCAATCAAGTCGATCTGTCCAATCAAGCAGTTGAGTCGAGCAGACGAATCGAACAGTTCAGTTAAGCAGTCCAGTCGAGCAATCAAATCGAGCAGTCTAATCGACCAGTCCAGTCGAGCAATCTAGTCAACCAGTTGAGCAATCGAGCAGTCCAGCAGTCGACCAGTGAGGTGACTGAGAATACAACCCATTGCTACGAAAACATGACTTCCTGTCAGGGATCTGCTTTTAGTTACCGATAAGCCTCTTATGACGTTCTGTCAGAGACCTGGTTTTCGGTACAGACATAAGCCTCTTATATAAATAGATTATATAAATAGATGGTTGCGCGACATACGAACGTTAGACATATGGACATTAGGCATAATGGACAGTAGGCATAATTTACAAAACTTCGCTTTCCTATGAATTCGAAATTGAGCCAATCATCGTTCCGTCACAATACAATGAAAACCGGGGCCTCTCATTTAACATAGTCATTTTGCTTAAAACTTTTCGGTATAAAGTCATTTGCGATTAAAACATTGGCATAAACATAAGGGATCATTCGACAAAAAACATTTGGCAAAACGACCTTTTGGCGTCATTCCGTAAAAAATATTTTTTGACATTTCATAAATGATTCAGAGCGAGATGGCACAGACCATGAGTTCTGCTGGCAATCCGCCGTTGAAATCACCAGCAACTACAGGGCTGGTGATATCACTACTACAGAAATCAAATCTGTCTAAGTTTATTGCTAGATTTCTTTCCTAGGACTATCAATTTTTGTTAGTTTTCCTTAGCGTTCGCATCGACTTTACAAATAGCGAATTACAAATAGCCGAAATCCAAATGGACGAATCTCAATGACTGTCACTGAATGTCGAAATTGTATTTGGTCGAATTACCGGTTTTCGAAGTGCCTATTCGGTTGAGTCTCGGAAGGCTCAACATGAAAAGGCGAATTTTCTCGGAATGCCTGAATCACTATCCAGTTTCATACTACTATACAACTCTGTGCTGAAAGCCGTATGTTGGGCAAATACCATAATTATTAACGTTGGTTGATACCAACCAAAGCGCGTTTCAATAGGCTTTATTTACGATTCCACGTTTGTAAGAAGATATTTACGATAATTTTCGTATATTGATATACGAGTTGATGTAGGCTGCGTCTCCCTTCATTCAGTCCGTACGAACTGCAGCGAGTAAGGTAGAAGGCCGTGCATATTTTTTATGACATGCGGCCATGTGTGATTCGGTCGTTGATGTTTTGACGATTTGTGATTCGACCATTAGATCAGTATGCCATTTGTTATTTCGTCCATTTGAGTTTCGACCATTTTTGTTTCGGCCATTCGTAGATAATCCGACTTACCCAATGCAGTGCTTTATAAACTGAGTCGATTGGACCTCTTGCAAGCTAACTGCAGATTACCTAACGTCAATTGTGCCTTCCTCATATTATGCCTTTCGTCGGTTATGCCTAATCCATTATGCCCAAGGTGCATTACGTCTAATATATTTATGCCTAAGTCTATTATGCCTCACATCTGTATGCCTGATGGGGTACACCCCTATTTTATTATTTTTATTGAACACTTTAAATATTTAAAACTCCAAAAAAACGTTATCAGTTGAATAATGTATGTATGTATGGGGTTAGCCACCATCACCTCAAGGGTTTCCCATTGTATGCAAGTAGAATTACTGCAGAATCGAATTTATCTACCCAGCAATTTTCATGTCAATGCTGTTCATGAAGGACCAAAAGGGGTTGGGTGGATCTATAAGCAATGTCGCTTATATGATTCCACGGGAATATAAGACACTCCTTCCAGCATAGACCTTCGGTTTCTAGATACATAACTTCGCCGTGCAAACTTATCTTGCGTGATGATTTGTGTGCTAGAAGGGCGCGTTAAAATCCTCTCCGACCACATCCCACATCCAGTCTTTGATTCATTCGATACCCTGATGCTCCCTTCCCTCCCTTTTAAGAATGTATATGTAAATGTATTAAATAATGAGTAATATGAATATACAATATATATATGGAATATCTATTATAGTGGCACTTGTTTATGTATCGCAGTCATATACTAATTAATAAACTATATTTTAAAAGTACATTCAATTGTATAAAATTGTATTATTAACCGAGTCAGCCTCCCGATGGGCCAGCTAAGTCTGCGACTGTGTAAGGTTTAAAACGGACAGCACACAAGAAAGACATCGCCACACATCAGTCCAGCCTAAAAAACAAACAGCGAAAACGAACGTTATAAGTTGAATAATGTTGCCAAAAACTAGATGAAATTGACATGAACAAGGAAAAACATAAAATATACATCACCGACGATATTCATACAAATCCTTTTATATATCCGATGAAATATGCGACCATGGCCAAAATATTATGGTGGAAATCAGCAACGCTTATATTTGCAGATGTAATTGAAAGCCAGTTTTATTATCATTAGTAAAGAATTTACACAAAACATGGTATGATGTAATTCCTCCTCTGCCACTAGGCTGCATAATTCATCAAGTAAAAAAAAAACAGTTAAAACAGTAATGTTGCCTACGGTAATAAAAAAAAGTCCTATTTGCGATCCAATTTTCCTAAACCGTTAATGAAAAAAACAGCCATAATTGGACGCGCAATCATCGTTCGTAATCCGCAGTATAACCGAACCAGCAAATCTTCACTAATCAACCACCAAGTGCCGTGTCACCTGCTTGCTTGCCACGCCGCTGCTACCTTTCAGAGGCTGCACCTGTCTCACGGTAGCTCTGTCGAAACCGAGTACAGCTAGTAAGCAAACAAGCAAGGCAGTATAGCAGCGGCAAACGGTGGCAGTTGCTTGCTGGTAGTCGATCCAAATCGGGGGCTCCAATCTGAGCCGGTTGATCTCCAATTCAACCCTACCACCGCACCGCGAGAGCCAGTTGTGCATAAATAATTTAAATTAATTTAATAAGAATATCTAAATCAAAACAAGCCGATTTGGTTCGGTTCTGCTGGGGAGAGCAGCAGCAACGTTAAGCAAAATAAAAAAAAGCCTCCAGCGCAATACCAGCCCGGACGGACGAACGGCCGGACCATATGCGCAGTCACTGACAGAGGGTAATTCTCGAAGATAACAGCACAGCTAGGCTGAAACGTCGTCGGTCATCACACGGTGGGTTCGCTCGGTGCTCATTTCAGAATGATACGATCTTCCGACTCTGGAAATCTGCAATTATTTGCAATTGAGAGTGCCCACTGTGTATGTGTGCGCGCGCAGTTGAACACCGGTAATTGGAGATCTTCCCTCGGCGAGCACGAATCGTTTTCACGGAATTGATCAGCTTGTTTAATAGAAGTAAGTAGATCAATCTCAGCTCAGCCAAAAGGACTGCGGCAATTGCGTGGTGCGGGTGCTTGGCGATTTCAATACTGTTTATGGTAATTTTTTCTAATTCTATTGAAAACTCATTTAACCTGTTCAGTACATGGGTTCTTCTGTCTGTCTGGCTTCTTTTGGATCTTGTTAGTTTCGAGCTGTCTATCGTTTTGACTGCTTTCCCGCTTCCTCTGTACACGTTTCAAATTTTGACGATCCGTGCTGACAAGATCTGACTGGGAGGTATTGAGAAGCTTCGCAAAACAGGAAAAAGAAACTTCTCTCTTTGCTGTGGTTATATTTATAGCAGCAGCAGCAGCAGCAGCAGCTCGGAAATATCGACAGATGCAACGCGTGTGTTAGGTTAGGTTATGTTTCGGCTTCTTCTCTCTCCTCGCTGCTTTAGCCTCCTTTCCTGCCATTCCGTTCATGCATGGTTGGTGGTGTAAACATAAACATTGGTCGCATCGGATACTGTTGAGCGGCAGCACATGTGTGCAGCCAGCAAGCCAGAGCCAACAGTGTCTTGAAGGAGCATATTGTTTTTGGACCGACAGCGGCGCGGAATGGACAAGGAGGGGAGAACACTTCATTGACGGTGGCTGCTGCTGAATCTGTCGGTTCTAACGCGTACATACAATAGAAGGAGATGAACCAAGACTACGAAACCAACCGAACTGCAGGGGTACTTCTCGCGGCTGGAACCGAAAACGGTGGGCAAGAAGCCGCTTGCCAAGATCGGGTCGGGGTTGCATGCGCGGCAGTGAAAAATGATTCATTATTATTTAATTAGAAGCGGCGGTACCGTCCGTGCTGGACGTTATACGCTGCCGGTTTCCTTTTGCTTGAACTAATTGGATTAACCGATAGGTCTTGGCTCTGGCTGGAGCAGTCGAAGTAACGTGGGATTTTTAGATGTTGATTCACTTTGTAGGATTATAGGCTTTAAAGAGAGTAATTTTGCTTGGACTGTCGAAACCGAATCGGCAAATTCCATGTTGAATAATTGTCACCACTGGCGTGACTAGGATGGGGCACTCTGGGACACGTGCCCTACCTTCGCGTTTAAAGTTTGATGTCATACAAACAAAAGACATTTCTTTGTTGTAGTTCAATTTTTTAATCTAAGAATATGCTTGGTAAGACACGCTTTTTTCAATATTTAATTGGACACTAATGTAATTGCAGATTTCTCAAAATTGTCCTACAGTTTAAGTCGATAGGTGTAAGGATTTGGTGAAATTTTATACCAAGGCATAGTATGTGGACTTAAACAATGTTCGAAAAGTTCGTGGCTACCAATTTTTTTTAGTAAACTCAAATGAGAATTTGAGTCATTTGAGTACAAAAATAGTATAAAAATGAAACTCCAATTAACATAGAACTGATAAAAAATTGTACATGAATAACTAAAAATGTCATAGAAGTGACAAACAAATGAGGGATTATTGAAACAAAAATCACATATGAACGGTTCAAAAATGACACCCAAATGAAACAAAGTAATACAAGAAATAAGACAATAATGGGTCCCATCGTACACTTGGCAAAAATCAGCAGACTACGATGGGCCGGCCACGTCACAGAGATGCCGAACAGTTGAGCAGTGAATTCAATTCTCTTCTCCACCGGCCCCACAAGCAATAAAGGGACCCATCGTCACAGAATAGAAGTGGAAGATGAAATCTAAACTCGTATATGCTAACTTTTACAGAAGCTAGCGAACTCGGCGATAGAAAGAGTTTTTTTTTTGCACGAACGCACACGAAAAAATAAAGCAGTGAAGGTAGCGAGCGTTCTGCTAATATGGCTGTTATTGCTTTTTATGTGAAAACCTTTCAAACGACAAGACGCTCTAGGAATTTGCGATGAGTAACCCAGGAGCGAGTACAATGGAGAGAAGCTCTAGATACAGCACGAGTCACCCCGGCTCTTTGCTGCTAGAAAGTAAAATATAATTTATAACTTTTTACCGAAATGACCAACGATTCGAGCGAATCACTTACGTTTATGTTCGTATTGTCCTCTACATTCATTTATGCTCGACAGTAGTGTAGTGAATGAAATCAAATGCGACCGACAACGGCAAAAAAACTGCTCCAAAGTTTTAATAAATCTCTTCAGCCAGGTTTTTGGTTGATTTTATAAAGCAGCCAGTTTTAAACTGGCTACTTTATAAAATCAACCAAACACTAAACGTTGAAATCTAAAATATCAGTCAAGGGCAAGAAAATTGATTAACAGTTTATTCGATCAATCATTGATCACTGCAATTCGTGAACGTTTTGTTTTGAAAGGTAGAAAACTAAGAAAGACAAACACTGTCAGCAGTTCAATAGTCATGCTCATGGGCGGACAGATAAAACATTACTACCAGGGGTAAAACTGTATGCGTTGAATGAATGCGTTTCATATTCGCCTTCATGCATGGCTGTCAATTTTTTTCAGCACTGAGGTATGCATGTTCCGCCATAGCTCCGGAACGCCTGGACCGTCTTCCATCAAACTAGGCATACTTATTCCTCCATATATAAAGTTATATTTACTAGGCATACCATGCTCCGCCATTATTCCGGAATGCCTGGAATATATGTTGCGTTGCGTAAGGGGTTGGTCATAGGCAGATTAACAAAAGGGGAAGGTCCAAAAATAAATGAGGGTGACAAAAACTTTAAATATAATTTGCAATGGCGTATATAAGCGTAACAAAAAAACTAAATTGAGCATATGTGAGCAAAAGTAGAACAATCTCACCAGCAATCCGTCTGTACAGTAGGAGGTGTTGGATAAAAAAAAGCATTAGTATAACGTGCTAGGCTTACCTGCTAACAAGGCCGTGTGGCTCAGTCGTTTGCCCAAAATCGCAGTTTTGAAATCTGGCAGCCGGGAACCACGTAGCGTCGCACCTCCTAGCTTAGCTACTCAAAAGAGCATTACCGGGTAAGGCCGCGTGGAGGCGCTAGGTAGGGGCTTGAGATGGCAAGAGCTATGTTGGTCGCTTTCTTGTTTGCCTTCCCCATTTCATAGCCACTAAAATGACTTAGATGACAAACTGATAAAAAAAAGATACAAAAATAATTCACAAATGATATAAAAATTGTTCCAAAACGCCATTTTTTATTTTTTTACCTTTGTTATACTATATAACAAAGGTTTAGAAATTGGTCGAAAAACACGAAATTGATCCGAGGCCCGGAGGGCCGAATCACATATACCAATCGATAGAGCTCGACGAACTGAGCAATGTCTGTGTGTGTGTGTGTGTGTATGTGTGTATGTGTGTATGTGTGTATGTGTGTATGTGTGTATGTGCAGCTCATTTTCTATCGCCTGTTTCTCGAAGGTGGCTAAACCGATTTGACCGCTTTTACTTTTGTTTGAAAGGTATTATTGCCTAGTATATCACTATTGAATTGCATTGCTGTCCGACGTTTCGTTTAAAAGTTATAAGCAAAAATGTGAAAACTACGGGACACGCGTTTCTCCGGAACTACGCAACCAATTTGAACGATCTTAGTATCAAACGAAAGCTCTTGCTATTACTAAACTTTTTACCAAGTTTTGTTGAAAACGGACAAGCAGTTTAAAAGTTAGCCTTAAAAAATCTATTTTGACTAGGTACAAATGATCGCCTGTTTCTCAGAGTTGGCTGAACCGATTTATGCGCTATTATTCTCATTTGAAAGGTAATATAGCCTAATAGATCACTATTGATTTGTTTTTTGATTGGACGTTTAATTCAAAAGTTATGAACAATCGTATACAATACATTAAAATTTACAATTATTTTCGACTATTTCATCTTAGATAATTTATCTAGTTTAAATTTTTTTGGCATCAAATTAGAGGTTTTATTGCTGCAAATATATCTGCAAAATTTCAGAAGAATTGGTTTTGCCAGTCAAAAGATATTAACCCTTGAACACTCGCGCTAACTTGTGCAACACGGTTGCTCGCGGGGTACAATAGCCCAAAACCAAAAAAATGTGCGCATTAGAGTTTTGACTAGGAAAACCTGGTTTTAGGTTTATCGCACCTTTGGAAGAGTTTCTTGAAATTGCAAGCTCTATCGTCTGGTAGAATTTAAATTTTGATTAATCCCCCTAAAAGTGAAATAAAATGTTTTTCTTCAGTTTCAATATAACACATTGATGTGTTCTGTAAAATTTAAGAGCATATTATTACAAGAAACTTTGCTGAAGACAGTATCCTTCTATCTCTTCAGCGAAGAGAGAAAAATCTTATTTATTTTGTATGAATTTGTAAAATCAGTTTTTTCATTTTAGTTCGTTTTGTAATTGTTGTATGACTTTTTCATGTTGTACAAATAGTAAAAATACACAACTTTACTGAATATAGTATACCTCTATGATTGCTTGTTTAGGAACTGTAGAACTTTGATTATAAAAATATCCTAATTTTGACCCCGAATTACTCGACTATCGACAGACGGATACATTTAAAACATTTTACTTTTGCTGATAGTTTTGTTGCATACAGACACCATTTTTCCATATGGAGAAACGAGAGAAAGTTCCAGCTGGGGCCTATTGCGGTACACCTCACATACTGATTGCTTCGTTTCTGTGGTGTCAGTTTTTGCTGATCTATTTGCCAACAGTTTAAAGTATTAATGCATTGAATAATTATGGTATTTTGCTCATAACAAGTTTATTGAAAAACATACGTTAGTTAAACATCAATTTGTAACTTTATAACAATATGGCATTCTAAAACCTACACGTGTTGTACAAAATACAACAGCGTGAGTAACCGAAGGTTAATAAAAATTGATGAAAACTTTATTGAATCAAATAGAATGGCATAACAGTAAATTATGCATAGTTCAAAACCTTTAAACTAGACCTTTACTACGCAATGTATATGTTAAATAATAATATTTCCTCCTACAACTTACTTTTACTTGCATTTACTCAAATTAGTAACAACTTACTTATACTTTCTCAGCAATTTCATGAAAAAAGGATCTATCAAAATTTATAAGTGCTCCAATTTTGTTCAAATTTTGTAAACTTTTTCAATTTCCAAAAAAATTATGTAAACAGACGCACTACGCAACGTTAACGTAGAAGAAGACCGTATAACAAAGGTTCTTTCACCACTAGGTGGATTAAATCGGGTTTTTTATTTTCAAATGCCATTAATGCATCAACCCAAAAATCATAAAAGTACCAAGAATAATTCAGAAATGTACATCGTTGTATTGCGCATATTGTTATGTTTCCATAATTATGTCCCGGATAAGCCAGTATTCGTTCGGTGCTTGCACCAGCTGTAGTGTAGGTGTAGGTGTAGTGTTAGTTCCAGCTTTGTGTAAAGCATTTAGGGAGCGAGCTGTGATTCTTGTTACGAAAACATGACGTCCTGTCAGCGGTCTGGCTTTCGTTACAGCCAGAGGCTTTTATAGTATTAGATGTTTTTTCATAGTGTTTATTGACCATTCAATCGAATCCACCCGAATAACGATCTCCGTAACATTCGCAACAAACAACGGTCCTTTTCAGGCCCGCCATCTTTTCAACAAGAGATAAGTTTTTGATAACGTTCCGCTTTTGGAACTAATACTGCTATCCTTCTAACTCTAACAGCCTCTACGAGCCGAAACTCGATCATACTACGACTGACTTGCTAGACCAGTGTCGTACCTCGAGGCCCACTAAGAAGCTGATATTTGTAATATATCAGGTTTTAAAGCTAAGGTTGCCTTACATTTTAATGTCAATTTTTTGCCTTTATTAGGTATTGTCATTATATTTATTAGAATTAGACTTTTTATTTGGGATGCTTTCAGCCCTGTTGATGTTGATTTATAACAATTTATTTTGACAATTTAAAATTGATTTTTTTTAAAGTTTGTTTCCTTCCAAATGACGGCTAAAGCTTTTTCAATAGCGTTATAATGTTCCTCAATAAGGCTAAATACTAAAAGGTCAGGAACTTCGTCACAAATATATTGACCCTGCACTATGAAGCGTAACTACGGACTTTCATTCTAACTTCAACTCTGCACCAATGCCTAACGGCAGCTTAAATAATTAACTTCGATCTATATTAACCAAAAAACAATCAACCGTCGCTGGAAGGAAACCTGAATGTGTGAAGCCGTGAGAGAATCAAGTTCCGAGTTCTGCACGACCGCCAGCGAGGCAATAAACTGCAGTACGTAACGAGGTGACGCTCGTTACGCAACGGTACGGTTCGTGCACCCAAAGCGGTCTCATTTACCGCAACACTTAAGACACCGCGCTCCACTGCTCCGTTGCCGACGGTAGGTACCCCAAACCCCATCCAGGCAGGTCTTACACTTGGTGCCCTTCCTCCGTAGCAAACAAATTAAAATAGCTCTCAGCACTTTTATTTTCCAACGGTTCTGCTGCTGCTGAACCAACGACGGTGGCTGCTTTTATCTTCAATCGAAATCAGATAAGCTGCACTGAATTTACATTTGAAATTACTTAAAATGGTCTCGTCTAGATTATATTGTATGGTAATGGAAAACAGTAATAGACAATCTGATTGTGAGTCAGAAGGTAGGTAATTCAGTCGAAATAAAGTAAGCTCACCTCGTAGCATTTTTTGAAAGTTTAAAATAATTTTAAATCAATCACCAACAAAAAGAAATACATTTCGCAAATAAAATACACACTGATGACCGGATGACTGCAACAACACCAGCGTAAATACAAAAACAAGTCACAACTAGGACTCCTGCTGCTAAAGTTGCAATAGGATATGAAAAACAGCCGCTACATTTGCCCGGCCGGACTCTCAACACCACCGGTCAGATCAATAATTGGCGGGCGAAACAATGATCAAAGCGAACCTACCGTCGCGTCGTTAGTTAGAGTTACTCGAATACGTACCGAGCAACCACAAAAAAAGCCCCATTTAAATTAACTCAATAATCAAGAAGAAGTTGGACAAAAACCGAAGCTACGGTTACGCTTTGGGTAAAACGCGCTTTTTGAGGAAAACAAAGTGAGTCGTTGTACCAACAGAATTTTTTTTAATTTTCAAAAATGTGAAACGCCTCATTTCGTTATTACAAATTCCAACAAAAACTGCACCACTGCACTGTCGAGAACCTTTCGATGGTAATCTCCCAGCTCTACCCGCCAAACCACCAAACAGACATACTACAATGAATGAATGTACATATTCGATTGAACAAAATGCTTAATTACAGGGAACTCGCAATATATGTTTTGTACCCCGCCGCAATCGTCACCATCTTCCAGTACCCTCCGCACGTTTCTCCATCTTTCTCGCTCTGGAGCGATTTACAAGCGAAGAAAGAAAACAAATTCTGCATTTCATTGCTGTTTATTAATATTCATACACATAAATTTATCCGCGTTTAGACACTGGCAATCCCTCCTCCCCGTCACTCCGCTTCCACTCCACGGCGCTGCTCCATTCATTCAATGCCAGCTCTTTGTGCATGACTTTTTAGCGCTTTTGTTTTATATCGAAATAAACATAGGTTTTGTTTTAAGACAACCCGCCATCATCGGCGCGCGCGTTTTGTTCAAAGGTGGTACGTTTGATCCTTTCTCCCTTCACTACCACGTGGCTTGGTTGGTGGCGGTGCGACGGCGATGGTGGTCGACATCGTTCGTCGTCTCTTGCTCTTGTTGCAGATCGCAGCAGCAACAACAGCAGCAGCAACAGCCTGCAGCAGCCGCCGAAAACTAGGTCGAGAAGCTGTCAGATAAATTGTTATGAAATTTGCACACAGCGATCGACGCAGTGCGACGGGGGCATATTAGATCGCACTCGCTGCCTGCTTGGATATGGACTGTCAATGGAAGTAGAGCAACAGCGCTTTTTTTCCTACCCCGCTCTCGCACGGGTCTCAACAGATAGAGACGTCTGAAGGTGTTAGATTGTAACAGTAAATTTGAGTTACACGATGCTGCATTAATTTCCGTTTGTTTGTACTTTTTTTTGTCTTAGAAGATACTGTCATTCACTGACGTACTGCGAATTATTTCACAATAGAAGGTTGTTTTACATAAAATATTGCCGTAATTATTTATCAATATCTGCAATATCCACCAATATTTTTCCTTCTACTTCTAGCAGCATAGAGTCGGGTTGGCTCTATGGGGAAAACCGTTCTCATATATTATCTGTCGATTGTATCATATGCTGCTTTGAAATCCACGAAAATATGATTGAACTCTCTACATTTTTGAAGGATAGGTCGGAGAGTGAAAAAGTTCCCATAATACCAGCCTGCTACTGCTCTACGAATTCTCTTGGTATTGGGGATAGACGATGTAATAAAATCTGGGAGAGCTGCCGTGGTAATTACAGTAATCGAGCCGATAGATCTTTTTATAGATGGGACAAAACACACCTTCCGTCCACTCCTCCGGTAGTTTCCCGGTTTTCCCCTCCATCGCTTGTTGGTATTCCTAGTCAAAGCAGTCATTTCGTGTTCCCAGTGTATTTTCACCTAGCATCTGCGGATGCGGTCTCATTGACGGTCAAGCTTATCCTACTTCATCCGTCTTCCAGGGTCGAAGTACCTAGCTTCACAGAGAAAGCTTTTTTGGACAGTGCACGTTTATGGCGCTGTAGTTGAAGAACACTTTCTCGCCTTTGCGACAGATCTGCAGTACTACGATGCCGAACTTTCGGGGTTCTAACTGATCGAGCAGCATCCTGTCGCTACCCATGAAATGTGGCCATCTTCAGTGTCAGTTACTCATTTAATGTCCTTATTTCGACGCCTTTGTCCATACAGAATGTTCGGAGTCGCATTTCCTTGATTGTTCGTAGTAATAGATCTAGATACGTTGCCCTAGGCCACGTTACCGAGTCTCGTGAGGGAGTTACCATATTAGATGTAGTGCCTAGACAACACATTTCTTAATTCCGGATCAGACGCTGTCGTGAGCCGCTCCTAACCTGAAGTACTTGGTTGAGGAATCGTCAAGCCATTACTCAACATCCGCCCGAGTGGCTCCTTCTCTGTCGGTAAACGAAGTATGTTTCTACAGTTAGCTTGATATGGCTGTAGCATAACTCAAATAATACTGCATTAAGGGTACGTTTATCCCTATTGACAATTGTTAGAAAGTATGCTTGAGCTTGTTGTTCAGATACCGTTCAAACAAGTTCTCTCTTGTCTGCTCCCTTATTCCTGCAGCTGCGGCTGCAACCATCAAGGCACATGAATAGATTCACATTAGCCAATCCGTGAGTGCACGTGTCACATGTTTACAGCGTTATATAATAAACACCATGGAAAATAATGCTTATACAATAAATTTCTAAACGCCCGGTTCCCTTTTAAGTCAAATTAACATCGGAGAATATTTTTTAATTTCCAAATACAAGTTCGTCCTCCTTCTGAAACTATAGGGATACCTCGATATAAGACAAATTCCTTAGACATAGTTGGTAACAACAGCAGAGCTAATTTTCCATTCCTAATAGCGGCGCCATGAAGATGTTCATTATATCAAAATAATCCTAAAAATTATAAAAGTATTCTTTTAGCTCAAAGCTCAAAGAATAATAAAGAGTTCAAAAACGTAAACAAACACACACAGAGCAAAATTTTCGACTGCCGGTGCAATTGCAATTACGGTGCGATACAAGACAACTTTTTGAAATTATAAATTGTCCCTATTGTAATGCCTCGTATGTATTCTATTTGGCTATTGGGTCACCAAATGGTATCGAACATCGATTTTTGGCTTCATTAATTCTTTCTTGTTTCAAAAATATGCGTGTTTGAAGTTTTCTTAATTATGAAAACTGATTTCCCATAGACACTCCTTTGGTTTGTGCACAGAAAAAAAAATCATGGTATTTTACAGCCCTTTTGAATCAATTTTACTATTTGGGTTTGGTTTTCTTGCGTATTTATTTGTAATGTCTCTAGAACAGCGTAGTTTTTTAATCGGTTTTCCATAATATCACCATAATTCTAGCTATAACAAGAACAACGGTGTGTACATTTAATGGTTCGTGACGAAAACTGGTAGATTCACGGATCGGGGGTCAACCGGAGCTCAACCCATATGATCATATGACATTTTTAAATACCCCAAAAATGCTAGATTCACCGAAAATTCTGTATGCGCAGTGAATATATGACAAAAGTCTTTATTTAAATTTTATTACTTTAAATTGATCGAAGCTTGGTCATAGTTGGTCATTTATGAAACAAGTTTTATTTTTTTGATATGTTTTAACTCTAGCTCAATACCAATAAATATATTAAAAAACTGGTTTGTCTATTTATCTGAGACAAATGAAAAACAAAGCATTGAATATTAAAATGCACTATTCCTTAAAATTCTATACGTTAAGATTCAACAAAACTATTATTTATTAAGTCGTGAAGCAGAAATCTCATTTACCACAAAAATTACAGGTAACCCAGTCAGTCGTGGCGCAATTCTCGGAATGAACCCTTCTTGATGTTCATCGAACCGCATTCCTCCAATCCGTGAGCTTCGCGCTTTCATTCGACAATGGACCATCCGACCAGCGCAGCGACCGAAGCGAAAGGAATCCGTAATTAAAACGACGTCATCCTTTTGAAGCGCATAATTTGATTTACGTAGCACAATTCGACAGAGCTACGAATTTACGTTCGTCGTGTTCGGATGATGAATCAACGATTGTGTGTCCGTTTTTCTCTGCTGGGGTTGGGGTTGGGGCTGGGGCTGGTCTTGGTACCATTTGTACCAGAGCAATTCGTCCAAAGATTTATGATAAGTACCGATGCATTGCTCAACTAGCCGGGGCGATGCGATTTAGCCTTAGCCAAGGTTACCCGTGCATCGAATTGGTGCGCATTGTGGTGAGTGTTCAAGAAGATGGCTGCTAGATGGGGTTTGATCGAGCGTGTCACGTTCCATCCGGACAAAGAACGCCCGAATATTGCGAGAAGAAAGAGACGGCTTACGTCGGCACTTTGTACTGACAAGAAAAGCGCGCAATTCTGTCACGTTCGTGAAAGTCGTAAATCGTTACGAGAGCAGCCGAATGGTAGCAAAGCAACGAACAACGGTGCGGTGGGTGGTTGGTGCAATAGCATCAACCATCAACAGGATAACGATGTCGTGGCGGCAGACAATTGGATGCTGCTGCTGCTGTTGGACCGTCGCCCGAGCGAGATTCGATTGCGCGAGCTGAAATCAAATTTGAGCTAATTTCGTTTGTTGTCGACTCTTGTCCAGATAAACGTTGCGAAAAAAATCCACAGGAAAACGTGAATTGGGTGCTACAATGATTTGTTACCTTCGAATGCTTGGGGAACAGTCGTTTGCATGTATTCCTGGTGGTGGTAATCCAAAGCGGAAGAAAGTGATTTCAAAGAGATGACGTCGCTCTGAATTTAACCCCTCGCTGGCTCTTTCTTACTTCGTTTCATAAATACACCAAAAGCAGTGACGACGTACCCCGTATTTCCCCTTCCAGGAGTGGATTTGACGTCGTATTCGAATCCAGCTAATGGCGTGTTTTCTCGCTTTTTGTGCGTCGCATCGCATGCTGTTGTCCTTTGGGTTTTTGCATTGTGATGCTGCTGTTCGTCGTCGTACATCAAACCAGTCTCGAGAACCGCTCCCGGTAGGTTGGCTGAGATTGGGAATCTCAAAATGATCGTCTGTTGTCAGGTTTGACTACCTACCAGCCAGTAAGTGGCTGCTGCTGCAAAGATTTCTTCACTTTGACGCTTTACAACCTGAATGATTTTTTCCCACTGGACCAACTGTCTTGATTCGATTTCGTTTGAATTCCGCTTAGTGGTCGCGTGTTCACTGATTCCATCACCGTCGTTTCGTTACAAGTTGAGCAAAAACATGAAAGCGAAAAACATAACCGCTGCAGCTGGGAAGCATCATTTACAGCTTAGTGGTGTTCACTGGTTCGTTCAAAACCACCGTGATGTTTTGTAGTTGCAACAAAATAGCTTAATAATTCAATCCGAGATTAACGATTATGCCTGGCATGTTTCGATGTGTTTATGCTTGTTTGCTGCATGTTTTACTGGAGCCGGTTCGGAGAGAACTTTTATTATTGCTGTTATAATCTATCCCAACCCAAGGATTAATGCAGTCCGATGCAATGGGCACAGGCTGGGAGCGGCTTATTTTATGGCTTATTTCGATATTTTACATACGCTCATGCGTATTTTTCCGGACAATCTAGAAAAATGTCGAACAATATGGAATGAATACGAAAAAAGTCGAATTCCACAACACGGTTTGGTCCTGCATTAAACATGACCGTTTAATTTTTTATTAAGTT
The DNA here is from genome assembly GCF_943734655.1 of Sabethes cyaneus. Classification (NCBI taxonomy): domain Eukaryota; kingdom Metazoa; phylum Arthropoda; class Insecta; order Diptera; family Culicidae; genus Sabethes; species Sabethes cyaneus. The sequence continues at coordinate 246,604,215 of NC_071355.1, read as the reverse complement.
AAAAGGTCAGTAGCTGAAACTTGCCGCCTGCCGAACAAACAGAATATCGGATGTAAATTATCCCCCCGGAACAGTTTGATTGAGGCAACGCAGAACGGAAGGGAATCGCCCTTGAGCGGGCCCGGGAGAGCATGTAGCAAGTGTATCCAGACAGTTCGTTGGCGCCACTGAATTACGAAAGAGCGATGCTGCATCGCTGTTGTCTGTTCCTCAGACAGAGCTAGCGCTTTGTCTACGTTTAAAGGATACGCTTTTTTGGCATAGACTTTAATTGCACTGGTTTTTGAATTTTATTGTTGAAACTGAACGAGGAACATGGGGTTCATTGTGATGAACAAAACGAAACGTAATGCTGCACCGTTTTACGATCAAAATTCGAGTTTAATTTTAACGACAAAATGTTTTCTCCTGAAACGGATAAGAAGGCAATGCATAAGTTTAAAACACTGGGGTAGCTAAAAAACAGCTTAAAACGATAATTAAATAGGAAAAGCTGGTAAGGAAAATTCTACTTAAAAATTTAAGAGAAATGTACGATTTTATTGCACAATTTAGAAATTATAAGAAAGATTAGGAATTAATTAATAAAATACTTATTTTAGAAACCCTGAAGAAGTTACAAAACCAAGATTGAAACGTTGGCGCAAAAGAAAACAAAACGACTACTTTATTTATAGACTGAATTAAGCTGTTAATTTCTGTATCTTTTATTATCAATGATTATGGTCGAAAAAGCTCTCAATAATTGGAAGATTACTTACTATACTTTGGTGGCGACGACGGTCCGTTGTCGGTCTTGCGCCGAAAAAAATACAGTCCTGAGCTGCCGTTTTTCAATCCCCTCGACCACCGCACCGTTGAACGCTCATTGTCCTTGACAGCACATGCATCGGGTGCGGGTCTGTCCCGAAGTCTGCGGAGTCTCTTCCTGGTTCTCTGCTGAAAATAGTTTTGGCTATTTTTATCGGGCATTCTGGTCACGTGCCCAGCCCATTGTACTAACTACACTGTATCAACATATTTCTAAATTTAATGCAGCTCGTGGTTCATGCTTTTTCCCCACGCTCCATTTTTCCATCAAGTATTAAGCGCACAATTTTACGCTCAAAAATCCCAAGTACGCGACGATCAGAAATTTTTAGTCTTCATGGTTCATGTCTGTAAAGTCCACCCACGCATGTTTACACAGCAAATAACCACGCTAATAATTTTTCCGTAGAAGTCTAAACAGGTGGTTTCTCGGCAATAATTAAAATTTTGGACGTAAAAACTACGAACGTTAAATCAAACTTCGGACATAAAAAGAGAGGGCGTTAATTGAAATTTTGGACGTGAAAAGAACTGACGATGATCCAAATTTCGGACAAAAAAGAGTACATTAGTTCAAATTTTGGACGTAAACAGAATGACCGTTAATTCAAATTTGTGACGTAAAAGCAACGGACGTTAATTCAAACTTCGGACGTTAAAATAAACTTCGGACAAAGATGAGAGGACGTTAATCCAAATTTTGGACGAAAAAAGAAAGGACGTTAATCTAAATTTCGATTGAAAAAAAAAACGGACGTTAAATCAAATTTCGGACGTAAAAAGAGAGGACGTTAATTCGAATTTTCGACGTAAAAAGAGAGGATTTTGAGGTGAATTTCGTACAAAAAAGAGCCTGGTCAACTGCGCAGCATGTACCGTAGAGAGAATTCCAAGGAATCAAGTGGAACCAGAAAAAATACCTAATTCCATTAAACTCCTTGAAATCAAGGGGAAGGAAGAAAGCGTGAACCTCCCGTACCAAACGTTTCCCATATGCATAGATAATGAATTATTTACATTCGTTGGGAGTATCTTTGCTAATAAAGGTTAAGTGATACTCCGGACCCGCAGGGATGAACTAATGGCATTTAGACCAGAAGCCCAGGCTGCAATTAGCCAAGGATATAGCGCCTTATTTTGCTCTCTGAAAATAGATTAGTTTGCCAAAAATATTAGTTTAAATCATATAATACTTGAAAATAAAGTCATGTGGTTTAATGGTTGCCTAAAACTACATTTGTAAGGTTAGGAACTGAAAACCGCACGACCCCGCACCTCCTAGCTTGGCTACTCAATTATACAAATTAAAGTATTATACAAATTAAGGTATTCCCATTTCATACCCTTAGAGAACGGTTATTCAAATGTTGAACGTAAAAAAACGGGCTTTAAAATAAGAGAACGTTAAAACAAACTTCGGGCAAAAAAGAGAGGACGTTAATACGAATTTCGGACAAAAAAAAAGACTCGTTAATTCAAATTTCCGACAAAAAAGAGAGAAAGTTGATTCAAATATCGGACGAAAAAAGAATGGACGTTAATTCGAATTTTGGACGTGAAAGAAAGACGTTAATCCGAATGTTGATCGTAAAATATTAAAAACGTTACATCTTGGGCTTAGATTTAGACGTTAATTCAAATGTTCAACGTAAAAAAAACGGGTTTTAAAAAGAGAAGACGTTAAAACAAACTTCGGGGAAAGAAGAGACGGTGTTAATTCAAATTTCGGACGTAAAAATGTGGACGTGAAAAGAAATCACGTAAAATGAATGGACGTAAAACGAGATTCTTGTATATATGAATTCCTCTACTGAAGTAATTATCGTTCCTCATCAAGCTTCATTTCGTTACCATTTGGACTTCCATGATCCGTGCCAACAATCATGTTTGCTGTTCGTATGACACTTTCCAAGGCAATATTTTATACTAGGTTAGAGAGTATATCACCTTGCTTAGTCCATCCTATATTACGAAGGCGGCAGAGGGCTCACCTGCTATTCTGATGCATAATTTTGATCCATTCAGCGTTACACGAATCAACTTAACTAATTTCGTCGAAAAATCTCATTCTACCATAGCTTATTTCGTTTGACTGGATCGTACGTCGCCTTAAAATCCATAATCAGATGAGTCTACATGTTTCACTCCAGGAACTTGTCTAGTAATTGACGCAATTACAAAAAATTCTATTTGAAAATTAAAATTGATCCAAATTTATCAAATCATATAAAAGCCAGACAGCTCAAATCCAAATGTCGATATCTCATTTCACCCAATCAAATGAAAATTACATCTCTTCACGATAACCTAATCTTTGAAGCCAACATTCTATCCGGACTGGACAACAATGGAACCATCGTTCGGATAAACGGGCACCGAATGGCTTCTGATGATGATGATGCTGAAATTACAGTTTTGCACTTTTTTTTTCTCTCCGAGCTATCAATATCAATTCAGCGGAAACGCTGCTGCTGCATTCGTCAAGTCACCATCTTATCATACGGGTCACCGTCTTACTACTGGCACTGACTGGGGAAACTATAGAAGGAAAAAGCAAAGCATGTCGGACACAAAGGACGTAGCTAAGTGAGGGGAATCCAATATTCGACGTTCAACGTTTCGTTCTCGATGGCGCTTATCATCAATGGCATCATCTGGTTCGCACTGTTGCGTAGCAAAAACCATTGCAACATGCTACAATAATGTGAAGGAGAGGCAGTCAAGAATAAAACTGTTGGAGTAATACTCCTACTAGTGCTGGTATCTCATCTTTAAGTACCGAACTACAGCGCATTATTTTTCCAATATAAATCGTTATCGTTATTGTTTTGATCGAGCAACTTTATTCAATTGTTTTCCCTTATTTAGAAAAGATCAGTACTGCGTCGATCACAGCGGCGTACAAAGAATTCTGCCTCGTGTCTTCTATCCTGGTCGTGTTGCGGTGTATGTCCATATATAGAGCGAGAGGGACACTGCTATCGAGCAAAACTGCTGCTATGATGACAACATCATACGTCTCCATCGAATCGTTTGCCACAGTGGTCAACCACAATAAGCGATAAAACTACATTCAACAGCCGTACAATATAGCTTTTGATGTGGTACAGTAACAGAAATCAACAGATCTTCGCAAACAAACGACGCAGGTCAAAAAGTTACGATTAATCATTTGGAGAGGCAAAACGATTGGTGGCAATATGGCGCGAACAAAATGATTCAGACTCAGAGATTGCCTGAAAATCCTTTCTAATCTACCGTCAATAATTGACACATTCCTTAAAAAATAGGCCGCATAATGACACTGAAATCTAGTCATTGAAGCAATTACTCCCCAAAGATCAGGGGTTACCTAGAAAAAACCCACATAAGCTCGATAGCAAGTACCACCCACACGCCTGGTTGGCGAACAGCAAAAATGTCCCATAAAACTCCCTCGTGACGAAAAGGGGCTAACTCGAGCGGTATAATCGTGTTACCGACTACCGACAAAGCCGTCCGATTCCGTAAAAGTATTAAGAATGGTCAGAAGGAGCCCGAAGCAGAGTGGAGCTGTCGGTTCTGTCCTGTCCGGTGCACTGCTCCGGGGAGTGTACCGAGTGCGGAAAGATGGCGGAATTCTGAAATTGATTATATTCGACCGGATGGATTTTCTTTCGATGGGGAACGAGGGACCAAGGTGGTGCTCTGCGGTTTCGGGACCAAGCTTCTGATCTCGAAGCAATAAAACACCATACGTTCCGGCTCGGCGAGCGCTGCTGCTGTTGCTGTTGCTGAGATTGCATCTGATATGTAGCAGTAAAATTTGGTTTCTTTTCGGAAAAACCAAGATGGAACGTCCTACTTTGCCTTGACGTGAATATCTCTTTCGGTGTGATTTTAAATTTATTGTTTTTGTGAACCCAACAGTTCAGGATTCTAACTAAGTATGCAGTCATTTTTTAATGAAATTAAGCTCACGGGCAGTTGGTGCTTGACCAACGACACAATTTTAGTAGGGTGGCTTATGATATTCATGACTTTGTAGTGGTAATAAGCAAACAATGTATTTTAGACAATATGTTAAACCTAACAACACTGCGAGGGCTGTTTCTTATTTCAATCAAACATTGATTGGAGCTGTTATGTTTACTGTTTTCTGACACCAATTTAGAACGGTTCTTATAAGATAAAATTGAAAAAAAAAACTGTTAAAACTGGTTAATGCTATTCAGAAGTACATCGACTCAGTACTGACTGTTCCAAGCACCCTAGAACCTAGGACGACTGCAATTTATGGAGGCCTATGAGAAAACTAGGCCTCAATTCCGATTTTAACTGGTCCCCAATATTACCTGTGTTAAAATGACGAGTAACGAACCAAGCTAGTGCTGTTTCAATGACCCTCCATTCATGTAATTCTCAGCTCTTCCCATTTCACGTCTTATCCCACTATGTGGAAATGGAGCGACCGTTATGCATTTTGCTGTTATTTTTCTATAATGTTGCAAATCGAGCGAGAAGTAAACGACGTTCACTCACTCGAACAAGTATGCGAAACATAACCTCCAACGCTTATTCCACTGACGCAAACGTACGACAAACGACTGCCTGGTGCTGTGTGCATACATTCTGCTACTTGCACACTCGTGAGCGCACAGCCTCGTAACGTTTTTCTGCACAATCCGCTCACGAAGCCAACAACTCATGAGCTGTCAACTGCCCGCGAACGCCACACTAGGATGTATGGCTTCAGATTTTGCTTAACTTCTTTTTTTCTTCTCCATCTTACGCCCTCGCTAACACGCGCGGGTAAGAGTGTGGGCCTCGCGACCGAGCTCCGATTGCACTGACGAGCGAAATCGACGAGCGACGAGCGAAAAACAAAATCGAAAGAGACTCGGTTACCATTTTTGCTAACCGTGTTGTTCGAACTTCCACTTCCGTTCTGTGTTATAAGCGTAATCAACAAAGTATTTTCGTCGATTCAAAACTAAAAAAGTAACCGCATGCTGCTTAATTATCCGTGTGAGCCAGCCCAATACAGGACGAGTTGTACTAACTGTCAGTAAAGTAAATAATCACAAAAATATTTCACCCAAATCTTCTGCAAACGTTGCTTGAAAGTATTCACAGTCCATCCATTGGTGCTCCCTGCTTTGCCTAGCATTTAACCCTGTGCATAGAAGTCTAGAGGATTCAAATCAAGCGAAGTGGCAAGTCACTCTTTCGAAGAAATAAAATCCGAAAATTTGTTCTTACATCAAGCCTGTGTAGCTTTCGCCTGGTGAGACGGTGCAGAATGTGGTTTCAAGTATTATGGCGCATTCTTGTAGTGCTTTTTGACGAAGGTTCTTCGAAACTTTATCGACGTAATGTTTAATGTTGATTTTGACGTCAGGTTCAATGAACAGCAATGGAAGCTTCAAAATTTTGGAGAAACATTCCCATACCATCAACCTTTCATTTCAACATTTCACAAACATTTCAGAAGCTTGCAACAGTTAGCTTTGTCCCGAGGAATATCAGAAAGATGTGCTGCATACATCCGATCGTTTTGTTGGTTTTGGTGATTCTCTAGCTGAAACATTTTTTCGTCCGAAAACAATATTTCACAATTTCAGCCAAATCGTTGTGTTTTATGTGGAGTCAATCGAAAATCATTTTTCAAAATATTCTTCATGGTTGACTGCGAAATTTCCAGTTCCATGGCCATCTCACGAGCAGATTGATCTGATTTCCGTCGAATTTGCGTCGTTACTCGTTTGATGGCTTTCGGTGTCCTTACAGTGTGTTTACGGTCAGGTCTGGCGAGTGTTTTCCAAGAACCAGTTTAAAAGCCGCATTCGACCGTGTCGACTACGAAGGTATTACCTCATCATCCGTAGTTTATGCGTCAAAATCGGTCCAGAAGAATCGGATTTATTTCGAAATCTGTCAGGAGTTCCTCAAGGAAGCAATTTAGGATCATTCCTTTTTTTGCTTTCAAAATCAGTACTCCATTTCGAAGCTTATGTCAAATACCACAACCTTTTCTTGGTTGTCTACTCGGTTGGAATGGTAGAAACGGCAGTCAGTTGCCTACTTTTCCAAAAAAGTCTAAGTTGTGACCACAATAGAGCCTGAAACACTGAAAAGGAAAACAAAAACAGGAAAAATTACGTGAAGTTAAGAAAAATAATTAAGCTTAAATCTACGATTTCTTTGCAAGTTAAGGCCCCAGACGGTCTTCTGTAAAAAACGTGTGTTGTGTGTAACTCTGATTTTGTGTTTGTGATGATTGTGTTTCGATAACTCTGCACCCGATAGAGATAGAAATGTCATTTCTTTAGCAAAGTTGCTTACTTTTACATTTTCTACATCTTTACTGAAGAAACGCTATGACTAACTTTTGATACTTTCAGGTTATGGGAAGTATTGTTACGAACAAAAGTTCCACAGACAGTATATTTCTAATGTGAAAGTTAAAGACGCTAGGAAAAAAGTTCCGCTTTTTGTGCTTCTGGTCCAAATTGCAGTAATTGGAGTGTCAATTATAGCCAGTTTAGACCAACCAGTTTAGACAAAAAATACTCTAAATTACCGGTAAGAGAAACTTGTTAATTATTGTGACTAAATACTTGAAAGTAAATTAAGATGTGCCAAAGCTATAATAATTAGTAAGCCCCTCTGAACAAAAAAATCCAAAATAACGAAAAATAGCTAACAAGAAATAAGATTTTGGAAAGTAAGGAAGCGTCTGTTGCGAAGAATTATTAATTGGATGAACTGGAAAGTTTTGGTATAGACCAAAAATATATCGGAACGATGGTATATGGGGTTCTTTCGGTTGGTACCCGAATGTTTCACTAACTAAACGTCATGACCGCGCATAGTCATATATATAAGTAAACATGAAGAAAAACACTCCCGGTAGTGGATTTAATCCAAGACTTACTGTGCGAACATCGGTAACGTACTGCTTTGCTTCTATCACACTGACCGAGTAACAGTCTACAAAGTAGAAACAAAGAGCAGTCATACAAATAATGTCGTCGCTTGGGGTGTCACGCGTCTACGGGAAGTGGTAAAATAAAATTAGGCATTTGACTACCTAATTTAGCGGGCGGCAGTAGTTTAGTAAGTGAAACATACGAGTACCATCCGAAAGAACGTGGATGCGAACCCCGATATATTTTGCCATCGCCCCGATATATTTTGCCATCGCCCCGGTATATTTTTGGTCTAAATCGAAATTTTTCAGTTCATCCAATTAATCATTCTTTGCATCACTTTCCAAAATAGTTCACGTCATGATCGCGTATAGTCATATACAAGTAAATAAGGAAAAACAAGATCTGTGGCACAACATCTGAAGTAATTTCGACACAATATGAATATTTTCACACAATAATGATTAACTTGCGGAACAAATGTCCCAATATGTTTCCCAAAAACCAAAAGTTGATATGCTTGCTCAGATGGTAAGACTTCCATTGAAAGCACCCAATCTCAACCCATCACCGAGTTCTCCGGAGTTCCACAGTGCCACAAAGCAAGCCGCAACACTGGTGGAGAAAGGCTTTTGGAAAAGTTTTCCATTCTAGATACTTGTCAATATTCCGATGAATTTAAAGGACTCCTCCTCGCAGAAGTTTTCGACGACAATAAACTTCCATAATATTCACACTCTTGTGTCACCGAGCAAGTGACGGCTTTTCACACGTCGGTGGCGTGACGTGGCGTGGAACCGGAACGCAGCTGCTGCTCCTGCTGCGGTTTACTCGATGACAGTACATAATCGCTGCCGCGTTGTTGCGAGCAAGGCTGCTGAGGCTGGTCGAAAGTTTTAAACGATTTCAAAGATCGGATCTGCCATGAATGCAACCGCAAAAGTTTACGGGAAAGATTATGAACTATTTTTTGTTTCGTTTTGTCGTTACTCACTGCTGACCAGGAAACCCGGTTGAGCTCACAGCTCGGTTCACATTCACAGTAAATGTTGACCGGTTTCGGTGTGCGGGAACGTGGTTTGTTGTCTGTTGGTCCTTTGCAATCCAGTGAGTGTGTGGAAAAAGTTGTGCTTATGTGAAGAGCCAATTCTGATGGTTTAACACAGAACGTTGTTAGATGACATGCTGAGATAAAAGCTAAAAAATTAAAATTGATGACACTATTTTTTATTTTATGTGTTGGTTTCTAATATGTGAACGAGCCTAAACCATTTACAATGCGTATCATACCTAGAGAACTAGCATGCAAAATTTGTGTTCTAATTTTACGACACGAAATGTACCTTCTCCTTCTGGCTCTCTCTCTCTCTGCGGAAAATTCGAATAGTCTGCCTCCAAACGGAGGAGGTAGGTTTAATTTTATAGATTCCGCGAAATGGCATTGCTCGGATAGCGAGCGAATAATTCAGAACGTTTGCCGAATGCCGGATATAATTATTAAATTTATGGTCGAAGTCGGTCGATTTTGCGACCGAAAGCCATTAAAGCAGAACTATTCAAATCGGGACCGGCTCACGGACGGCTTATTATACAAATAATCGAACCAATTTCCTCCAAACTCAAAACTGGCTCACCGCGGCGGCTCACGCGAGAGGTCCCAGATTAATCAGTGCTCACGAGTTTGACATTTTCGCTTCTAATCATTTTGCAGTGCGGTGTGGTTCGGGAGAGCGCCAGCCTTGCGAAGGAACCAACCGACCGCGTCTAGCCCTGCCGAAGAGAGCGGCGCGGCAGCACGGTGCGGTCCCGGCGACCATAAACTCTATTAAAATGTCAATTCTAATCACTGCCTTTTCACTGTCGATTCCGATGCCATAACCACCAACAAAGAGAGCGACGACGACGACGTCGAAGTCGACGACAAAAAAGCGCCATACGCGACTTGGTTCGAGCAGAAGAAGGAATGCCACTATGACAGAAGACCCGTTCGTCGCAAGGGGAAGGGAATGGAGAGGCTGAGAAAGAAATGACTCATGGATGCCGGATCGCTTTGGACCTTTCGGGGCAGTCGTATGTCGATACGTACGTACGTTTGCTTGGCCCGCGAACCGGTTCGTGTTGATAACATATTTTGTGCCGCAGCTTGACCGAGTCTCGGTCTCGGCTACACACGTAAGAAAGGGAAAACCCCTTCCTGGGTCTACCGAACGCGCTGGAAACGAGACGGGTTGGGGGGTCGCGACTTATGATTCACAGACCGCTTCGCGACAGCAAAAATTGCTGAATATTGCATGCCCGACGCGCGTTGATAGACACAAAATCCAAGACGTTGTGATATTAGAAATAGCGCGTGTTTGTTTTCATTCACGCGAAGGAAGCTAGGTGGAAAGTATGGCCGGAAGAAAACGGGCCGCGGTACGTTGCGTTGGGAGGAAGCACAATCTTTTCACAGACGACACAGAGTGAGGGTTGAGAAACCGGTCCTGCTGCTGCTGCTGCTGCTGGAGTACTGCTTGCTACCGGTTGATTGAAGCTCGGTCTGGAAGGATGGTCCTCCGAAACGCGGCGCGACAGAAAAAAGGCAGCAGCAAAAAGCATGACGACGTCATTGGTTGTTCTGCACCACAGCGCCAGCAGGTTTTACCTTTCTATTCGTGCGGTAATGGATTTTATTGTTCAATTTGTCGTATCAATTAGCTTAACTTTCATTGGTCAAAGTTGAAAATGGAAACGTTTTATTTCACTTCTAGGCAGATTAATCACGTTCTTTTCGTAACATGAAAAAACCGGTCTCAGTCGAAATAAATGTTCTCATCTATACATATGAACGAATCTGTTATCGATAAAACAGAAGAAAATATAGCACCGAAATTATGGGCACGTTTGTGTTTCCCTCCCATTTGAGGTAATTTATTTTCTTGTGTGCACGTATAATGCGTAAGACCATTTTGCCACCAATAATCGAATGAATTTATCACGCTTTATTTACTTTGGGCACAATTTTTGCGGGGTTTGGGCTCTGTTTCAATGACTTTTGTTGGAATGATATTACCTATATTATTTTCCTTGACCTATGGAATGCACATAAGTGTTGCTAGTTGCGGGTTTAAATATTTTTGACAAAGTCTCCTCGTCACAACAACATTTCTTAACACCGCGACTGAAACTAGAGCAATTTGATGACTTTGCTTGGGAAGTACGCCAGGAAGAGTGACGAAGTCTCCTCGTCCCAACAAAATTTCTTATGACCGCAATTAGTGATGTCCGATTACTTCTCGATTAATCGAACTAATCGATTATCCGCTAAAATAATCGATTAATTTTTATTCGATTGCTTTATGTTCCGATTATTAGATAATCGATTACCTGGCCGATCGATTATGCCGGATTATTTAAAATTTTATTCTTTGACAATTTCTAACAAATTTAATTATTACAGTGGCAGGCGCTTACCTTCTAAATTAACCACACGCAATCAGCCAGTTCGTTGGTTTCGAGATACGATGCTGATCTAAGAAACCAGTAGTCTTATGTTCAAATCTCAGCTAGGCAGTGCTAGATAGAGTCAGTAGGATTGTTGCAATAGCCCCGTAACTGTTTTGTACTCTAATATCTGGCTGTGAAGTCTGTCGATAAAGATGGCTCAAAACTTAGGAAGGATGTTTAACCCCAAGGCTGTGCTTTTAACCATCCAATTTGCACGCAGTAGGCCGGTTTAAATACCACGCTGAAGCCTAAAAACCAAACTAAACTTTATGTAGATATTAACTGTGCCACCATCAAAAGATAATTCGAAAATTTGTCAGTTTGTCAGACACGGAATTTTTAGAAAACTGGGTAATACCCTTCGTCTTTTTCTATACAAAAACCAAAAAATGCGGTCTCCTCGATTTCTATGTAACTAGCCTAAGTCTGACTGCACATTCCAAAACACTCGTGGACAGTACTACGGGACGCAAAACTATGATCAATTTGAATACATTCACAAAATTATTTTTTGGTGTCGGGGATTGTAACTAGGTTACAAAATAAATAAGGTAACAAACCCTATTGTCCAATCCCACACACAACCGTCACTAAAAGCCTGTTCGCGTTACCTGCCGTTATCCCCGAAAAAAGGTTAGGGTACCGCGACAGTAAACAAACCCTGCTAATGCCCACCGGATGGAACCTGGCGAAACTAGCCGAAGCGGAATCGTCGGTCCCGTCGTAAAGTCCTGTGCTTGACAGGACAGGCAAATCAGTCTGGGGAATGAGCGATTTTAAAGATAACCACTTAAGAGACGACACGCAAGATTGGAAAAGTGGAAGTTAGAAGACGCAAAGTGATACATGAGAAGACGAAAAGCGAGGTGAATTAGTATTCGGAAAAGATAAGTAGAATAAGTAAAGTGGAAAAAACACGGGTAGAAAATATAGGCGCTAAAGCGAGGTTAGATTACCTAGTCGAACGAAGCGAAAGACCACCAGCACCCTCCTTCAAACGGAGGTCTTCCCTTAGATTTTGAGAGCGCGACTGTCGTCATTCGGCCTCAACACATGTCGACCATGAGTGCGTGATCCGATTCTCCGAGCAACACACCGAGCGAGCAGGCAGTTGCTACCATCCGTGGCCCTATACACCATCGATCGTAGGAACCGATCACCGAAGAGCCAACCGTATGCTATACCCACCACATAACCAATTGTTACTGTCCGTGGATTCATCACCGTTCGTACCGGCTTCACAAACATTCGATTCACCATTTGTCACCCACCACGTATTTGGTACGGGCTATCTGTAAGCGGTCTACGAAACCGCTAGTCAAGCACAGTCACCTGTTCATCGGAACATCGGAGTCCCTTCGTCGACAAGAAGCAGCAGGCCGTAAGAAAAACTGAAGAAAACTAACCACTAGATTAAGCGAAACGTGTAAATGAAGATCTGTTAACCCTCGAAATGGTGTTTGCGAATATGTGTCCGCGGAAAGTGTGAGTCCCCCCGAATGTGCCCCCCCCCCAGATCGGTTCGCGAGTTAGCCTCCGGTAGGTTAGTGTAGGATGCCTAGGGGACACTGCACTAGCCGATGGTTGCTCTTGTCCCCCTCTTGAGTCGGCCGAACGGATTCAACCGATGTTAGGTTAGTCGGCATTTCGTTCGTAACTTTATAGTTGAGCGTTTGATGGACCTGCCCTGAGGTATTCTAGCCGGACCTGGATTGTATCGCTAAATATGCTCCTTCACGGCAAGTTAATCCTTGCCTGGCGCTTAAGTAAAGGTTGTCACTGCTCCCTGCCCCAAAACCCATCCCGCCCTGTTACAGGACGTAAAGGTTATAACCAATCGATTATTTCGATTAATCGATTATGCAGCGTCGATTAATCGATGTCGATTATTGGCCGCCTAAAAAGTAATCGATTGTTAACTAATCGATTAACTGAAAAAATCGGACATCACTAACCGCAATCAAACCTACATCAATTTGATGTCTGTGTTAGGGAAATGTGTCAGAAAAATGAGAAAAGTCCTTGTCCGAACAGATCGTAAATTTTTCACGTTGAGACGATTAAATCTAGGCCACTTTGATATTTCACCTGTGTTCGGTTGTAAATATTTCTATATGTATGCGCACTTTTGCCATTTCTTAGAAAGAGAACAGAGAATGTATTGCGTTGTGGTAAGGATGTGCTACTGATAAAAAGGAATCCAATTGGTGAAATGTCTTCAACGTGCGGGAAAGGTTGGCAATGAAAACAATTTTTGATTTCTGTAAGGTAACAGGACAGCAGTGGTTTAGTTAAACTATTTCCAACACATTTTCAAAAGGGCAACTATAATGTTTGCTCGTGGTTTGGTTTGAACATCTAATCAAGGTCTAATCAGGGCATAAGTATCAAGGTTCAAAAGTACGCTATTTGAATCTACAAATCCATGCATGCAACGATTCGAATGCCTCGTTATAAGCAACGATTCGAAAAATATCAGCGGGGTTACCGTAAAACGTTTATTATTTGCTAGGTTGAAAGGCAAAAAGAAGACGTTAGTTTGTTTATGTGCTCTAAATACATTCAAATTTTGTTTTGGGTTATAGAATGACAACTTTTAGATGGGTAGATTTGTTGTGTGTGAACTTTTTTAACCAGTAGCGCGAATGTTGTTACGTAGCTCTGTGTTATTTTTTGAATGTTGACTACTTATGCAAAGTTAGAAGCTACGGAGATTTCTACCGTTATTTCAAACTAACCACTGAAAATGCGTGGCAGCTAAAGCTGAAGTTGAAATTTGATGCAAAATTTATCAAACCAGAGCATGCATTAAATCTATCAAAATTAGGTAATATGATTGGAAAATATCTTTAATCGAAATTTATAGAAAGGTCCGTAGTAATAATATTAAGGTGTTGAACGGTACCTATAAGTGTACACATTCGTAGTTCTTCGCCAAGCTCGCGTTTCTGTCCTGAGACACAGACTCTTCTGCATTTTTGGTGGTTTTAAAAAGCAGAGTGCAAGTCGATCCGTATATCTGAAAGCGGCTTTCGATTACTCCGTAATCTTCTCAACGGTGGAAACAAAGAGCAGAGCAGTCATATAAAAATAATATCGTCGCATTTCTTTTTTGGAGAATAAAATTAAGACGGCAGTAGTTTAGTGAGTAAAACATTCGGGTACCAAGCGAAAGAGCGTGTTTGCGAGCGCCACCTACCATTGCGCAATCCGATAATTTTTTTTGCCTATATAGAAATTTTCCACTTTATTTAATTAATCATTCTTCGCATCTGACACTTTGAAAATGATTTGCAATGGCCTTATTTACGCCGATTATTTGGAAACCTGCGTAGTGGTGCATTGTATCGAGTACTGCCACCATTTGCAAATGTTACTAAACAGAGTGGATGATGTAAAGGATCTTGGTATTCTAATGGATCCTAAGCTTACCTTCCATGCACACTATGTTTCGATTATTTCCATGGTAAACCGACAAGTTGGGTCACAATCTCCAAATTTACCAAGAACTTTAACGGATCCACATTGCCTGAAGGCGTTATATTGTTCCCTCGTTAGACCTAACCTTGCAAACGCTTCCTTGATATAGACAACGTACGTCGTAACATAGAACTTAAGGATCGAGCGAGCCCAAAAAAATTCATACGGCACGCACTCAAGAATCTTCCGTGGCGTAATCCTTGAAATCTTCCACCCTATTTAGATAGGTATCAACCAACTGCTTAGTCTCGAAACGCTCGCTCAGAGACGAAAGATGCAACAAACCATTTTCGTTGCCAAACTGCGCGCCGACGATCGATTGTCCCCATCTTTTATTCCTGCTTGATTTCCGCGCTTGCGACCTTCATTATCAGTGTCGGAAGCCAAAGAAAGTGTGATTTTTCAGTTGGAGAATTGTTGCATCAGCTCACATGCAAAAATGTAATACAAAAATAATATCGTCGCATTTCTTTAAGAATAAAATAAAATTAGGTATAAGACTACCTAATATAACGGATGGCAGTAGTTTAGTGAGTAAAACTTTCGGGTACCAAACGAAAGAGCGTGGGTGCAAGCTCCACCTACCATTGCGCAATCCGATAAATATTTGGACTGTATCGAAATTTTCAAGTTCATCCAATTGATCATTCTTCACATCAGACACTTCCCCCCTTGGCAAAAAAAATTACTCCGTAAATTATTGCAAATGGGGGCCTCTAGCGGATCGGTGTCGTGGTTTTCATCCTATCCAACAAGAAGAACGCTACAAGTCAAACACAGCATATATGCACTTTTCTTCATTTTTTGTTAATTTGTATGGCGTTCTGCAAGGGAGCAATTTGGGACTACTTTTGTTAGTCATTTTCTTCGACGATCTTGCATTCTCGCTTGGTTGTAAATGCACACTTTCTTACGCCGATGACTTGAAAATCTGCGTAGTAGTGCACTGTATTGAGGACTATTGCCATCTGCAAATATTGCAAAACCGAGTGGATGATGTAGAGGGTGTTGGTATTCTACTGGATCCTAAACTTTACCTACATGTCGATTATTTCCATCGCAAACCGACAATTTGGGTCACAATCTCCTAAATTATCAAAAACTTGACGGATCAGTATTGCTTGAAGGCATTATATTGTTCCTTCGTCCGTGGCGTAATCCTTGGAATCTTCTAGCCTATCTAGATAGGTGTCAACCAACTGCTTAGTCTCGAAACGCACGCTCAGAGACGGAAGATGCAGCAAGCCATTTTCTTTTGCTAAACTGCTCGCCGGCGATCGATTGTCTCCATCCATCCTTGCTTGATTTTCGCGCTTGCGACCGTCATTATCAGTGTCGGGTCGGAAACTAAAGAAAGAGTGATTCTTTGATTCTTCACTTGGAGAATTGCTGCATCTCATCATATGCATGAATATTCGTCGTTTTCAAACTGGACTTCAGGTTAAAGGATTCTTACAATTATCGATATAATCGGTTGAGAGACAGACATGGTTACTCTTTTCAACGAACTCGTTTTACGTTCAAGACATCAATTTGGTCTAGCTTCAATGTTCAAATGATAGAATTGATTGAAGAGAAAGGGCAGTTTTACACTTTCACAAAATTCTTTACTTTCGGGACATCAGGTTGATCTAGGTTTAAGCAAAACAATACGTTCTGCGCCTGTTGAACGAGAAGACCTTGTCGCTTTTTTTTCTTATGTACCGTAATACGGAATAAAGCGTAGTTCTACGTTAAAATAGAAAAAAGTCTTTATCAGACAAACAAAAAATCGAAATTATTATGAAACAATTCTTAACGATAGTTGACACTGAGTTGAGAGCCTCCTGTTAAGTGGATACGTTCTTGTTTTACATTACGACCCGCAGCGAAGCAATTCACCATTCTGATTCTATCGCAACAAACGAAACTATTTTAATAATAAAGACGTTTATCTCTCAGCTTCAGGTGAAATTGAATAAATTATATGCGAAAACTTGGAGAGTGATTTTCCGACAGCGCAGCTGCGCCCACTCTACTCTACGGGGGCGGGAATTTGTGATGAAAAACTAAACTACTTTCTTTGTAGTCTATTCCTTTTTACACACAAACACATACGTGTGGGTGTATGACTATGTCAATCATGCTGCAACACACACACGAAAGTTGGGCAAAATATCAACAAAAACTCATTAGTCGCCGAGGGCGTTCTATTTTTGATAAGTTCGTACCGTTCTTGGAAAGGAAGCGCAAAACATTCCACGCTGCTCTGCTGCACAACGACAACTCGACTCGCCGAGATGGGATTGAGTTTCCTCGCCTAATTGGAAAATGACATTTTAACTTCTTTTCTCTGCTCGCGCGGTTCGGTTGTGTTGGTACGGATTTTCTTCCCGCTTTCGCGGATGACTTATTACCGCGTGCCGCGCATAAAAGGGGGCACGTGCACTTGAACGTTTGCCCTGCAGATAATTCCCTCCAAAAGCAGCTGCGCACGGTTAAAAGCTGTTATTACTCATTTGCCTATCAATGTCTGTTCCTACCGAACGCGGAGTGGCACACGGGTAAACTTTTCCGCACAGGTTAAGTGGAGCGTATCAGTTCCAAGAATTCCGAAGAGTTCTGCTTCAGCTTTAACCGGTTATTAAACTGTACAGACGAATCAGCCAGCAGCCGGTAACGAACATTTCGAAAGGAGGAAATTCAAAGCTCTCTTAATCGGTTAAAATTAAAGCTTATTCCCCACCTCCCCCATGCTCTCCATCCCCGAACTGATCGGATTCGTCTTTATAGACGCACTTCCACGGGCCAGCTGAATTTGCATTAAGTATTTAAACTTCAAATGATTAGACGATTACGTGCGCACATTGGGGCCGTTTTGTAAAGCGAGCACAAAACTAATAAGATCCCAGACAGCCGGACCGAACCGGCCACAAACCAGAGAAAAGCTAAACAAAACTCCAAAACAAAAGAAGAAAAAAAGAGAAAGAAGCAACATAAGTAGCTGCCTGGTTCCCCCACAGCCACCCCAGGTTTCAGGTTCCGAGCCAACTACACGGTCCATAGAAACAAAACCGACCCCCGAATGGATGGGCGAATAGTGTAAATGGCGTATATTAACGCTTATAAACTCAAAAAAATAACATTTTCCTACGCAAAGCAGCTCCGACGTTGATGGCTATTATTTTTACTTCTACCTTCACCGGCCGGTCGACCGACCGACCGACCAACCAACCAACCGACCGTACCAAGTTGCACGCCAAAATTCACCAACTTCCCACCGCCCGGATTGCCACGGAATGGTTGGTGTGTATAAAAGATTTTAAAAAGTTTACATTTTCTCC
This sequence comes from Sabethes cyaneus, assembly GCF_943734655.1. Taxonomy (NCBI): domain Eukaryota; kingdom Metazoa; phylum Arthropoda; class Insecta; order Diptera; family Culicidae; genus Sabethes; species Sabethes cyaneus. The sequence continues at coordinate 246,586,205 of NC_071355.1, read as the reverse complement.
GCTCTTACCTTGGCAACAAAAAGCTCGAAACCACATTTTCACTTTGGACTTTTATTTTTATTTTTTGTTATTCGGAGGAAGGCTTTGTTTCTGTTGTTTATGGTTCGCATTGCCGGTACTGCACCGGGGCCCAAAGAGGCCGCGTCACTCCATTACCTTTAAACCTTCCCACTGAGTCTGAGATAGCGAAATAAAGTGCAAATTCGGCGGCGGCAGTCGAACGGAAGGACGAGACCTTTTTCTGCTGGGCTGGTGGCGTGATATCAGAGTCGTTTGAAGATTTCATACAATTGGATATAAAACGATTTTACAAATGGGGGTGTAAAAAGTGTGTTTTAGATGTGCAGTAATGCTACGTACCGTGAATAATAAAGTGTAAGCTGGCTAGGAGAATATTTCCCCTCGGGAGAAACTTCAGTCATTAACTTAAACTGGAAAATCGTAATTAATCAACAATGTAACTGGTGGGTTTTAAAAAATGTAGTTCGTAACGGCTAAGATTTTTCCAAACGGAGTTTGAAGAACAATTGAATTTTTCCCTTCTTGGACTGGTGTAATATTGTTTTCCAAGACTTCAATCATAGGTGAGAGACTTTAGATAACTCCACAAAAATTACTCTACGTTTACACAAATAGGCGCCCAATTTTCAGTTCAAAAGTAAGAGATTAAATGCTCACCAAACTTCCCTCTTAATTAATCCATTGGTTCGTGGGCATTGTGGCATGTAGCGCCGTCTTTTTGAAACCACATGACATATCATCAATCACGAATCCTCAACCGACGGGGACTCTGTTGACAGTAACGGACGTTTTTATAACGCTAATCTTTCCAATAGACGGAAAAAACGGAAGGAAAGAAAGTAATGAAACATAAGTGTTGATAGTATCTCCAGGGCCGAGACTAGATGTGAAAAATTATAGACTTGTAAAGAAAAAGATATTTAGAAAGATGCGAACATAGTTTTTCCAACCTTTCTTTGGATTTATCCACACCACCGTTGAAATTTCTGTGAAACACGTTTCCCAGATAATATTTTTTTCCTGCAGCACAGAATATTTTTCTGCCTTTGGCGAAAAACAATGACTTGAAAACAGCATTTTAAAAACTCGAAGTATTTTATCTTTCCAAAGATCTTTCCGATTTTCTCGGGATTCGCTTACTTCAAAAGTTTATAACTCTTGAACCAAGCGTCGTAGAACAGAAACTTCTGGGTGAAAGTGTAAGAAATTTTTCTCAGCAATCTAGAAAAAAAAAATCAATTGGGAAAAGGTTTTCACAAAATTTTCCACGACAATGGAAAACTCGTAAAGTATAGTCGGAAAAACCATGTTCTAATTCTTAGAATTAGAATAAATATTACACGAGTTACTAGAACTATTAAAATGCATTCTAATAGAAAATTGTTTTATTCGTTAATGACACATAAAAGACTTGTCTTACGCCATGTATTAAGAAACAAATAAAAATATGAATGTTTATTTACTTTAAACACTGTTTATGGAAATGGAGTCCGTACATTAAAGTAAATAAATGTGTGGTACCAAACGTCATTGTTTTTCTTTATTTTTTGATTTTTTGGTATTGTGGTTTAACCATTTTTGCGACTTTTTCTTAGCATTTTTGAATAGTTTTTTGTCAGCTTTAAACTCTTTGCATCTCAACCTTACCTTCTTCCAGCCTTAAATTTTTATCTCATTCTTATAAGAATTCTCTTCCTCAGTCTTTAAAATCTCTCTTTCTCTTCCTTTAAAACTTATTTCTCGGATTTGAACTGTCTTTTCTCGGCTTTAATTCTTTTTTCCCGGCTTAAAACTTTTTCCTTGGCCTTAAACTCTTCTTTCTCTATATCAGACTCTCTTTTTGTCTTCATTTTCTTGCGCTTGAACTCTTAAACTTATTTTATCAGCCTTATATCTCGGGTACTTTTTCATTTAGACGTATCTGCAAATGAGAGGTTCTCTTCGTGTCTTCTCTCTTCCGCTTTTTACGGCGATATTAAGAAAATTTTCAAGACATTTGGCTAGCTAGTGACTCCGGCAACCGATTCATGCAAAGCTGATGTGTCAAAATGCATTAGTATCGCCGTAAACAGCGGAAGAGAGGAGACACGAAGAGAGTCTCTCATTTGCAGATACGTCGAAATGAAAAAGTACCCGAGATATTCTTTTCTTTTCAGCCTTTCTCTTTAATTCTTTCTCTTTTTTTACCTTAAACTCTTTTCTTTGTCAGTCTAGAACTCTTTGTTTGTTTTTATTTTTTAAATTATCTCTATCAACCTGAAACTTTCTCTGCTTCTCAGCATGAAAATCTCTCTCTCTCTGGCTCTCTCTCTCCATTAAAATCTCTATTTCTCATCTGTCTATCCAATCTGTCTCTATCTAGCCGTCTGTCCAGTCTGCCTGGCTGTCCAGTTTATCTGTCTGTCTGTCTGTCTGCTCGGTCTGTCTGTCCAGTCTGTCCAAACTGTACGTCTGTCTGTCCAGTCTGTCTGTCGATCTAGTCTGTCGTCTGTCCAGTCTGTCTGTCTGTCTGTCCAGTCTGTCTGTCCAGTCTGTCTGTCTGTCGGTTTGTCTGTCAAGCCTGTCTGTTTGTCTGTCTATCTGTCTGTCTGAATATCTGTCCAGTCTGTCTGTCTGTCTCTCTGTCCAGTCTGTTTGTCAAGCCTGTCTGTCTGTCTAGTCTATCTGTCTGTCCGGTCTGTTTGTATGTCTATCCAGTCTGTCTCGCTGTCCAGTCTGTCTGTCAAGCCTGTCTGTCTATCTGTCTGTCTGTCAGTCTGACTGCGTTGCCAGTCTGTCTGTCTCTCTGTCCGGTCTGTCTGTATGTCTGTCCAGTCTGTCTGTCTGTCCAGTCTGTCTGTCTGTCCAGTCTATCTGTCTGTCTCTCTGTCCAGTTTGTCTGTCAAGCCTGTCTGTCTGTCCAGTCTGTCTGTATGTCTGTCCAGCCTGTCTCTCTGTCCAGTCTGTCAGTCAAACCTGTCTGTCTTTCTGTCCGGTCTGTCTGTATGTCTGTCTGTATGTCTGTCCAATCTGTCTGTCTGTCTCTCTGTCCAGTCTATCTGTCAAGCCTGTCTGTCTATCTAGTCTGTCTGTCTGTCTGTCTAGTCTGACTGTTTTTCCAGTCTGTCTGTCTGTCCGGTCTGTCCGATCTATCTGTATGTCTGTCCAGTCTGTCTGTCTGTCTGTTCGGTCTGTCCGATCTGTCTGTATGTCTGTCCAGTCTGTCTGTCTGTCTCTCTGTTCAGTCTGTCTGTCAAGCCTGTCTGTCTGTCTGTCCGGTCTGTCTGTATGTCTGTCCAATCTGTCTGTCTGTCTCTGTCCAGTCGGTCTGTCAAGCCTGTTTGTCTATTTAGTCTGTCTGTCTGTCTAGTCTGACTGTTTTTCCAGTCTGTCTGTCTGTCTGTCCGGTCTGTCCGATCTGTCTGTATGTCTGTCCAGTCTGTCTATCTGTCTGTCCGATCTGTCTGTATGTCTGTCCAGTCTGTCTGTCTGTCTGTCTGTTCAATGTGTATGTCAAGTCTGTCTGCCTGTCTAGTCTGTCCGGTCTGTCTGTCGGTCTCTCTGTCCAGTCTGTCTGTCTAGTTTGTCTAGTTTGTCTGTCTGTCTGTCTGTAAGTCCAGTCTGTCTATCTGTCTCGAGAGTGTGCTCCCAAAATACACACTCGCTCCAGGGTAGCTTTGATCAGCCGCGTCAGTTTGTCCGGAAAACCGTTCTTGTGCATTATCTGCCATAGTTGTTTGTGCTCGACTTTATCGTATGCTGCCCTGAAATCCACGAATATGTTTTATTACCTTCAAGCACCCACTTCTAACATGGCCACCTACTGAGTTGAGTCTCCCAAACACGATAATTGTTGCTTACAGACGTTTTTTTTTTGCTCAAAAAATCAGCTTTTGCAATATTGAACCGATTTTAATAAATCTTGATATCCAATGAAAAGTGAAAATGAACTTTTGCAAAACCATCGAAAATATTTTTTTGGTTTCATTCTCAAATGCGGCTTTGCAATTTTTTTTCACTTGAGATTAAAAATTCAGAAATTTAGAGTTTGTGGTTTTCTAGATATATTTTTTTATAAAAATTAAGTTTCAACGATGAAATGGAAATGCATAGTGATGCTACATGAAAATTGGTATTTCTACAAAGCAATGGGTATTTCTGGTTTTGCATTGCCAGAAATATCCGTTTCCTTGTAGCTGAAAATAAAACACCATGCGTCTCCATTAAACGATCCAATCATATTTTTTCATTTTGGTTGGCATTTAAGTTTATTTTAACTTTTACCTTCTAAAATTTCTCCATCAACATCCTATCATTTGGTTTATCGCTTTGTTGTTTCCAAGTGATACAATTATTTATATCGTCTTTATATCGTATAATTCTTCAAATGATTTTGCATCATTTTGACTCAAAAGCCCGTAGAATAATACCAATTTTTTGAAATGATTACACGTGTAGTTTTGAATTAAACTACAATGCTAAATACGAGATAGATTGAATTGCTGTAAAATTACTTACCAGGTGTTCTCATTTCATGCAGTCAACTTTTATTAATTCTTGCGACAGACGAGTTTGCTATAAATAAGTTGTAAAGGATCCCACACAGGATAGCAATCTGTCCTCCGCTAGGTAGGTAATCTATACCCGAATTATCACTCTGAAAATCAAACCTCAACCAAAAGTAAGTAGTCCACTTACCGGTATGACGTTGCCTGCGAACCCAATTTCGAGATTTGTGTTCAAGTCGCTCGATTGCTAGACACCGTAACGCCTTGCTGGCACCACCACTAGCCACTAGAGTACCTACTCACTAGCAGTCGTTTCGTTCACGAAATGTGCTTCATTAATTTCAGTTGTCCGCACTAATCAATCTTGGAAGTACTGCCGGCATTCTGCCGTGTGCGCCATGCTGGTGGCGTGCACGTTTACCCCCGAACCGTTCTCTCTCTGTTTCTCGTTGATTTGTATTATTTTTCCTCGCTTAGTGGGGCTATTTTTCACCAATGCGCCAGCGTTCATTTGCCAGGAGATTTTCACTTCCAATATTCCGTGCGGGTTGTAGGTGTCCTTTGAAAGATTTTGCATCGAGCCCCGACCCGGGGTCTCATTTTCATTCAGCTATCCATCAGCTGATCCATAAAAAGTAAACCGAATCCCCGTCCCCGGAGACGACGTCAACGACGACGACGACGACTTGCGCCAATGTTCGAGACACGGATTTATAATTTATAGATTGCCGATTAATCTCCGTAATACGAACTCATTAAATCGTGTGGGAAGGTTCATGTTACACTGTGTCGGCTAGGACCTCTGCTTTGAACCTTCCTCCTGCGATCGTACGGATCGTTCTACATACCTCTAATGATACCATGAATATCGACCGAATGACTGACTGACTGACGGACGAATGGAAGTTGGATGCCGCCGCGCCGAGCTGGCTGGCAGGCTGGCTGGGAGAGCATTGCTTTTTCGAATCACGAATCGGCGTGATGAAATCATAATGAAATTAAGTCTAATATGATTTTTTTACGTAAACGTACTTGGTAATAGAAACTTAAGTAATAAAAGAAACCCTTGCTGTAGGTAGGTGCTGTCGATAATCGCAGTCCGTCCCGCAGTCGCTCCTTCTCCCATCCATCCTTTTAACTGAGTGTATCGTTTGACAACGCTTTAATGGTTACTTCATATTTTTTCTCTTTCTCTCTTTCTCATTGCAGGTAAACTCGGCCACCGTTTTGTGTTTCGCACAGAGATGTCGGTAAAATAGGGTGACACGTTATGCGGTGAAACCATTAATGGTACCTACTACGGCTTAGCTGTGGCGTGCTGTAGATCATCGGATACAATCAAGAGCACAAGTGTTGAGCATTAGTGTAGAGCGGTGCATGCGGCTTGAGTTCGAGTGCGCCCGTTTTATGGCTAACTCTCGTTAAATGATGGTTCGCGTGAGGGTTTTTTTCTGTTTTGCAATAGTTTATTGTGCGAGCCGTTTTAGGGGGCTAGGCTGGGATAGAATCACTATCGGTAGAATGGAGAAGTTCAAAAGGTTTATTGGGTTTATTGGGTAATGCACAAAATATTCAGAAACATTTTCTCCTTGCTCTGGAAATCTGAAATCTAGTATATGGTGGATCTTTAAAAACCGTCTATTGTAAAGATAACCGTTATAAAAAAGGATTTCAACTCAAAAGCTTTATTCTGCAGCATAAGTTTGAAGAGCTTTGAGATTGTCGACTTTTGTGGATGAAAAGTACGATTTGCAGTCAGCATTGATTTTTGCTGCCATTTAAAGAAAACTGCTACAGAACTGCAGTTCGAATGTTTGTCGAAGCTTATGGTGAACGTTCTCTTGGAAAGTCACAGTGCTTTGAGTGGTTTAACAAAGTGTAAATATTGTGATTTTGATGTGAGAGACGAAGAGCGTGGGAAACCTGTGAAATCGTTCGAGTACAGTGAATTACAACCACTTTTGGACAAAGACGACACTCAAACGCCGCAACAACAACTCGCGCATCAATTGAATGTCACTGAAGGGGGCATCCCCATACGTTTAAAGGCCATCGGAAAACCAAAAAATCACTTGCTGCTTGCCATAGTGTATCAAACCGTTTCTTTCTGCTTGTTATTATGTCCGGTGTTCCGCAGGGCAGTGATTTATGTCCACTTTTCTTCGTCGGTTTCTCCAACGATGTTGCATTCTTGCTTGATTATAGAAACAAAAGGAAGTTATTTTTGCGTGCGGATGCATTTATTTCGATAACCCGAGCGTCATGAACGAAAGACATTGCTGAAAGACAAAGACATCGGACAGTAAAGGGACTTCATGTAATGAAGATCATTGAAGTTACGTGCAATTTTAGCGATAAAATCGAGTTGTACGGAAGCTTTCGTTATAGCCGTCGTACGATGTAAGTTGAAGGTGAGTTTTGGCGCCAAGCTGTACCCTAAGGTCATTGACTGGCAATGCGGTAGGAAATCATTATTTGACATTTCGCGATACTGATAACAAGTTAAGTTTGCCTATCACCAATCAACAAACACATCCAAGAGCCTCTGAAGTCGGATATAATTTTCTAATCAATGGAACGAACTACCGAATATAATTTCAAATCATCAGCAATCATCAGTTTACAGCCCACTCCGGGCAACAAAGCAATATCGTTGACAAACAGTAAAAACAGAAGAGGTCCCATGTTGTTGCCTTTGTCGGTTTTTCTTGGTCGGTTTTTCTTTGTCGGTTTCTACAACGAGGTTGCATTCTCGTTCGATTATTTAGGCCGATGATTTGAAAATCTGCGCAGTTTTGCGTCGTATTGAGGACTGATTCTATTTACAAATGTTACTAAACGTGTTTCTCTATTGGTGTCAGCTGAACAAGCTCGTTATTAGTATCGCAAAGTGCAAATAAATGCAAATCTTTGATTTCACAGGATTCACGAACTTTTTAATGATCTACTATAGGTTCTCTATTGGATTCAGATCATGCGACTGCGGCGGCCATTGCATAAGATCAATTTCGTTATCTTCAAACCATTTCTTGATTGATCGAGCAGTATGTTTAGGGACATTATCTTGCATAAACTGATATTTTAACAGCATTTCCCATTCCGCTTGTAGTAACATTACGGTTTCTAAGACCTCAACATACAAGTATTGATTTTATCCGGAAATTTGACCAACCTCAGGGATAATATGATTATAAGCACTAAATCAGGTAAAAACTGAGATTGGTCTTATTCTTTTGTTGCATGATTTTTGAAGCATGTGCGGCTTTCGATGCGTCTAGATCGAAACGATTGTTTCTGGCGGTTCAAGGCGTATGTAACATTTTGTCATAATATACATTTACTCACCACTAGGTATCGCGTACACGTAATTCAAATGCGTTCCACTTTCGCAAATCTACATCCCAATTGACTAATCGAATTAAAAGTTAGAATATTAGGTAAAGTAAACACTATGTAAAATTGTCAGATAGATTTTAAACAAATTACAACCAAAAAAACATATTTGGCGTCACCGATGCGGGTTGTCGTGGTTCATCAGAAATATGTTTCTATGGTTTATTATTAATCCCGTTCATTAATTCACGCAAAGATGTATGTAATACAAATTCTGTTGGATATCTTTCCCATAACAGGTTCGAGCGGCAGTTTTTACTGAATTTACCAAACGCTCCCAAAATCCACCGAAATGTGGTGCACCAGGGGAGTGAATTTCCATTCGACGCCTATAATATTCAACCACCCGTTTTCGATTTATGATTGTTTATATTCGCTTATATATATTTCAGTTGTTTATCCGTCCGCTGTAGAGAGACATAATTTTATGCTATTTTAGGATGAATTCTACGGATATACGCATACTGGGTACTATTACACAATTCGTTCATCCACGCAAATTGTTTTTATTTCACGCTAAAGTATTTTATTTCGCGCTTCAACTTTTTCAATTAATAGATTTCCAAGGAAAATTGTCATCCCACACTTTTTCTTTTTCGGGCAAACTGTTCCGAAAGAAGGGAAAAAGATTACAACAAGCGTATTGCTCCTACTCCGGAACGGGAGCTCCAACACCGTCCACCCTCATGATTAACATAAGCTCGCACAAACGAACATTTAATATGCTTTCGCAAAAGTAATACAAACACATTTTTCGGACAAAGCCAGCTTAAATGGAAATTCTGCAACTGACGGACGGCTGACTGGATCCGACCGGTTGGTCGGTCGGTCGGTCGTTCGGTCGCCGTTTGTTGAAATAAAGTTGTGACTCAGCTGCTGAGCTGTCGCTGCCGGGTGTGTGACAATCCGCACAGGATACGGGTGGGACATAAGTCACCAGCCGAGTCATATTTCTATATCTGATACACCGTCTCGCAGTCAGCCAGTCAGTCGCACCACAGACCAAGTTGTGAAAATTCAATTACCACCAGTCAGTTGGACGAACCCGCCGGTCGGTCGTCGCGTCGGTTTGAGAAGCTCCACCGATCTAATCTGTAACAAAATTTGAAGCAATTATAAAATTTGACACCTTGGGTGAAGCCCAGTTTTACACTCTACAGTAAAAGCTTCAAGAACAAATCAATGCTGTTTGCTGTTTTTTTTTGCGAAAATAAAGATGCTGAATTGCGATCGATTTTCCACTTGGCTATTTTTCTCCTCGAACGTAGGTACCCCTTTTTGCGCATCCACATGTTTGGCTCGAATTCCTGTCACACACGACCAATAAAAGCAGACATTAGGTACGTGGCAGAAAAACATCCGAACGTGCCTTCTGGTTTCGTTCATTCCGTGACGTTCGATTCGGTGGTTGGCCGGGTAGTAAACAAGCGTCGTCGTCGTGTTAAACAAAGTAAAGGATAAAGATTTTCTTCACTCCGAGCCTGAGCTGCGGGAAAAACTGGGAATAAAAACTGCCGACAGATTGTGACGCAGTGCTGCCTTTTTGCGGCGGTTTCGACTTATAAACTTTGATGATCGTTAAATTGATATGGTTTTAGTAGGAGAGCATGGATAATGATAGGCCAGAAAAAAAGGCATTAAACCTATTTAATTGATCACGTTTTACTGCTGAACTCGAACATGTTTGATGCAGAATAACAAAGTGAAAATTGTTTTGGTTATAGAAATTGGAAAATTGAAGTGATAAAAATAAGACGCTATTTCGACGTAGAAATAAATGGAATTTACAACTAAGTGCAATAAAGAGAAACTATAAGTTTTCAATTTTCCATCAGCAACGATTCAGTGCCTCGACGAAGGTTGTCTCGGATTGTTGCTTCAGCGACTTCAAAGCAGCCAGCAAACTTTGCTCCCCATAAAAGCGTAATGAGGTTAAGATTTTACGAAACTAACTGCCTTTTTATGGTACCATCCATCCGGGTGGTGTAAGTTCATCGTTATGCGTATGCAAAATCCACGCTCAGAATTGGCTCGTTTTGGACTTTGCCGCCGCTGCCGGCCGCAGGCCGCCATCGCCGCCACTGAAACTGCCGTGAGAAACTCGTCTTCCTAGCCAAACCTAGCTCTTCGAAGCCGACATGGACACGCACACACACACCACCTTCGAGCAAGCCAGCCACCGTCATTTTCGCTAATTGCAGGAAAACAATTGCCCACTGCGCTCCATATTTGCATATTTTTATAACCCCCGCGTGCGCTGCCGGATGGCTGGCTGGCTGAATCTGCTGAATGGATCTCGTCCGGTTCGGTCCGTAGTACGGACCGCGGCGGACTCGCACCGGAAAATGAGCCCCGAGCGAGCGAGCACGATGGCAGCGAAGACACGATGGACACGCACTGTTTCGCAGGGGAAGCTCTTTTGTTTGGGACAGCCGTGAAACTTCCCACGGAACGCACCGTTTGACCGCGTTTTGCAGTGGCGGAGACTTTCGCCCTTCTTCATTCGCGCTGCTACTACTGCCCATCAGGCCATTGAAAGTTCCAAATACAGTGCAAAATAGAGAAAATTTAATTACACATCTGACAGAACGCAGCAGCAGCCTCGCACGGGGGAAAGAGAGCGAGACAGGGGCCCTCGTGTTGGACCATAAATGGCACTTGAATCATGCCCGGAGCTGCTACCGTATTGCAGCCCGAAGAGCAGCAGCGCAGTGAATCGCTACACGATTCGTAATCCCAGATATCGTCGCCGGTGGATCGTTAGCGAGTTCCGCAACCGTCTCGCGCCTTGCGCAACTTTGTGACTCTGAACGGGTGGCACAGCTCGAAAGACATAAATCAAATATTGCCGCAGCAGTGAATTTTGAGCAAAGTTGTTTCGCGAAGCCGCACTCGCATGCACCCCAGCCAGCCCAGCCAGCCAGCCAAGAGCCGAGTGTCCTAGTTTTTGCCTTATTTCGTCCGCTTCCAGAGTGGATAAACAAGATGTGATAGGCATAATAAAAAATAAGAAGAAAAAAAAACTGTGGAGAACGCCATCCGCGTGTACACGAAACTTATCTCATTATTAGGATATTCCATCTATTCACTCTTTTGCAGCTTGTCGATTCATGTTGTTGTTGTGTTGTTGACTTCTTTTTTGCTTGTCTTTGCTTGCTTCTGTTGTGTTGCTGCAGCGCGCCCGATTGCACAACATTTTTACTGTCGTCGGCTTTGTGTAGTGTACAACAGCAGCAGCAGCAGCAGTAATATACTGACATATGACATACAGATTATGTGCACTGATGCACTGTGAAAATGCTGTTTTGCCGTGCTGATATAATCAGTGTTAAAATTTATACATAGAATAAACGGTAGGCACAATGCTGCTTTTGCGATGTTTTAGTGGTACTTACCAGTTGAATACAGTTGGCTTACTTGTGACGAAAGAATTGCTTCAAAACATTTTTTTTCTTTTCATCTCCGAAAATTTATAATTTAATTAGGTCTCTCTTTGCGATGAATCAGTCAATAATAAGAATAATATTCCTTCAATTCCACTGTAATCTGCAATAGAGATACATTAATTGAATCTTCTACTTGAATTGCTAAATTAGTCATCGACAGATACAATGGTAGCAATTAGCAAGGAGGGGTAATTTTGAAATCGACTACTGAAATTACCCAGATTATGGTTTGAAACAGCCCAGATTATGGGTGGGTCTAGGATCAAAAATACGGTAACTCATTTTGAAAACTTAAAATTAACAATCCCAAGAGGTGTTTACCTCGGATTTGAGAATACTTCTCGATTTCTGAGTATCAGTCATTCGACTCAGGGATATCTTCTGTCCTTTCCTGGGACATCCCAGGAACAGCAGAAGATGTTCTTTCCAGTAGACGATTCGGTCCGTTGAAGCGACCCTTTTCAACATTTCAGCGTAAGTACTCTTGGAGCGTTCTTCTAAAGACCGCTTGATCTTGTCACCACACAGTTTGTGCGCTGGGGCATGTTGAAAGTTCAATATAGATGGGCGGAGGAGAAGACCCGCTGAAAGGCATCCCAGATGAGTCTGTAAATCGATTAAATTAATCGGTTCTAAGTAGGAGAACGAACCATTCCATGTTGCAGCAGGTCCTCGACAGGGAAACCCGCTTTGCTCACGACGCACGGTGGTCCGGTTTCGAAAAAGTGCGGACAAAAGTGCGTAATTTTTCAAGAGTGGTGTCTTCGGAGAAGTTTAATAATAAAATATGACGCATCTTTCTGCACTATTGGGGTGACAGTGAATTCACCTATTAGGGTGATACAAACTTTTTTTTTGAATAAAACTAAAAAAAATTTTTTTGTTCAAAGAGTTGTAGAGCATACTAAAATAAGCAACTTTGTTGAATATAGTAACTATCTACGTCTTCCTGGTTGCGAAATATAATGATACTATTTGAGCCCGAATCTTACGATCCGGAAAATATAAATATCTGTTCAGAATTCCGAAAACTGCGGATACATTCCATTGGCCAGTGCTTGCGAAGATGTTTAATCTTTGTATTAGTTCTTTGAGTTCTTATATTGCATACCCAAGCAACAACGTGAGTTTTATTGTACTCTTATGGCGGTCTTCAAGACCATTTTTGGTCTTAAATACCATTATAAGCCTGTAATAAAACCCAAATTGTTACTTGGGTAATATAACTCTTGTACATAAAAGAGTCATAGCCGGAAACTGAAACAATAGTTTTTATGGTCGTATTGAATTTTATTTAGCTGAATAAAAACTTCTGGCTGTTTGCAACATTTATGTAGTCGGATTAGAGTAAAATGTTGCTTAGAAAATTCTTGATCGTTTGCTATCTCTAACTCATTTTTTTAAATTTTGCGACTTGGTTCGGTCTGATTTAACACCGACCATATGATATCGCGACAAGCAATCGAGTTGAGCAGGCGAATCGAGCAGTCGAATCAAGCAATCGAGTCAAGCAGTAAGATCGAGCAGTCGAGTCGAACAGTCAAGTCGAGCTATTCACTCAAGCAGTTCGGTCGAGCAGTTGAGTCGAACAGTCGAGTCGAGCAGTTCAATCGAGTGGTCGAATCGAGCAGTTAAATCGAGCGGTCTAGTCGAGCAGTTTAATCGAGTAGTCCAGTCGAGCAGTTGAATTGAGTAGTCTAGTCGAGCACTTGAGTCGATCAGTCGAATTGAGTGGTTTAGTCAAGCAGTCAGATCAAGCGGTTAAGTCGAACAGTTGAGTCGAGTAGTTCATTCGTGCAGTCGAGTCGAGCAGTTCATTCGAACAGTTGAGTCGAGTAGTCCAGATGAGCAGCTGAGTCGAGCAGTCGAGTTGAGCAGTTAAGTCGAGCTGTCGAATCAATCAGAAGTCAAGCAGTTGAGTCGAGCAGTTAAATCAAGCTGTTCACTGTTCAGTCAGGCAGCCCAGCCGAGCAGCTGAGTCGAGTAGTCGTGGTGGGCAGTTGAACCGAGCAGTTTAATCGGGCAGTCCAGTAGAGAAGTTTAATTGAGCAGTTGAATCTAGTAGTCTAGTCGCGCAGTTGAATCGAGTAGTCTAGTCGAGCAGTTGAGTTGAGCAGTCTAATCGAGCAGTCGGGTCAAGCGGTTCAGTCGAGCAGTTAAGTCCAACAGTTGAGTCGAGCAGTCGAGTCGAGTAGTCCCGTCGAGCAGTTGAATCGAGCAAGTCGAGCTTTCGAATCAAACAGTTAAGTCAAGTAGTTCAGTGAAGCAGTCGGGTTGGGTGGTTAAGTCGAGCAATCAAATCGAGTAGTCTAGTCGAGCAGTTGAATCGAGCAATCGGGCTGAGCAGTTGAGTCGGATAATCCAATCGAGTAGTTGAGTCAAGCAGTTCATTCGAGCAGTCGAGTCTAGCAGTTGAATCAAGTAGTTGAATCGAGCGTCGAATCGAACAGTTGAGTCCAGCAGTCTAGACGAGCAGATGAATCATGCTGTCCAGTCAAGCAGTCCAGTCGAGCAGTTCAATCATGCAGTCAAGTCGAGCAGTCGGGTCGAGTAGTAAGTCAAGCAAATGTGTTAAACAGTCGTATCGAGTAGTCGAGTAGTTCACTAGAGCAGTTAAATTGAGGTTTTCAGTCAAGTCGAATCGAACAGTCCAGTCGAGCAGTCTAGTCAACCAGTGAGGTGACTGAGAATACAACCCATTGCTACGAAAGCATGACGTCCTGTCAGGGATCTGTTTTTAGTTACCGATAAGCCTCTTATGACGTCCTGTTAGAGACCTGGTTTTCGGTACAGACATAAGCCTCTTATATAAATAGATGTTTAAAAAGAGTACTTAAAAATCAATTATACTCAATAATTTTGCACACAATTCTTTTGTTGCTTTCAAATGTTCTGCAAAGTTATTCAGTATGCTAAAATACGCATTTTGTCTGAAGATTGTTTTTCACTAAGATGCATATTGAATGAGTTATAAAAAATTTATCAAAAAAAAAACACATTTTTCAATTGATTTTTTCTTAAATTCCTTTGGAGATTTCGTGATAGAAACATTTTTGTTTTATGGAGGAAATATAGTACTTTCACCTAATGGTTGTCTGGTTTTCGCGAGGTTGCCCGAAATTAAAAAAAAATTGGATAGCGCGAAATTTTTTTCATATATTTTATAACTTATCAAATATCCGTCCTAGCAACAAACAGTCTTCAGAGAAAATGTGTATTTTAGCATACTAAATAACTTTGTAGAAGACTCGAAAGCAATAAAAAAAATCGCGTGCAAAGTTACTAAGCATAATTAATTTTTAAGTGCTTAAGTGCTTTAAGTGATTTTTAAGTGAAATTATTAAAAAAAAGAAAAACCCTAATAGGTATCCCCCTAATAGGTAAATTCACGGTAACCCTAGTAGTGCAGAAAGATGCGCTATATTTTGTTATTAAACTTCTCCGAAGACACCATCCTTGAAAAATTACGCATTTTTTTACCGAACTGCTAAAGTCCGCACTTTTTCGAAACCGGACCACGGTGCGACGTAACGAAGAATTGTAGACTGGTTGAAACTGGGAAAATTTCGAAATGAGGTCAAAGATTTCAATCCAAAGACTTTCGCGGTTGGCGCCCGAGTGTTTTGACAATTACACTATTACCGCACAACCCAATATTAAAAAGTCTCTTATTCCGAGCTAATGGCACGTGCAAATCAATCTCGTAAGGGCTACACACCGAAATCTGTCATGTGTAGGAGCGAGGGAGGGAATCTGATCACAAACGAGCACGAGGTGATCGATATGTTGAAGCAGTTCTTGGATTAACATTTGAGTGGTGAAGTTGCCGAAGGAGGCGAAACGGAAGCTAAGCTTGGAGTGCTCATAGAAGATAGTAATGTTCCAGCACTTGATCTCTAAGATGTCAAATGAGTAATTGGCTTCCTGAAGACCAACAATGCCGCCGGTAAAGACTGCGTACCAGCAGAGCAGGTAGGGCCGGAAAACGCTTGCGACGACTCTATTGAGCTGTGTTATTTCCTAGATTTGGGAGGAGGAGAAACTACTGCAGGCATCCATTCCTGAAGGAACGATTGGCCCAATCTACAAAAAGCGTGATCGGCTCGACTGCTACTACTCTTCTAGATCCTGTTACCGATAGCACAGGGTTTCGTAGGGCTTCATGGGAGCTCGCGCAACTACGAACCAGATTTTCACCATCCGACAGATCTTGCAGAACATTTAAGAGCTCTATGTGCCCACGCTTCACATCTTTATTGATTTCAAAGCAGAAAATGCACGAACACGGTTTTTCGAACAAATGATGTGGGGACACTCTCGAGTCCCTTCGAGACGCAGCGAGGGTTGAGGCTTGGTAACGGCTTATTCTGCATGCTATTCAGAGAGCGCTTTTTAGAGAGCGATCCGACAAGCGGGCATCGAACGATTTTTCTAAAACTAGTCAATTCCAGGCTTCGCAGATGATTTGGATATCATAGCCAGGAACTTTGAGACGGTGGAAGCAATTTGCGCCAGACTGAAAGCGGAGTCTAGGAGGAGTGGACTAAAAATAAATGCGCCGAAGACCATATACATGAAAGGAAGAGGCCAAAGGAAACAAACGCGCGCTCCTACGGACAGTAACCGTTGACGGCGGCGAACTACAACACTAGTAAGGAGATCCAGCGGCGCATTCAAGCTGCGAATCGGGTCTACTTCGGTGGAGTACAAACTAAAAGCGGAGAGTGGCGGAGGCGTATGAGTCACGAGCTACAGGCTCTGCTTCGAGAGATCCCATCTTACATCTGGCGAAAGTCGGCAGGCTATGGTGAGCCGGATACGCCTGATTGGCGATGGTGTGGCCCAAGAACGATTTGAATGGAGACAACTGCATGAAACAGCACGAGTCACTCGGGCTCTCTGCCCGGGTCTACTGAGTCAATACAAAAACACGAGATTAAATTTATTTGGCGGCAGCCTTCGAAAAGTTATCATGACGAAAATCTGATACGGTTACCCTTTCGGTAACTATTTCCGCCATTATTTCCTTCAACTAAAATTTGAGTAAACATAACTTGTATTTTGAAACAACTGTTCAATTTGAAATTTGAAGAATAAAAACAAAACTAGGTATTAGACCTCCTAATATAAGGGTGTGGCAGTAGTTTAGTCAGTAAAACATTCGGGTACCCACCGAAAGAGCGTGGTGAACCAAGTATTACAATTCATTTCCTAGTTCCTTTTCCCAAAGTTTTGTAGAATAGGTTCTATATTACAATAGTTATTTGTTTATCACGCAATTAAACAACCCTTAACGGAAAGCCTGACACTTAGCAGTAATACAAAGTACACCCTGCCATCAAACGGTCTACCGATAGCAACAGCTGAAGACCTGACTGGTGTTGTGCCCTCGCGGATGATTTCCTTTGACGAAGATAAAGTAAGCTAATTATGGACGGTGCGATTTTCAATTTGTTCGCTGTCACATCATGTTCTCCTGCAAGTGAAGAAGACGTCGTTCGTTCATCAGTCGGTTACCGACTGGGTACTGGATACTGGGAGAGCATCAACAGTGACATTTCTGAGTGCAGGCACGGAACCGGCCACCAGCAACCGTCGTCGTCGTAGACGATATGGACTAATTTTGGCCGGCGGTCGTCGCTTGTCAGTCCATTCAGGCGAGGCGTCTGCTTCGCGGAACTTCACTTCATCGAAAGAAGTAAAAAAAAAACACCGAAGAAGAACCGAAGGAAAAGTTGGAAAAAATAAGACAGAGACGGAAAGGAAAAACATTGAATGAGACATCTGTCCGGCGGCGATTGATGCGAGGATGATAATGACAGCGATATAGCTAAATGAGTTTCTGTACGGGGGAAATGTACTACCGAAACAATGATCGATTTCGAATAGCTTTCCTGGAGAGCTTTTAGCAAAATTAAAACATAAAGTTTCCAATGTACTTTCGCGCGTAACTGCAGATTGGAATCCGGCCGTTCCCATTAACGAGTTTCCTGTTCGTTTATTATTCAACACAACACAATATATGTATGTTCAATTATGAAATTTGAACTGCTTCACGATATTTTTTTCCCAAAGTAGCAATAAATTTATGTTGCTCATGATTTTTATTGTTGTTCTAATAATGGTTGATATCAATCAATTATTTTGAGCTTATCATTTTTTGCACAATGAAATTATTCGATCGAATAAAACTTTAACATGAAGGACTTTTATTTTGGAAGCACCCTTTACTGTCGATCCAGAGCGTAATCAACTATGCAGTAAAATTTCTTGTTTCTGATTGTGTACCATTTCCCATTGCCGAATCACCGTCCGCCTGTATGTACGAACGATGTTGTCAGCGGCGATGCATTAAACGGTTGCCTTTCTGCAGTGTGGACTGTTTTGCCGTAAAACCTGACACAGATATCATTTTTTATACGTTTCCTTTTTCAGTTCGAGAGGAGCATACATTTTTCAGATTTGGCGCATCATCCCGGCAGCAGATGTGGGCGCGTCGATACCTGAAGAAGCGAGGAGCAGGAAAGAAAAGCGGAGGAATCGAGAAAGAAGCGAGCTTTGCAACTGCTTTTGATTGCTTCCGCTGCCGATCACTTTATCCAATAGAGCAAGGCAGCGTTCTCTTTTTTGTTTGCCCTCTCGAATAAATGTCTCCGAACAGGCAAAAACTTTCGAACCACTCAATTTAACTGGCGTCGCAGGGCCGGAAGAGGAACGCAGAGAGCCGAACCAATAAAATTGTGTTCCTCCCGCAGATCAAAGCGCAACTTCTGCAGCAGACCGAATCAGATGAGCTGCAGGTGCTGAGTCGGAAAAAGAAGTCACTTCAGAAATAATGCTCAAATCTCGGCGTGTACGAGAAAAAGAACAAATCAATTTAGAGATCGGCAAATACTGCGGGATGGCCACTACAGGAAGTTCAACAACAACAACAACAACAACTGAAAACCAATCAGTTCATTTATCATTTAAGGGTGCGCTTCTGCTTCGCTGCCTCACCAATCCCGGTAGACCCGCTTAGGTGTACTGTGGCCATACTTCCTTTCCGAAGGGATGCTGTTTAAATATTTACCAACTGGCCCGGTCGGTCCGTCGTTCGGTTCGAATAGAGGTCATTCGACGAAGAAGCTCTGAAATACCCATCCGCAAAAAACAGGCAGGCAAACAAATACGCGCATCCTGATAAATAAGAAAGCTCCACTTCTTTTCGCATCTTTTCGAGCAAGACGTCCAGCCAGCCAGCAGTCCTTGAAGTAGAATTCCTGAATGATATCGTTTCGGGCCCGGCTTCTCCGGGTGAATTGTTCAAACAAGAACAATTTACACAGCAGACCGAACCGGACCAGAGACCATCCTGCCACCGGGGAAAAACCTATTTGCTTACTACTCTCGAGCTGCCGGTTCTTTGTCTGATGCGCGGTGGAAGAAGCAGGTACCGGGGCTGTAGAGCACCAGGGAGGGTGGTGGTTGTGAGATATTTTGAGTTATTGCTTTATCAGTTGTGGTCTTGTCTGATTCGCCCCGAAGGTGGTCGCAAACGTGGAAAAAATGTTGAAATCAACGGGCTTTTGGTGGGTTCCGAAATTCAATTGTTAGAGTCTGGTTGAGCTTATTTAAGCCCACTACTGGTGAGAATTATTTTTAAATTTTCACACCTAATCTAATAAATACAACAAATAATACAAATGATTGTGTTACAAGCTTTTAGAGGAGATAGCAAAGTACGAGATATTTTTCGGGTTGGTTTTAAGTCCGTTACGGAGCGGGCGGTTGCACTAATGGAATCGAAAGCGGGTGAGAATCTAATCTGAATATAATTAATCATGTTAACATCATAGAGAAGAAAGTTGGGGCAATTAGGGAAAAAGGATGAAAAAGTCTCTAAGTAAGGCAGGGTTGAGGTGTCAATGTCTATTTACACTCAATTAGTTCTATCTCTTAATTTATTAGGTTTTGTGACTTGTTGCATGACTTGCAGCATTAATGAATTCATCCTACTCATCGGTAGTTAGACGGGTGTGTAACTATCCTACTGGCAGTAAGATTCATCTGTCGAGACTTTCAACATCAAGCATCAAACATTTTATTTTAGCTCTAGGCAAATACATGATAGCTTTCTAAGTTTAATCTCCTTAAAGCTTTAAGGGATACATATTTTACAAATTGATTTCTCAGACTTTTTTTGGAGGTTGTTTATTGTGAAAAACTTTCTAGATAATACTTTTCTGGTTTTTGCTCGCATTTTCATGCAAATATTGCGGTTCGACACTATTTGGTTCCATAGCTATAAATTACTAGTTGATTGCCCGATTTTACCGGAGCCATTTGTACATCTGTAATTGTAACGAAAATTCTCATAACGCAAGAAACAAAGTCCTTTTTCTTCATTTCAGTATGTCTACTATCTTTGTCAGATCCCCTCCTGGTGTCCCCTGGCCACTTGTAAATCTTCTTTTCGGTAATCCATGTTAAGCGAGACAAAGCTTGTTTGCTTTTTTGAACTTCCTTGTCGTCAATGGCCACCCTATCCCCGCTCTTTCAGAAACCCCTTCTTGTCATACACTGTTCAGCACTTGTACAACTGCTATCGCTCTAAATGCAAGGGAAACACATCCTTTTACCCATTGAAACCTTCCTCCCACCTGTAAGAAACCGTCTCCCCCTTTTGTCAAACACCTTTCGCTGATTCGTTTATATCAAAAAAACCCGATTTAATCCACCTAGTGGTGAAAGGAACCTTTGTTATATGGTCTTACTTGGTATTTGAGATAGAAATCGACACGTTTTCGGAACATAATTCATCTATTGGTTAACGTTGCGTAATGCGTTGGTTTACATAAAATTTTTGAAAATTGAATAAGTTTACAAATTTTGAACAAAATAGGAACACTTTTAAATTTTGATAGATCCTTTTTTCATGTAATTGCTGAGTAAGGATAAGTAAGTTGTTATTAATTTGAGTAAGTGCAAATAAAAGTAAGTTGTAAGAGGAAATCTTATTCTTTAACATATACATTGCCTAGTAAAGGTCTAGTTTATAGGTTTTTTAACTATGCATAATTTCCTGTAATGCCATTCTATTTGATTCACATCAATAGAGTTTTCTTGAATAATTTTAATCAATTTTTATTAACCTTCGGTTACTCACGCTGTTGTATTTTGTACAACACGTGTAGGTTTTTCAACGCCATATTGTTATAAAGTTACAAATCGTTGTTTTACTAACGAATATTCTTCAATAAACTTATTCTGAGCAAAATGTCATAATTATTCAATGCATTAATAATTTAAATTGTTTGAAAAATAGATCAACATAAACCGCCATCACAGAAACGAAACAATCAGCATGCGAGGTGTACCGCAATTGACCCCAAGTGGAATTTTCTCTCGTTTCTTCATATGGAAAAATGGTGTCTGTATGCAGCAAAACTATCCAATGTAAAATGTTTAAAATGTATCCGTCTGCTGGTAGTCGAGTAATTCGTAGTCAAAATTAAGGTATTTTTTATAATCAAAGTTCTACAGTTCCTAAACAAGCAAACATAGAGGTATACTATATTCAGCAAAGTTGTGTATTTTTATCACTTGTACAATTTTGTAATAGAAGAAAAAGTCATACAACTATTACAAAAAGAGCAAAAATATAAAAACTGAGTTTACAAATTCATATACAATAAATAAGATTTTTCTATCTTAGCTGTAGAGATGGAAGGTTACTGTCTCTAGCAAAATTTCTTGTAATAATATGCTCTATAACTTTGCAGAGCACATCAATGTGTTATATTGACACTGAAGAAAAATATTTTCTTTTATTTCACTTTTAGGGGGATTAGTCAAAATTTAGATTCCACCAGACGATAGAGCTTTTAATTTCAAGAAACTATTCTAAAGGTTCGATAAACCTAAAACCAAGTTTTCCCAGTCAAACCTCTAGTGCGCACGTTTTCTTTGGTTTGGGGTTATAGTGCGCGCGAGTAACTGTGTTGCAAAAGTTGGCGCGAGTGTTCGAGGGTTAATATCTTTTGACCGGTTCAACCAATTCTTATGAAATTTTGCATATATATTCGTAGTGTCAAAACCTCTCGTTTGATATTAAAATAATTGAAATTAGGTAAATTATCTTGGTTAAAATCATTACAAATTATTGTTAATTTTGGTGTGGTGTATACGGTTGCTCATAACTTTCAAATTAAACGTCCAATCAAAAAACCATTCAATAGTGATCTATTAGCATATATTATCTTTCAAATGAGACTAATAGCGCATAAATCGGTTTGGCCATCTCTAAGAAACAGGCGATAATTATTACCTTGTCAAAACAGGTTTTTTAAGCATAACTTTTAAACTACTTGTTTGTTTTCAATTAAAAATTTCTAAATAATTTAGCTTTAATAAGGGCTTTCATTTGATACTAAGATCGTTGAAATCGGTCATGTAGTTCTAGAGAAACCCGTGTCACGTATTTTTCACATTTTTGTTTATAACTTTTAAACGAAACGTCGTGTCACGAAGCAACTCAATAGTGATCTACTAGACAATAATACCTTTCAAACAAAAGTAATAGCGAACGATTCGGTTCAGCCATCTCTGAGAAACAGGCGATAGAAAAAATCATTACATACATACACACACACACACACAGACATTACTCAAATCGTCGAACCCTATCGATTGGTATATGTGACTTGGCCCTCCGGGCCTCGGATCAATTTCGTGTTTTTCGACCAATTTTTAAACCTTTGTTATAGTATAACAAAGGTAAAACATGTGTGTCAAGTTTGATTAAGAACCATCCAGGCGTTCCAGAGTTGTGGCGGAACATACAGCCATATTCACGTTGCTCGTCACCAACCCCCTCTTTTTGAGTCCTTCCCAGTCAACTCCCCTTTCTATCGCGTAAACTATT
Source organism: Sabethes cyaneus (assembly GCF_943734655.1). Taxonomy (NCBI): domain Eukaryota; kingdom Metazoa; phylum Arthropoda; class Insecta; order Diptera; family Culicidae; genus Sabethes; species Sabethes cyaneus. Next base: position 246,563,952 of record NC_071355.1, on the reverse strand, counting down.
ATGCATCTGTATGCTCTCTGAAAAATCCTATAACGGAAGGGAAACAAAGCTTTTTTCATATGTCCTCTCGGTGGACCCCCTTTTCTTGTCTTCCAGTCACTTGCACAACTGCAATCGGTCAAATGCGTAAATGCAAGAGAAACGCAACCCCCTTTTACTTATTTGGGTGCCCCCGTTGTCAGGGACCACCCCCTTTTTGTTAATTTCCCTGCGCTGATGCTTTTTTGTTAAGGAACATGTGTGGTTCTTTGATAACGAACCATCCAGGCGTTCCGGAGTTATGACGGAACAAGCATTCATATTCACGTTTTCACGTTCCTCGTGCTTCCTCCTATTGGGTTCCTACCAGTTACCTTCCGTAGGCTATTATATTAATCCTGTTTTGACGTATCCCTTCTCAGAATTTTTACAAATCGTATGAAGAAAATCGGAACTCTCTCTCTTTCGTTCCCTCTCTTATCTCTGTCAATCTATCGCTGTCTTTTTCTCTAACACTCATGCGCATCTCAGTTTCACTACTCTCTCTCTCTCTCTCTCTCTCTCTCTCTCTCTCTCTCACACACACACACACACACACACACACACACACACACACACACACACACACACACACACACACACACACAATCTCTTTTTGCAATCTGTATTGTGAGCTTTTTTCAAAATTATCGTCAAACTAGGTCAAATTTAATGAAATTCGGTTAGAATGTTTATGACTTTTTCCTATTTTCCCAGAAAAAATCAGAGAGGTTGTGTACAAGACACGACCGCATAGTTGACGCCGAACTACGTAAGTCTCTTTGTAGCGATAATAACATATATCCATGCATGAAATAATTCGATTCTTCATGTATAGATGCTACATGTGGCATACATAGGTTTCTTTGAGATAAATGTCCAGCAGCAAATGAAATGTTCAAACATATTCTCGGACCTGTTGGGATTGCTACTGACTTTCTTCGCTTTGAGAATAGCTGCGTCACGTCATATGCACAAATATCCCTTTTGCACTGTTTCCGTGTAAGATAACCGAACAAATTCTTGAAGTACCTATATGGATACAATCTGACAAAAGGAAAGGATGGTCGCTCACTATGACATTTCACTTTCAGGACATCAATTTGGACTAGATTCAATGTTTAAAGATAAACTCGATTGCAGAAAAGGGGTGGTTTTGCACTTTAACAAAATTGTTTACTTTCAGGACATCAAATTGGACTAAGTTGAATGTTCAAACGATAAGACCGGTGGAAGAAGAGGGGTGGTTTCGCAATCTGGCATACTTTCCAAGCACAGATATCAAATTGGTATAGGATTAAACGTCGTTATCGTGAAGAATCTTCAACCTGTTGGGACTGGAAATTTCTGTCACTTTTTTGCAAAAAACACGTTCAAACTTTGATGACTTCATCTCCAACCAATCAGGATGCGGGGATTTCTAGCTGGACAATGCTTCATTATTTTCAATTTTTCAATAGTGTACACTTACGAATTAATAGCATTCTTCATTTGGGCTAACGCGTAGAAGATATTCGGATCGATAGGTGAAACCGCTGTAGCGCTCAAAACCTGATCATGTTTCGAGAAAGATTTTTTGGAATATCAACTTTTCTCACGTCCCACGTCAAAACTTGAAGATAAATTATCCCTTTTTTCACATTTCGGCACTTTCGATTGGTCTCCGAATGTTTTACCACAGACAAACAGACGAGACACTCGCGTTAATTCCATCGTCCAATCAAAGACAGCTTATTTTTCGAAAAAGCATGTTTCGCAACATGGCCTCACCGCGGCGCTCGAGTGTTGCTTCGAATTTTCAGTATAAAACCATACAAATGTCAAAACCCTACAGTATGAAATCCGGCAAATACAAGCTACGTAGGTGCTAGTGTGCAAGCAAAATGTGTAGGACGATGGTTTTTAAAGTGTTTTCTTCTATGTGTCATGTCAGTGGTTTTACTAACTAAACTATTGCCGCCAGTTATATTTGGTAGTTCAATACCTAATTTTGTTTTATTCTTTCAATTCTATCACTCCCCGTATACGCGTCACACAGTTCCCCAGTCCGGTTGTGCTTTTAATCCAAGATTTGCCATCACACTGATGGAGTAGATTACAGTCTATTTTCTTGGCGGTAGAAACAAAGAGCAGTTATACAAAAATAATATCGTCGCACGTGAAAGTTTGTGACGAGTATACGGGGAGTGATGGAATTGGAAGAATAAAACAAAATTAGGTATTAGACTACCTAATATAACGGGCGGCAGTAGTTTAGTTGGTAAAACATTCGGGTACCAACCGAAAGAGCTTGGATGCAAACCGCATATATCGTTATCAGTTCATCGAATTAATCATTTTTCGCATCAGACACTCCTTTCCAAAAGAGTTTACGTCATGACCGCGTATAGCCATATGCAAGTAAATAAAAGAGAAAAACAACTCAATTGTTCGAGAACAATTTTTGAAAAAAAAACTAGACCAATGATTGGTTGATTAACTAAATTGCAATAAATGCTCACCCGTCCAGTTAATTCCAGTTAACGAGGTTCGATGCTGGTCTAACAAGCCAATTATGGTATATTCGACTCTCGGGTGGGCGGTACTGCAAGAGCCGGTAGGATCGTTGCACTAGCCCCGTAATTGTCCTTTTCTCTAAAAACCGTTTATACCCAAAGTTTTTGTTTACTTATCAATTAGTTATACATAAATATAACTGTAGTTTAAATATTTTCTAAGTAACCGTCCGAATTAAAAGCACTGCATGACGTTATTTCATTATCGTTAAACGGCACTTACTAACAAAACTGGCTATTACTAGCCCTATCCCTGAAGTGAAAAATGATTTTTTTTCATATAGGGCACGGGAGGGTATTTTCAGCCCATTAGGCGATGGCATCTATTTTTTCGGCCCATAGCCTAGTTCTAGTAGAAGAACGGGTAGTTTTGACGTTCTTTGAATAAAAAATAGTAAATTACTTACAGTCTTGAGAAAATAGTTATAACATATTAAAATTGTATGTCGGCAAAGTATTTCTATTGGCGAAAGAAGAGGCAAATAGGCTGAATTTAGAAACCTGTTGAAAATAACCTCCCGTACCCTACGACAGGTAATAAACCGGCATTTATTATTTGAACTAACCATTTTACCATAAATGACACCCAATCAAATGAATTTCAGATATCAATATGGTCGATGAATGCAGGCAATTAGGGGATACAGCACAATCTTCACCACCGTTGCATACTTTGCAGCGGTGCGGTCATTAAAGCTCCAGTGGAATATTACGAGAGCAATTGCGCTTGAATAATTTTCGTCATTCATCTTTTGTTTCAGCATTCAACTCTGTCTGATATTATGTTTCAGCAAAAAGGAACGACGATTCTGTTGCATGGTAGTAGTCCTCATACGTTTTGGTAGTAAACCAGCAGAAGCTCTTAATTCTGATTGCGAAATTGCGCTGCCAAATCCAATCACCGATACTTCGACCGATTCATATTCGATTGTCACAATTAGACTATTCGTTTGGATTACATTTCTACAACTGTTCTACAACGACTCGAATTAAAAGGACTAGCTAGGTTTCCGTAAAAAAGCCACCCCCGGGCCTAATTATATTATGGAATGATGCAAATAAAGTACTTGACCTGTGGTGCATTTTTGGCAAATTTTCACATCATTAAACACCATCTTGAAACAGTAATGGTGGTTAAAGCGAATTTCATTTTTCGCACTTAACTCCCAAGCCAAGCATCATAAAAATCTGAAAAAAATATCATTTTTTGGAAATCTTCCAACGTTAATACCACAGTGAAGATTTCCAAAAAAAATGTAAATGTGTTCAGCAGTGAGTAGGTATAACATCTGTATTTTTTTTTTTGTCAGATTCTTATGTAAAATATGAAAGAGTAGTCCTTATATAATTTACTACTCAAAACAGTGGTGCAATATAAATAATTTATTAATTGACATCAAGGAAATTATTTCGAATAAAAGCTCAAAGTTTTTAAATTGGTTTCCTAATATTTACCAAATCAAATTTACTAATTTATTGAAATGCCAATGGTTGTGCTATCATATCATCATGTGCTGGTATTGTAAATAACCACTAGCGACTAAGAAAGCCAATCCTGACCGCACTCCACATTGGAACCAAATTGAACAACTCGTTTCCAAGAGTCAGGAGATTTGCACCCTCGTATTCATCGTCGTCGTCGTCGCCGTCTAGCAGTACGGTTTAGTGCTTGTTTTCAATTCGGGTTTCCTCCATACGCATCCATAAAGCTGCATTTATTGAGCCGGCTGGCCAATTAGCGGGAGTATGAGTGAAACTTCCATGCAATGCACCCGCCCACGCCCCGACCGAGCGACCGACCAGGAACGAGATCGGAGGCGTCGGATTGGATTGGACCCGGAGACAGCGGCTCCAAGTACTGTTTTATTGCTCTTGCTTGCTTACTAGCGGCACACACTATCAGGCAGCAGCCGTAATCTTACCGCGAACGTTTCATAGTTCCATCCGTCCGTCAGCGGCCGCCAGAAATATTTATATTCGAATTTAATTTTATCTTCGCGCCGCTTAATTAGTGCTACTTTTTCAAATGGCGGCAGCGCAGTGTGAGCGATATGGAACGAAGCAGATCTGCACTCTAGTTGCGTACTGCTGCTATACATAACGCCCGGACGGCCCTCTTCTTCCATGAGTGGAAAGGAAATTTATTACGCATAAATGGGTCAACGGAAAGATAGATTTATGGGCGAACTTTAGTGTTCCGAGCCGCACCACACAGCACACAGAAATGAGCTGATAATTTCGAGATTTGCTCCAATATAGCAGCAACATCAGCAGCAATGGCTTGTTTATTAACGCGCTCTGCCTGCCCTGCAACAGACAGTCGTTTTGGGACGAATGGTTCCGGGAATCGAACGCATTCGCGTAGAACTCATATATTATTCAAACTGTTAAAAGTTTGCTCAAAACTTCGCTTAAAGGGCCCTAAAACTAATCTTCGCCACCACACCCTCCGAAGGAGTTTGATTACAAAATATCAAAATGTAGTGCTAATAATTACCGTTTTGATACTTAACTCTCCGACTGAATGAAAGAAGCACTTCCCGGTAGTCGTATATCAATTTATTTCCATCTTGCCACTGACCTATTTCAAAGCGTTGAACCATTTCCGTCCGTGTCGGTGGTGCAGCCGGGCAAAGTACGCGGTCTCTGTTCTTCTCCCTTCCCCGTTTATCTTTCAGATAAACGAATTTTTTTCGGATCTCCATCTGATCTGAACTCTATCTGGGGAGTCAAAGTTTATGTCCCACCCGCGCTGTTGCGCACGCTGCGCTCTACATCCTCCCCACCAAACCGTGGAAGTAAAACAAAACAAAAAACAAAAAAATAAAACGGTTCAGAAACTTTTTTTTTCGCCGCAAGGCAGGCATCGAACGTCTCGGGAAGCGATGGAGTACTCGGAAGTCGGAAAACAATGCATCATCAATGCAATGATTTACATTACGCTCTGCAAAACTATGTGGTCAGGATTTAAACTTTTCTAGCGTTTGAGGCAAACAACAAGAGCAACAACAACAAAATTCCGTTGCGAAATGTTGGTCGCACTTTTTTGGTTGCATTCTGCTTTTTTGCTGCGCTGACTATTCACTACCCGGAGATTTATTGCGGTTGCCTTAAAGTTTTAGTTGATGAGTTGGAATGCTGTATTGTGAATAAAATTCAATTTCTACTTTTTTTCATTTGAAAAAATTTCAATGTTTATTTTTATATCTTTTCAATAAACTGTATAGCGAGTTCCAGATTTCATAAATTTTCACTAATTGTTACTCTCAACTAAATTTCACTTCTTATTTTCATTTTCATTTCAGGTAAGCGCCCCGTACAACTCGTGTGACGTTTAGTAAGTACATTAAATGCCAGTTTATAAAAATATCTCTTCAAATGCTCTGTTTTGGAAACCTCATAAAACATTTCGGAGCTTTTAAATTCACAAGCTTTTAATTTTTAAAACTTGCAAACTAACGTTCGTACCTTCAGTTGGATGGAAGTATAGTTTGCACTTCACTGCTAAAGTGAGGAAAACTCCAAATTCCCTTCCCGACCAGCTCGGTCCGAAGTGTTTCCCCGGTGAATTATCACGCCGAGAGTCGTTGAAACAGCTTCATTCGAAAGTGTTGTTATCTATCACTCACATTAAAATTTGAACTACTCTCAGTGCTCTGCGGAACGATAGACTGTTGCTGCCCTGTACAGTACCTATATCCGTCCCACACGGACCGTATCTGTGAATATCTTTATCTTCGTCTAACCTTTCCTTCCGCCTGCTCCTGCTCTTACGGCAGCCTTCAAACACAACCACACATTCACACCCAAGCCCGCAAAAAGCCGGCAGGATTCAACCCGCCGAAGGTGTTGCTGTGAAGCTATCGGAGCTTATATCGTTAAATGGTTTCTTGAAAGCAATAATAATAAAATCTTACATCTCGGTATAAATCTCTCACCCGGCACCAGCCAGCGGTTGCCGTTTCCTCTTGGTACTTTTTTCACCTACTCGTTCCTCGCTCGGTGGTACTCTACTCAGCGCGCAAATGTTCTTGTAAGTCGTGCACTAGGTATTTCAAACATCCCCGGCTCCGCCGATCCACACGGCGGCGCATTCCCAGGCAGGATGATAACCCACGAAATCATTCGTCCAGCAAAAGTGTTGCAGACCGACCGCGCCGCGCACTTGGAATTAATTGATATGCGTTTCTTGACCCAGCCAACCATCCGGACCGACGATAGCAGCGACTTCGCCACAGCCAGCCGGAAATTGGACCATCAACGAAAACGAAACGCTTTGACTGGAGCGCGGTAACAACAACAGTGAGGAGGAAAAAAATGAGCACACAACCATCATTATTGCTGCTGCTGCTGCATTGAATGGTCGCGCGAGACGTTACTGGAAATGGTTATTAGTTCCACAGAAATTGATATCGGCTTGGTGGCCTGGCTGGCCCGCGAAAGGGAGCAGCAACCAACAGAAGCGACGGAGAACCACTCGACATGAAGACCCGATGGGGCAGTTCTGCTTGATTGCTTTGCGAGTTGAGCCAAATGGCCGCCACCCGTTGTCGCTGTTGAGGACAGCCGTTCAACCGTGGATGGATTGGACGATGGACGGATTGGACGACGGACGGATTCTGCCACGGAGGGCGGCCACCAGCCCCGGTGGAAGATTGGTTCACGGCCCATGGCTATGGTTAGGTGAGCACCATTGTGTTCATTGAACCTGGCGCTGAACTAAGTGTCAGTGCTACTATCACGCCCATAAGAATGATTATGCGAATCGGAGATTTTTCTTAGTTGGAACGGATTAGATTCTGATTTCAGCAAAAGAAAATCTCCCTGTTCCAGTAGGTCGTGAAACGTTCTCTTTCCTTAAACATAAAAATTTAAAATCTCGAAAGTAAAACGTACCGGAATATGTCGATTGATCGATAGGTCTTGCAAATACCAATCTAGCATGAAGATAGACATCTACCTGTTTTTCAACTGGTACGGGTTTCTTTTGACGTACGACTACGTTTTTGTTTACTATACTAGGTAGCACTTTGTGAAAACGAAGCTGTAACGTTTAAATGAAAGATTTCAAACATCAATAACTTTTTTATCACTGCATGAAATTACATAGTCAGTGTGTCGTTGGATAGAAAAAATGTCCAGCAATTTTGTTGTGTAAAGATTGTAACCATTATGCCATTGCCAAAGAGTAAAAAAAATTTGAATAGAGAAAACACTTTTTGCTTCCCTTGCCCCAGATGACGATTTCATACATCTGCGATACCGTTCACTTCGATTTCAGAAAAAAGTAATCAAGCCATCCCGTCCCGGTAATTTATTTCTACTGAGCTTAGACTAAGTCGATGTTTTGAAAATAAACCGTATCGAATGTGCACAATCATCCATTTTTCTCGGCCAATGTTGTCGATTGGTCACTAAAATCCAGTCAAAACTGAAGTCTTGTACGAAAAAATAAGTAACATTTTTCTCACCCATGCGTATTGAGCGTTTTTCTCCACAGCACTCAGTCCTGGGCTATTTGTCACCAATTCATTGAGTGTCCCAATTCCCGCAAGTTGACTTCAACCTGGTCGAGCTCTCTAACAACTTTGGCTCCTCTGGCCCTGGTGCCGATGGGATTCTTGAAGAGAACAAATTTCGCTGTACAGTCGTTCGGCATTCTTGCTACATGGCCGGCCCACCATAACCTGTCGACTTTTGCCAAGTACACGATGGAAATCTCTCCATTCTTTGACTTATACTCCGCCAAAAATCACATTTCGTTCAAATACGGCAAGTTTACGAATGTCTTGCGAAAGCAAAGATGCAGGCTCAAGGCTGTAGAGGACTGTCGCTCTGATTAGCGTTTTGTACACCGTCATCTTTATGCAGCGGTGTATGCTCCTTGATCGAAGCGTCTTGCGGAGGGAAAAGTAGACCCGGTTTCCAGCTTGAATGCGTCATTGATTGCATCCCCTTACATGCCTTCATGCCTTCGTTTTTAGTCTGGCGTATATCGCCTCTGCAACCTTCTGTGCGATTCGAAGGAACTCGAGAGTGCACTCGAAACACCGCGTCAGTTTTTCCGGAAAACCGTTCTCGTGCGCTCAATTGTATCGTATGCTGCCTTGCAATCCACAAAAAATATAATACTTGAGTATTTTGTACTCCCGACATTTCTGGAGGATTTATCGAAGAGTGAAATTTTGATCCGTAGCAGCACGGGTCCATAAAGCCCGCCTGATATTGCCCTACGAATTCTCTTGCTATTGGAGATAGCTAACGTAAGAAAATCTGGGAGAGCACTTTGTAGGCGGTGTTGATCACCATAATACCGCGATAATTACAGCAATTGAGCTGATCGCCTATGTTATAAATGGGACAAACCACACCTTGGATCCACTCCTTCGGTAGTTTCTCCTCCTCCCAAATCTTTGAAATTATCCAATGAAGTGCCGGTGCTAGTGGTTCTTGGCCATTTTTGTAGTGTTCTACCGGGAGTCGATCCTTTTCGGCGACTTCGTTATTCTTCAGCTGACTGATTCTTGTCGCTTCCAGCTTCCAGCGCTTATACATAATACAGTAATGTTTCGATTTTGTCAGCTTCCGGTTTTGTCTACCTCAGATTTTGTCAGCCATTAAATTTTGTTTAACTTTTGTACTTTTAAACATAATTTATAAAACTTTTCAGCCTGCTTGAAACTATTTTGATTCTCTGGGGAGAGTTTTTGAATAAAATGATGCGTTCTAGTGAGTAATTCGGGGTCAAAATTAGGGTATTGTTATAGTAAAAGTTCTATAGTGCCTAAACAAGCAAAGATAAAGGTATACTATATTCAGCAATGTTGTGTATTTTTACTATTTGTACAACATTGTAAAACATGAAAATGTCATACAACTATAAAAACAGCTAAAATAGAAAAACTGATTTTAACGATTTTTCATGAGAAATACGATTTTTCTATCTTAGGTAAAGGGATAGAAGGTTACTGTCTTCAGCAAAATTTCTTGTAATAATATGCTGTAAAACTTTGCAGAACACATCAATGTGGTATATAGAAACTGAAGAAAAATAATTTTTTTATTTAACTTTTAGGGGGATTAATCAAAATTTGAATTCCGCTGGACGATAGAACTTTTAATTTTAAGAAAGTCTTCCAAAGATTCCATCAACCTAAAACCACGTTTTCCCGCTTAAAGCTAATGCGCACCAAAAAAGGTTCTGGACCAGTGTGCTGTGCCTGGTTCATTCAGCTTTCGGTTGACCAATTGAGGGTTAAAATTTAATTTTTAGTAGTCGTCTTAGATATTGCAAGATCTTAAGTCTTGAATTTTGAAAAAAATTCCCGAGTTTGCCAGTTTCCCCATTTTGTCAGCACAAAATTCAACATGGAGCTGACAAAATCGGAACATTACTGTATATGTAAATATACCCAACTGAATGTTACGCTCTTATAGCCTAGAAAAAAATTGAAAGTATTTAGAGCACAAGCGCATAACCGAACTAACTTCTCCTTCTGCCTTTCAACAAAGCAAAAAATAAACGTTTTATCGTAAACCCAATCACTTGTTATTTACGTCTACCAAACCTTACAGGCTAGTACTAACAGGGAAACAGCCTTCCGTTAATGTTTTTCGAATCATTGCGCGCTCGTTACCCTTAACGGGAAATTAGCAGTCATTAACTTTTCGTCGGAGAGCCCAATTTCGGAAGCAGTTTTTGGGCTCAAAAGCGGGATTTTGTTTGTAAAAATGTAAATACTGCATTCTTCTTGCCAATTTGAATGCATCGAATATATGTTCATGAATAGAATTTTTGTTTCAAACAAAAAAGCTGCTTTTGAATTTGGCAGAATCGATGACTGCTAATTTCACCTTAATCCATAACAAATTTGAACTTTTGGCATTTTTTCTGGGACACTTCACTAACACAGACATCAAATTGGTCCGGATTTAATCGCGGTCGTGAGAAATCTTTTGGGGTGGAGGTGGGCCTTTGTAACTTTTTTGTGGTATACTTCCCAAGCAAGGACATCAAAGTGGTCTACTTTTAATCACGGTCGTAAGAAATCTTTTTCGGACGAGGAGACAGAAGACTGTTGGTTTTTCAAGCGGACTTTCCAGGCAAGGACACATATCGGTATATTTTAAATCATCGTAACGAATCCTCGACTTGTTGTGACGGGGAGACTCAGTCACTTTTTTTTCTAAAAAGAAAGTAATCGAAATAATAGTAAACAGATGGTGTATTTAACTGTCGTCCCTGCCTGTGAAGCATGGCGTTCACGAAGAAAATGTGTAAGGAAATTCGACCTTGAAACTATTCGTTAATTTTCATTATTTAGTGATTTACAAAAGAAAATTAAAATAGTTTTCTGTTTTTTGGTCGATGCGTAAATTTTCCGGTCAATTGGTGGAACAATATTGGAATTCGATTAGGAAATCGCTAAGTTATAACCGTTCAAAACCTGACCACTTTTTGAGATAGATTAGTTTAAAATGATCCGGTTACCTTATTGAAAGACGTAGTCCTACGTCAAAGTAACTCAACCCCCCAGTGTTAAAGGAGCTTCAAGTCGCACGCTTAATAAAGGGGTTGTGGAGACTCCTTTTTATCCACTCCGCTGTAGTTTAAAGGTTCACCCATATCTGCCAATCCACACGGCCTGGGAGGAGAAGTTGGATTCGAATCCGGTTATAATTGGTTCCAACTGTAGCTTGTGTTGTGTCGATTCGCGGATCTCCCAGCTCGGGTAAAGAAAACCGGTACACGTTTCTTAAGCATTGCTTTTATGACCCTCACTTACCTAAGTTTCCGTTCTTTCTACCTCACGGCTTGTCCCATCCTGTTGGGGTACTACAACACCTTTGCTTCATTACTTTTTTCTACCGTCCCCTCCGTTTATTGTAAAAAGACTACTTTTATAAAAAAAACTCGAGGCTGCTCTATTTCTCGTTGCTATAGGATCCACACGAGTGCTTCGTTCTCTATCGGTATACGTCCTTACTTTCCACCGGAGTTGCTTACCCGATCCCCGCTAAGGTTGCTCGTATTGTGGCTGGTATAACGAAGAGATAGGGATATGAGTAATAAATGAATAAAAGGCTAAGGACCACTGTGGGATCTATTTTACACCTGCAGATGCGCGAGGCATTGAGGTTACGCATTATCCAGCCATTCACCAACGAAACAGCGAATTAAGTAATATCGTTAAAAAAGAACACAAACTGGAGTGGTTCCATGTTGCTGCCTTGAGGAACTCCCGAGCAGTTGGTAAACTTGGAAGAGAAACCGGAATGCACACGTATAACTTTGCCGTATAAATAGTATCTAAGCCATTACCGAGCTGCGCCGAGCCGCAAAATTTTCTGCAGCAGTATTTTGTGGTCTATACAATCGAACGCTGCTTTCAGATCAGTATAGATTACGTCAATTTGTGCTTTTTGTTGCATGTAGGATTTACAGATAGACGTGGAATTTATAGGGTTCGTGCTTACAGATCGACTTGGCATAAATTCATGTTGGTCGGTAGAGATAGGTTGCATTTTTTCTAGAATAAATAAAATTACTCAATACGAGGGATGGAAAAAATCGCTTCTAATGATCACCGCCGGAAAACCGCCGAGTTAGCTTCTTGGTACGATGCTAGACTAACAAGCCAGTCGTCGTATGTTCGAATCTCGGTTGGGCGGTGCTGCTATAGAGTCAGTAGGATCGTTGCACTAGCCCCTTAATTGTTCTGTACTCTGGTAACTGGCTGCGAAGTTTGTCGATAAAGAAGGGTCAATTTCTTAAGGACGATTATTCTCATGGTTTTGCTTGTTACTCCGAAGTAAACCGTATTCTAGTGAGAGTGTTCTGTGTCGGTCAAACTTAGGTAGGTACTTTCCAAGTATTTTCGATCGTTGTACCATCGTAATGATTCAACGAGCTGATTTCTCTGAATCGGTCTTCCAGATACTGAGCATTAGCTTGGATTCGTTCATGTAATAAAGATTACCAAGACCGGTAATTACGATTAGAAGCCGGTAAAGTACTGCATTCGGCATTGTGCTGCTATAATAAGAGGCTGACAAGGTGATCTGCCAGATTTATCTAAAACTTTCCAGTCATTATTTTCCAAGCATTTCTTGATCGATAATGCAACGCATTGATATGTTTTTTGAATACATGCGTGAACTAGTACTAATAGTGGTTTTGATCTAAGCGATATCGCTTTTTCCTATCTAATACCGTCTAGGAAGTAACACCCACGATTTGGCAGCGAATGGCATAATTACTTTTGTTTTCTCAAGAAAGTTATCCAGAATTATTGTTTCCATTGCAAGCTCCACCATTCAACACCATGGGTGGTACAGTTCACTCCCGTGCACTTGACACTACATATTCCTTCTTGTTGGGGCCAGACCCGCGCTGGGATTTTCCGTTGTCGTATGGTGTCGCGTGTCGGTGCCGTACCTATTCGGAAATTTTGTCAATTTTGTTATGCAAATGATTTTCCATCTTCAATTGTCTGTCGAAGCCTCCGGTTTTGTTTTCGCGCCCGGAGTAGCGGCAATCCGAAAATAGAACCGTCACAAAGTGACGGCACTTTCAGAGCCGGGTGAGTAATCTCCGATATGGGAGCGACAGCAGCTGACTCATCAAACTTAGCCTGCAGCAGCAGCAGCAGGAACACGGCGGCGGCTAGAAGCAACGCTATCTGTCAGCCATTATCGCGTCTCTGATACTCGAAGCTTTCCTGCTTTGAGCGGTGGAGGGCTATTGAAATATCGCCATATAAGCGAATCTGCTTCTCGCATCTCGTATTTGATTGTGCGCTAACCGCTAGCAGTCTAGGTCGAGTCGGAGGGATGACGACGGAGATAGTGCGCGCTACGGTTGTTGGTGGGGACCGCAGATGATGGCGTGTCCTAAAAATATCTCCCTTCTCTGAAGCTGGTGACGGTGGCGATCTATGGAATAGGAATCTCCATAAAAAGACGCGCGATTAGAAGTACATTCTGCGGTTTTTAGTATGCGTAATTGTGACTTGGGGCTAGAGTGAGTGGAGCAAATTAAAAGAAGTAAATATCGGGTCGCTTGACTTGGATAATCCAGAAACTATTTTAGTCCTTTTCTCTTTTTCAAAAATTCATCTAAACGCTTCTTTCAATGAGTTTCTGCTTCTGTCTTGAGTAATAATTCAATAATTTCTGTCATGAATTATGACAGAACTGTAATAAAATAATGGCGACAGAACGGGACCAGCGAGCTTGTCAATTTGTCATTTGCTGCAGCAGCGTGTCCTCTATTCGTATCTCACTGGGATCGATCATAAGCGGGCCCATCCCACCCGGACATCCACGATGCCTCGGGTGCCCTCGAACACTCCGTTACCCGGCATCGGTGAGCGTGATACATATGATAAATACACGAATAAATATAGCTGAAAATGCGTAGGTCGGGTACGACAACTCATGTAGTACTGTGCTGTGATGCTGTATACGTTCTGAGGTTTTCTTCGCAATAATATCTCACGGATTTTACTCGTTCCTCCTCCTCCCCCCCTGCTGGTTAAACTCTGCACCCGCACCATTATTCCAGCACCATAGCGCTGTACCATATATTACTGTACGAGGTTTACGACATTTCATTATTCACTCATTACACACTCAAAAACACTCCTCAGACTGCCCGTTCCAGCAGCGATATTCCTCCGCGTCTCAAATCCGTTCCGTTGTGTCGCGACGCAGTCTTTTGGATTGTGCTTGGATAAAATACGAATGCTCACATACACACAATCCATAGTTCTCGAGTACGGCCGACACGTTTCATGTTTTGGCATCACTGTAACGGTTGTTCGTTCATAACCATTCCGTGCTGCCAGCTGCTGGTGTATGTGCCATATGATAAAATTAAGACACTTTTGTCGTCTCCGTTGCGACACAGCCGTCGGCTGTCGGTAGTATCTAGCAGGGCCAGGGAGTGCGAAACGACATCACAAAAAACATTGCGTACACTCGTATTGTGTACGGTGCAACGTCAAATTATCCCGACGGCTGTTCGCTTCTTCGGGCTGCATTTGTTGGCCTTTGTTTCCCGTTGAGACAGCGGTAGGTGGCACCGCGCTGACGGGGGGAATCCGAAAGAAGTAAATCTCAATGAAATGTTAGCCGGATTCGGATTTATGCCGGCATGGAGATGGTACACTATGATGTATGTCGTCGTGGTAGTTTACGTTTTTCGATACTCTCGCCCTCCGTGTTCCGAGTTTTATTATCCTCTTCTGAAGGGGAAGACGTACATCGCTAGCAGTAATCACAAACAGCAGACAGCATCGCGCGTGTACAAGTATATGATCTCATCCTGTGTGCTCCCAAAACCGGAGGGATCCAGAGAGAGACATTTGTGATAAATCTTTCCCTGGGCCGGGCCTGGGTGACCCTCACTTACCGACCGACAGGGCACCGGCAACTGCTGAACCAGCGTCCGTACCCATCTCGTTACATCCCGACCCGACCCAATCCGACCCGCGACGGTTGCGATCTACTTTGCATGAAGTGCTGTTTTGGGGGGTTTCCGTTCCGGTGCGTGTGGTTGTCTGTCTGAAGAAAAGAACGAAGCAAGTTGGTCTGGAGAGCAGATTGCTATCGCGCTATTTTTCAATTCAAATCGAAAGAGTTTTGTTTGTTGGCTGGTTTGCCTGCCATCCGTTGCTTGCCCCGAAGTTGGTGAGGCGCAATTTATCTGCAGGTGACACACGTGGAAGCGACACGGTCGTCGGCGTTGCTGAAAGCAGTGAATTGAATCTACTCCGTTACGTTACATTTGTCTTTTTGCTGGAGCTGAATGGAAACATGGTTTGCGTTGAATAAATCAGGCACCTTGTGTCTGCTTGTAATGCGCCAGACGATGGGATGATGAACTTGAATTGTGTGGATGGTTCGTTTTAGTGCGGTTTTTCATTGTTAGTTCATTTCTATTACAATATTAAAAATATATTGAAAATATTTGATTAGGCCTTGCCCTTGACTAGGCTTTGCCAAAATTCAAATAACTCTGCATTAAATGGACGTTTGTCCGCACTACCACTAATCCAAAATTAGATAACCCAATATAGTGGACGGCAATAGTTTAGTTAGTAAAACAGTTGGGTACCAATCGAAAGATCGTGGGTGCGAACCCTACCTGCCGTCACCCCGATATATTTTTGGTCTATATCGAAATTCTCCAGTTCATCCAATTAATCATTCTTCGCATCAGACACTTCTTCACTTGGAAAGTGACACTTTCCAAAAAAACTCGCCATTTTGATGCTATCCAATCCTGTTTTGTCCCGTCCTAACGTACGTTGCCTTCAGTGCTGCAAAGCCCACACTCGTGTGGTCTAAGTTTCTCTCACACGCATACTCATTCTAACGAACACGCCGGCACAAGCCCCTTCGGACTCTCGCTCTTATTTTTTCATGCACTGCGACGAGGTTTTGCGAGTGTCCTTTTAGCCTAACGGCTACGGTCGTCGCTCTCGTTCGTCAGTGCAGCCCGAGCTGCTGGTACCGATTACTCGCGAGCGCTCGCACTCTCGACCGTGAGTAGAATCGAGGGCGAAGATGAAGAAGAAATATAAAGTCATGCAAAATCTGTACCCCAGTGCGCCACTAGTTCTCGCGAGGAGCTGATTGCTCACGAGTTATTTGGCTCGCGAATAAGCTATGCAGGAAGACGATATGGGACTGTACGTTCGCGAGTGTGTAGGTAGCAGAATGTCGGCAGACACAGCAACGACTTTCATTTCTTTCTCTGTTTACACCACTTTTTTGACAATATCAAATGTTTTGGTAATAAATGACAGCTTTGTGACGTGAACATTTTTTACGAAAATCCAATCAAATTTTCTCAACAATTTCGGAGAAAAGTTCTTCACAAAATTTTCTGTGCTGGTGGAGAACTTTCCATGAGGTAGGCATAGTTTTTGTATGCTTTTCTCGGGAATTTTCCACCAAAATAAAAACTTTCCTCAAAAAATATTGTTTCTGGAATGCTAGGAGAATTTGTTTACAAACCAAAGGTTTCGCTAGTATATATAGACTATAAACGCTAGCGCCAGAAGCTAGCTGTTGTGAGTTTAG
Organism: Sabethes cyaneus; assembly: GCF_943734655.1. Taxonomy (NCBI): domain Eukaryota; kingdom Metazoa; phylum Arthropoda; class Insecta; order Diptera; family Culicidae; genus Sabethes; species Sabethes cyaneus. Next base: position 246,547,288 of record NC_071355.1, on the reverse strand, counting down.
TGTAGAATTTTATGCACCTTTAGCGACATCATCACTATAGTTTCCCAACTAATTTGACATAAGTTTTATCCAAGTGGGAACCTTTCGCTTGGATGTCTGTTCTCTGTGGCTTATCTCCGCACTTCCTGGATCTAAAGAGCATGATTAGTTGAGAAGCAAAAGAAGAATTGAGAGAAACAGGTTGAAAACACTGACATTAAACCAATTTGATCGTTCAGTAGTGATACTGGAACGAAGTGCGGAAAATAACAAAAACACCTGGACGATATTACAATTGATCAAAATAATGATCACAGTAATACTGTTCATACAAAAAATGATACAAAATGGCGCAATTTATTTCAAATTATCTGCAGCCACGAAACCGCTTTAGCCTAATTGCGAAACTTAGTGTAACTTGCGAATTGCGATTCGCAATGCAGTTGATGACACTCTTATTTTAATGGCCATTAGTTCGAAGTGAAAATCGATGATAATTTTTCTAGGAATGGACTAGAGGTTCCTCAAGGCAGCCAACTCGGGCCATTAATATTCCTTTCTTACTTCAATTATGCGAAATTGAAACTGAAAGTTTCTCATTTGGTCTTCGTTGGCGACATGAAAATCTGCAATCAAGTCCACTCTATGGCCTCTACGGCTTCACCAACAGTAAGATAGTAAGACATCACAAGAAAAAAAAGGAACAGTAATACAGTATGGTTGCAGATTGCTGTAACGCAAACCCTGTCAAATGATAGTTAATTCAAGCAAATATTCATCACCTGTTTGGAATAGGAATAACTTATTTAAAAAAAGAAAAAAATCTCCTTCGGATTCAAGCTCTTAGGGGGACATAAACAACTAAATTTTTTGAGAAAGTCATAAATTTTTTAGTTCAGATTTTGATTCTGCAGTCTTTTCCGCTTATTTTGATACTAATTTTGACCACGGGAAGTGACCGAAAAACGATCGAACATAGAAGCATTCCAGTGCGGCGTGGAACAACCTCAACGGAATAAAACATCGCTCCTGTAAAATCACGATTTTCAAACTTTATTTACCTTTTTCTCAGAAACTACACAACGTATCGAAACAAACTTTTTGTTTTGTTTTGTTGGTAGAAGCTTGGCAAAGACTTTTATAACTTTTGAAGTATGTAAACTAAACACAGCTTGAGAAAAAACAAAACCATGTCATGTTCCGAAGCGTTAGGAATTTCTGTAACGTCTATCCGCTGAAATTCGTACTATCAAAAAAGAGTTAGATCAACTTCGTGTTTCGGTCTTGACCGTTTAATGAGGTCAGAGATATAATTAATTTTAGGTAGTTTTTAGCAATCAACGAAGGGGACGGTAGCAGAAAGTAATGTAACGAAGATGTTGATAGGACCCAAACAGAATAGGATAAGGCGTGTGAAGAGGAAAATGAGGTAAGTGACGGTCATTGAAGCAACACCGCTCGTTTCTATCCATGCTTGGGGATTCGCTAATCGATCCAAGCTATAAGCCAAGCCAATTATAACCAGATTCGAGCCCACTCGGCCTCCAGGCCCTGTGGATCGCAGGCAATGATGAATCTTTGAGAATCACTGCTAACACAATAATGGTCGAACAACGTCAACGTGCAGTAAATAGCAAGTGCCTGTACAGTTTCGTTGTCCCGTCAATAAAACGAGTTAGATTAAACTTCTCAGTCGGTGGTTTATTACAATAGATGGAGGTAGAGGCACAATTTGTGTCTTTAAATAACTCAACCCACCAGTTTTGGTGCCGTACCAGTGTTTGAAATACGTCGCAGATCAATAAGAGGGTTGTGGAGTCTCCGTTTTGTCCAGTTCGCTGTGGTTTAAACAGAGCTAAAGAACACGACATAAATTTTTGCAGAGGAAGTTCAGAGGAAGAGGCATTAATAAATCTGTTTTGTAAAGGAAGGAAGCTTCTGATGCGAGGATTGGTTAATTGAATGAACTGAAACATTTCGATATGGATCAAAAATATATCGGGATCATGGCAGGTGAGTTCGCAGCTACGTTCTTTCGGTTGGTACCCGAATATTTTAGTAACTAAACTACCGCTGCCCGCTATATTAGGTAGTCTAATACCTAATTTTGTTTTATTCTCCCAATTCTATCACTCCCCATATACGCGTCACTCTATTCCCCATGCGACGATATTATTTTTATATGACTGCTCTTATCTACTCGCTTAGCATGACAGAAGCAAAGCAGTACGTTGCTGTCGTTCGCCCGGCAAGTCTTGGATTAAAAGCACCGCTAGGTGTGTGTGTGTGTGTGTTTTTTTTTTTTTTTTTTTTTTCAAAATATATCTTGTAATCGAAAACGAAAGGAATCAATCTCGGTGTATAGTGGTTAGTAATCAAGGCTCACTCGAATAAGTTCTTTTTGTTTGCGTGACTCTTAATTTGAATCATAAGGCCGGGATTTTCAAGACACATGGTCAAACCCCCTTTGGATCGAGTAGTAAATTCTTTATGTTTGGAGATTCGGAGATGATACGATGGTCGATTTTAATTTCTGTTATTTGACACAAAAATCGAAATATTACTTCCAAGATGCTTAATTTCCTTCAACACAGCCGTTATTTTGATGATGTTTTTTTCGACCTTCAAGATTCCTTCAAGCTCAAATCTATGAGGTCTCTTTTGCTCCCTAATATAGTAAAATTCTGTTTTAAAACCAACAGTTGTAAAAACGTAATCAAATACATTCCCGCATATGTGTATTTTCGATTATTATGAAATCTCATTCCAACATATAACGATTCTAGTATACTTTCATAACTTTCATTCCTGTTTAATGGAAGCCCATTTGGTTCAAGATGCGAACATTTGCTATTTCAAAGCTGTAATAAAATCAAAAACGACAGCTATCAATCTCCGATGCGATGCCGGTACGATGATGATTCCAGCTCATCTCAAGCTCAGCTCAGTCATCCTTTATCATCCAATATGTCCACAACGGTTCATTTCCAATATGTCACTCAGGGTGGAGTTTGCTTGCTTCATTCCGCCGCCGCCGGCCGAGAAGAGTTTCCCCTTTTATTATTGTTCCAGGCACCGATGCCATCACTCTCTCAATCTGACGCACCAGTTTATGGAACTCTAAAGACCACACAAAAACTTTTACGCTCTGCAGCTTCATCATCCTCCGGACCAAATGTTTCGCAAAATATCTGCTCACCTTCTTCGGGTGGTGGTCTGTCGGTTGGTCGGTCGGGGGCGATCTGGTTACATACTTGACGAAAACGCCACAAGTGGCTGTTCCCCCCGCCGATATGATGGACGCGTATTTGTATAGTGTACAATGTTCACAGTGGAAGACATCCAACCAAGAACGGGGACTGGTCGCGTTCGGTTGACGAAGAGCTGTCAGTCACATCTCACTACCGTTTTGGGTTTTTCTTCGATGGTTCCTCAACGGCGGGCGGAGAAAAAGTTGTGTAGCGTATTGTGATGAGGACAGCGGGAAATCTGCTAACATCACCCTAGTAGGTGAATGTTTGCTCTTTTTTCCTAATTCGACCATCTGTTGTTACAAAGTTGTAAAGCAAAAGAAAAAAATCACGAAATTGATGCGCAATGGGAAAAATGTATGTTGTGTGAAAGTTTTGTTTTATGTTCGTATCAGGGATATTGCTTCAACAGTGGAAAACGTACAGGATAACAACTTCGTAACAGTCTTATCCAGAAATCGATTAAGGTAAAAAGTTTGCTGCTTCTGCAGCTTGGCTGGTTTGTTTTTAACCAAAACTGTGGTACACAATTTGGATTGAATAAACTGAAATATTCATCATTCAATTTTCTGTGTTTGAATGTTTCTCGTTCTCGTTCTAAACGTAGTCAATTTCAATTGCCGCAATGAAACGAAATTTGATCTAAAACACTTCCAATAGACAGGTACTTCTTCCGTCAGATGTCAGTCGAACGACTCATCAAATCCGTCGGCTTACCCGATTTGACAAACTGACATTTGTCGTGATTAATTTAAATCCAATTAAGACATCCTTCGATGTTGTTTGCATCCTTCTCAATTTTCACGGCACAAGGTGACTTCGACGCGGTGAACGTTTGTCGTACTCCTCATTACTAGGTTATTAGAGGGGCTTTGCGTCATCCGAAATTGGCGCTTTACTTTCCTAAATACAAATTTTGCCGATTAGGGGCGACGACCACACTGAGGAGCTGATTGATGATGAACGTGATAAACCCATTCTCCATTCTCTCCGGGCGCAAATGAGCACAAGCATAATTCATTGCAATCATCGGCCGCCGCCACCACCGGCGGCTATATTTCGTAGCAAAGACATTCACTAATGTAGCACCGCAGTAGTTCGTGTGTGAGTCTGTTTTGTTTTTAATGTGTGTTTTTATTTCGCAGACAAAGAGTTACCCAACAACCAGATAAGCTCTCTTTCATCGGGTGATGCAAAGCTCCCTTCGCGGACTAAATGCACTCGATTTATCATCTCGTCGAGATCGCGGGTGCGTCAAGCGTCCGGCAGAGCGTCAAACGCCAGCTTGATTTGAATCACAATTGTGCTGCATGCAACTGGAAAGCGCGCACATATCGGGCACACTACTAACTGGGTGCCGACGACGACGACGACGACGATGAACCAACAACCATGATGATGGTGGATAGCACCCCGTTTCTTTGCCATGGTTGGCCATATAATAGTTGATGACAGTTAATGCGGGCAATTTTCTCACATTTAGTGAGACCATGTCTTTTTACTTTTTTTTGTCGTATTATATATTGTCGATTTTTAGCGGTAGCAATTTTATTCACCGTACTCTCTACTACCCTCTACGAGAAGTGAAAGTTCTGTCAAATTTATTACATGCTTTCTGGGGTAATTACGTCCGTCGCTAAGGTGTTGATGGAGATTACCACGATTGACGGCAGCAGCATTTGTGCGCAGGTGAAACTGCGCTAGCGGGTCTGCACATGACTCAATTATTAAGTGTCAAAGCAAAGTGTGTAAAACTAATTTGCACAATAAAAATTTATTTTTAATCTAATAATATAACACTTAATGTATGATTGCATGTTTACTGCCATAACTCTGCAACACCTGGACGGTTCTCCATTAAACTTGGGATAATTGCTGTTTGACCTACGAGAATTAGCATAGGGGGACTGACAGAAGGGGAAGAAGCTAATGACTAAGGGAGAGGTCCAGAAAAATGCGCTTTGTTTCTCTTGCACGAATTGCACTTCGTGACCATATAACAGATCAAGTAGCTGGGCGACAACAGGAGGGTGGTCCGGATTTAAATCGGGTACTCAGCTGGTATGTAATATTTATACTCTAATAGCAAAACTTCATTCCTCAATTCCGAAAATGAAAACATCTCGTAGGTATATTTGCTTCGAATTTACTGAATAGTTTATTCAAGTAATTATATTTAGATGACAACATAATGTATCCTTCGCATAAAATGCGTTTTGAGTGTACAGTTATGAGCAGCCCGAAATATTTTTCAAATATTAAAATAGATTTTGGCAGCCAACTTTGTCATTAAATGATTGGGAATCAAATGAATGGCATGTTAGTATTATTCTACTTTCCACACTCCAGATTAATCTCGTACTAATTGTTATCTGATGTCCGTCAAGGAAATCCTTTCAGACCGTACATTTTTCTGCTCTACTTTTGTAATATAAGGGAGCATGCTGTTTGGTTAATACTATTTTTTTGTTCTAAAAAAATTGAACACAATGAATCAATGACGAGTGTTTTTGTTGTCTTTACAGTAAAAACCGCTAAACATTTCATTTTATAAAAATAAAAAAACATGATCATTTCTGTGAAGATTCTAAAAAATTATGAAAAAACGGTTGGGAAATTGTACTGCTTTACAAAAATAAAAAGAGCACTCTTACTTGCTTGCTTAGTAGGTCTGCGTAACGTAATTTCTCCATGTAATTTGGTCCATGGCAGCTGGTCTCCAATTCCGCGGGCGCCCAGTGCTCGTTAGAGCATCTACCTGGTCCACCTGGTCTTACCACCTCTTCGTCTTAGAGTTCCTTTCGAATTCGATGCAGGTTAATTGGCCGGCATTCTAGAAACATGTCCGCCTCAACGTATCCGTCCAGCTTTAACTACTTTCTGAATACTGGGTTCGCCGTAGAGACGCGCGAGCTCGTGGTTCATTCCTATCCTCCATACACCGTTCTCTTGCACGCCGCCAAATATGGTTCTTAGCACCCGCCGTTCGAAAACTCCGTGTGCTCGTAGGGTCCTCTTCTAGCAATGTCCAATGTGAGATTGTTCGACCGCAAGTTTTTGTGGAGTCCGTAATAGGCCCGACTGCCGCTGATAATACGCCTTTTAATCTCACGGCTGATATTGTTGACCTCTGTTGCCAGTGTATGAACTCGTTGACTAGCTCAAACTCTTCCCCGTCGATTACCACGGTACTGCCCAAGTGGGCCCTGTCGCGCTCGGTCCCGCCCGCCGGCATATATTTCGTTTTAGATGTATTTATCTTCTACCCAATCTTCTCTGCTTCGCGTTTTAGTCTGGTGTATTGATCTCCCTTCGCCTGAAATGTTCTGCCGACAGCATCCACATCTTTCTGGCGTCTTTCAATTGTAGCTACGACGTAATTATGCTAACGGAGACTGGGTTAAATGACAGCATCAATTCACTGCAGATTTTCGGTACCTCTTTCAATGTTTTTCATTCCGACCGATCCAGTATTAACAGCGACAAGCATAGTTTTGGCGGTGTGTTAATTGCTGTTGCCGTGCGGCATGGTTGTTCCCGCATTAACACATGTAACGGCAATAGGCTGGAGCAAGTGTGTGTCTCTGCTACGATACGGGGTCATCGTTTTCTGATGTGCAATATTTACATTCCTCCCGACAAAAGCCGATCTGTTGATTTAATAGAAGAGCAAATTAGCACCACCGTCCGTGCACTCTGCAACAAGACATCTCAAGGTGACACTGTCCTTGTGTGCGGCGATTACAATCAACCCCGTCTTGTATGGCGCAAAGACGAGAGCGGTACTCTTCCTAATAACTTGTCGTATTTAACTCAAGCGTATATAGTATTGGTCGATGGCATGGACTTCTTGACCATGAATCAAGTAAATCTACAACTGAATAACAACGGCCGCTCTCTAGATTTAGTTTTCGTGTCTGAGGCCAGCCGTATTATAGTTACCGAGGTTCCCTTTGCTAACCGAGTGAAAAGACTAAATATTATATAATTACATCATGCACTATTTATTACCGCTGGCACGGACGGTTACCGACTGATTGTTGCTAAGCACAAACCGAATAGCTATATGTCTATCAATCTGTGCAGTTGCAACAAATACAGTCAACAAAAATATATTCGCGCTGGATAAATGTGCGAATGAATGATAGAATCAGGCATGCGTCATAACAAAACCTTGTTATAAGACCACAGAGTATAGACGGCTTAGTGGTGTAATTTGTTAAACAACACGCTCAACTAGAGATTGGGAGCTGTGAGTTCGACTCTCACCTTCGCTTAGTCTTTATTTTTGGCCTAATATCAAGAATTTTCAGTTTGCTTGAATTTCTCGCATTAAGCATTTATTCTTTCGCAACAAAAAAGTAAAGACGTCATTTGAAAAAAAAAACAAAAAAAACTATTCATTAAGACAAATTGTCAGATGGATTATAAATAAATAAACAAATACCATCACATCATTAAAACCGCGGAAATTCCGAAGTTCGCGGTTAAAAAAATCGCGCAAATTCTAAATTTTGCGTAAAAAAATTGCGATCATTCCAAAAGTCGTATAAAAAATCTAGTGAAGTCCAAAACTACGCGTAGAGTAAATTGCGAAAAATAAGAAAACACCGCGTTAATTCCTAAATTTGCGTGAATTCCACATTTCGCAGTAAAATAGTTAGGTTAAAATAAACCTCATAAAACATTACTTCAGTCAATGTAATTAGACTAAACGGCAGTGGCATTTGTGTGGATCTTTTTCCTAGAACTGATGCAATGCAGTATTGCAAATAGCTAATTCAAACTCAACAAATGTTTCTACAAACAAACATTTGGTTCGGCTATGAGCAACCCACTGTCACTTTTTGAACAGCAAATACTAGCCTCACATATGATGTCCATACAAAAATGCAAAAAAACAGTACAAACCAGATGGGTTATGTTAGAGATAGGACCACACGATGTTGGTTGACTTAAGAAGACTACGTTAGGCACATTTTTGCAATAAAAGCTTGAATATGAAAGTCTTTGGACCACTCTTCATCCATTTACATACAATAAACAGCGCAAAAAAAAGCAAATAGCATTAAAATCAAATGGTATTCAAAGTATCAAAGTTCTATTTTATTTTTCATTTTATTTTATTTATTTATAAATTTCATCTGATGCAAAGTCTAAAATTTTCATTTAATAAAGATTTAATACTGTGAATGGGAAAAGGCGATTTGAGTTAAAATTTATTATCTCATTCTCAAAACGGCATAAAAACCCACTATAATTTAATATCGAAGTATACACTTTAACATACATAACAATCACAAATGAAAACATAAAATTAATCGTTAAAATCGTTAAGTTAAATTAGATTTAATTCTAGCTTTAAAAGTATTCGTTGTTATAAAAAGTCAAAATGATCATAGACGTCGTTAAATATAGAGCACATCGCTTGTACTTAACGACGTCTATGTTGTCCGTATTGTCCGTATATTTACAGACCGAAGAAATCCACGGGATCTAAACGCCATAATTTTGATGTTTACCAACGTCAGAAGTTCAGCACCATCGATGTCGCATTTCAAAAGTTGAGAAGCCGTGTCCAGAATGGAGCCTACTAGCGAAAAATAATGAGCGCGAAAACAGTATGGGTCAGGGAAATCATTGGCCATACGCATGAAAACTACCCAGGTTGCCATTCACTTTAGGATTGATATTCAAGTTAGGATTATGAAAGCTCAATTTAGCATCCAGTTCAATTCCTAGGTCTATAACAACACCGACGCGATACGCGTATCCGCGATCGAAGTTTTGTTGCGGATTAGCGTGATAACTGACCATTTAGAAACGCTGATGATAAGGTTGGTTTAATGGACATCAGCCTTTAAACTTGTCGACAAGAATTGGCAGTTGTTTGCAGTCTTCAGCGGATCACACAGCACAGAATATTTTAAGAACGTCAATTTGCAGCCAGGCGGTATCACAAAACGGACGGTATCAAAAAATGTAAGAAATTGTAACGGTCCTAAATTGCTTCTATGTGGAACTTCTAGACCGTCGAGAAAATGACCTCGTAGTTTTCGACAAACTTTTCAAAGCAAGGAAAAACTAATTTTTTTCTTCATCAGGCGCACGTTTGTCTGCAGTTGCATTAGAAACGATCAAACTGATGTCTGTATTGGTAAAATAGCTTTAAAAAAAATCGATATTACATCAGGAAACTCGCTGAGTTAGCGCACTTTTCATGACGCTCAGAATTTTAAATTTTTTTAATGGCATTCTACCTTCGCTTAAGATATAATTTTACGTTAAAAGTCAACATTTTTTATTCGAATCGGATAACGTAATTTCGAATTGATCTGCGAAGTTATGCGGAACAGGCCTGGTTAGCAATAATTCAGGTGTGTGCGCATTTCGGGGTCGTAAAGTTCCATAGCCAAATCATCCAATGAAGGGATCTTAACAGCAAATTCTAAATTATGTGTGCAAATAAAATAGTAACGAAATATAATTATCTAAACCCCCCCACATATCGTACTGGCGGAATAGTCGAAACAGACACAATAATTTACACCCCTAGAAGATCCTAGTGAACACGAGCGCAACGGTTTAGTGGAAAGAATTTCAAATAATTTCCCACTGCTCTAGAGAGGTACTGGGAAACTGGGAAGGATCGTCCCACCTCTCCTCGGTCACTATTCACTGCAGAATTTTCGGTTGTCATTTTGCACGGCAAGCATCTTCATCATCAAGCCAATCGGATTATAAGTACCTACACTCGAACAAGTGCTGTGCTGAGGCGCGCACCACATTTTGGCATCCTCGAGCAACGGCCAACGACGACGAAGAGCAAAAGATGTCGGTCCCAGCTAAATACCATGACTTATCGATATTGCTTATTACGGCAAGCTATCCAATAATACTATAATAAATGACTTGCTGTGCGCTTCCTTAGAGTGGACCGGTCTAAGAGGAAGGCTGGCCGGTATAAAAGATGCACTTTGGCACTGTCAGCTTGAAATTCGATACATTTAAAGTGCCACAGATAATGCATCGTCGCAATGCACTGGTTTTGTGGGTTACTTCGGTACTGTGCGCTTCCTGTGTGTGTCAAAGTCCACATTTCGAGAGCTCAGCTACATATAGAGCAAGGATTGGGTTAGGTAATAATGAGGAAATATCACTTCATTTCACCGTATGTACACACAATATGGGATTGCTTATCAACAGTAGCTCATCTTACTGGTTGGTTGGTTGGTTGGTTGGCTGGTTACGTTCGGTTGAGCGGTGTTGGCCGGTCGGTCGCAAGGAAGTACACCAGCGCCGCCATTGTTTTTGCAATGCAGTGTTGGATTTAATGTGTAACAACAATGCCGTGGCCAGGCAAGAGCTCAAGTTAACCGCAAGGCGTGGTACCTACGTCGTTTGTTGCCGCCGGAGTGCCGTATCAGATTATGACTGACACTTACCTGAAAGCAGCGAAAGGGAAGAGATAGTTTAAGTTATCTTGATAACGACCGCACACCGAGATGAGAAACATAAATTCAAATGCATGAGACAACGGATTTCAGGTGAGATTAATATGCATTGTAAATTGTATATCAAGTACAATTGAATCCCACTTCCCGGTGAGACCGTGAGCGATATTTGCTGTAATCGGATTATATTAAACAATGCTAATGTGGCTGAATGTTACCGTTGAAATTTGCACAATAACATGTTGCATTACCCTCCCAGTTGTTTTGCCTCGATACAACAAAACTGTCTCCCACACACAGGCGAGAAGATCGATTCGCAACAACCCACCCCCATTGTACGCACAACAACAACAACAAATAGCCACCTTCGCCACAACATCAACAGCGAGGTAATAACAATTTGTCGAAATTTTACAAATGAACCAAAACTAGCCAAATTCGGTGGTTTTCCCGTTGGTAATAGGAAAGGGGAGCCCAGTCTCGCTCCTGGTACATTAACAGTCCGATACTGGCAAATATTGCATTACACGCAACATTTATTGCAAAACCCTCCCTTCGTCACCATCCAACCGATCCACCCCCAACATATCTGTCAGTCATAATAAATAGCGCCCCCAAAGGGCATGTGGTGGCATTCGGATCGGAAGGGCTTCGATTGGAACACGATAGTGTTGTTGTTGTTGTTGTTGTATATATTTCGGGTTTCGAATGAAAAACTCGCTCGAATCGGGTCGGGGTAGGTAGTTAAAGGTGCGTTTATTTGTCCGCAAAGCAGCAACCAACTGACTCATTCATCAGTTCTGTCGGCAACGAAATTGCGGAAAGACGGCTACGGCTACGTACGTGTGTGGGTCGAAGGTTATGCTATTGGTTTCGTTTTTATTTTCGTCCGGGGCACATATTATGGGACCACCATAACGTGGAGCCTGCCTGCTTCATTGAGGGCAAAGGCAATATATCATACAACCTAATTGAATCGATCCCATCGCTCGGCATATCGACGAGGGTTTGGACCAGCAAAGCTTAGTGCGACGAACCGTGACCGCGGGATGGCGGAAAGAGAGGCAGAGAATCGGTAAACAAGCAGTACACCGAATGGTAATTTTGACCGACCTGAAATATTTACATGCCAATGAATATTAATTTGGACTTTTAATGTTTCAATACAGGCTCTTCGCACCTTTCGCGATGTTGGGGTTTATCACGGGCGCCGCACTCGATTAGGTTGCGTTTCGAGGCTTTTGCGGGTCGATTGAGAGCCGACTGACACCTCCTCCCTTTGGTCCCGAGGTCTGCCGAATCGATCAATCATGCGTGTTTTTTTTTGTAATTCACGGTAAGAGTGGTATCGGTTTTGGGATATTGTGCGGCTTTGCTGGGAGTGATTTTCTCTCGATCGCTTTGTAAACGATGTAATGATATGAACTGAATAATAAATCATACATTGATTTATCACAACCATCGATTGGAATGAAAATCTGAAGCGTAAAATAAACCTAAACGATTTTAATTAAACTAATTCTAAACTAAATGAGTTAAATAAGTTAATTAACTATTCACAATTAGAACTCACTATGTTCAATCATAGCCCATAAAACATACACGAAACGATTTGATTACTTAACGTTTATGATCAAAACAGTTTTCAATGAATCCGCAGCACAATAATGATAAACTTGTGAGGCCCTGCAGTTTCCTCCCCCTCCCCCTCCTCCTTGCCAAATGATAATTTCCGCGGAAAGGTTTTCCGCAAAATAATATATTCCGCATTATGGTCAACCGCGAATTAGGTTTCAGCAAAATGTCATACAATCCAGTGAGACTAGTATTTGTAGTTCAAAAAGTAAAAGTGAGTTGCTCATAGCTGAACCAAATGTTTGTTTGTAGAAAAGATCGAATTTAAATAAGCTGGTGTCAGTGCTAAATTACATCAGTTCAAGAAAAAAGATCCACAGAAATGCCATTTCCGGTTATTCTAATTACGTTGAAATCACTTTTTAGGGGTTTTAGTTTTATGCATTTTTTCGGAATTTATGCGTTTTTTATGCAAATTATGGGATTTACGGAGTTGTACTCTGTATTTTTACAAAAGATTTTCTAATTCACCAGTTTTTTTGTGTGAAATTTTGAATTTACGCGTTATCGTTATCGTAAGAAGCGACTTGACTGACATCATTTCATGAAATTGTACCAAATGTTTCTTCCTTTACCAGCCGAGAGCCGAGGTGGCGTATTAAGAATTCCTGTACATTGTACTTGGCGACAAGTAGCCAATTCCTGGTGCATCTCGACGCAAGTCGGCTTCAACCTGGGCCATCTAACACGTTGGGCCCCTCTATTTCTGGTGCCGGCAGGGTTCTTGAAGAGCACGGATTTCACTGCAAAGTCGTCTGGCATCCTTGCGACGTGGCCGGCATACCGGAGCCTCCCAAATGTTACAAAATCAATAAAATCATGAAACTTTTCGAAATTTCATTACATTTTGATGGACTCATGAACGAAAACAATATTTAGAAAATTTAAAACCACCTTATGTTTGAAGAAAATCCACGGAATATTTTGAAATATCCTCAGACATTGTTTATTTTAAAGATTAGTTACACTTGAATATGCTGAGCAAACACTTGAGTAAACATTTTTGTATGAAAATGCGAGTAACTCTTCTCAGCGATCCAGAGAAAACAGAAATTTAAAAACAGCCAACCCTCAACCACAGGATTGAACTGATGATCCTCATGAATAGCATCAGCAATCAGAATTTGTGGCTCTAGCAGTACGTTACTTATGCATGCTGGTTTGATTTTCAATCATTTCATAACGGAGTTAAGCGACAAGATTTATTTAAGCGATAGCAGGTTGTCCATAGCTGTTCCGAATGTTTGTTTGAATAGTCGTCTGCTAGACCAACGCCACTCACCAAGGCCATTCGTTGTCAAGTGACTTTAGCGTAGATTGTTTCTTTAGTTCCTTCCACTACAGTCGCCCTACAGTCTGCTTTGTTGGCAAATTAAACTCCACACCTTGGCACAGTGGTCCAAAAGGGCCAAAAGTGGAACTTTTTTCCTAGTGTCTTTTGCTTTCACTTTATCACTTATGGTCTTTAGCACTTTTGTTCGTTTGAGTACTCCCTTAATCTAAAACTATCAAAAGTACGTCATTGCTTACTGTAATGAAAATAAAAAAATAACTTTTTTGTGTTAGGAAATATTGACATAGTTTCTTCGGCAAAGTTGTAAATATTGTAAAAACAAGCATCTTTGCTGAAGAAATAATATTTCTATCTTTATCGAGTACTGAACTATAGGGCATATTCTTTAAAACTTCTTTAAAAATTGGGTTTTCATACTTAGTTTATTAGTTGCATTTAACAAGAATACAATGTTCTAGGTAATTATTGAAGCTCTCAAAATACACGTTTTTGCAGCAGTCCGCAAATCTTTTGGACCTTTACTTGCTGAGTTATCGCATATTCAAGCTTTAAATTTCCATAGCTTCACGAGCCCATGGAGTAAAATGGGGCAAGCGGATTTATGAAATCAGCGCTTCATCTTAAAGCTTAAGTCGAGTACTATAAACTTGTATGCGTTCCGATTGTCCCCAACCACCCAAATGAGTGTACGGCAAGCATACGTTTTATGTGTTTCGCGGGGATATTCATACGAACAAAAGTGCTGAAGACCATAAAGGATAAAATGAAAACAAGAGACACTAGGAACAAAGTTCCACTTTTCGCTCTTTTGGACTACTGTACATGGTAGGTTATTGTGGTATTGGCTCAACGAGCGTAATCAAGTTTGCCATGCCCATGGGCTAATTATAACTCAATCCACTTCCTGGCTCCAGGAACGAGATTAGTGGTGCACAAATGGCATCGTTTTATTCTCTAGCTTCGCCTCACCCTCGCTTTATACTAAACTCTGCTTACTCGAAGATAAAGCCTTTTACCAGAGAAGATTATAAGAACGCTTCTAGCTCAACGAGCGTAATGCGTTTTTTGTTGAAAAGCCATTTATAATTAGTTACCGCACTTCCTGGCTCAAGGAACGAAATCGATATTGTAAAAAAGGAAAGTAGGAAAGAATGACGGTTAAAACACTGACACTAAAGGCTAATAATAATCAGTTCATTTACTCAATACAAAAACATCTTGACGATATCGCAATAGATTAAAAAATACTGGTCGCCAGGGATGATTCCTCCTCAGAATAAAAAAAGAGAAGAGAAAAATTCACACTTTACTCAGTTACGATTTATGTTGCTCCGTTTTGTTTGAACTTTTCTCTTTTTTACTGATCGCGATTGCTCAGCAACCTGCTCATTGTTCTTCTCATTGAGGAATAAACTGAGCAACAAAGTGTTAATACAGTTTTTGGCTGCCCATGATATGGCACAAAAAAAAACTGTTTAGACTTCTCGCAGCGGCAACAGTGCAAAAAATGTTGCATATGACGATGGAGGATGATAGATATGACAACAATGTAATTCCCGTGCCGTTGCCTGCTGCAGTACGAGTGATTTCGAAAGTTTCTCATTTTTCGCACAATGAGAATCTAAAGTTTGTTTATATTTCTCTTTATTTTTGGTCTGTTTCTCATTGCGTGGATGTATTTCTCATTTGTGGCAACAGTTCTGCTCATTGTGTTGAATGAAAAAAGTTGCACTTTTTGCACAATGAGTGAGGAAATGGCAAGCCTGCTGGTCGCAGTGGTTGTGTTTGTTGAGGAAAAAACAGTTTAGGTTTTATGTCATAATTTTAATGCTTCTAATTATTAATTGTTCGTTATTCTAATTAATACCTGAGATCTGACTGAAGTTTTTTTGAACATCCTAATGAAATACGAAGCTTAAAGTTAAAGGAAAAGGTTTTTACGTTTGAATTCCACTATTTTATTCACGACGGATACGTATTTTGTCTATGACTTGCAGGCTTCATCAGAGTCTGTTTTCGAAGACTCTGACTAGGATCTGTAGACTGTTTCAAATTGATTTTTTCGTCCGTTTATTCAATAGTTGCTGGCATCAATCTGCCTCATGTACAGCATATGAGGGGTCCTGTAGCCACAAGGTCTGCCTTGACAAGCAAGTGGTCGTGGGTTCGAATTTTAGTAGAATTAGGCCATTCGATGTTAAGTGACTTTAGCATGGGCTTGTTCTCAGGTCCCTCTTACAAATTACAAATTGAAGCCTCTTGCCAGGGTAAGCTATAAGAATGGTACTTGCTAGAGGTGCGAATGAAGGCTCTTGCCTAAGGGCAAAATAATTAATCTCCGCACTTCCTGGTTCTAGAGAGCGAGACTGGTTGAAAGGTACTAAAATGCATAAAAGAAAACAGGGTGAAAAACTGACACTTAAGCACGAATAATAAACAGTAGTTCGTTTACTCTGTAGCAATACTGCAAAAAAAACGAAGTGCGGAATACAACACTAGGACAGTATCACAATAGTTAAAAATACTGATCGTAGTGCTAATGTCCAAACACAAAAAAATGTTCACCATATTCTACAGTTTTGAAAAGTAAAGGCGTTCATTATAGGTATAGCATTTCAGTTCGCAGTATCGTTGAAACCTGGAGTTTTTTTTAGAAATATGGAAAAAAGTTTAATCTTTGTACCTATTTATCAAATCCTGCCAAAACCCTAATGCGTGCAATGACCAAGGACGCCTAAAATGTAAATTATTATATTTAATCAATCGTCAGCTAATGATTTTAGTTTTTAGAAAGCCGACAAATTTGATTCAAATCGTTGTCAATTTCGATGTTCCCCAAAGCTCTCAGGGGAGATCTCTTCATTTAATTGTTTATCAACAATATCAACAATTTTCTGATAAAGACCTTTTTCTGGTTGTTTAGCCCAATGTCCTTAGGTACAAGAAAAGAAAACTGTATCTGTCCTGTACAGCCGGATGCGAATCCTGTGGATAAAGTTTACATGCCAATGCAAATTACGCAGCATTAATTTCATTTTATGGTAAAAAAGTTATTTCAATGTCACAATGTTTTCGTTGTCACAAAGTGACAACCAATATAATGAAAAATCGCGAATCAACTTTTTTCTGTAAAGTAACCAATAAATTTTACATATGCAGAATGAACGAGAATTTCATAGCACAACTGAAATATTATCAACAATACGTTGCATAAAGGTTCCAACCAATGAACGACACTCAATGTGTTGATGGTAGTAATTTTCCACTCGGATGAAATCCGAAAAATGTTAATTTAATTTTCTGGTCATGCATTTATGGCGTGTCATAAATAATGAATGAATAATTATGAACGAAATATCAGTATATCGTTTTCATTTTCGATTATCCTCTCTTATTCCACTCACTGACAGCAAATTAAGTATCTCTAACACGTATTCGGTAATACAGGATAAGCCGAAAGTATTTGTGGGACTATCGTTACAGTTTCTGAGCGTAACTTTGTCATGCTGTTCGTTAAAGTTTATGATTTACGATCCCGTACCTGATGAATCATTTTCATTCATGTTAAATCGAAAATTAGTTCAATTTAGGTGTTGTTTGTTATCTACTCAACGAACTACAGCTAGGTGTCAGAAAGTCAGAAAGTTTTACGATCTCTTGACGCACTAACGAAAAACAGTTTCCAATAATTTGCATCCTTAAAGCAAACGAAGGGGGTTTCCACTAGTTTCAACTGACTCCAGGTGATAACAGTTTAACTTTGCATCCTCTAGAGACAGAAAGGAAGGACTATTTTGACCAACTAGGTTATACTGGGTTGGGTGATATTATTCATTCCCACATCGAAATGTTTGCGATGAAAGGATGAACGATGACTGTGTTAAGCACTAATCATCGAAACTTTGTCCTGCCAGTTTGGCTCGGTTTGGAGTAACAGAGCTGATGATACTGTTTGTCTATTTACACTGGCCCAATAATAAATGTGGAAAATGTGTCCGAAAAAAGTTTCCCGGTTGTTCGCGGTGCAATGAAGTTTTAACCCAAATTGTACCAAACTATATTGGTCGATTGCTTTTACTTCCGCTCTGAACAAGGCCGTACCACCCGCCGGCCGTTCTTATGTTAGACAGCGATTACGAGACAAAGTACCACACTCTCGCCGGGTCGGATTGACTAATGACTAATGATTTCCGTACTGTGTGATCATACCAGCTCACATGCCAGAGGCTGAACTGAGTAATCGAGAAGTCCGATTAGCTGCGTGGGTGCGTCGCCGCCATCGTCGTCGTTGCAGTCGTCTTGGGCTGATCTCACTCATAACAATCAATCAGTCTTAACGGGCGTCGGTCGGGTCCGTGTTTATTTGCACGAGTATCACTAGATGTAAGTATTTGTTGCAGTGTATATTATCGGTTTTCGAACGACGTTCTTTAAAAATAAGCAAACCCGTTCGACATTACTCAATCTCGTAATCTTGCGCAGCAAAATAACAAGCGAGAAAGAGACGGTGAAAATGAGAAGGAGAGAACCTCTGTGTACATAACAGCGGTTATTGGCACATATGTAGGCGGTTTGCTGTTAGCTCATGAAGAGTCTAAAATATCATATTTTTATCAACAACGTGAAATCGGCTGCGTTGGGAATAAATAACTTACATATAAATGCGAACGCGCGTGTGGGCGATTCTGCGATGTTCCATTTATAGCGATATGATCGATATGGAAATGATGGCAATGATGATTGCTTTGCGCTTATGGGCTCATAACTGTCGGAATCTTTCGTATGCAAATTGAGCGACGTGCAGTGATGAATGTCCGCAACGAAATCCCTAAATAATGAAGCTTACATTTTTCATGTTTCATTGAAAACGTACAGCGAACTTTTAATGTCAGGTAGGTTCATCATTGAAAAAATTGTGCCTTTCACGAAAAAAGGACTCAAAGTGAACAAATTAAACCTCGAGAAATCTTTTCCAGGATGCCGCAAATGGTGCGATCTAATGATTTCCAGATGTGAGTTTAATGAAACCGCCGCCTGTGTTTCACGTTGTCGGTCGGTCGGTCGGTCTAATTCCAATCTGTCCGAATGACGCGAAGACCTTAGAACCGATACAGCCAGCATCTGTTGGCGGCTTTCGCTCTGAAAGAGCGGCACCGAAATTGGTCACATCAGAGTCCTTTCACTCCAATTCTGTAAGCAGGCTGCTGCCTCGTCGAAGCAGCAACAACGTACAGTGTTTCCATATTGTTCTAGATGGTGCCTTAGGTTCCCTAAAAGGTCAACGTGCCTTGTTCACCTCGTTACCCTACTATTCGGTGTTGTGATTCCATTCTGCACCTTTCAACATTTTTTTATCAGACAGCAAAAACGCCAAGTGCGGCACACGTTTGAGCTTTTGCACCGTCACCGAGGCTGCTCCTTCTACCCTCGGCTCTACCACTTCGTTGCCGGTTGCTGATTATGAGCAAATTTATGGAAATTGAGATCCCCAAACCCGGGCTGCATTCATTTTCGTCCCTTCCCCACCCGACGCGGCGCAGCGCAGCGTTTACACTAGTAAACGAGGGTCCGACTTATATGGGTTTAATTATTTTCGCTCGCTATTCATTTCTTCGGCCGGCAGCGATTCAGCATTAAAATTTCCGCTGATCCACAGACTAATGAGCTTATTGTGGACTGATTAGCTGAATCCGCCACCGACCGGCCCGGCCGGTCGGCCGGTGCACAACGACAACGACGAAGACGAGGTGGGACAATCAAATTACTCCACCGGGAAGTGAGTTGATTTATGCCGTATGCCACCTGGAAGTCCTTCCCATGACGAATTGAAAGAGCGAACACGACTTTCGCATTCGCAATTCAGTGGCCGCAGAGATTCCCGGAAAGGGCTTCTGTAGCAGAATGCCTATTGCGCGGTTTGGATTAAAGTACTGAAAGCTGTGTTTTCTTTTTACGTTTGTTGCAGGTTATTGATAGATTATCAACATCGATTGCGAAAGCCAGCAATCAAAGTAAGAGAAAATGTTGACTTGGCTTATTCAATTATTGAAAAAATGTAAAAATATTTAATTTTAATAGCATTCAAACAAAATTAAATCAATATTTGAACATAATTTATGACAATTCCAAACGAAAATTTACTTAACAGATACAATTGTAAGTCAAACTAAGCGGCAACTCTGGGATTATTTAAAAAAGTTGTCTCGAAATAAAACAAAATTGAGACAAGATCTATTTCAAAAAATTTATGTCAAAAAATTCTGCTCTAAATAAAAAAAGACTGAGCCGAATCGATTTAAAAAAAATGAAAATCAGCCAACAAATCACTGATCGCTTTTCGTGCTTAGGTTTTTTTGGAATTTCACCCTACCTTTCCATAAGACGTTGTCCTATGTCAAAAAATCTTTAACGGATCTCACAACCATCTCATAAGGATCTCAAAATACAGGGATACCTCGATATAAGACAATTTATAATTTCTAAAAGTTGTCTTATATCGAAATGGTCTTATATCGAAACATGGTTTTTTCAAAAAAAATTTGCATTAGCTGTCGCCAGTTTTGCTCTGTGTTATGTGTTTACGGTTTTTGAACTATTTATTATTGTTTGAACTATTAGTTTTTTACTATTTTTGGGGTTATTTTGAAATAATGAACATCTTCATGGCACCGATTTCAGAATGGAAAATCAGCTCTGGTATCGGTATCAGCTATGTCAAAGGGATTTGTTTCGATATAAGACAAAATTGTCCTATATCGAATTGTCTTATATCGAGGTTGTTTTATAACGAGGCTGTCTTATATCGAGGTATACCTGCAATCTCAAAAAATCGCAAAAGGATTTCAGGAGAATCACAAAAGAGTGTTAAAAGATTCTCGAAAAAGTCATAAAACGGTTTTAAAAGAGTCTTAAAAGAGTTTCCAAACATTTCAAATTCTATAACTGCGTTAAGAACGTCTCGGAAAAGCTTTAAACAGTTTCGCAAAAATCTAAAAAAAAAAAAAACAGAAGCGTTCAGAGTCTCAGAAGAGTCACAAAAGAGTAATCAGAAGTGTCAAAGGGTATCAAAAGAAACTAAAAAGTGCCTTAAAACACCAGTCTCGAAAAAGCTTCGAAAGGGTGAGACCCTTGTACAAAATGAGTGTACAAATTTCTCAAAAGAATCTAACATGAATCTCAAAAGCGTCTCATAAGCTAAAAATGCCTCAATAAATACCAGAAGAACTTCAAGAGTTTCAAAAGAATATCAAAGGAGTGCAAATAGATATTAAAAGAGAAGAAAATCCTAAAAGAGTCTTGAATAGTCTCGAAAGAGTATCTGAAGAGTTTCAAAAAAGTCTTGAAAGAGTCTCGGAAAAATCTTCAAATAGCATTAAAAGAGTTTCCTAAAATTTAAAAGAATCTCAAAAGATTTTTAAACCGGTTTCAAAAATTCATCACCAGAGTCTCGAAAGCCTCAAAATGGCTACAAAGTGGTCTAAAAAATCGCAAAAAAGTCTTAAAAAAGTTCTCTCAAAATCTTCTCTCAAATCTCAAAATACCACCCTTTTGACTATTAGAGACAACAGAGTCCCAAAAGAGTATCAAAAAGTCTCAAACGAGTCCCAAAACCCAAAAGAGTTTCAATAGAGTTTCAAAATAGTCTCGGAATAGTCTCAAAAGGTTCTCAAATGTATTTCAAAAATTTCCCAAAGGAGTTTTGAACGAGTTTCATGAAAATCTAAAAAGCTGCTCAAGAGAATCTAAAAAGTGTATAAATAATCTCAAAAGAATCTCGAGAAATTTTCAAAAAGCCTCGAAGGAATCTCAAAAAGTTCTTTACGGATGAACTCTGCTTCTTCCCGTCTGAATGTCTGATTATTTTTTATCACATTTGTTTTATAAGTATTATTAGCTGACCCGACAAACTTCGTATTGCCACAAATTAAATGACTCTCAAGTTTTCCAAGTTCATGGGTGTTTTAATATACAAATTTTCTTCACAGTAAAGAAGAAAACAGCTCCCCCCATTGCTTAGCCTGATAAAATAAAGCGGATAGCATTTAAATATTTGCCATCATTATAAACCATTTCGCCGAATACCATTTTGCGGAACACCAATTCTCGGCTGACCATAACGCGGAATATAGAGTTTCGCAGAATACCATTTCGCGAAAAACATTACGCGGGATGTACTATTTCACGGAAAATCTTTTCGTAGAAAGTACCATTTCGCAGGGATGACCCAACTGAAGGAAAGTAATAGAGGTCAGTAGATCTAGGAAAATAAATAAACCTAGATAGAGGTGATCTCTACGGAGGGCTGCCGCCCGCAGTGGCCGGCGCTTCCGACGACAGGTCGCTGGCAATACTCGCGGCCTGTGGCCGTCTCGCGCTGAATTATCCAATGTTACTAGTGATAGTTTTTGGTGGCCTTGTTATTGATTAATGCTTTATGAAAGAGTCTAAAATTTCTCGAGTTCGATTAGTTTTTGAGTTACGCAAAAATTTCTGTTTTATTTGTATGAGAATCCTTGTCCCCCTACCACAGGAGTGAGGGGTCTCAAACCATCATTAAAAAAATTCCTGCCTCCAAAACCCCCCACATGCCAAATTTGGTTCCATTGCTTGATTACTTCTCGAGTTATGACGAAATTTGTAATTCATTTTTACAAATGGCATTTAGAAATACCCCCAGAGCCTCTTAATAGGGAGTGGGGTCTTAACTCATAAAAAAAATTCATGCCTCCAAAACCACCCACATGTCATATTTTGTTCCATTTGCTTGATTAGTTCTCGAGTAATGCAGAAATTTGTGTTTCATTTGTATGGGAGCCCCCCCTCTTAGTGGGGGGAGAGATCTCTAACTATCATAAGAACCTTCCCTGGCCCCAAAAACCCGTATATGAAAATTTTCACGCCGATCGGTTCAGTAGTTTTCGATTCTATAATGAACATTCGGGCAGACAGACATAAATGCATTTTTATAGGTATAGATTTGTATGGGAGCCCCCTCTCTTAGTGGGGGGAGGGATCTCTAACCCTCACAAGAACCTTCCCTGGCACCAAAAACCCCTACATGCAAATTTTCACGCCGGTCGGTTAAGTAGTTTTCGATTCTATAAGGAACATAGGGACAGACAGACAGACAGAAATCCATTTTATAGGTATAGAGAACAAACAGTAATTAGAAGGCGATCTTTGGGTAGCAATAAAAAATTACAATTTCCGATCCGATGTCATACAAAATATTCGATGTTTCATCAATAATGTGGCAATCCCGTGCGTGACAGAGTCTCCGACATCCGTTTGCAAAAATGGTTGTAGGTATATTTCCAAAGTTCACAAATCTCAACCTCAAAGTGCGCTTCTTCGTGCAATCGAGAAAACCTCTCACCGGAAGCATAATCGCAGCTTCACTGCTTGGCTAGCTAGGAGCAATGTAGTGAACTGAACTGCCGACGCCAACGCGCGCCATTTGTCTTGTCAGATGTGGCCGCAACCACTTCAATGCCTCCGTAACTGACAGCACGCCACATTCGGAATAAGAAGGGTTTCCCTTATAACAGTAATTAGTACACGCACAAGAAAATTGCTCGGACTCCGGTGCGGTGCGCTACACAATGCACCGTTCCTATATCCTATTCCTATGGCTTGAAGTGGGTCCACGGACGGGTCCCCGTGCCCGTGCGCTGGGCTGAGCTGAGCGCCGGTGTCGGTCGGCGTCTCCCGAAGTACACTTTCACGTTGATTGCGTTTTTATTGATCATTTGTAGTTTGTTCGATTTAATTTCTTCATTTATTTTTATGTCCTCCTCGCGTTGCTATTTCCCTCCGGCACTGTTTGTTGTTGTTCCTGTACCGACCCGGCGACGGAAAGGACAGAAGAGCAATTGGTTGGAGTCTATTTGAGATTTCCTTATCATCCAATAATCGACTCAACAGCCGCGCGGCAACAACAGCAACCGGGGCGGGTAAAATGTTTCCTCATATTTATCAATTAATCGTTATAAAATTTATTACTTCTTCAAGGGGCAGCGCGCAAACCCTCTCTTTATCGTACGCCGTTTTAAGGAGTTCTTATGGGAACAGTGAACTCACAGTTAAAAATTAATTCGAATGCAGTTCTCTTCTCGGGAAAATCAGAACAATTTCAAATGCTTTACCAACTGAAATTTGTCAAAAGTTTGAGGAATTATCCGTTGCTAAAAAAAGAGTAAATTTTCAATCAATTTTAGAACTGTGACAATCGGCGTGAAAGTCGAGACCATTAGTCTTCTCCTGCTCCGGCCGAACCCCCGCGGACGGTCGGTTAATAAACGGTGAGCCTCGAAATCGGTCACCCAGTCGGTTGCCGAGGGGGAGGGCACAAAAGATACGCGCGGGGGGTTGAGTCACCGCCAATTGCATGACATTCAATCTTTTGCCATTTAAATTGATTTTTCGCTGCCGTTGCAGCCGAAGCTGCCACTTACCACCCATTTTCATCCGCCCACCCGACAAAGCCGAACCGATACTGTTGCTGCCGCGTCGTTCGGAAAATAAGTTATTTAAGCGCTCTTTGGCGGGCTGCAGCAGCGCAGCAATCATACCTGAGGGCTGAGTCACGGGGGCCGCACGGTCGATTGCGGACGGACAAACGACGACGACGGGAGGAAATAAAAGCACGAGGAGAGTGTAGCAAAAGTTCGATTTCATTGCTTATTAGCGCACATTTACATAAGCTTTAATGGGATTCTCCGCTCCTTGGGATTATTGGATTGGAAGGGTACAGCTTAGAGAGATTGTGTGATAGTCGGTCGGTTGGAAGCTCAGTCGGCCCCGCGCGCGTCCCGCGTCGTCGGTGGAGGTTCATAGATAGAAAAGGTTCTCCTCCCACGACACGGCAGCAAATACAACACTAGCGCGGTCCTCTACTAGTGAACCGAACGAACTCTCGAGTGGATGGCGCTGAAATACCCATAATGGATAAAAGCTAATGGGTCGCTCGCCCGGCAGACAAACGCTGAGTCTGACTACGGCGCAAAAAAAAAAACAGCAACAAACAAACAACAAACTTGAAACCATGTTCAATCTCGAATGCTCGACAAATCGATAAAATATTGAAATAGATCGATAATTATCAATTTAGATGATAACCATTATTATTTCTGCCAGGAATCCCTTGCCGAGGTGGTTTCTATTTGTTCAGTCGGATCTATTTCCATAAATATAGAACGACCGGTTTAGGTTCGTGTAATATTTTAGTAGAGCTTTGCTGTTCATAATGATGGCCAATTTAGCTCAATTGTTTTTTTGTTGCACCGTACTTTAGGATTTCCCTTCTCGGTTTTCTTTGTCTAGACCTTCTAGACCTTCGCCTGGGTTGGGTTGGGTAAGACGTAGCAAACAGTAAACGAATCCTATTTTGACGAATGATTCGGTAGAAGTAACAACCCTTCAAGTTTGATCGATATCGTCCGCACATGTTGCCCATGCAAATCTACCTTTCCTTAACGCAACGGTAAAAATAACACGCCAACGGAGCGCATCAACTGGCACCTGCTTAAACCCTTGTGTCTTGTTGATACGGAACCATAAAGTGAAAAAAGATCTTTTTGAGGATAAAAATAAACCAAAAAAAAAAAAATTAGGTCATTTTACTGCAGAAAACCAGGAGAGTTAAATTGCCAAGCGGTGTGAGCTCTGACGAATGCTTGAAAAATCATAAATTGCGGTCAATTCCTCGACTCGGATCGTCATAATCATCATCATCATCACCGTCGTCGTCGTCATAAGCAGCCTTACAAGAGCTGACACTATCAGCTGCGCTGCGCTGCAACGGCTGGTGTCTGATGGGAATCAGGCGGGCGCTGCTGCTAGTGATAATCATCATTAGCCCCCTTCGGATGATCGGCCCAGCGGCTTTGGGTTAGTTTGTGTACGCCGCAATCAGCCAGATCGGGTCGATTAACCATAAAATTAGATTACTGAAAACTACAGCTATCACACTGGCTCACTGGCTCGGCTGAGTCGCATTGCGGCTAGAGGAAGTCGAAAATTAGGCAAACGACATTCAACGACTTCCAGCTTCGAGCGCCCCTTTCGGGGACTGTCAGAGGGCGGCGCGGTGGTAGAAGCAACAGCAAAGGCAAAGAAAAACTTTTGCTAACATTGGTGGGGCTTCATTTATCAACCGTGCTGCCACTGCTGCTATCTGCCTGCTTGCTGTGTCAGTTTGATATTCCTACCCACCTCCTTTTCCACGGACCGAGTGGCAGCGCATCCGCCTTCCCGTTCTGTCTTTTTTTTATCAATTTATCTCCCGTCAAAAACTGCGGTCGGGAAGGCGGAAGTGGTTTCCGGTGTATCACCGCCACTATGTGAAACCGTTGTTCAGGATGGATTCAAGGTCGAGGTGCTTCTTTTTTGTTGAGTTGTGGTTTATGTTAAACATTTTGCGGTGGGAATGTTTTTAAATATATCTTACATTTTCTACCTTCACAGTTGTGTGAATTTCTTTTAGATTTCAATAACGTCATGACAGAATGTTTTCAATATTGTATCGAAGATCAGTGCAAATTTTAAATTCACATTCGACATTTTCGATAATTTTTTCCCTCTCAAAATACCATACGTTTTTCACTACAATAAATTTTCTCGCCTCAATCGTCAGCTGCCTAAAAAAAATTTTCAGGATGCGATCACGAAATAAATTAGTAGATTAGAAGCATTTTAACACATCAGCTTTGCATGAATTGGTTGCCGGAGTCGTTAGCTAGCTAAATGTTATGAATTTTTTTTTAAATGCATTAGTATCGCCGTAAAAAGCGGAAGAGAGGAGACACGAAGAGAATCTCTCATTGTCACATACGTCAAAATGAAAAAGTGCCCGAGAATTGTTGCTACAAAATAACTGTTTGATAATGTTGCGCTGTTGCGAATGTCATTTCAAAATCAAAAAGTCATTTAAAAGAAGCAGAATAGTCGTCAAAAATTTAAAATTCGTCAAGAGTCATAAAAAGAATCGTCAAAAACTCGTCAGCAAGTCGTCGGAAAATTGTCAAAACGTCGTCGTCGTCGAGAAAGCCATCAAAAAGTTATCAGAAAGTCGTCAAAAAGTCGCGTAAAGATATCAAGAAGTCGTCAAAGAGTCGTTAAAATGTCGCCAAAAATCGTTTAAAAGTAGTAAAAATAAATCATCAAACTTGTCTAAATGCCGTAGAAAGTCGTCAGAAAGTTGTCACAGATTATCAAAAAGTCGCTTAAATGTAGAAAAAGTCATAAAAGAGTCGTTAACTAGTCGCCTAAAAACGTAAAAAAGTCATCGAAAATTTGTCGAAATGTTATCAAAAAGTCGTTTAAATTTCACCATAAAGTCGCTTAAGGTTGTCAGCAAGTTGCAAAAGACCGTACAAAAGTCGTTAAAAAGGCGACAAACAGTCGTCAGCAAGTCACCTGAAAGATGTGTTAAGAAGTTGTCAATAAATCGTCAGATTCGTTAAAATATCACACAAAAGTAGCAGAATAAATCATCAAAGGGACGATATAAAGTCTCCAAAAAGTCATAGAAGCGTCATTAGAAATTCGTTTAAAAAGTATTTAAAGATATCCAAATGTCGCAAAAAAATCGTTTAAAAGTCGTAGCCAAGTGGTCAGAGAGTCGTTTAAAAGTCGCCAGAAAGCCGAAGAAAAGTCGTCAAACGGCCGGTTAGAAATCGTCAGAAAATTTTAGAAAAGTCGTCAAAACCTCGTTGACAAGTCATTAGCAAAGCTAATGCTAAGCTAAGCTAAGAGTCGTTAGAAAATCGTCAAAAAGTCGTTTAAAATTAACAAAAAAGAACCGTTTTAAAGTCGTCAATAGGCGGTAGAAAAGTCGTCAAATGTTATCGAAAAGAAGTTAAAAAGTTGTTAAAAAGTAACTGCAAAAAGCAAATTAGAAAATCGGCAAAAAGTCGCCAAAGGCGCTTAAAAGTAGAAAATAAATCATTAAAGAGTCGTTTAAAAGCCGTAGAAGAATCCTAAAAAACGAAAAATCATCAAAATTTTGTCGAAAAGACATCAAACAATCATCAAAAGTCCCCAGAAAGCCGTCAAAAAGATTTTAAAATATGTCAAGAATGTGTTTTTTATCGACTGGATTCAATTGTAACTGTTAATATTCGGCAGGGCAGTCTTCGGAGAAATTTATCAAGACTGAAGTTTGATGTTTTCCCGACGTTTCGACACTTTGTTGGTGCCTTTTTCAAGTGTTCCGCAGTACAGTTCAAAGCAAGAAAAACTATTTGAATTTTTAAATACTCCAACTCATGTACCAACTACTAGCATCCATGACCGTAATATGTACAATCCTAAGAACAGAACAAACGACTAAGAGACACCAGCAAAGTGTCGAAACGTCGGGAAAACATCAAACTTCAGTCTTGATAAATTTTTCCGAAGACTGCCCTTCCGAATATTAACAGTTATATGTCAAGAAGTTGAAAAGGAAAATGAAAACAGAAAGTGACAGAAAACGACGAGGGAAGGAAAGAGGAAAAACGAAACAAGAAAGGGAACAGAAATCAAGAAAAACCAGAAATCCCGAAAAACGGGGATTAAAAAAGAAAAATCGAAAAGGAAAGGAAAAAAGGAGCCAAAAACAGAATAAATGCGACCGAAAAGATGAAAAAACGGGGCATCAAAAACAGAGGAAATGGAACAGACGATAAAGAAAAAAGGTACCATAGAGAAGGGAAAAGACAGAAAACGGAAAAAATAACAATAAACGAAAAATGGTAGAGGAAACGAAGAAAAGCAGAACAATGAAACAGGACAGAACAGAAAACGGTACAAAAAAGGAGGAAAATGGAACAAAAAGTGAAAAAACAGCACTGCAAAGGAGAAATAAAAACAGAAATGTGTGACGTGTGTGAAAAGTGTGACAGAATAAGACGAAAAATCTCATTTCTTAATTCACGTAAAACTTCGTGTTTAATGTCCGGTTTGTAGTAAAACTTCAAGTTCAATTTAGTTCAAATTTAGACTTGAGTTTAATGTTCAATGTCAAATTCAATTGCATGTTCGATTTTAAGCCCATTTTCAAGTGATCCTATTTTCAATTTTGGGTTCAATTTTAAGTCAAATTTAAACTCTGTTTCAAAGTGCGTAGTTTTCAACCTAATCGGTCGGTATTTTTGTGATATTCGCTATCCTACGATTACTCTGTTTTTCCAAGCCAAAACATTCTTCTGGAAGGTCGGGTTCCCCACCATTGTCTTGTGTGTGTCTGGCAACGCTAATGATCCGAAAATTCGCTTGTGGCGATAACTTATTAAAAATTGATTGCTTTGTGGTTACCCTTCGAAAGATTCAAAATTTAATATTCCTTTTTAATGCTTTTTCAATCTATTTGTCATCAAAATCCTTGTTTGCTTTGGCCTATAGGCACACTAAATAGTACTTGATTAAGGTAAAAATTTATACATGATAAATCCTTCGAAATTCAAAGGTCAATCTTTTCCCATGCACCCATTATAGTAACCCCACAAAGCTTCATCGATAAAGTGAGTTTATCCGTAAAACCATCAACCTATCGCTCAATCAATCGAAATGCTGCAGCCAAACTTTCTAGCGGGGGGGATAGCCTTTGGTGGACGTCACTAATAGCAGGCCCAGATTGGAAAACCTCAATCTCACGACCTCCGTTCGTGACTGCGCCGAGACGCATCCATCCTCCTGTCTCATACGCGGCGCAACACGAGAAATAAAAACTTAATCGCCCTGATATCTTCCATCCGTGACTTATGACATTCCGATATACCTAAATTTACGTCACAAGCCATCCTGCCGAATCGTAACCACACTGAAATCAATCTCGATCAACAGCGCAGCAGCGCATGGAGTCGCTCGAATTTCACCCAAAATGCACTGATTCACGTTCATGCGAGCGTGTAAAACGAGCCTTGAAGACCACGCGTATCCATCGAGCCGTGATTTACCGGTTCCCTTTCGTGGTACTTACTGAAGAAATCCACCCCGCGACTCTTTTCTAATCAACTCCGCTCGACTCAACTCATCTCGGTGGGTGCGCGCCGTGCCGTACTGCACACGAACAATGTTATCGAGCCGAAATCAGTTTCACTTTTATTTTCCTATAGCCTGGGGGCGCGCGCAACGTTTGGAACCCCGCTTTGTAGCCTTTACAGCTTACATAACACCGAACCGTCAGATAGATAGGCAACCGTGTGGGTGTGGGTGTGTGTGTGTCTGCACAGCCTCCAACAGCGATTAGTGGGAGATTACCGGGTTTAGTGCACTATGCTCATACGATGGGCCGTTGTTTACCATAATCACACGGAACGGATTCGTCGACGGGAACCAGCACCAGCAGCAGCGGCAGTCAGTAGACGGTGACCTACTTTTTTATGAAGCGAAGCCCCACCAGCAGCCATGCAAAGGTCTCAGTCGAAAATGGCTGACCGAAGCAGGGCAGCGAAAATAATATCTAAGCTGCAGTCTTTTTACCTTCCTGCCTGACAGCCTCACTGATCAGTGGATCAGGATTCGAAGCATAGTCCACGGCGGGGAACATATTTATCAGATTGGCTCCCACCGATTTGGCCGTTATTGACACCAAAGTGAACTTTTAAACTTTGTTTTCTAATTTTCATAAAAATTTACTGCCCTCTACTGATAGCTGAAAGGCTCCCAACTGGTGGCCGATCGACCTTCTAACTCAGTGTTTCCGCGAGCTATCATAATCGCGCGCGGGAGATTGGCTGCGATTTTGAATCCATCAAACAGAGCCAGCCAGCCAGCCAGCCAGCCCGCGTGACGGACGACCGACGGAAAAAGTTATTTCGAATCCGCCTGCCCCTGCCGTAGTAGTAGATTTAGCGCCAGAAGTAATAAATGAGTTCTTCGTTTCAGACAAAGTCGTGAAAGCGCAAAGTTTGTCTTCTCCCGTCGTCGTCGCGTCGCGTCGCGTTGGTCGGAACAGTTGCTGCCGTCGGTTTGCCGGTGGCAACGATTGGTAATGGTGAAGGCAGCAACAGAGAGGAATGTTGAGGTTCCGCTGTCTGTCGATATGGGATGCGAATCGATTGATTGACGTTCCGTTGGGAGTGTTTGTATGCGATATATTTCAGTAAACTGCAATTGGTTCAAGTTTAGTACGATGAAGTTCCGCAACTTCGTTCGAATGATTCGGTTTTTCAATGCCATAAACTTGTTACTAACCGATTGGGGGGAATGTTTCAAACACGGATAATGATTCTGAGCAATTGCTACTGAACTGTACTTTGCAGTTTTTGACTAATTAGACTTCGTCTATATGATTTATCGATTATACCCAACGTAACGCTAGTAAGTTTTCAACGACAGAATTTCCAGACACTGTGCTGAAAAAATATCGAATAAAAAAATTGTTATTTTGAGAGAAAACTTTATATAACATGTATAATTGCGATGACCTCATGTTATGCATGAGAATAAACCCAGTCACCCGACATAGAATGGCCTGGATTCTACTAAACTCACGACTTTTTACTCGTCTCCTCTTATTTGGTTTTACCCTAGTATGAACAAATTTAAGCGCAAACCACCCCTCGCAGAACCCTTAAATTTTACCAATTTGGGATATTATTGGCTTAGTAAGGTGTCCGTAATTTTCCACTGACTTTTATACAACTTTAAATTATTTATTCAGAACAGTAATGAACTAAAGTGCAAGAATAGGCGCAGCTTATTCCCGTAAGTTCCGTTATCGGTGCCTTGCAAATGCGGTTTACTCACGTGATAAAGCAAGGAATCATTTGTTTCAACCAAAACTGCACGTTCTACTAAGTCTATAGCTGTAATTCGGCTAGTTAGGTTTCTGATTGAAACATATAGGCGGTTTCATTTATGTAATAGAAGAATAAACTAAATTCAATACAGTCAATACAATTGAAACGATTGGCTTAAACCTTTTATATACTACTGCGTCTGATATCAAGAGTGGCCACAAAGAACCATGAATAAGTATACTGAACTAGTTTTTTACGAGATAATTTTTTTTGCGAAGTTCAGAATTTATACGTTTTTTACACAAATTTACGCGGTTTTTAGACGAATTTCACAATTTTCCTCTTATTATGTCCTGCTTTTCTTCTTTGCTACCACATTCGGTTCTTTTTTTCCGGTTTAAGCCTTTTGTTTTCCGTTGTAAATTTACTCTCAATTTTTTCCGTTTTTCCTCTACTTGTTCTCGTTTCTCTATTTTCTTTTTCTCCTGTATTATCCCATTTTTTCTCCTTTTCTGTCAAGTTTATCTGAATTTTTTTTCATTTCCTTAATGATTTTTCATTAATTTCTTTATTTTTTCTTGCTTGCTTTTTCGTTCTTCATAATTTTCTGTCCACTCATTTTAGCAGCCGAAAGCCGGGGTGACTCTTGCCGTATCAAGGATTCTTCTCCATTGTACTCGGCCCTGGGCTACTCGTCTCCAATTCATTGCGCGTTTCGACACACGCAAGCCGGCTTCAACCTGGTCGGGCCAGATAGTTTTGAGTCCAGTCTCCTCGTTTTATAATCTGTCTTCCCTTCATTCCCTTCTATTTTCTTTTTTTAGCCCGCTGTTTCCTCTTGCACTATTCTTTTTTCCTTGTCTTTCTGTCTTGATTTTTCGTCGTTTTTCATTCTTTTTTGTCAGTTTTCGTCCCGTTTCAATGTTTTCCTTTTTACGTTCTCGGTCGTATTTTTTCCCCTTTTTTCATTTCTATCCTGTTTTTCGTTGTGCCTGTTCCGTTCTTCCTTTGATTATGTCTTGCTTTTCCTCTTTTATTGTCACTTTCTGTTTTTCTTTTTCATTTTCTCTCTATTTTTTACTTTTTCTGTTCCGTTTTTTCCTCTTTTTGTTCTCGTTTCTCCATTTTCCTGCTCCCATATTTTCTCCTTTGATTTTGATCCTTTTTATCCCAATTTTCCTTTCCGTTCTTTATCTATTTCTATCGTTTTTAGCTTAGCTTCCTCTCTTGTTCTTTCGCGTTTTCTTCTTTTCCTTTTCTTTTTCTCTTTTTATATCCTATTTTATATTTTATTATATCCTATACGTTTTTCTCTTTTTCCTTCATTTTTTAATTATTATCTACAATATTGCTGTATTAAGCATTGCCCTGTTTTTAGTATTTACGAGGTATTCTCCGATTTACATCCGTTGAAGGACAAAGGACAAATTCAATCCACACTCAACCTAAAGCCAATCCAAATCCATATCCAGTTCAAAAATCTAATCCAAATCCAATCCAAATACAATTCAAATACAATCTAAAAGGAATTCAAAATCTGTTTTTTTTTTCTGAACTTCTCACGATTGTCAAAACTGTTTAAATTTGCGAATTGGAAAACTTTTTATATTCATCCTATTGTAAGAATAAGAAGTCGGTGCTATATCAAGTATCGGTGTTTGTTGTTTAAATTACCTGCCCTTCTAATCCGTTCGTTTTTCGACGTGGGACTGTTTTTTTTACGTCCAAAATTTGATTTTACGTTAATTTGACGTAAAACGACACTTGAGTATAGTGTTATTTCATGATAAATACTCTGTTAAATGGATTGGACTATTGAAATTTTTCAACATGTATTTCTTAGTATTAGTATGTGCGGTTTTAACTATGTTATCCTTACGTTGTTGCCGAAGAGATGCTCCAACTCCAACGAGCAGGCAATCGTTTTCGTAAGGTGGAAGAGCATCCGGGTTTTTCCACGGCAGATAAACTGCATAGTGTATTTTGGTTTCAAAAGGTAGCAGTTAGATGACATCACAGTGTTAACAAACAGCAAAAGTCTTGAACTGCTTCCTTGCGTTACTCCGGAACCGTTCCAAAACCGTCTTGATTCTGCAGAGTTCAGTTTAACGACGATTTTAAGATTTCGTAGATATGAGCTTAGAAGCCACTAAAGCAAGTTTAGCTGACCCTCAAGATGACAAGTATGGCTAATAAGATCCAACAATTGTGGCGACCCTATCGACTGTAATTCGTCATAGCCAAGTAGCGAACCTGCGAGGGCTAAGGTCATTGTAGTAACTCAACACCAAACCAAGTTTGGCGAATTTTTAGTTGATAATTACTTATAATTTATTTTAACAGCTCGCTCAGTTAGCATCGGGTACGGTGCTGGCCTTACAAGCCAGTCGTATTATAGTATTTTTTTACCCCACAAGTAAAAATTCATCAAAGCAAAGTGTGAGTTGCAGCAATAAAGTTATTATCAATCGGTTTTCATGTCAGAGTAATTAAATAAAATGTTTTGGCTAGAAATTGAGATTGAATTGAGAACCTATTTACATTGTTCAAACAACTAGTTTTAAAAATATTGCATAATTTTGATGGGGTGTTGATTTTAACCACCTATTATATCCATATGCACGGTAACATTTAATGCGCATAGGCTGCACAATTACGAAAACAGCTGAAAATTTATTATGTATTCTATCGGAACTTTTGGTCGCTATAAACCAAATCGACCCGGATGGTCTGATAGTAAAGCTAATTTTCTGCCAATTAGAATTCTGCTCAATTGGATTTTTTAGCGGCAAAAACTTCACGATAGAATTCTGTTTCGTTGGACACTAAGCTTCGTGATTTTCTTCCAAGAAAACTTTTACCGTGCTAAACTTCAACTTTTTTAGTTTGTACAAGCTGAAGAAAAGTACCCAATGTATAAGTTGATAAACAATGCACCTCAGGGATGCAATCTCGGACCGATTTCTCTTTCATTATTCAGTAAAAGATATTTCGTACAATTTTGAACGAAGATGTGTTTGCAGGTACTACCGATGTAATATAAATATCGGCCTAAATTGATTGTTGCATTCCACAACAGATTTTCCAAGGAGCCTTAAGATATTTTTAATGTCCGTAGGGTCATGCCCAAGGTTAATCCTCGCTCGCTAGTACGAGAACTCTCCAGCTAGAATCAATTCGATGCATTAGAATTATTGTTCGCTTATCTGTTCGGTAGTCTAACCCCACTTTCCTACGGACAGTTCTGGTCTGCTCGAATCCCGAGAGATGGTTACTCGAACCATCTGCGCCTACAGGCAATCATTCTTTCCCGAGGCGAGAAAAGCTCAACCGAAACGCTCCTTTGCATCCGTATAGAGCACACACAGCATTACAATTATTCATGTACGTAAGCGCACACACAAATTTCAATTGAGAAATAATCCGCTCGGTTTCGTATTGCTTTGCGCTTGCTTGCGGAATACTGCTGGGACACCATCTGCGTGGTGAAGCCCCACCGAAGCGATGCCGCCGCCGTCCTGCTCGTTGTTGTTGCTGCTGGCCACACAAATCCGTCCGCCGATCCGACCTACGCCAATCCGGGACAGTGTGCAGTGGAAAGATCGTTTGCATTTTGTGCAGTAATTTTTGTGATAAATCTAATCTTTTTATTTGGCCTCGCAGTTGCCTGCCCGGTGAGGTGAGTTTTCCATGCATGCAACGATCGCATGCATTTGTACCATGACGGTTGGTGGATTGGTGGATTGCCCAACGGAGACCGATATTTACATATCGCTTGAACTCCGACAGCATAGTTAGCCAGCCAAGTCGGGAGCGCGCAGATTGCAGCCACCGAGAAAGATTACGGATATGCGAAAAAAAAGGTTGAAATTTTATGCACACATGTCGGGTTTAGCACCGAATGGTAGAACGACAGCGATGTCGCGTCGCGTCGGTCGTGCAGCTGAACAAGCCTGATTTTGATGCCAAACGGAATCGCTCTGTTGGGACACCGAAGCGCGAAACCGAAACGAGTCGATCCAGCCGGCCCGATGCGATGGTTACGGGTCGTGTTTTGGAGCATCGCGGATTGCAAGCTGATTAGGTTCCAAAACGGTACCACCAACCAGCAAAGCGCAGCGCTTATCAGAGCGGAAGGCGTGTGTAGTCGTCCTGTGCATATGGAGCATATGGAGCAAGTAAGCAAAACACACCGCGGTTTTTGGTGTTCGTGGAAAAACGAGTTCGATGTTACCCCAGCCAGCACAGCCAAGCACAAAATCTTGATTGCCCGGTATGTGCGCAATTCTGCGGGCTCAAAATGTGCATTTGCATTTCGTTTTCTGGCTTTGGTGGCTGGTTGTTGCTGCTGTAATTGCGAGTTGCGCGATTGCAAAACAAATTGTTTCGTTAGTTCGGTGTTTTTGATTTGGTGCTTTTTTTTTCTTTTTCGAATTCGCATGTTAAGCACCACTTTGGCTTTGCTCGCGTTCGAGATGTTAAGAGGTGTTTGCGTGCCACCGTCGATTGCTTCAGTTTTTCGCTCGAAGCTTCGAATATGCGGTAATCTCGAATCGGATGATACTTGCGATGCAAAGTATTTCACAAAATCGTTGTTTTGTTTTCAAATTTTATTTTTTCTAGTTTTCGCCGTTTGCTTTTCGAACTCTTCAAGCGAACAAAACTTAGCACTTCGTTGGTTCGGATCAGGTTAAATTGTGTCAGGTGATAAAAACCGGTAATTCCGCTCAATTTACAACGTTCGGAAAAACTTTTCTTTTCGCCCAAAGTATGAAGCCATCAAGTCACTTAGCTGTACAGCTCTCAGCTCAGCTTCTTCACCCAACCAACCGCTCGTCCGTCGCTCGTCATGGTGACACTACAAACGACGAAGTTGACAGCAAACGACCAGCAGTCCATCATCGTTATCGTCAATTCCACCGCAGAAGCAGCAGCAACAACAACAACGGGCACATCACCGATGATGAGCACGATCTCCCAGGTTGACAAAGTTGTAAGAGACTACTGGACCATAATAACTACCCAATTTAGGCTAGCCGTACGAGGGCCACGCGATGGATCTTCGTCGCGCGCCGTCGCATCTTGTTTGCCGAAGAAAATTAACATTTTAAAATCGCTTCTGTTTTTTTTATATTTTTCATTCGTCTTTCATCGTTGGTTGGCTGTCGGTTCGCTGGTTGCTGGCAGGCTGGATTTGTCCGGTTGTCTGTCACGGCCAGCGGCCGGTTGTGGGAGGACGAGTGGAAATCCGGAGAAAAGATGAACCAATCAATGTGGCGGTGACAAGTTTCATTGGCAGAAGAGTGCACAAATGTCCAGGATGACATAACGGCATATTCCGAGAATGAAAGCCCGGCTCTTGTCGGTCGGTCGGTGATGATAACGATGAGTGGGTGGAAAAGTGCGCTGTGCCGTCAAGCTACTGGAGAATAACTTTCATTGAGTACGCTATTGGAGTCTGGCCACAGAGAAGTACCGAAACGAAATGACCGAGCGGGCCGTTGTGGCAAACAGTAAAATTAATGGAGCAGAAAACGATTTTCCGATGAGGGCATATAATTTTCATGGGCAATAGAGTAAGACTGGGCTGTTGAAGTAATTTGGAAATTCATTTGCGGTTTATTGAGCAATTAGTGTAATTGATCATATCTTCGTATTTTATGCTAGCATCTAATGGTTCTAGATTACGTAATGTATGAGAAACGATGTTGTATATGAGAATGTACGAAGAGTAATGAAGATATTTGTCAGGAACAGTAGAAAGAGCCATGTTCTAAGACTAAAATCATGGAAAATTTTTAAAATATTTTTTGTTTGTTTGCGGATTTTTAATCTCCTCATGCCGAAACTTTCACGGTAGTGCTTTTTGCTCTTGAGAGACGGTCGCTATACTAACAACAGTTCTGGTGCCGTTGTCAATCGATAGTTTTCAACCAGTTTTTCAGTTTTTCAGAATTCCAAGGAAAAATGCAATCAGAAATAGTATCTAATTCTATTCAACTCCTTGAAATTAAGGAAGGATAAGGAAAAAAGCGTGAACCTCCCGTACCAGACGCTTTCTATATTATATATTTACAACACAATCGTTGGAAGCATCTTTGCCAATAAAAGTTAAGGGATACTCTGGAACCCTCGGGGATGAACTAATGGCATTTAGATCACAAGCCAGGCTGCATTTTGTGTCAAGGATGTCCAAAGACCAACTACCAAAAATATTGGTTTCAATAAAACTACAGTAGTAAGATCAGGAACTGAAGACCACACGACCTCGCACCTGCTAGCTTAGCTACTCAGTTACACAAATTGGACTATTTCCAGGTATGACCACGCGGAGGTGCTAGGTAGGGGCTCGGGATAACCAGAGTTATTGTGAGCGCTTCTCCCTAGTTGCCTTCCCCATTTCATAAAAAGCCTTGGGTATAATCGTCTTTAGACATCACCCTTCTTTATCGATAGACTTCGCAGCCGGTTATTAGAGTACAGAACGACTGGCTTGTTAGGCCAGGATCGTCCCTCGAAGCTGACTGGGTGCACCACCACCATCCTCATTTCATGCCGTCGTTGAATAAAATATAGATTTCGTATATAAAAAAGCAAGGCCATGGGTATAAACGTCCTTAAGAACTTGATCCTTCTTTATCGACAGACTCTGCAGCCGGTTATAAGAGGACAGGAAAACTACAGGACTAGTGTAAACATTCTATTGACTCAATAGCGGCACCGCCCTGTCGAGATTAGAACCTACGAAGATTGGCCTGTTAGGCTGCATCGTACCCCGGAACTAGCTGGGCGGGCAAATTTGTTCGTATGTAGCCTTTTTTAATTCTCAAATTTGAACATTTTGACATCATCGTGAAAGGCTCAAAAAAAAAAATTTTTTTTGGGATATTGGATTGGATTTCGATTAAATTTACGTTGAATTTGGAGTTGAAATTAGATTGGATTGGATTCAGATTGATTTTGAATCAGATATGAACTGGATTTAGATTAGATTTGTATAGAGTTTGGATTAGATTTGAATACGGGTTAGATTTAGACTGACTTTGGATTGGATTTTGTACGAATAGAATTTCACTAGGATTGGATTTGGATTCGATGTCATTTGGATTTAATTTTAATCGGATCGGACCGGGTTCAGATTAAATTAGGTATTTTTGGTTTGGATTTGAATTAGATTTCCAGATCATTTTTTTTATTTGGACAG
The DNA here is from genome assembly GCF_943734655.1 of Sabethes cyaneus. Taxonomy (NCBI): domain Eukaryota; kingdom Metazoa; phylum Arthropoda; class Insecta; order Diptera; family Culicidae; genus Sabethes; species Sabethes cyaneus. The sequence continues at coordinate 246,508,745 of NC_071355.1, read as the reverse complement.
GATTTAAGTTTAATTGTGATTGGATTTGAATTAGAGCTGGATTTTAATAGCATTTGAAATAAATTTGGATTGGATTGGGTTTGGATTTAGATTAAGTTTGGATTAGATTTTGATTGGATTTGAATCAAATTTTGACTGGATTTAGACTGGGTTCAGATTGAATTTATTTTCGAATTGGGTTGGATTTTGACTGGATCTCGATTGTTTTGAATTAGATTTTATTTGGTATTGGATTTTTCTTGGATTTGGGTTGGATTGAGATTGGATTTGAATTGAATTTAATTGGATTTGAATAATGTTTGGATTGGATTTGCTTTGGATCTGGAACGGATTTGAATTAGACCTGGAATGGCTTTAGATAGAATTTAGATTGCATTCAGATTGGATTTGAATTGGACATGGTTTGGATTTGGTTTTAATTGAGTTTGAATTTAGATTAGATTTTGATTGAATTTGCATAAAATTTTGCCTGGATTTATACTAGATTCGGATTGAATTTGTAATTGGGTTTGATTTAGACAGGATTTGGAATCTATTTGGATTAAATTGAATCGTATTTTGGCTGGATTTGGATTGGATTCGAATGAGTTTTGGAATTAGATAAAAATTGTATTGGACTTGGACTAAAATTTTTGGATTGGAATTGGATGATGGATTAAGTTTGAATTCAGATTAGGTTTCAATGAGAGTTGGATTGGATTTGGACTGAATTTAGAGTGAGATTAGCTTAGGATTGAATTTCGACTAGATTTTTATTGGATTTGGATCGAATTTTGATTGGATTTAGGCTGGGTTTGGTTTGAATTTGGAATTGGATTAAATTTGTGTTAGATTTGAAATGGATTAAGGTTTGGAATTTGAATTCGATTAAAAATAGTTTTGGATAAGATTTGCTTTGGATTGAGATTGGAGTTAGATTGAATTTGAATCGATTGTGTATTTGATTTTGATTAGATTTGGATCGAATTTTTTAATGAATTTAGACTGGGTTGAATTTGATTATGGAATTGGTATGGATTTGGATAAGATTTGAATTTAATTTGAATTAGAATTTGATTGATTTGGTATTGGATTTTTGTTGAATTTAGACTAGATTTAGCTTTAATTCGAATTAGACTTGAATTAGAGTTGGATTGGTTATGGATAGGATTTTGATTGGATTTGGATCGAATTTTGATTGGATTTAGACTGGGTTTGGTCTGAATTTTGAACTCGATTAAATTTGTGTTAGATTTGAAATGGATTAAGATTTGGAATTTGGATTCGATTAAAAATAGTTTTGGCTAAGATTTGCTTTCGATTGCGATTGGAGTTAGATTTAATTTGGATCGATTTTTGATTTTGATTAGATTCGATCGATTAGATCGATATTTGATTTTGATTAGATTTGGATCGAATTTTTAATAAATTTAGACTGGGTTCACTTTGATTATGGAATTGGTATGGATTTGGATAAGATTTGAATGTAATTTGAACCGGATTTTGATTGATTTGGTATTGGATTTTTGTTGAACTTGGTCTAGATTTAGCATTAATTCGAATTAGACTTGAATTAGAGTTTGATTGGTTGTAGATAGGATTTTGGCTGAATTTGGATCGAATATGAATGTATTTGCCTCCTAGTTGGTCTCGAGATATGATGCTGGACTAATAAGCCAGTCGTCGTATGTTCGAATCTCGGCTGGGAGAGGCTGTTAGAGTCAATAATAGCAACTGGCCCTGTAATTCTCCTGTACTCTAACAGCTTTCTGCGAAGTCTGTCGTCTAAAAAAAAAAATAGAAGGTCAAGTTTCGATAACGGAATGTAGCACCTAAGCTTTGCTTTACTATTAATGTATTTAAACTGGGATTGAGATCTGGATTAGAATTGAGTTGGATTTGAATTTGGTTTTCATTGGATTTGGACTTTGGCTTGAATTAGAGTTGGTTTGGCCATGAATACGATTTGGATTTGCTTTGGATTAGATAGATAATTTGAATTGGTTATGGAATGGATTTGGGTGCAATTTGAACTAGATTTTGATTGGATTTATAGTTTTGACTGGATTCAACCTGCGGTCGGATTGAATTTGGACTTGGGATTGATTTTGGTAGAATTTGGATTGGATTGAGTTCGGATTGGATTTGGACTGGATTAGGATTGAATTTTGATTGTATTAGATTTGAATTGGATACAGCTTTAATTCGGATAGGATTTGAATTAGATTCGCATTGGCTATGGATTGGGATTAGCTTAGTATTGAATTTGGACTAGATTTTGATTGGATTTTTATTGAATTTTAATTGGATTTAGACTGGGTTTGGATTGAATTTGAATTTAAATTTGGAATTGGAATGGACTTGGATAAGATTTGAACTGGACTTAGATAAGATTTGAATTGGATCTGGAAGGGGATTTGAATTAAATTTGGAATGATTTATTATTGGATTTTTTTTGAATTCGAATTGAATTTGAATTAGAGCTGGATTACCATGACTGTTTCTTGAAGATGACTGTTTTCTGAAGCCACCTGCAAACATATCATCGCTTCGAGCGCATATTGATTTGCAAGAATCTTTCAAACTGTGAACTATTACACGAGCTATATATGTCAGTTTTCTCCAAACATGTTCAGTTCCTGCTCAATTATTTTTCCTCCGCCTCAAAATGTCTGTCTCAAAATTCCATAATGATCAGTGTCACTCAAAATAATACGAAAAACTGGTAAAGATTCCGATTACGTTATGCCACGTATCACAGTTTGCCAGATATTTCAGCATGAACAGAGTTTTAACGAACTTAGCTGAAAGATATGGACTAAATATTTTGGCTTCACACGAATTATATGCAGAGGACAGTTTTGCCTACGCGTTAGATTGGATTTGGATTTGAATGTGATTAGATTTGGATTGAATTTGGATCAAATTTGACAAGATTTGGATTGGGTGTGGATTGAATTTCGAATTGGATTAAATTTGTTTTGGATTTGGCCCTACGATAAAACTGAACCTTCTGTAAATGAACAGCGGTCATGTTTCGCAGCGGTCGGTCTGAATGTGGGTATATGTCAAAATACTTTTGAGATTTCAAATGGGACTCGGGCTAAAAATTTACCAAATGTGAAGTGCTTTTATTCCGTTTTAGAATAATGTCGATACGGGGATCTCTGATAATTAATAGATGTTTCTGGAGCTTATTTCTATTTATCACAGCTGTCATAAATATCTCCGAAAAAAGTCGGATTAATTAGTTCGGCTGGAGGCTTTGGATTAGTAAGGGGTTGTAAGCGAGATACCAGACCCGGTTTGGATGCCGAAGGAGCATTCTGCAATGATTACGGGCAATGATAGAGGTACTACGGTAGCAAATGGGAAATTAAGTCGATTCTAGCAAATTCTAGCGATCGGTTTTTGGGCATTGGCGACAGATTCCCGTTTTAAATACTGCACTCTTTGGTCTCAAAGTTTGGAAGGCGGGTGCGACTCTATGGTTTAAAGCTTCTGTCGACTATCGCGAACGCCCAGGTCGACCAGCGTTCAATTTACTTTGTAGACCTATCTTGGGACAGTACATAAGGGATGAAAAATGAAATTTGTACCATGGGTCGAGCCCTGATAAGTTGATAACCGAGATCCGAGACATAGGCGTGTCGGCTATGCTTTGGGCTCTACCTGTGTTTTAGTGGGCAACATTGCCTGTCGCGTTTGAATTGGATTTGTATTGGATTGTTTTTCGATCGGATTTTAGATTGAATTTTGATCAGAATTTGTTGGATTTGGATTAAAGTGCCATCGTTCCGATCATAAGTGAATTACAATAATTTTGGTCAAAATATCTGTTGTTCGAAAAGAAACCTTTGATGTTGAACTGAAATCTAGGCCTGAAATCGTTCATAATATAAACAAATATTTTGGTGAAATATCTGCTTTCAAATGCAAAACTACAGGTTGAGGCTAAAAATCAATGCGTCGAAGTTCAAATACATGATAAATCGATAAACAGTTGTAAAACGACGTACAGAACGCAAATCAGACCGTTAGTCAGCCAAGGAATTCAGATGTTAACCTTGCTAAAGACATACATGCACTTTCCGGACCAGTTTTGGTGGAGTACATACGGAAAGTGGAGAATGGTGCAGGCCAATGAACCACGAACTACAGGATCGCGAGGATGCCGGACACCAGGTCAAAGGTGCTCGACCGGATCTAAGCTGACTTGCATGTGCTGATACCCTCAAGTAAATTGACGACGAGTATCCCACGACAAACTAGTTCTTTATACGGCACGAGCCACCCCAGCTCTAAACTGCTAACGTAGAAAACGAAACACTTACGTAACCCATTAAGACAATTTACTTTTTAAATAATAATCACCAACCGACAAATAGTAAAACTTTAATTTATTACAGCAGCAAATTACAGCTCCAATTACCTCCCGGGATCGTCGCAAGATATTTTCCCACGATACAATGAAGTTTGATCGATTCCTGTGTGCCACAATTTCCCACGTCCTGTTAGCAGCTCTCTTCGAATGGTTTTCTAAAGTTAGTGAAATAGTAAAGCGCAGTAAAAAAATGTCAATCTAAAACAGAACCAATCACTAGTGCTGGCCGTGTGTGCGCCTATGTAAGGAAGTTTATATCCATCAATTTCGCTGCTCAATTGCTTTCTTGGGCTCGATCTGTTCAATGTTGAAACGTAAAAAATTTACTCGAGCCATAAAATTTTCTTAAAGAGAGAAACCTAATCAAAACTCGTAAGATCAATCAAATGTTGTTGCACACTCTGCAATTAGTATAGTATAGTAGCTCAATGAGGAAGCCACGTAACGAAATTAGCGGAGATTATAAAATATATGTTCGGTTTCATTCCGAGCAGCATGTACATTTCATAATTCCACCGTAAACACTTTTCCTCGGATCGTTATTTTCTGCAGTAAGCACTTTCCCGCCTCATTTCCTCATAAGTTCATCGCTGCTGCTGTTGTTAGGACAGAAGCGGCCGGGCTAATGTCAAAACCAGTCATTTTTACAAACGACAAAATTGCACTGTGCTCTCGCACAGTACCTACTATTCGGCAAGCCACGGCAAGTCATTTTAAATTTTACACACCATCCTTGCCTCACCTCTGCTCGCCTCACCCCACTGGCTGCAGTAATTCTTTTCTTTTTTTTTTTTTTGCTTTGTTCCGCAACCCATCGCGCGCTGTGACGTTATATCAGAGCAAATTTTTCATTTACCTGCCGAAAAAAAAATTCCCCCAAAATTCACCGCTTTTCAATTTGGTGTGTCGACAGACTGCACAGCCAAAAGTACGGCCAGCTATTGCTTGGCAACATACCTTAATCTCTTTTATCTCTCATTACCTCCAATTATTGCGCGCATTGCGCGAGTGTGCGCTTCAGTCAGCCAGCGATTCAGTCTTCAGAGCATAGCACACCAGCCAGCAGCAGGCAGATATGTAGGTACCTGTACATTACAATTTTTGTATTCCATTTCTTGGCTACTTACATGCGCGCTTGTAATAATAGAAGATCGTGGACCTTTCGGGCGTGGGGTAATCTGGTGTACAGGACGGACGGACGGATGGACGAGCGGACGCTAGGCGCGGGGTAGCGAAATGATATCTTACCTTCGCTCGGTGGTTTCATGCTTATGCAACGAGTAGCAGCAGCAGCAGCGGCGCATATGAGATTGCCTTCGCGATAGTATGTACTACATTCCGACGGCTGGTAATTGGGTTGTTTGAATCGTTTGCGTCATCACGATAGCAGCAGCCAGTCAGTCAGTCAGTCGATTTTTTTGGTACCTCTATAGTCGAAATTTAGCTCATTTGAGTACGTACCTACCTACTATTCTGGTGCCATTGCCACTGTACCGCACCGCCTGCCGCGCAGTGCCACCCGGCTGGATTGGCTTGGTGGAGGACTTCCTTGTTGAACCTCGAGAACCAGTTGCGAATTACTTCCGAGTCTCGAATTAACCCGAGAGCGTTTAATTGGTATTTAGGAACGGTTACTTTACGAGTGGCACTTATTTTGCCTCGTTCTGGGATCGTTAGGATTAAATTAGATCTTTTTGGCATCAGTTGATGGAGCATTTGGTATAAAGATAGGTTTTTACAGTTCTACAGATATCTTAGCAGTTGTTGTAACTTTTCGTTTTTGTTTGGTCTTAAAAAATTAAGAAATGTTAAACTAATTTATGCTTTCTTCTTCTCTTTACAGGTAAAATAGAGCATATGCATTTAAGAGCTGTTTATACCCGAGGTATATCTGGACTAAAATTGTATGTATTAAAACTAGTTAAAAAGTTCCGAAAGTAATCACTAAATTTGTGAAAAAATACTTAGTAGCAATACATATTCTTGCTGAAACATGCTTAAAACATAGAGACTATATTCTAGCACACGGCAGACACTAGGTCTTCTCGAACACTTTGGATGGGTTTAGTTGTTTCGATATCCACTTGGTAAATTGCCAATCGAAGCGAAAGGATGAAAATAGGATTTCTAAAATGTCGTCAAACATTGATTTACGACATCCAACAATTGGCCCATTCCCGTGGAATATATTTTTTAGGGGTTGCAAATTAAAAATGTTGACTAAAAATCCGCCATCTTGCAATTACAAAATGTTAAATACCGAGTTTTGCTTCTTAATAACCTCCGATCGTGCCTCCCGAAACATCGAATTTGGTGTATAGAAATAGTCACATTGAATCAGTTTGAGGAACGTTCTGGGGAAGCTATTCTCGTCCATGGGTTTCCATGGCTCTTTTCGGTTGCTAGTATCGTGTGCTGCTTTGAAGTCAAGGAACAAATGGTGCGTGGGAACTCTGTTTTCACGGCTCGTTTGGAGGATCTGCCGCACTTTAAATATTTGATCCGTTACTGACCGCCCTTCAGCGAAGTCGGCTTGATAAATTCCCACAAATTTGTTCGCAGTTGGTGATAAATGGCGGAAAAATGTTTTGGGACAGTACTTTATAGGCGACATTGAGTACTGTGATCACTCGATAGTCCAGTGTATCGCCCTTCTTGTAGATCGGACAGATAACTCAATCTTTCCACTCCTCCGGTAGTTCAAGTGGCCTGCTATCCTGGTAAAACTTTAGCGTTTCCTGAGAACGATGCAACCGCTCTAGGTAGCGATTTTTCTCCCGAAAGATTTGGTTTCGCTGCATCTTCTTCTATTTGCGTCTGTCCACGTTCTAACGTGCGGCACGGTGAAGCCTGGCCGCCCGCTCAGCATTCTGCTCACATTCATCATCAAACCAATCGTTCCGTTAATTCCATCTCCGATGGAGCTCTCCCCTACACTACTAGTGGCTGTTTTGATGGTGTCCCAATAGTTTTCGAGAGGGGCTTCGCCCAGCTCATCGTCTTTCGGTAGCGCAGCTTCGAGTGAGTGCGCCGCGCGTGGTTTTACCGAGGCTGGCGTCGGTACCGAATATTATTCCGACCGTTTATTACGTATTCGTAATAATACGTAATCGAAACCCCTTACGTACAGGCGCTTTGTTCTTGCTGTTGATGGTTTACCCAGTGTACTATTGCAGAGTTTTTTTTTTGAAATCGGGAGAAAACAAACCACTAACAAAACCACAAATTAGCCATCTTAGAAAAATAGGAATCAGCAGACCGCACACGAACCGCGTGCGTCACGAAAAATTGAAAGGTTTTGAGCGTTAATAGCTTAGTGGTTTCTAGGTCGATTTAAAATATTTTTACGCCAAACGATCGAAAAATCTTCTACGCACCCGCACCAAAAATGAAACCTATTGATTTCAAAGTACATACTATTGAAAAATTGAAAATAATGCTCGCTTCGTGATTGGTTGGAAGATTCTCTACGATGATCTAAACCTATACAATTTTGATATCTGTGCTTGGGAAGTAAGCCAAAACAAGTGACAAAGTCTTCTCGTATCAACAAGATTTCTTAACACCGCGATTAAACCTAGACCATCTTGATGTCCTAGCTTGGAAAGCACGCCAGAAAGAGTGACAAACCCACGTTCTGCCAACAAATTTCTTACGAACGTGATTAAACCTAGTCCAATTTGATGTCTGTGTTAGGGAAGTGTGCCTGAAAAAATGACTAAAGTCCATTTTCCCAACAGATTGCAAATTCTTTACGACGAGACGATTGAACCTAGGCGAATTTGATATCTGTGTTGGAAGACTGTGCTACAGCTGTAGTGTTCGGCTATAATATGATTCTGTTTGGATATGCATGTTTGCCGGAGACGAATGAATCTTATGATTTAAAGTCTCCGTTTAACAAAGAAAAACGAACGAACGAAATGCATGTTTGCCGTTTCATTGGAAGTGTAGTGAAAAGATCTGCTGTTGATAAAATGGGATTGAATTGATAAAATCCCATTAACTTGTGGAAACCATTGGTAATAAAAAAATTTCTGATAGGTAGCAGGATAGCAATAGTTTGTGTTCTTGATTTTATTAAATTGTTTCCAAATTCATATAGAAATAACTTTGAAATCTTTTGAGGATTGAACGTATACAATATTATTACTTTGATAATTGTTACATATAACTCATGTAGCATGTAAATATGCTGCATATAGCATGTATACATGAAGAATCGAATGATTACATGCATGTATACATGCTACTATCAGTACAAAGAGACTTACGTAGTCCTGCGTCACCTACATATGCGGTCGTGTCTTGTACACAACCATCTGATTTTTTCCTCAACTGCCCGCTAAGAGTTAAATCTCCCAGTTGTAAACATAGACTCTTTCACGTTTTACGACTGCCTACCAGCTAACGAATGACACTAGCGCTGTTTAACTGGCTTATGGAACTTACAAGAGCAAGTTAGGCATTTGGCATTGGTTCAAATTTATTAGTACTCATATTGATTATTGACCAGAAATAGCATACTTTTCCAGTACGGTTTACTTTCAGGACATCACATTAGTCTAGGTTCAAAAGAACCAAAGAAACGAAGACCTGTTAGGACCTGTTCTTTATCGACAAATTTCGATTCAGTTCAGTGGCTTAAGAGCTATGCATTTTTATGTAATGGTTTCGTGGCAAAACTGATGATTTTCGGATTCACGCTAACTTAGGAATGGGCACTCTAACAGCTATATTATACACTAAAGTCGCTTTTTACGCGGTTTGTTTTTTACGTGACTATTTTGATGCGAATTTCGGAACTTACGCGATTTTGATCCTATCCTCCGCGTAAAAAGCGACTTGAGTGTATAAAAGTAGCAGTTATTGTCATATGATAGCGAGAGAACCACTGTCGCTAAGGCTCTAGGAGCTCAGTCACTACAGTAATAACGTGATGTCAGTCATACAATTACAAATTTTACATCAAAGACAATGAAATATAATGTTATTCAATAAAACAAAAAAAAAATTCTCGGTTACATTTTCATTTAGCTAAGAAAGTTTTGTCTGAGGAACCAAAAAAAGTTGTTTGGCAATAAACATGATGATTTTCTTTTAGTGTCGACTCTGTAATTTTCCTAATTAGAGATAAAGTTAGAAAAATTATTTTAAATACTTGGTAGTAATTGTACCGTGCTTAAAACAGCTAAGTTCTACCAAATTTTTAGCTAAAATATTCTTATTTTTGACACATTACATCATTTCTTTTCGTAGGGGAGTGTCGTCGTGGTTGAGCCACGTTTTGGAATTCGCCCATAACTTTCGTTTCAAAAGGAATTTTGGAAATCTAAATACATCGTTGAAAAAGTCTAAGACCTTATTCTTATTTCCGGAAAGTTTTGAACTGATTGCTTGAAAAATAAAAAAAAGTTACAGGCATTTACGTGAAGACAAAAAATGTGGTCAAAGTCGGGCCATGTTGTACAGGTTGGGCCACCGCAGAAAATCTAAGACATACGCATTGAAATTCTATATAGAGACATGAAAAGAATGAATTCCGTGAACAATGGCTTATATAGCTACAAATACCCTATTTTTAATTGCATTTTTGCGAAATTTTGGTGAATTTCAATATTGCTACAAACGCCTTTTCCGAGGTGTACAACTACGATGAAAAAACCAACAAAAATCTATCACATTTTACGTGACTGACATTCTCTAGTGATTATTGCGCTTCTGCGCTTAAAATTATGGTGGCCCAACCATGACTACTCAAGTGGCCCGACCTTCACAAATAGCGCTTTTGTAGTATTTCACCTTAACCTTCCCAAACACCTTACTAGAGGGGATTTTTCTATAGTCTTCGTGTGCAGCACACGAACAACACACTTCATACATTTTCAAAATTTATCTCGATAATTGCATTTCATGCATCAATTCTTGGAAAAAATTCATTGCGCCCGGAAAACTTTTTTTGTAAGATTTAGTCACTGAATTCAGTACGGGTGTTTTGAATACACGATTAAAACTCACAGTATTGTGAAAAATTAGCTATCACAGTAAGAAGTTTTACAATGGTTGTATCATAGATATCATGAGTTACTAAAACTAGAAAATCGTGATGGCCCGACCATAACAGTGGCCCGACTGTAACGGCAATACCCTACATTTTTGAGTTTTGCAAGACAGGCGTCTATTTGGTTCCGTCCCGTCCGAGCGTGTTTTGTCCGGTCTGCTTCCTTATTTCCGAGCAAAGTAACCGACAAGGTAGAAATCTTTCCCACCATTTTGAGAAATGTTCTGCTTGAGCCACAAATAGTGATAGATATTTGAACCGGCAAGGTATGAAAACGATTTAATGAGCCAGCCGTGCATGAATGTGATGTCTGTGTTTGGAAAGTTGAGATTTCAAACAAAACATCCTACAAAGTTCAGAAGGACAAGAATTCAAAGAACTTTTTAGTAGATGGTTGTTTTTTCCGAATGTATTTAGTCTTGTCTGCTTCTAAATTCTCGAGCAGCAACCACGACCGTTTTGGCACTACGTCAATGAAGAAGAGAGATGAGTTGTGCTTGTTTGTTCTTACGTAGACTGTTTCACAGTAGTTAGTTGAAATATATGCATGTGTCATAAGTGTTTGGGAAAGTGAGAAATCACTGAAAAAATGTGTGGAAAATTCACACACTCTGACTTAACATCAATTTTTATTATTTAGCGATTGATGAAAATTACATTGGTGGGTAGAAACCTGATTTCTGAGTCTATTAGCAGCCGCGAATATAATGCAAAGGAACGTCGATTCGATATAAATACATAATCATGTATAATAAATAAACGTTTCAATCATTTATGATTGTAGTCAATTAGCGGACTTAGTTTAAACTAATCACTAGTTGAGTGCTTAAATGCAACACAAATGTCAATTGTGTAGACCAAACAGGTCCTATATGACAACCTTGGGGAACCCTAGAGGAGAACTGAACTGACTGGCTCCATAAGAATGTGTGATTGCAACCAATTTATCAGAACAAATCGTTAGTTTCTAGCAATACGCAAAAATTCCAGTAATCATAGGCCGAAGAAGTCTTTGGAAAATGATTTATTCTCTCTACTGAAAATTCGCGAACAAAACACCTGCAAGTTTTATTTTGATAAGAGTTTTTGATGTTTTTGCTATTAATCAGTTTACTATTTCAATGTTCTACTTTATGTTTATATTATTGTTTCTGTTTTTATGGACTTCATTATTTTAAAACTTTAATGTGTTTTGTGTAGATTCTGGCTGAGGGATCCTTTAAGTAGAAATAGCTAAACGTGTCAACAGTAGAAAGGCAATAACCATTACTGATTAATTATGTCGCAAGCAAGCTAAAATTGCCAGCATAAATTGCTTGTGTAATATCCAAACCCGAACGCTACATTCGATGTAAAACACGAAAAAAGTCTGTAATTAGCGGTACCAATTTTCCTCGCTTGCATCAGCGCCCTCCCGCGAAAGCATACAAACCAAAACCATTCACGGATTGAAGATATTATCGCCGCGTCGTTCCTGCCCGGTCAGGGCACCGCGTTTGTGTCATTTTCTCTAACCGTCGTCGCCATCATTCGTCACCGCCTCATATACAGAGAGGGAAAAGGAAAAAGCCAAACTCGTGATCCGTCGCTACATTTTGAAACACCCGACCGACAATTGAGATATGATTACGAGAACAAAAAAAAATCACGAAAAATATGACGAATCGGTGCCGCGGAATGCATCGACTAATAGATCTATTGCGGCGCGGCGCGCAAGCCAGCGCGAAGCTGATAGGATCGAAACTCAGAGTTTCCAACTTCGAACACCACGGTTTCGGTACATAACAATTGGCCTCTTTTTCGCGGCTCCTCTGTAGATCAATGCCGCGAGCTGCTGCTGTTGTTGCTGCGATTCGTAAGCGACCAACTGATATTGAAATCGAAATTTTCTTTTCGAGGCCTTCAGCACCGATTGTGGGGTATCATTTGCGCCCCATGGCCTAGACACAGACACACACTCTACTGGGGACGACGTCTGTCGTTGGTTTAGCCAGCAAATCTTCTGCTGTAGCTGTTCATTGCGAAGTTCGGTGCATTTTGCTCCTCCAATTAAGCGTTATTATGTGCGCGCCGAGTCAACGTGCGAATGCATGCCACGGCGGACGGCGCCGCCACCAATGCCATAAATCGGAGAGTTGGAAAAAGTGATGGCGCGAACAATCGACGATTGCGATTGGGCTAATCACGTTCGAAGCCAATCGATGGATGAAAAAAAAACGTGCTCGAGGTTTGACGAAATTGAGTTATTAAAAATTGCAGTGCGAAGTGAAGTGGTGATTGCGAGGTTCATTACCGGAGAGCTGTTGAGCAATCTTTGCTTAATCTAGCTAATCGTTAGTATCCAAATCGTCAATATTAGCTCAATGATGCAAAATTAGCTCTCGTTAACAACTGAATGTTGCTGCTTTGAGTTTCCCTATTGATGTCATTAACACTGTAGATATACTTATTTGCAAGCTCTGTATCAAGACAAATAATTAAGATCAACGTCAACTATTGACTGACAGTCATGGGTGTTAAGTACATTTCCATCATCGTTGGGTTGCCTTCCGGAAGGTCAGCCTGACTAATAATCTGATTGTGAACAGTCACCTCATTGCAGGTCAATCGATCGATATATGGTGGTGGTGGTGCTGGTGGGCTTGTACTGATTTCACACTCTATCACTGACCTGTGCCATCGATCAATAGCGCAAATTGCAAAAAGAAGCCCTTTCAGCAGCTTCGGTCCCGTACCCGTATCGACAGGAGGCGGCGGCGACACTTGGCGCGCTTAAATACGTAAACCAAAACCACTGTATCGTTGACACAAATGCTGACCCCAATCACCAAGGGGGTGTTATGCTCACGCGCCACTGCACCGTGACCCCGTTCGGTGTGGGGTGATGTGCTTTGGTTGCAACAATCATGCAAATCTATAGCGGCACCAACTGCAGCAGCAGCAGTGCGGATGTGTATTTATTGGAGCGGAAGCAGTTATGGTACCCCTCAGGACGTTTTTAGCACAACAAAATTTTCATGTAAACTCTCAGTTCATCTATCATTTCTGGGGCAATCAAAAATGCAATAGAAGAGACAGTTCTTTAGACTAAAGCTTAATTATATTGACTTTATTATAATTATGAAAATAGCCGAAACAATTCGAGGTTATCTCACGGGGGTCGATTTCCTAGAGACTTCACGTGTTACGACCATTGATATTACACTAGCCAACAGTACGTTGTTCGCGTGTTGTTGGCTTAACAAGGATATTTTGTAAACCTTCAAGTTTAACTTTTGCCATTTTGATTGTGAGTGCTTAGATTGATTCACTGTTTTTCTAACTGAAATTCAGCATCGTTTGCATTTGTTCCTCGCTTGTAGCAAATTTTTTGAAAACCACCGCTTTGGTGATTTTTGTGTAATCGCGATTGCATATATCAATTTAAATATATGTTTTATGAACAAGCACTCATTTCTTCTATATTTGTGTAAAGTTTAAGTTGATTTTTGAATTGTAGTGTGACAATAAAAATGCAGACCTTTTTTCCTGTAATACAAAATATAGACTGAATAAATTTTAAAGTTTTGGTCTATTGACCGTGACTATTAGCTGTAAAAGCCACAAAATAAAAACGAATTAAATTTACCGTCGTGAAAAATTTTGCGAAAAACTTTTTACAGATGTTTTTCCTAAATTGCTGAGTAAATTAGATCATTAAAAAAATGTTTATCCTACGATGCTTGGTTTTTGTGTAACGAATTTTTGAAATAAACGACTTCAGAGAATATCGGAAAAAATTCACTGAAGTTTGCTTAGAAAATTAGTGAATATTTTAGGTTTTAGCATCAGACAAGGACTGCAAATCGAAGTCCAAACACGTATCTGTCAGATTATTGTCTCTGTCTGTTAATTGTAGAATTCTAATGCTACATTCTAGATTTTAATAATATTGTAGAATGACAAGAAAAATTTGCATCTTGCTTAATATGTCTTTCTCTGAGCATACTTTAGCCCTAAGAAATATGAAAAACAGTCGAAGTCATAAATCACTTCCATGCGGAACTCTTACCAGACTAATCGACTTGGAAGAGAAAAGACGAAATATTTCCGTTACTATTTTTTCCACATGTTGACAGTTTTCTAATATGATTTCTATAGTGTGAAAGAACTTCAAAATCCTTTACTATCAAACGAACCGGATTATACTTTACAACCTGGTATGTAACTGGAAGCCTTGTCTTATTTGCATTAACGCTTTGTAGCCTTTTACGTGACAACAAAAACATTTCATTCTTCAGAAAACATATCGATAAAAAGATGACTAAAATACGAAGCATAAACCGGAAAAACGGTGATCGATGGCAAAAGTACAACAGAAAGACCATGGAAACATTTTTTAAAGATGACGAATACAAAACCACGATAAAAACCCGTTTGAAAAAAGACAAAACGATGAAAAGCTAAAAAACCAAGTAACAAAAACTGGAATATGAAAGACGGAAAAACAATGACAAAAGACGAATGATGAAAGATCAAGATCGAAAGTCGAGGGTAAGCGTCCTTGAATAATTTAGGTCCCATCTCAAATGTATCTTGAACTGATATGATTCAAGAAAATATTTCCTTCAAATACAATCAAGAACAACCGCTAACGCGATGAATCATGTGATCACACATTTAGGCAGAATGAAGCGGGGTCTATTTCTCGGAGAAATTTGCTTCTTAATTAATTTTGAAATGTGTTTTTTGGTGATGCAAACACAAACGGTGAAGCTACGAATTTTTTTCCTCAGCAAAGTCAGCAAAGCAACGCTACCAATGTATTCCGTTCCGTTCGAACATATTTTGTCCTGCTTCCGGAGTAGCCACCATCCAGGCTCAAAAATTGATACACAGTAGTCAGATCCCGTGATACAGTTTAGTCGGCCGTGCTTTGGAAATTGAGAAATCACAGAGCAAATGTCCTCAAAGGTTCCATCTAATTTTTCAAAATCGAGAAAAAACTAATTTATTCTTCGTCAAGCGTTCGTTTATCTGCAGCTGCACTGATAATGATCAAAAACTGACGTCTGTGCTAGTAAAACAGTTTGATTTTTTAGCAAATTTACAGAAATTGACGAAATTAAGACATCGCCCGAGGCCTGACGTTTGGCAATTTTCATTAGCCATTAGCAAACCTGTCGATTAGTGCAAAAATATTAAAAGTTGATGAGCAAATCACTCTGCTATTTAAACGCTTAAAACCTGACATTTTTTCGTGTTGCGTGCATTTTTAGATTTTTTGGAATGACATCCAACCTTCCTGTAAGACGTAGTCCTACAGGGATTTTTTTTAAATGAGGAACTCCATTGATCGAGAAGCGGTTCAACCGACATTAATCTTGGATTTTTTACTTTTTGATCTAAAATGAACAATCTACCCACGTTTGGTTCTATTATCTGCTAGAAGCTGAACTACACTTGGTCCAGAGATTCCGACAATGATTCACAATAGCTCATTCAATTTCTTTGATGGCATTTGTCTTTTAAAGATAGGCGCTGTTATACAATTCCTATACATTCTCCGGCCGTCAATAACCACAAGATTGCATAAACCAGGAACATGATTGCATATCTAGGAATCAAATTGAAATAGGAAAAATGTTCTAATTTTGTTTAGAATTTGTGTACTTATTTCTTTTTGGAAAATCTTAGATCCGTATTTTCATTTGACGCTTAATTCTGAGTTACGGTAGTGCCTTTAGACCATTTTAAAAACCCGACTAAACCGAATAAAATGATTATGATTTCAAATGAAAGCAATTTTAGTGGACTTTTCAGGATAAATCTTGGCTTGAAATTTATTTTTTACTAGCAGATTGCCCGATCTCACTCGGGGCCCCTTTTGTCACTCAGTCACTTGTACATCTGTTTTTGTAATGAAAACTCTCATAATGCAAGAAACGAAACCCTTTTTTCATTTGAATATGTCTACTCCCTTTGTCAGTTCCTCTCACGTTGTCCCCCAACCACATGTAAATCTATCTTCTACTCGGTAATCGCTATAAGTCGACACAAAGCCTTTTTACGTTTTAGAACCTACCCCTTTTTAATGGCCACCCTATTCCCCCTTTCAGAAATAAAACAACTTGTGTGTGCAATTTAAAATTGATATTTTTCGGTGAATACGATAAAAAAAATTTCCTTTTTCTTTACGTTTCGGCTTACTGATTTCCTATTCAGCCATTATCAGAATATCAGCCTAATTTCCTAATTTTAACGATTATCGGCTTTCCGTGCGCCATCCGCAAAGCCCGGAAAGCCGATAATCGTTAAAATGAAATAATTAGGCTGTTATTCTGAAGATGGCTGAATAGGAAATCAGTAAGCCGAAACGTAAAGAAAAGGGAATTCAAAATAATGGTCGCAGTGGTCAAATCTTCCGACAAAAAAAAACAAAAGAAAAGGGAAAGTTTTTTTATCGTATTCACCGAAAAATATCAATTTTAAATTGCACACATAATTGACCGGTGACTCAAAAATTCAAATAAAATAAAACAACTTGTATATCTGCTATCGTTCCAAATGAAAGAGAAACGCACCGCGTTACCCTTTTGAACCTTTCTTTTCCCTTGTAAGAGACCGTCTCCCTCTTTTGTTAACTCCCCCGGGCATAAAAGAATCATGCTAAAAAACATGCGTTTGACAAACAACGTTTGATGAAGAACAATCCAGAAGTACCGGTGAACATTTTCACGTTGCTCGTCCCCCTACATGTCAGTTCCTTCCCAGTCAGCTCCCCCTTCTGTTACATAGCTAATTATGCATCGGTTTGTTCAATGAAAATCGCTATAATGGAAACGAAACGAAGGTTTATTTACCATGTATTCCTCCTCGGTGGAACTCCTCTCTTTTCGCAAAGTCAGTTGCACAACTGCAATTGGTTTAAATGTAAGAGGAACGCAACCACTTTTACTTATTTTATTTATATCTCTCCCCCCTTGTTAGGGAATTCCCCCTATTGTCAACTTCCTACATGTGCGCCAAGTTTGGTGGAGAACCGTCAAGGTGTTTCGCAGTTATAGCCTCTCCCTTGTTATGAACCTCCCCCCTGTTAAGACCACCCCCCTTCTTTTGTAAACCACCTGAGTTCTGATTCCCTTATGACAACGAAACATGTATGCCAAGTTTGATGAAGAACCGTCCAGATGTTTCGCAGTTATGGACCTCCCCTCCCCCTTGTTACGACCTCCCACTCCTCTTATCAACCCCCCAATGCTAATTCCCTTATATTAAGGGATATGTGTGCTAAGTTTGGTGGAAATCGGTTAAGGCGATCTGGAGTAATGGTGGAACATACAAACATTCTCATGCTCACTTTTATTTGTGTAGATAAACGCCTAAACATCAGACATTTTTTTAATGTTTCCGTGATTTAAGAACCAAAAAACCCTCTATTTTCATATCTCATTTTTTTAATGTTGAAATATTTTCGCACAACATATCAAAACTATGTTCCAAAGATGCAATGAAGATGCGTGGCGTTTTGTGTTTACTGGTAATGAAAGGGACATTTTGGTAAAGAACCCTTTGAAAAAGACACCAACTAAGTGTCGAAACGTCGGGAAAATATCAAAGCTCCGCCTTGATAACTTTCTTTAAAGACTGCCCTGCCAAATTTAATATAAATTACGATTGAATCCAGTCGATAAAAAATAAAATCAATAAGAAAAGAGTCTAAATCATAGCTCACTTCCATGAGGAACTCTTGTCAGACTGATTTTTCGCGTCAACTGTCGTACCTTAGAATTTTACAGAAAACTGAAAAACGGGCAACACTGTTGCGGAATACTATTATTTGAACTGTTTAAATTCCTCCAGTATAGCGTAGAATGTTTTCAAACCGCACAGGAACTTAGTGTTTCATAAAGACGTAATTTTGCCTTTATTTCATATGAGTATTTGGGCGTTATTTGCTGGCTCTAATAACTATATTACTTTGAATTTGTCAAACAATTTTCTTTGAAAATGTAGGAAAGAGTTTACTTACAACCCTTATATTTCTAAGGATAATACCAAAAAAGTTATTGGACATAAATGGTCTTTTTTAATCAAGAGAATGCTCCCATTGATCGCAAGCAGAGCTAACTGGTACCAAACATGACATTTACTTTTTGGAAATTTGGTCAAAGAAGGTAGATTAAACTTTCATTGGAATGACCTAACGACTATTGTTGAGCCTTTTACAAAATTCTCAATACCAATATTCAGCTAAGTGTTCCGCAGGGAAGTAGCTCTCGAATTTTACTCTTGATTATATATTTTAGTGATTTTAGAAAATTCGATTGCAAATTAGTAAATTGCAATTTTTTCGTTATATGTTCTGTTTCGTGACTATATTTAGCTGCAGGTTTTTATATACTGAGGATTTACGAACACTGCGTGTCAATGTTATTCAGGTGGATTATAAATTCAGTTATGAGCCATCCTAATAGTTTCATGTTTTTGATGCTCAATATTAATTCTATAATTATAAACTGCTATATTCTGATTCCAACAAATCAATTCAATTTAAAAAATTATAGCCTCCAGTGATTCAAGCCGAAGACCGTTAGCGATGTCTAACACTAACCCAATCGACGATGATGGCAAGCACTGAAAATGTTATCACAATATCTCAATCGCCCATCGATCGTTCCCATTTGCGGCTCAACAATGCACGATCGATCAGGAAATTTGCCTTATCATAGCCATCCAATAAAATCGGCACACATCAACCCGCATCATCGGCATTCCTAACGGTTGTGCGCCGTGCGTTTAAACTGGTGCTCGGGGACCTATTTTAACAGGAACCTCCTTCGTCTGCTCTCGCGTTTGCGTTTAGGTTGATTACCGAAAAACGTTTGTCTTAAAATTTCTATCGACGGGCTGCGCTGATGGGCACACACTCAGATGATGATGAGCCACCTTCATTCATTCGGACACGATCGGTTTTGGGCACGAGCGTCTTTACTGGCACCGATTAGGGAGGAGGTAGGTATTGTTGCATATTGTCGATTACACACTCGCTAAAAGCCTTCGGCCGTCTTCTTGTCCACCCCTTTTGTGGCGTGCCTTTCCGGACCAATTTGCGAGCGATCAACCGGTAATGGCCAAAAGCGCTATCCAATCCAGTCTATGTGGAATCGTATGCGTGTTATTCATGTACGAACACGTGGTGGAAATCTATAATTTCCTTTGCTAGTAGTTCAGTGCATAGTGAGAAGTGATGCCGAAGAACGAGATCATGCTTGTAAGTGAATACGTAAGGCGACCGACCGACCGGCCGACCGACCGTCCATTCAGCAGAGCAAAGGGGCTCACAGGGAAACTCGATAATGGCCCGACCGAACCTCCCCATAGAGCGAGCAGATCCATGCTCGATCTCGAGCCCTCGGACACTGTGCGAAGAGGACTAGCAAACGGGAGGTAAAACACGACCATCAAGAGATAAACATACATCGATTAATTTGATCTTAAAAGGTTTATTATTAGTTTTATTAACTAAATTTTAATCGCCTCTGGTTGGCATGGGTCTTGAGCAATAACAAAGCTTTTAACCTATTTTTGCTGCCCGGTGCAGTCGGAGGTAGTTACAACTGGTGGTGCTGTTTTTTTCTTAGCTCGGAGGAAACTAGTAAAATTGCGAATAACTTTGCGGCCAGCCAATGTGGAGCTGCTCCAATGAATGGTTGCTTCAATGGACGGGTTTTGTGTGGGCCTTGTCTCACCGGTAAGCCCATCAACCAATGCCGCCTTCCACCCCCTTACGTACGTTATCATGCCCTAATGGTTGGAATTCTAAATATTTCCAGCCAATCTAAGCCATACAAATACTGCAGGCAATTTTAAAACATGAATAAAAATTAAAAACAAATCATAAAACAGAGTAATTCAGTAACATCTTGGGAAATCGTACTTTTCACCCATCTTTGAAGGAGGAAACCCTTCGATACATTTATTTAGAGAAATCGAAGAAAAACCATCCAGTCCGCCGGCGGCGGCCTAGTCTGTTCCCTGCACTGAAAGGTTAAAGCAGTACTGGAACTGGAAATTCAAAGCTTCTGAACACCTCAGGCCTCCAGGCGGTACAACGTGAGAGAAAAGAGTTTGCGCGAGTGTGGGAGATGGAAAAAGATTATGATCGATAATGTATTCACGTTTAGCGAGCTCGACTACCGGGCATCGATAGGGTAGGCAAATCTGCCTGAAAGCATGCAGACCCACACTAGAGAGGTGGAGTGGAGGAGGTGGAGGACAAACATGGAATAAACGAATCCATACCGCCAAATGGGATCGGATCGAAGGCATAAAACAGGCACAAACAAAATTGATTGTTTTCAAACAGACGAAGGAAATTGTAGTTAATTAAAATGAAACATCGCTTTAGTCTAACCTCAAAGTCAAAGTACTGCGAAGCTTTTAGGAGTAATTGTAAAGTCCCGTAAACGGTATAATTAACACAGAATCTGACTCCATCTTCGGCTGAGCTTCACGATTGTCCTACGTGGGTGTAGGGTGCTGTGGACCGGATGAACGATGATTGGAACGGCCTCCGGCCGCAAATCCTACAGATAAAGCATGCCTAACCAACCTCCTCTTGGTTGCGGTTCGCTAGCGAACTGTTGGCCAGTGGCAATGGCAATGGCAGCCATTCATCAAACCGCCGAAGCTGCCATCGTCATCTCGCTTCGAGGTGACGCCTCCATATTCGATAAACAAAACAAAAAAAAAAATACAACGACAGAACGTAACCTCACTTATCGTCTGGAGCACCAAAATGGGACACGGGCAAATGCAACAACGACGAAATGAGCGACCGAACAATGAAAGTAATAGATGTTATTACTGTTGCCATAAACTTTACGATTGAAGCCGAAATCGGCTTCGAGATGAAAGATTTTCGGTTGGCCCTCTCGTTCCGAAATACACTCTGAAAGGGGAAAATTAAAAACGAACGAAACGTGGGAAGTGCGTGTGATTGTTACCTACCTTCGGAAGAAAGTGTTTATTTTCTTTGTCCGAGAAGAAGAAAAGATAACAGATTTGGCCGCTCGAAGCTATTCGCCGGTGATTTCGGGGGACGACAGCTCCTTTGCCTGCCTCGTTAACATTCAGGCAATTTGCTGTTGTTCAGTGCGTAAAATCTGAGTTTAAACATACCCCGCGTGCCCTGATATGGTAACGCCTAATTGGTTTGTAATTCCAATCATTGCGGTTATTATCATACTTATCATGCTGCAATCTTTTTTTTTACTTTTTTTTTTTGAGAACAAAGTTTTGAGTGATGGTGTTTTCAATGAGCTTATTGAGCCGCAATTTAATGTTAAATTTAACAAAGATTCATCATTTGTTAGTAGTTAATAAAACTATATAACCAAACAACCTTTAGTTTTGCCTGAATTAAAACAATGTTTTGTTTTATACAATGTCTTTAATTAAACCACTGTACAATACAATTAATGTGAATTCATTTTCAACCAGAACAGAATTTATTTGGAGGACTTTTATGTGCTGTAAGCATTTCGTTGGCATACCTCCTATCTTCAAAGGGTCGGAGGGTAAAATCCTTCGAATATTTCCTAGAAAATGTTATAAGAAAACTTGTGTTGAAATTATAGTGGATCGGTTCAACCGTTTTTGCGCAATTTCGCTCGTCGACTTCAAACACAGTTTCAAGAGACATGCGCTCAAAGTTTCGTTTTGACATGTCGTTACAAACATGCATGTAACTTCGTAAATAGTTGACGGATCGGCATAATATGTTCTGCGTTTATACTAGAATATATGTACATTACGATCATAAAATAAACAGAAAATAGCATTTCTGGGAATTCTAACCGTATACAACCCTTTCAGCCATTAGCGTTACATATCGCACTTTGGAAGCGCTTGGGAGCGCCTAGTAAAATCCATTAAAAAAGGCATTGGAACGCTACTAAGCCGGCGTGACATTCGTCACTTCCAGACTTTCGCTTTCTGTCCGTACTTCAATACTGATATTTTCTTGGTTGGAGTACGACAAAAAGGCAAAATATTTAAGTTTCAATTTCTTCCCGCATTTTGACAATTCCTAATATGATTTCTGACAGAGGCGAATGCCAAAATAGGCAAAGTCTCTTTAAAAAATTATTTATGATTTCTGTAGTGTAATAGAACTTCAAAATCAGGCGAAGTTATTTTTATAACAAAGTAGCTGTACCCTCCTCTTCGCGATAATTAAAAACTGGTGGACATTTAGGCCTTCAGAAAGCGCTGAAAAAATTTCTAAAATACGTAGAAAAAAGGCACAAATATTCCAGACGATTGTGAGAAACGTGAAAACGAGAGATGGCAACAAGACAGCGCAAAGATGACGAAAATGTGATGAAAAGATGACGGAACAGTGATAATAAGATGGCGAAAATTGGATGGAAAGCTTACGAAAAGATGTCAAAAATACGATGAAAATAATGTAAAAATGCGTTGCAAAGACGACGACAACACGCCAAAGCAGTGACAAAGGACGACAAAGAGGCGTTTAAAAAGTGTCAAACACGATAAACCATACAAAAAAGATGACGAAAATGACGAATATACGTCAGAAAGACGACAAAAAGACAAGAAAACGAGAACATTTTTGTGTCTTGACAACAAATAGGACGAAAAATGTTGAATAGATGACACGAAAAATGGAAGAAAAGGCAGCAAATGACAACGAAAAAACGCTAAAACAACAACAAAAATCGTCAAAAAGCCGCCGAAAATAAGCAAAAAATCATGCCATTAAAATAGTTGTCGAAAACCGACGAAAATACGATGAAAAGATTGGAAAAAGACCATGAAACAGCAAAAATACAACAGAGAGACGGCAATGAGAAGACGAATACGGAAAAAGGCAACAAAGAGATGGCAAAAAGACAACGAAAATGCAACGATTATATGACGAATCGATAATGATAAGGTGAGATGATGAAAGAACAACGCAAAAACAGCAAGTAAACGACAAAAAGAGGACGAATAGGCCGTGAAAAGACAAAAAAGACCACGGACGAAGAAAGAGGCGAAAATATGATGAATATAAGGCGAACAATGATAACAAAACAGCGACAAAAAATGTCTAAAAGACTACAAATGACGACGCCATCAGATTAAAAACGGCTCAAAAGACGATAAAAAATGACTAAAAATCTCTAAAAAGAAACAAAAAACGAGGGGTCAAGCCCAGAGCAATGGTTATCATTCTCATCTCTCGCGCCGAGGCCTCGGGTTCAAATTTCAAACCCGCAGATGTCACGAATGACCCACACTACTAAAGTGACTATAATCAAATTGTGAAACAAAAAAAAACAGAAGCAGAGACAGCAAAGGGCGACGTTAAACACAGCAAAAAAGACGAAAAATTAAAGACTAAAAACGATAAAACCAAACGACGAAATATGAAAGACGAAAGTCAAATGGCGAATGATGAAAGTCGAGAGTTTGCAAGTATTTGAAAGCAGCATTTAATTGCGTTGATCATCAAATTTTATTAGCTAAACTTTACAAATTGGGAGTTCTATCTAGCGTGTATTCTTGTCTAAGCTCTATTCTTTGTAAACGTACAATTTCCGCTAAACTTGGTCTTTAGTCTTGAAGTTTTACCCGCTATTCTGACGCATGATTTTGACCCATCCAGCGTCGCACAAATTAGCTTAACTAGTTTCGTCGGAAAACCATGGTTTAGCATTATTTTCCACAGCTCATTTCGTTGGACTGAATCGTACGCCGCCTTAAAGTTCACAAACATCTGATGAGTCTGCAAGTTATACTCTCGGAATTCATCTAGTATCTGATGCACGGTAATCATGTGGTTCGTCGTGGAGCGACCCTCACGAAAACCTGTTTGGTACTCGCCGACGAAGGATTTCACTAACGGATAATAAAAGGATACGAGAGCGCACCTTATAGGCAGAATTGAGCAATGTAATACCGGGATCATTAAGACTGTAACCCAATGCACTTCCTGCATACAGAAAAAATACCGCGATAGCCTCCTAGTTGACCTCGAGGTTTGATGCTGGTCTAAGAAGCCAGTCGTCGTATGTTCGAATCTCGGCTGGGAGGGGCTGTTAGAGTCAATAGGATTGTAGCAACTGGCCCTGCAATTGTCCTGTACTCTAACTCCTGGACTGGCTGCGAAGTCTGTCGTAAAAAAAACAGAAGAACAAGTTTAAATAACGTGTAGCATTTAGGCTCCATTAAACAACGCAGGTGAGACCTAATAGAAGGGTGCGGCGGGGGTATAAGGGTTTTACACTGGACAGGCAATCGAGGGTTGTGGGTTCGTATTCACCTTCCCTAATCATGACAACGACAGAGTTCTACACAAGAAGGTAAAATAGGTGGTAGGCACTTGGTCCTTCCCAATCGTGGTGGCTTGAGAATACTTTCGGAGTACCTCAAGGGATCATTTTGGGACCTGTGATGTTTTTGCTGTTTGTTAACAATGTCACCAAGCTGTTGCCTCCTGGAACAATATTATTTTATAGGCACGACGAAATTTACCAGCCAATTTTTTTCAATTTCATATACATACATGATTTGAGGACCAAAGAGACCCTCTTCTAAAAAGCGAAGCATTTATTACATAGTATATCAAAAACTTAGTGATGTACATTTTTAAAGCTGTAATAATGCAATGGAGACGCATGGTGGTTTGTTTCTACCTGCAAGAAAACGGATATTTTTGGCAGAAAGGAACCAGCAATATCTGGAATCATGCTAGAACTATTCGTTTCCTTACCAGAAATATGCGTTTCCTTTTTTCAACAAGACACTATGCGCCTCCATTATATTATCGCAGTTTTATTTCTTTAAAAAAGTCTATTTTAAAAACGTAAAAGTTATACATCTTTAAATTGTTGATAAACCATGTTGAAAATTCTCAGCTATCTGGAAAAATATAGAAACCGAAGGTTCCTTTGGTGCTCAAAAAATGCTTGAAAACAAAAAAGGACTATTTTTAATGATCCTGCAGAAAAAAATTCAGGTTCAAGTCAATATTTTTCCTTGACAGTTTATTAAAATTCCTTTCATTTAATATCATTAAAGTAGGTTCACTGGT
This sequence comes from Sabethes cyaneus, assembly GCF_943734655.1. Classification (NCBI taxonomy): domain Eukaryota; kingdom Metazoa; phylum Arthropoda; class Insecta; order Diptera; family Culicidae; genus Sabethes; species Sabethes cyaneus. The sequence goes on along the minus strand of NC_071355.1, from coordinate 246,483,236 downwards.
TCAAACGTTATGAATTTTTAAAAGCGGGTCTAAAGACAAATATATTGGCAAAGATGATGATTTATGCCGTGGGACCGCCCTACCTCAGAAAGGCGCCAGCGCCAAATCAAACAAAAAAAAAGTTGCATTAAATGCAGGACAATAGGCATTCAAGTCACCTTACTACTTTGGTGAAATATACGGCAATATACTGCAGTCCAAATGCTAATATACAGCAACATGCAGTAAAAAATGCCAATGAGTGGTTGATTTTCTGCTTCTGTTAATGCTTACTGGTTACCTGGTTAATTACACAAGGTTTTAACAAATTTGCAGCGCTGGCAATGTCGATAGTACTTTTTTCATAGAATTCCTGTTGTCATTTGCGATGGAAACAACGCGTTTTCTCCAGTAATCTTTTTTCGTCATAAAATGTTCTTTCCTTGGCTTGTCAATCAGTTAAAACATTTCCCAGAGCTTTTTTTTAAAGCAATTGTTCAAAACATAAAATTCAGTAGAAGATAATTGTGGTTCGTATCGAAATGCTCTAGAATGTAGAAATAAAAAGCGTTAGCTGTAAAGTACAGCTCATGTTACGACTGGGAATGATCTTCCCCTTTTGGCAAACCCGCAACATGAGTTTGAGCTTTTCACCAGAAGTTCATTCCGGAGAAAAGTCGTTAGACTATCTCACATCGCCGCCGCCGCTGCTGTTGTTGCTGCTATCGATTTTGCAAAACCGCTCTGTCTGCGATACGCTTGGCACATAAACATGTAGCGAAAAGCGCCATTAAACCATTTCAACCAGGAAAAGCACTGCAAACACATGAGCGGGGTCTAGCGATTTAACGACCATGATAAACCTTCTCTCACTCCCTTCTCGAATGCCAATGATAGTACTCAACCATCAAACGGTCCGTACGAAATTGATTTAAATTGGTATCCCCTCGTTCGCCACCCCCTGCGTTCGGAAAGCTGCACCCACTCGAAACCGGTGATCTCGTGAAAGGATCAGTATAATTGCAAAATAAAAACACCCTCTTTCCATCCAGTCATTACCGAGCCTCGTACTGAGCGACGTCGACCGCCGGCCGGCCGGTTGGTCGGGCGGCACAGCGCAGAGCAGCGCACCCGCGCGGTACCTATAACATATCACAACCATATCACCCCTTATTAGTCTGTGATGTGTGATTATTAATTTAATATTTATTAACTTAATGACCAGCTTCGGACACGAGCGACTTCTGCTTTTTCTTCGTTTTCTTCCTGGACCTGGAGTGGAGCGCGCACCGCTGGCTGGCTGGCTGCTGGACTCCAAATGGCTTGCCGCGTGGTCCAAAATCAATGAACACTGTCATCTCCCCGTTTCAATCGTTCCAAGCGCGCCCCGTATCGAGTCGAGTGCCAAAGCCTAGCATTAGAGAGAAAGAAAGATGAAATCTTCCCACAGTGTCCTCTTTCTTTTCATCGTACCACGAATCAGAAGGGGCTCCAGTTACCGGTGACTTTGACCAAAGTGGCCTTTATGTTCGTTCACACGTTATATCGACACGAAGAAAGCAAATGTTTATGCGTTTGCTTTCGTTTATCGATTCGTCGGTTAGCTGATAGTCGGCGCCTCGAAACTGGTTCACAACCGAACGACCGAGTGAGAGGAAGCAGCTTTCCTGTGCGCCAAAGTAACAGTGAGCCATAGAGGTGATTAAAGTTGGCAAACCGTTTGGTTTGATCCACCCAATTCTCGTGGCCACCGGGGACGTTGTTCACGTTCACTGTCCAAGCTCATGTCCTCTCTGTGCTTGCTGCTTGGTATCGTCACTTAGGAAGCAGCACGAGCACGCACGCCTCATAACATCATAACACATAGCTGCAGGCAATGATGCTGCTGCTGCTGCCTGCTCTGCTCTGCTCGGCACTGAAACAGGCTCACTTTTTCTTCCTTTCGCTGTGCACGCGACTCCGAATCAATAGCTCGACTAGGTCTATCGATTAATTCTCGCCGTTTACATCCTATTGAGTAATAGGTGGTTCCACTACGGCTACAGTTACTCGTTCGAGGACACTGCGCCACATTTCTTGACCGTCACCGTCGAAGCCCGACGGTGTTCCATCGCGCGCAGCCAGTCGAGCGGCCGGGTGTGACTGGAACGAAGTGTGTAATAGCCAGTTGAGTTGTTATGGATAATAATTAATTTTTATAATTTACGATGGGAAATCTATTAATTAAATTTAAATTGCACAATCACTTCTTACGGGCGAACGATACTGGAGCAGGACGGCAGAAAGTCAACCGAACCCCGGGACTCGAGCCGAATGACCGGTTCGGGTTCTAAAGCCACCGAGCAGCCGTGTGCAGCTGGTGGCAGATTCAATTTGAAGCAGCGTGTTGTCAGCTTTTTATGTTCAGCTGGGGAATCGACCCCTTTCAAGAGCCCCAGCTTCAAAGTAGCAGGATATTCGGAAAACAATCCATTTAAACGATTTGCATAACAGTTGAAATTTATGGTTCTTCGGAGGTGAACTTTTCAGCAAACCTGTTCAAACCCCCCCAGCAGCAGCTGACACCGCAGTTTCGCTAACGAGAGCCTTCCGGCATGGAATTCCTTGTTCAGCCTAGCTACCACATGACATTTCCAATATGAATGATTATCCGCCATAGATCTCGTTGATTACTGTCACAAAGCCCTCATCAGTTCTGCGGTGTGCGTGGTGCGATCGTTTTGTGATTAAACGCCTGCAAACCGCATCGGTAGCCGCGGATCTCTCGGGCCCCATCAGCAGAAGTGGCGGACCGACCAACCATCCAACAACCGATCAACCGACCGGGGACCGGTCTAATCAAGTATAATTTGCCGTTCAATAAATTATAATTGTAAGGCCGAATGCGTTTACACTTTAGTACCGTTGAACAAATTGGATCAACTCGTGACGCACGCTCCCTTTTCTGTCGAGTTTTCGAGCTCCGAACCGAGAATATGTAAAGCCGTCGAGTAAACGGATCCATCAATTATTGCGCTCGAATAAAATTTTATCGCATCCTCCGGTCGAATCGTTTCAAATCAAGGCTATCTCCTCCGAACCGTTGTCCGAATTTCCATCGCCATCGAGCTGGAACAATTTAAGCAACGTGTAATTACCTACACTGAACTGAACACGCCGCGCAAAGTTCTTTCCTCTATTCGCTGACATGTTTCTTGGCTTCTCACATATCATCATCATCGTTATTATCATCATCATCATCATCATTATATGCACTTCACACACAGTTCTTTGATTCAACAAATTATGCAATTACCACACCAGCAATTGCGTGCACTTTTTCGCTGTTTTTCTTCTTCTTTATCTTGGCACCGCCCTGAGCACGTGTGATGATGAGCGCGCGAACGTGAAACGCCATTTCATCTGCTTCTAACTTGATTAAAACGATGGCTATTATTCAATTTGTAAGCTGGCTGGAATAGTTTTGCTCATTTTTGCGGCGCCGTGCGCCTTCGGTGGCACAGGCACTGAATTGAATGTCGATGTACAACAAAAACAACAACAGGGCAGTAGAAAACAAAAAACATCAACCACAACATGTTGGCAACACGACTGTGTCGGTTCGGTGGTGGATGCTTTGTTTCTGCCTATGTTCTACAACGCGTTTGATCTTCACACGTTGTCGGCCGGTACCTACCTAGCTAGGTACTGCCGATAATGGTGGAATGCTATGATGTTGAGCTGCTGTGCGGTGGTGAAGCCGCTGCTGTCCAGGTGAAATGATTCGCGCTCTGCTGGAAAGTTCTGTGGAGAAATGGTTTCATCACATTATTGTTTCCGAACCTAGGGGGAGGGGAGGGGGGGACGGAATTGCTTCAAACATTTAATTTGTCTGGTTCTCTGTATTGTTCCTGTTTTCTTATATAGAAAAATGTAAGATGACTCCCTCCCTTTAACCACTCCACTACGTAAAACTAGTAGCACAGGAACACTGCCCGTACCCAAAAACACAACCAAGAAAATTTCCACTTTTTTGGTTTAGAAAAGCAACAATCACTTCCCCTTCATTAACCACGTCGCTGAATAAAACTGATAGCACAGGAACACTAACCTTGCTCGAAGGCTTTTTTACCCAAAATTTCACAGCAAAACAAACTTCCTTTGGGAAAACTAAAAAACTTCTTATGTAGTAATTGTTGGGGGTCTATGAAGAATAGCGGGCAGACAGACTTTCTTGTTTATATTCTAGGTTATGATATTTTCCGTAAAACCCTAGAGACCAACAATGGCTCACGTAAATAACACTTGACCTGTTTGCTCACAATAAGCTGTTCTTCAGGAATTCATTGGATCCAGCGGTGCTAAGCCGCTTAGCCCTAAGAGTTGTACGAAAGGGTGACGTAGTACTATATCAGATCATTAGATCAAAAACTAATGTAAACTGTATTTCTGGCATATGTATTTTTATAAGAATCTGTGAGTGCCATTGTTTAAGTGAATGTTAAAAAGAGAAGAGCGAAATATTCAGATTCAATTCTTCATTGAATGCAATGGTGGCTTTGAAAATACGTGGACGGGGCTTCATATGTACAACGCCGGCAACCATTGAGACAAAGAGATTTCTTTTAAAAATCACCTGTGTGCATCATAAAGGTTGAAATAGTAATGAATGACCAGCCCACAGATTATTGTATTAAAAATGATTATGCGTAGCTTGACATGCTTCAATAATCTTACTTTAACTCGCTTGTGGCCCTTAAAAGGGCCATTGTTTACAAACAACATTAAAGCCAAAGCACATTCATCACAAATATGACGTGCCATTCGTATGTCCTTCTCTTTTGACATGAATGGCAAAAGGCACGTAAGTTAGCGGCGTCGATTCACTGTCTTTTGCTCCGAGAAGGTTGTACTAGTTTACTTTTACAGTTTACCGCTTGTTGCATAGCAGAAAATATGGCACATACTATGGTCCTTATTCTTCTACCACAGGGGTGAGGGGTCTCAAACTATCATATAATAAATTCATGCTTCATGCCAAACTCCCACATGCCAAATTTGGTTCCATTTGCTTGATTAGTTATAGAGTTATGAGGAAATTTGTATTTCATTTGTATGGTAGACCCCCCCCCTCTTACGCCCTCCATAAAATTGTTCTCTTACCCCCTCCATAAAATTGCTGGTCATATTATATATCCAACGACATATAAATTGTTCAATTTCACTCAGTAGTTTAGTAGTTATTACCATTTGAAATCTTGCATTCAAACGTTACACTTCTATTTTCGTTTTCACAAAGTGCTACCCAGTCCTAGTATAGTAAACAAAGACAAAAATTTGTGATCTGGTTTGACAAGGAACTTGTATGATTTTTATGACACACTTCCCTAACACAGATATCAAATTGGACTAGGTTCAATCGCCTTCGAAGAAATTTGTTGGCATGAGGGAACTTTGTCACTCTTTCTGGCGTACTTCCCAAGCAAACACATCAAAAAGGTTCAATCACGGTGCTTAAAAATCTTGTTGAGACGAGGAAATTTCGTCGCTCGTTTTGGCAGTGACTTCCCAAGCAATGATAACAAATTGATATAGGTTTATATCGTTGTAAAGAATCTTCGACCTGGCGGGACGGGGAGGTTTTGTCATTTTTTTTTCCAAAATCACGTTAAAACTAACAACTTAATGGTGTAATTGGTTAAACAACACACTCGACTAGAGATTGAGAGCTGTGAGTTCAACTCTTACCTTCGCTAAGTCTAGATATTTTTAGTTTAATATCAAGAACTTTTCAGTTTTTCAGAATCTACGTTTTTCGCATTTATTCTTGCCCTGTGCTTCAGTCTGTATTAAACATTAGAATGCGCATTATTCGAGGTTCATACGCAAGCGCTCTATGTTGACTATTTTGTATGTAGAGTTTATCTGCGAGATCTGCGTATATAATTGCATGCTATATTACGTGATATTTCACTATTCAGGTCGAACTCGATTATCTGGGTGAAAAAAATTTAAATAGGTTTTTTGAAATGCGTTGAAACGTGTTTAATTATAATAAAAAAATTTCATCCGGATAATCGAGTCCGACCTGTAATTGTAACTCGCAATGATACCTGATGTTTAACTTAAGCGCACTCTATAAGCATACGAAAGGTTGTAACACCAGCTTGAGAAATAGCACAGCGGGAAAATCACCAACAGCAACAACCAATCGTCTGTGCGCAAGGGGTTTCCAGTTTAGCGCATAAGCGCGTAGTGATCAGAGCTTACTGTGAGTAATTTTCGTTGAAACGGGGCAACTACTGACACGAGGTCTTCAAACATTGGAACTTTAGCACTTAATTGCTTGAAAATGGTTAAAAAATGAGAATTGTATTTTAAATACCTCGAAATAGTGGACCCTTCGTTCGCCAAAAAGTTGAATTCTCAGCAAACCTTGAGATCTATATCATGCGATATTTCATAAATTTCCAATGAAAAAACTAACAAATGGCCTGGTTCTGTAAAGAAGAAGAAGAGGCCGTTCAAGTAGAGTAAAATTTGTTTGGCTGCCATCTTGGATTTGGTCGCCATATTGGATTTTATCAATAAATCGCCCATTTTGGCCATGAGCCCCCAACCGATTTTCGTTTTAAGACCACCATTGGAAAGCTGGGAAAAATGCTACAAGAAACATTCATAAAATCAGGTGTATCGAGTAGGACAATGTTTTTCTATGTGCAACGAACTATTTTTATGCAGAACTAAATCTTAGCGCTTTGTTATTGTAATCGTAAGATTTTTGTATACGTGATGCAAATAAAAGTTCAAAGAACTACTACAAAGCGTAAATAGCATTGAAAAAGCACTGGCAAATGGAGAGTATCAGCAGTTTTCTTGAAAGACTTTTATATTTTCCGGATCGTAAGATTCGGGCTCAACAACACAAGTTTTATTATAAGTTAAAATGTTACTGTCAGCTCATCTTGATCGATTTGGTTTATAGTGACCATTATAAAATATTCGCTTCGTTTGGCACGAAAATCGATTGTTAATAGCTTTTTTTCTGCATAAAACACTAACATTCTTCATCATAGCAGCAAAAAAACTGATTGGTTCGGTTGTTACCGTTTAAATCTATGCATATGAAAATGAATTTCTGTGTGTATGACCCTTATTCACTCGGAAACTACTAAACCGATCGGCGTGAAAATTTGTATGCAGGGTTTTTTGGGGCCAGGAAGGTTCTGATGGAAGGTACGGGGGAGAGGGCTCTTATACAAATGAAACATAGATTTCTGTATAATTCGAGAACTAATCAAGCAAATGGAACCAAACACAATGCAGCTTTTCACAATGAAAAAATCCCTTTTCGTAGACACGATAGCGATGTGCGTTCGATATCCTGTTGCATGTTCCTGTTCCATTCTGTTGTTGATCTACTGTGCCGAATCAAGTTTTTCTGCATTTGACCACTTTTATCCCATGCATAGTTCATTCGTTGGGGCACGTTCACTAAAAAATGCTCTGCTGAGTTGAACATTTACGTAGAGACTTTTCCGAAGTGAAATAAATTTTATTAAATTATTTGAAAATATTTTTATAATTTTATTTATAATACAATAGCGACAAAAGAATTTATCCATAGTTTTGCTTATTTCAACTCTTATAAAAGTCAAACTGACCAGTACCTTGCCCCCGATGTACCTTAATTCAGTAATGATTTACCGCAACACGCATTCCGTCGAACCCGTTTTTAATCGTCTTTGTTTTCCCGATTCTTCCCATTGCAGATCACCCCGAAAGATGGCCTGCCCGCCGTGGTGTGTAGTTCCTGTCGGGACCAGCTGGAAACCTGCCACCGGTTCCGACGAGTGGCGCACAAGACGCAAAAGTCACTGCAGAGCTTCCTCAGCTACGCCGCCAAACTGAACGGAAGTGCACAGGTAAGCGAGATTATCAAGATGAAAGTCGCCGCCGGCCGACCGCCGGGTACAAATCATGAAGTGAAGCGGAAGCCAGCCAAATGGGGAAGATATGGTTTCAATGATAACACAATCTAGCTAATTTTGAAATCGTAAATTTCAACTGGCAGCTGAATTGGGAGAAAGCTGTTGTATACCTTGTTGTACCCGACCACACCTGATGGCTGAAGGGCCAGTTCAACAGAGTGGTACAAATGGGCCCAATTATCCGACCAGTTACCTGTGCAATCAAACTAAAGGTGCAAAACGAAAATGTTCAAACCATCCCCGCTAGATTGGTTAACCGTTACATCACTATCGTTGTATTCTACCTCTTGCCCCGGTACCGCAACACTCACTACCAAGAATTAATCGCTCAGCGTCATAACGTGCTTAATTCAAATCGTGGGGGCAAATATGTGCCAATTATTAATTCAAAACCGATAGCCACTCCTGGCTGCCGATTGTTTGCATGACTCACGATCGCGCACGAAATACACCGAAAGCCAGCCAGCAGCGGTTACACAACCGAATTGTGGAAATCTCCTCGAACCGATCGGCTTAACAAGGCTTATACAGCCCCTCGCGCATTGCCCCGCGGGGGAACGGGCCTAACGGCTTCATTAGGAAAGGAGGCCCGCGACGCGAGATAGATAGTACGAGAGACAGAGAGAATATTCTTCCAATCTGCATACGTCGTCTTCTAGTTCTGCCTGCTGCATGCATATTCGTTCGGCCTGACTGAACCGCACAACGAACCAACGCGAATGCACAATTACAGTTCAATGAGATTCGCAAAAGTGCACTCACTCCTTTTCTCGCCCAAACTGGTTCGTGGTGTAGCGTACCGTCGTCGTTGTTCTCGGTTTGGTTTAGTTACGGTGGGGGAAGAGGGTGGGTTGGTCGGTGTGACACAAGAGGTGCTATTTTTATGCATCAAAACACAGCATCGACACAGCCTGATGTGGCACATACGCGCGGTCAACACCTCCATCTGTGTGTCTCACTCTCTCTCTCTGCCTCAGAATCGGAGAAAAAAGTCTTGTACACCCAAAGTTTAAACTGAATGAGATGGTGAGCGAAAACTTTCAGGAATTGACTTTTCTGATAGGGACGATTGTTGGTGAAGTTTGTTCCCGGGGGACTTCAACCAACGTTTTAGTGTAAATCGTCGATGTGTCGTACAGATATTGGACGCACTGCGGTAATGCCGGTACAATCCGGTACAGGCCGCAGGAAGAAGGGTGGAGTTGTTGTTATTGTTGGCCGAGTTCACCGCCACTGCGCGCTGTTCGGGCTCCCTTCGGAGAGCAACGTTTAACGATTCGTAAATATAAAGTTGTTTCTTGTATATATTTCCAACTGTTTAGGCTGACGGGTGGGTCGGTCGATCGGCCCGTCCGAGTGTGGCAGGCAGGCAGGAATGAGTGCTGACAGTGCGGGGGTGGTTCATGATTTGCATACCATCGGTCAATCACCGCGAATAAAATCCATCTTGTCATTCATTCTGTACACATGTATGTGTACGCGCGCTGGCTGGAGACTTCGTGTACCTGGAAATAATGTGGTTCCGCAGCGATGGTCGTGAATGGTTTTGCGGTTTGCCAACTACGGTACTGCAGAAGTTTTGTTTTATAGTTATATGGCGAGGCGAGAATTACCATCGTCTGGGTCGTTGCTGTTGTTATTGGCACTCGATTTCGAGAATTATTGTAACGCGAGGGTGAAAGAGTGAATGAGAAAGAGATGTGATAAGTGGTGATTGCGTGATAAAATGTATAAAGTTTTCCTTTGTTCTTCCAGCGCTACGTGAGCAAACTTTGGCGCAGATTATCTGGGGTTCATGAAATATTAGTTCGGTTGGACGAAACCTTCGATGTCTCGAACTGTGACTGGAGACTGGAGCCGCTGCAGGGCTACATATCACTGACTCTCCGCGCTGCGCTAGAGACCTCTATACTATTTATAACCAATAATTCATACTTTACGTTGTGTTCCCACGCGCGAAAACGTGTTCTGTGCGCGCTTGTTCCGCCATAAATGGTTCGTGTACTGAATAAATAATTTGAGCTGATATTTTCGCTGTCCTCCGAGCGAACCGAAAGCTTCCTTCTGTAAGGTTCAAGCAATTTTCAAATTGCTCATTCACCTCTGCAGAGCGCGCGGCGGTGGTTTATTCAGCGATTTTGATTACCATCATTTGGGAGTCGGGTTAAATTTATTTCCAAGCGCCACCACATCGTCGCACCCCCCGTTGTTGTTGTTGTTGTTGTTGCTGTACCATATGGGTTCGCAACGATGCGAAATTACTTGCGAGACGGGCGGAGGATTGATTGCCCACCGTCGTCGTCGTCGTCTTTGGTCTCTCCCCGGCGTTGCTCCTCCGATTGGGTGACTCATGTGATAAACATCGCAGGTCTGCCGGTTACTGACTCGCTTCTTGTTTTGCTCCGCACGACACAAACAACGCCACAGTTTTCTGCATTAAATTTATTTACGTTTAAGTCGAAGAGAAATGGTTAACGTTCTTCTCTTGGATTCTGAACTACCGGAGGATGGATATTTCCTACGCGCTAAGTAAAATTTGCAATGGCTTTGATTTGATTTGTAGTCAGGTGCTAAATGCTTTTTTCCCTTTAAAAAAATTTCCCATTCTGGACCCTTTCCCATCGATGATGAGTGTGCAAAGAAAGAATCTTTTGTTTCGACAACGTTGACGATCGTCTGATGGGGGGAATACAAGCGGAAAGAGACAGTCGTTGTTGTATTGTTGCAACACTTGAAAAAAACTCTAGCTTCCTTCTGTCAGCTCCGGTTGGTTCGTGAAGTGCAATGAAGTGCTCTTAGCAGCACAGTAAGTTTCCTACCTTATTTTGTCGGATGGCATCCCGAACCTGCGGACTGCGTATTTTTGGTCCATTGCTTAAAGCACGTGGATTGAAAAATAGAGTAAAATGCCCTCAATTTAAACATAACTTCTTAAAATAGGCGGCACCATGCAGTGGTGAGACATAAACATACTGCACTTAATCTTTTATTTCAGAAAATTCGCCAATCAAAGCACTGATAAATTATACGTGGTTTCCGAAGCACACTCTTCGACAAACTAGACAGTGGAACATTTAAGTTCCGCAGGGCGGTCATTTAGAACCTTTTCTTTTAATATAATATGCAGTTAAAATAAGACATCTTTCAAAATTATCATACGAAATGGGTTGAAGAATCTCAGAATTTTATTGAACAGAGCATGAAATATGTGAAAATTCAGGTTAATCGCGTCCGACCTATAACGTGGAAACTATAACATTTACGCCTAAAATTAGCCATTTTTTTAAAATAAAAAAAAGTTTCCTCCGGATGTTAATCGGGCCTAACATTTCTTGGATATTGAATTTAAAGACGAACCCCGGATAGTCGAATCCTTGGATTATCAAATTCGATCCGTAAGTAAATGTAAATATTTAAATTAAAATAATAAATAAAAAATCGACGCAATTTTCTTGGTTTTTAGTTCAGCTGATGCGACGGTTAGAATTTTGTTTTGCTAGTACCATAATGTCACATTTTTTATATCCACGCGCAAAATAACTAAACTCAAGACGCATTTTACGAGATAGTTTTCGTGACTCAGTAACCCGTCTCAGCTAGCCCGCCCAGTTAGCTTTGAAGTACGATGCCGAAACTAGCCCCGTGATTGTCCTGTACTCTTATAGCTGGCTGCAAGGTCTGTCTGTCGAGAAGGGTAATGCCTAAAGAAGGTTACACCCAAGGCTTTGCTTTGTATCCGTGGCTCGAGCAGCTCTGGAAAGTCTACCTTCCGAAAAATACTGAAAACAATAATTTCCATTTTTCAAACGTAAAAGAATTTTAAATTATTAATAATGATCAATCTGCCAAATTCGACTACAAATCGACAGTATTGCTAATTCTTCCGGTTTCAATCAAGATACTTGATACTACCTTCCACTAGTCACTTTGTGGAGTTCCCCGGAGAAGTCACTTGAGTCCTTTAATTTTTCCTCTCGTTCACGACGATATCCTATTTTCATAGGTCAATTTGGGTTTGGATTTGGGTTTGATTCAGGTTCAATTTAGGGAGTTTAGCCCAATTTGGGTTTGATTTTGTAACTGAAGTCTGCGTCTGAAGGAGCGTCTTAGTAGAATATAAAACCTGAAATTAAAAAAAACCTCGAAAACTGACACTGATAAATCCTGCAAGTCGTAGGTCCTAGGCGAAATACGTATCTGTCGGGAAAAACAATATATAGCAGAATTTAGTTTGGAAAAGTTTTCTTTTCTTTAATTTCAGGTTGGTTTTGTGTCCATTTCGGCTTGGATTTGGACCAATTTGGGCTTGACTTTGGATCGATTTGAATCAATTGCGGGTTGTTTTACATCGATTTAACGTTATATTTGACCCAATTTGGGGGCTTCTTTGGGTCAATTTGGGGGAATATAGGTTAATTTGAGCTTGAAGCTAGGTCAATGTGGGCTTTAATAGGGCTCAATTTGGGATTGGATTTGGACCAATTTAGGTTGGATTTTGGACTGATTTAAGCTTGAATTTAGGTAAATTTGGGGTTGGTTTGAGTCGATTTAGTTTCGTATTTGGTCCACTTTTGGGGCTGATTTTGGGTCAATTTGGGTCCAATTGGGACTGAATTGGGTCCGATTAAATTTGGCTCGAATTTAGGTCAATTTAGACTTGAACTTGGGTCAGTTGGGGATTGGATTTGGACCAATTTGAGCGAATTTGGATCGATTTGAGCTTGAATTTGGGTCATTTTGGGGTTGTTGCCTCCCAGTTAGCCTCGAGGTATGATGCGGGCCTAATAAGCTAGTCGTGTGTTCAAATCCCGACTGGGATAGGCTGTTAGAGTCAATAGGATCAAAGTAACTGGCCCTGCAATCGTCCTGCACTCAAACTGCTGGCTGCGAAGTCTGGCGTATAAAAACAGAAGGTCAAGTTTCGATAACGGAACGTAAAACCTAGGTTTTGCTTTGCTTTTCTGGGGTTGTTTTGGGTCGATTTAGGTTTATATTTGGCCCAATTTGGGTTTATTTTTGCGTCAATTTTGAGTTGTTTTTGGGTCAATTTGATGTTGAATCAAGGTCAATTTGACCTCAAATCCCCAAAAATTAAGTATGGAATGGATGAGAATTAAGTTATCTGTGTATATGGGAGTGAATTGGCAAAATGGACAATTCTTGCATTTCGCACAGTATGGAATTTGATTCTCCTGATGTTTTGACAAAATTTGAAAGCTATTTGAGTTCGTTTCACGGGCGGCATATAAGTTTTTATACTGTTTAATTAGCTTTTATCGTGATTTTTGGGGAAAATAGGGCAAAATGGACCACTTCCCGAAGTCTGCGCAGGATGAAACCGCCACCAATCGATTTCCCGCATTTTTTACATAAAAATAGGTATCTTGTAAGATTCCAAACCAGCGGCTTCTAATACTTGGGATTACGCGCTCGTTTTTGCCCATTGTGCATCGGGTGAACTTGAGTCTGGTCTTGGCCCTATAGCTTACCGTAGACTTTCAAATGAATTAGGGCTTGAAATTGACTTGTTAGGGAACAATGACTTGTTCAACCCTCTTGAGTGCTTAGCCATCAATGTTATATTCGAAAAGAACTGGACGGGCAGTGCGCCGATCAGCTAGTCTTTGCGAGACCAATAGCTGGAAACATCCAGCAACTTTTGCATATTACCTCAATCTTCACATTCTCCGTACACCAACTTAAAACCGTCTCCCAGAAGCAAAGCTACGTCATTGAAGTACAGCGAGTAGAGCAGGGGGCCCATACTGCTGCCTTGTGGTACGTTCAATTTGTTTGAGAATGAGAAGAAACAAACAGGAATTTAACTGTACATGTAGTGTTCGACCGCATAAATTGGAGCTTAACCACTCAGTAAAGTTTTAACACGAAGCTATTACATGAATTATAAATAGTAGGGGTGAAAAAATATAGCGCCTATGTGACTTCTTTGGGGTACACCAGGGATTATGACAAACGATATTGTTTGCATATCACCTTGCCTTTGACTTCCGTTTTGCGGTTAGTCGGTAAAAGCGAAATTAACAGTGAACTTTGGGTTCAGCATGGTGCTGGTAAATATCTACTAAAATTAAAGGTTTTAAAAGTCAAATAAAAATGCCTAATACTTACGTCAAATATATGCATTTTAACATAGACAATTTATTTTTTTGTTTTTTCAAGTTTTATTTTTACAGTTCATTTAAAACTAGTCATTTGTTACAATCCATCGATTATTGTTTGTGACAGCCTGAAATTATTTGAAACATTTCATTCAACTTTATCTACAGATTGCTCACGTTACACCCATCGTCGATTAAGTTGATGTGCTAAGTCTCATTTAACGGCTGAAGATTAGTCCTAGGTCTCATGCATGAACTAGTTTATTTTTTTCATTTGTACGTAGTACAAATCTTGCGTCGGCATGAAATGTCAATTACAGACCTTAATGGAAATATACCTAGCATTTAAATCGACTAAAACGACCGGTAAAAGATACGATTGGCTTGAAACCCACTTTTTCTCCTACCTTTGACTATTGGTATTCATGCTAGTGCGTAAGTTATCACGAACGGTATCGCCGTTGGAATTACAAATGACCACTTAATTGCGCTCCGGAAATATAAAGCATTTTTCACGCGTTCCGACCAACATGCGTGGATAGAAAAGTACCAGCCAAGTAAGTATCAACATAAAGAAGAAAGAACAGAACAGGGAGGACACACCAACAGACAGAAGTTGGTCGCACGCCGACATCCATTTATCATTGGACGAAATTCCTTAGTCAGCCGAAACTTTCCGAACCGGAACATCCTGTTGGTCGTGGGTGTCGAATAAATTTCACATCATTACGCACGCACAGACTAGACCGGCTAGGAGTGTGGTATCACCATATCATACACACGCGCAAAAAGTGTCAATCAAAAAGAAAAACGAACATATTTCGCGCAAGGCACGTGACTATGTTTAGACGTGTTTTTTCTCTTTTCGCTCAAGATTCAATCAAGCTTTCTCGTTCAATCATAATATATACTGCACAGCTTCAGCCCCCCAACACAGTATCAAATCAACTCCCACCACCACCCGAGGCGGGGGATCCCATTTTGTCACATTTTCACAGCTGAAAACATCTTCAATGACACTCAGCGAAATTTGTTTCTTTTTACTTACACACTTTTATTTTGATCCCAAAGGTTTCGTATTTTTGTTGCGCCTTCTCCGGTATCGGGCAAGCCGGCAACACACACAGAATCAAGCCCCAACCTCAAGCTCATCAACATCATTTACATACTTTTAATGCACGTCGAATGTTTTGTGTGGTGAACTTCCCCGCCCCTAGCTCCTCTGTTTGGGGTTGGGACTGTTGGTGGGTGGAAAAGGGGTTAAGTTACTTTTGCCTGATGTTTTTTATTTTGTGCAATCTCATCTTAACCTCCTCGTGGGGGAGCACGAGAGTAAGATAAAATAAAAACGGCAAGACATTTTGCCCAGCAAGTAAGCAAAGGGAAGCGAGTCGGCAGGCAAGCAGCGAACGAGACAGAGCTAAGCCAAAGGAACAAACGCGCGTTTTGTGTCCGTGTGGGTTGTTGTGTTTGTTGGATAGGTTCTTTGAAGATGACATTTTAACGTACGACTGATAATAAAAACGCAACACGTCTTTATGCTTCGCAGGCACGAATGAATGGGAAGCCGACAGTCAGTGGAGAGCGAATGTTGAGTGAGAAGTGGGAAATGGAGATACGGGGCTGAGTGTCACTGCCTTCCTGTGGTTGGATTGTTCCCACACGATGGTTTTTTTTGCACGTAATTTCTATTCTCGTGGAACTTCTGCTTAGATAAGGATTTGTTGTTTAAAATGATGGCAAACTTATGGTTTTGTACAATGAATGCACTTATGTTTTATTAGCATCAACATTGGCCATATTCTCGGTAAGTGTCCACTTACCTCAAACGTTCTAAGACCACCTTAATTGGATGGTTCGTAATCGTATCACAGAACAACCCCGCCTTTAGTTTCATTGACTTCATTTTAGCTTTATTTTTATCGCATGTCCTAGTTGATACATCATCTACTGCATCGATAACAGCTAACTGTTTCGAGCTCAACTAGCCTGCCTTTTGTTACAAAAGCTTCCGTTCTATTTTTACTTAAATTGTCGCATTTGCCTGCTCGATTGTTTGCTTGCTTGCCGACTAGCAGCTGCTGCTAGTATCAGTGTGCTGTAATCAGTGGCCCCGAGCACGGCAGAAGCTAGCTAGCGCTAGTATCAGGGCGTCGGAATCTCGGTCAGTATCAGCGCAGCTGTTATGAAAATGTTATTTATATCAACCCGAAGCCATTTCCCTACCCATGCCTATTCGTTCGCATCGATCCAACCAGCACCAGAGACGACTGGTTTGCCAAATCACGTCTTATATATGCTTTTGTCTCTCTCACACCCCTTTGTAGTACATACAAACGATCCGAATAAAGGAATGTGGGATTGAGGGGGGGGGGGATGCTATCACTATGTAAACGTACCTACCCGACCGGTTGATGTTCTCTTGTTCCCGATAAAAATCTGTCCCGACAGTGCACTTTATCGAACGATGCAAACGCGGATGAATTACGACCGACCCGGATAAATTTTACGACCAGCTTCCTGCGCCACAGACCGAGCGTGAAATATTAAAAATTGTATTTTCCGTGAAACTCTTCGAACCGAGCGAGAGCGTCCATTATTTGTTGTCACGAACGAACTGTCCGCACTAGAACTGGAGCGCAGCGCACCTGGAGCGTAAGTTGATAATTAAAAATACGTACTTTTTAGCAGAACGCAACGGACAACCTCGTTGCGATGCGATGTTTCAGTTCTCGATTAAAATTGACTGTAGCTCAGGTTGAATTTGGTTGGCTGGCTGCCTGCCTGTAAGGACGTTCGTTTACGATTATGTATTCCTAACGAGTCGTTTTTACCGTTCAACAGTTTCATGAATTACATTTAGCAGTGGCGTGTGAACCGGCGTGAAAAGCCCTGACCGGAAATGCCTCCCGTTTTTTTGTTGAATCATTTCGTCCTACAGAAGTTAGTTCACACACATTTGTTTTTTCTAACGGAATTCCAACGGAATCGTTTATTGAAATAAAATTCATTAGATTCGATTCGCGCTATTGGCTTTAAATAATTTTCTCATGATTAAATTCGAAGTGGGTATGATTCTGGTCTACTTATTAAGCCTACACCACCGGACTGGTTGATTATGTTGTCAAATGACAATTAGAATTTTCTTCCGCATAAATGTTCGCTATGTTTCCATTAAGCTCTGTATGAAACATTTCATGCCGTCGCAAAATATGTTCTTTTATTGAAAATAATTAGAACCGTCCATATTGGACATTCTAATCAAGCGATCGCGTTACGGTAACGTGCATGATTAAAATACTTATAACCAAGCAATCGCTGGGACGTGCTTCATCTGAACCTCGCTCCACCTGGTCTTACCATCTTGCTCGCTGCGTTCCTGGTCGTCTTGTTCCTACCGGGTTTGGAGCAAACGCCATCTTCGTAGGGTGATTGTCCGGCATTCTTGCAACATGCCCTACCCATCGTATCCGACTAATTTTACCCGCCTTTTGAATACTGGGTTTACCATAGAGATGTGCGAGTTCATGGATCATCCTCCGCCTTCATACATCGTTCTCCTCTACACCGCCGGAAATAGTTCTGAGCACTTGTTTTTCGAAAACTCCGAGCGCACGCAGGTCCGCTTCGAGCACTGTCCACGTTTCATGCCCGTAGAGATCAACCGGTCTAATAAGCGTCTCGTACAGCACTTTTTACGCGGGCTTAGTCCATTCCGCTTCCGACAGACTATTCAAACTTCCACTGACAATACGCCTTCGAATCTCACGGCTTTATGATTGCCCGCCGCGCCGTTACCAGTGATCCAAGGCAGTCAAATTCATCCATTACCTCAAACTCTTCGTCGTCGATTGTTACATTACTGTCCAAGCGGCGTCGGTTGGTTTCAGTTCCGTCGGCCAACATGTACTTGGTTTTAGACATATTTGCCTTTAACCCAATCTTTCCTGCTTCGCGCTTTAATCTGGTGTACTGTTCAGCCACCGCCATAGATGTTCCGCTTATAATATTTATGTCATCAGTGAAGCAGAAGAATTGACTAGATTGATTAAAGATCGTGCCCCGTGTGTTTAACTTTAGGCATGAGAGACCTTAACGAAGCCCTCCGAGTGATTCTAATAAACTTGAGAAAAACCGAAATCCAAAAACAGCATTATATAACATATAACATAACGTAGGTTGAATCAGTTCGATCAGCTTAGCTTCCTGGGGAAGCCGTTCTCGTCCACGATTTTCCATAGCTCCATAGCTTTTCCATAGCTTCCAAGCTCCATGTGCAGCTTTGAACTCAACGAACAAGTGATACGTAGGAATTCTGTATTTGCGACCTTTTAAAGGATCTGGCGCAGTGTAAATATTTGATCCATTGTTGAACGTTCACCAACGAAACCAGCTTGATAAATTCCCCTAAATCTGTTCGCAATTTGTGATAATGCGGAAAATAATTTGGGACAGCACTTTATATTTTGACGGCATTGAGAATGGTTATCGCACGATGATTCTCACTGTCCGAATTGTCACCCTTCTTGTAGATTGGACAGACAATCTCGTCTTTCCACTTCTCCGGTAGCTATTCTGTATCTCCAATTCTAACAATTAGCCCGTGTAGAGAAGTCACCGGATACGTTCTAGTCCTTCGAAGCGTCTGGTAAACGGTTGACAGTTTGAGCGCACGTATACTGCTACTAGGTGATGGTTAGAGTCAATAACCGCATCTCATAGAGAATGTAACGTTAAAGAAAAACCTGCGATTTATGAGATCATGGTCAATCTGGTTTATGGTAAGTTGTTCAGGTGACCTCAAAGCGGCTTCGTGGATATCTTTGCGTGAGAAAAAGGTACTTCGGATAGCCAGGCCTCGGAAAACTGCGAAGTTTATACACATCCTTGCGCTAATCTTCTTCCTGTGTATCTCGCGATCCGATCCGATCCGATCTCGAGAGTAGCAAAATACTGGATATAGCGAAGTACTGGTCCGCCACAACGTCAGGCTACGGCTCTGGAACCAGGCAAAAATTGAATCCAAAATCTGATAAAAAAGTGGTCTAAAATGTGACCCACAATCTAATCCAAATCTGGGACAAAATCTGATTCACGATATAGTCCATGTCTAAAATATGGTCCAGATACAGAATCTGGTTCTAAATCTGATCCAAAATATGGTTGCTGGTTTAAAATCTGTTCAAAAATGTGACCCAAAATCTGTCCAAAAATGTGGTCCGAAAGATCCATCCATCCATGGTCCATTGATAGAAATGTGGTCCAAAATCTGGTCAAGAACCTAGTTTAAATTTGTTCCAAAATCTGGAACAAAATTTCATGAAAAAATGTGGTCTACAATCCAATCCAGTCTAAAATACGGTCCAGGTCCAGAATCTTGTTCAAAACTTGATCCAAAATCTGGTTGGTGGTTGAAAATCTGATCTAAAATGTCCAGAATGTCAGGTCCAGAATATAATCAAAAATGTGGTCCAAAGTGTTATCCAATATTATCTCCAAGATCTGGTTCAGATAGATTTTGATCCAAAATTTGGTCAAAAATGTGGTCTAAAATATGATCAAAAATATGGTTTGAAGTCTTATTCAAAAGCTGGTCCATATCTGATAAAAATGTAATCCAAAACCTGATGCAGACTAGGTCTAGAATCTGGGTCCAAAATCTAATCCAAAATATGCTGGTTAAAAATCTGTTCAAAAATATGGTCCAAATTATCTAAAACTGACCCAAATCTAATAGAAATGTGGCCCAAAATTCGGTCTGGAATCCCTTGTAGCTGCAAGATTTGGTTCAGGTCCAGAATCTGATCGAAAATCTGATCAAAAATCAGGTCCAGAATGTGATAAAAAATGTGGTTTAAAGTTTTATCCAAAAATTTGGCGCTTTCTTATTATTATTCTTATTCTTATTCTTATCCAAAAATTTGGCGCTTTATCCAAAAACTGGTCCATATCGGATAAAATTGTGCTCCAGAATCTGATGCAGGTCCTGAATGTGATCCATTTCAAGTCTAGAATCTGGGTCAAAATCTAATCCAAAATATGGTCTAGAAGCTGATCAAAAATATAGTTCAAAATTTAGTCGAGATACAAGTCCAAATCTGTTCCAAAATCTAAAAAAAAGTTGAAATAAAAAATGTGGTCCTTGATGTAGTCCAGGTCCAAAATATGGTCCTGGTCCGTAATTTGGTTCCAGACCTGATCCAAAATATGGTTTGTGGTTTAAAAATTGATCAAAAATCTGTGGCCCAAAATCTGCTTCAGGTTCGAAATCTGACCGAAAAAAATTTGATGAAAATTGTAGTCCAAAATCAGGTTTTTAACCTGGTCCAGTTCCAGAATCTGGTCCGAAATCTGAATCTGTGGTCCACCTAGTCCAAATCTGTTTCTAAAATTTGTTACAAATTTTGGAACAAAATCTGATAAAGAATGTGGTTCAGAATTTAGTCCAGGTTCAGAATCTGGTTGGTGGTTTTTTTTCCATGTTGGGTATTTTTATCACTGCGACCATTTGTTTGATCTATTGTGATATATTCCCCGTTTTATTATAGCTGTTTTGTCAAGATGACGCACCACTATCAGAAGTGATTGTCATTGTTTGACTAATAGCATTTGTCCAGCCCGGTGATGCACTTCGGATGAAGTGCACTACTGCGCTGGGAGTTGTTCTCCAAATATCAGAGGGTTCTAACAGCCCTCTTTCGAAGAACCTTAATCTTTTATTGAGAATTGCCGGACATCGGCATAACAGGTGTTCCGAGTCTTCTTTTTCTATGCCGCAGAAGCGACATGTATCATCATGAAGTTTTCCCATTAGCTTCAGATGATAGCGGCTCGGACAATGTCCTGTTATAAGACCAGTATAAATGCTTAGATCTTTCTTCGAAAGCTCCAGTATTTTGCGAGTAATTGAAACGTTAG
The DNA here is from genome assembly GCF_943734655.1 of Sabethes cyaneus. NCBI lineage: Eukaryota > Metazoa > Arthropoda > Insecta > Diptera > Culicidae > Sabethes > Sabethes cyaneus. Next base: position 246,462,250 of record NC_071355.1, on the reverse strand, counting down.
GAGAGATGAAACGTTTCGACTGCCTACCATTGAAAGTGTTATTCCAATTTGATTCCACTTTCGCACATTCCCATGCTTTTAGCTCCATTTTTAAAGCAGATGCAGATAAGCAACAGAAGGGCTCAGGTCCTACAAATTGATGAGATGATCCGAGTCTTGCTAGTGCATCAGCTCTTTCATTTCCATCAATTCCACAGTGACCTGGGACCCAGTGCAAGTTGACTTGGTTACGACGAGACAATTTTTGAAGTGATTGAATACATTCCCAGACAAGTTTTGATGTGCATGTCGCCGACTTTAGAGCGTTTAGAGCTGCTTGGCTGTCGGACATGATGCATATATTTGAATGTTTATAGTTTCTGCGCAAGCACACAGTCGTACATTCTAGAATTGCTTGTATTTCAGCTTGGAATACAGTTGGCCATCTGCCCATAGAAATTGACATGTCTATTCCTGGGCCAGTGACTCCTGCTCCCACTTGATTGTCCATTTTTGAACCATCTGTATAGAAAACTGTCGAGCCTGGACGAATATCGGGACCACCATCTTCCCAGGAATCACATCTAGGCTCAAATACACGAAATATTCGGTTGAAGTTGTATTTTTCTCCATCCAATCTTCATTACTGGTTACAAGAGGATTAATACTAATAGTTTTTAGAATACTGAGATGACCTGTTAAGTCCCCTTCAAACAGGTTCTTTGATCTTTTGATCCTCAGAGCACTTTTTTCAGCTTCTAATTGTATAAACTGATGCAATGGAAGTATATAGAGTAAAGCATCCAATGCCTTCGAAGGTGTACTTCTCATTGCACCTGTTATTGAGAGAGTGGCTAGCCTTTGAAGTTTTTCCAGCTTTATTTGGGTAGTTTTCTCTTTCGGTTTTGGCCACCAGACCAACGAAGCATAGGTAATCCTGGGTCTGACAATGGCCGAATAGATCCAATGGATCATCTTCGGTTTCAGTCCCCATTGCTTACCAAACGTTCTTTTACATATCCATAGAGCATTTGTTGCTTTGCTTACTGCTTGCTCTAGATGTGTGTTCCAATTGAGTTTTCTGTCAAGAAATACTCCAAGATATTTAATTTAGGTTTAGGTTGGTGGTTTAAAATCTTATTAAAACAGCAGACTTGGAAGCAACGCTGTTTCAAGAAACGAGGGAGTGTTGAATCGGATCCTCGCCAAGGGCGCCACAATATCACGCTACGGCTCTGGTTCCAAGTAATGGGTTTCCATTCGTCGTCCTTGTTTCGTCACCTAGATCGACGCCGAACATTCCGTATTTGTTTTAATGTTCCGGTTGGGCATTGGAATTATTGTGTCGACCAATCTCAAAGTCTAGAAGGTTCTTGACGGTCATGCTAGGTTTACTAACCTCATCGTCAATCTCCACTAAGCGGGCACTGCCGCCTAACAAGCTTACTAGCGGCAAATGTCATTTGCATTTTTGAAATCCTGTAATTGAACTATAATACCATTCTCAATATTGCGTAAGTAATTAGAACTTCTGATGTGATTAAAGCAAACGAAAAATAAAGTAATAAGTCCACTAAATAATACTAAAAACTTAGTTATCACAACGGAAACCAAAAACTCATGGCCTGAAAATCGAAAATATTCGCACCAAATCCAGTCACCCTACTGTAGCTGCCGCTTGCGATATGTTTGTGCATATCCCCCCTGGCTGCGAACTTGGTGCAAATTGCTTTCGCGTTATGGAATGCAAGTTTACACGTTTTTATTTGTTTTTATTTTTTTTTTTCTGTTCGCCCAGAGTGCACTGTATATATTGCAGTAGCAGCAGCAACAGAAGAGAATGTGCGCTACCGACTTTCCACCAGCCCGCCAGTCGCTAGGTTACGTTGGTCTGGCTGGGTCCGGAGCAACGCGGGAAGAGCGATGGAAAATTCTCAACCTCAAGGAAAATAGCGTTCGGGGGGAAAAAACGTACTCGTTTTGGAATGCGGTCATTTTAGGGTACTGCTGCTGCTGGCGGAAAAATAGCGACCAGTGATTCGTAGAATGCTATTGGGGTGTTGCTATTCTCGGCATGCCGTGAATGTGTGCAAAATGAATTGCGATAATGCACCCACCGTGTGTGCTGCCGCTGGTTTGCTGTCTCAGGGAAAAACCTTAAAATATATGGCCGTAGTTTGTGTTTCGATAACACGGCTTGCGTTCTGTTTCAGTGTTTAGCCTTAGGGAGGCAATATTAATCGAACGAAGTTCGAAGTTTCATTCTTTCGTTATCGAAGCGTAAAAACTGAAAGTTTATTCATTAGCTCTATCGCTATTTATGGCAACGGCAATTGGCATTAATTTATACAATTTAATCGTTCTCGTTCATTCTCCACGGCTTTATCGTACTAATCTGAAAACTTGCCAAGAAGTCCAGTCCAGTGCTGAAAACCATTGCGATGCGTGGGTGTAGGCAGATCGCTGAACCATGTGTGTGCCGTCGTGCCTGTGCGTTCACCTTGGACTTGTTTATCGTTCCAGCCGAACGTTATCAACTCCGGTTCGGTTCTGAAAACTTTATATTGACGTTGCTCCTTCTGCCTCGTTAAAGCCAACCTAGCGTGGGTTCCGCAGAATAATGATGGTGGCTTTTCATGCCCACCACCGACCGACCGGTGAGATTGCCTCCGTCCGTCCGTATGTATGCTTGGGATTAGGTACACAATTTGTCACAATAGTCCGACGGCCAAGTCCAAGTGTCCATACCATGTACATACCGCAACGAATTCGTCCGACTGATTTGTGTCACCACAGAATGACAGCCGGGTTCCGATACAGAGCGAGTCGCCAGCAGCGGATCCCACCGGCAAATCGGAGGCAGTGCAGTTCAGTTGGTTATCATCGTGCGCATATCGGCTGGCAGTGAATTTTTAATTAAAATTCAAATCAGCTTCGTCACCATGAACCGGGTGTACGACTGATAATCTTTCCCTCCGGGCCGTGCATGTACGTGAAATGCAAACAATCGCACTCGATTGTGACTGTGAGTCCACGCTGCTGGCTGGCTGGCTGGCTGAGCAGAGCTGCGGGGAAACAGACTGGAACTAATTTCGATGGAATCGCGCGACTGCCACTTGATAAATTTCATTTCTCAGAATCATTCTCGTTCGGTGCGGTTACCAGTCGATTTGCCCTGGTCGGAAAGTGAATATTCCCAGTTGTGCGAATTATCGCTTGCCCCCTGCCACTCGCTCGCGGTGGATTCGGATGATGATAACAGGCGTTTTAATGTAGTGTGTGGTTACCGTACATCAATCTATCATTTACACTCGGAATGTGCAGTTCTACCCTACACCCAGCTCAGCTGCAGCAGCGGTGCCAGATTTACAACCGGTTTGTGCACTTTACTTTATTGACTGTGAAACATTTGTCAATGTTTACGCGGCGTAAAATTTTATTTCAAAATTATCTGTTCTTTTATTAACTGGAGCGTTTGAAACGTTTGAACTGCTTGCTTGGCATCGCTGTCGCCGGTAACAACGAACGAATAACAGCACACTGAGCTGCGTTCATCGACGCAGGCAAATGATCGCTTGATTTATAATTTACTGTTCATTGATTCATTAAAACTATGATTCACACCCACCTGGCTTTGCCCGGTGGATGTTGTGTGTGACTGTATCAATGGAATAGCGGATTCGAGCAGGATTTACATTTTTAATGCTATCGGATTTCCTTGATGTCGCCAGTTTGATCGATTGACTCGGGCAATGTTAAGTCAGTATATTACAAGCTGCTTTACTTTGGTTTACCACTATCAGCTATGATCGTGGACACATGTTAGCAATTGAAATGTATGGTATGATATTTAGCTGACTCGATGGTATACTGGAGTAGAAATTTGGCCATTGGATTATGCCTTGTGGGAAGGTAGGGTCCTATGCCGATGTCCGCAACCTAGTCAGGTTTTGTGGTTTAATAACACAACGATTTTCTGATCGATTTTCAATATTTTTGTAGAAATCGTTCGGAGAAACTTCTACGCAACGACACTATTGATTAGGGATGGAAAATCAGTGATTTTGATAAAATCTGTAAGCTATCGCCACACGCACAGATCACGATCCGTACAGTACATGACAAACAGTGAATCTCTAGCATTGATCACAAGATTTTGTTCTCTAAATAGTCTCAGCCGTCGATCACAGTGTTACATCTGACCTTACTGCGATAAAAAAGGTCACATGTTGTTTGTATTGAGATTCTTACGTCGCACACAACCAATCGCCTGTATCTGTTATATTTCTCAACGCAATCATGCAATGAACATGATCTGACATGAGGTTTATCATAATCTGTACAGCTTGCGACAAAGTATTTGTCGCTTACAAGTAGTGGTGTCAATGAATCTGAATCTAATCGCTCCTATGATTTTGATCGCTAGAAGCGATTTTTGCCATCCCTGCTATTACTATTTTAAGTGTGTGCAATGTCATGCAATGTCTTATTTTTATCAATATCAGTACTCTTTAATCAGTTTGATCAATGGCAGTGTTTTTTCTCGCTTTTAAAAATTTAATTGAAGTCTTCTTTGGAGTCATTTTTTTCAAGGCCGATGACAGCATGTGGCGGTGCTTAACGCTGTGGACAGTGTGTGAAGTTTGCCGTTACTGTATGGTCTGCTTGAACGACAGTCGACTCTGCTGACCGCCGTCTCAGTGCTGCTGTTAGTCCATAGCAATCCGTTTCTGTGTTCTGTTCATGTGTGAGATTCAGTTAAAGCACGTCCCAGCAAGTGCATGATTATAAGTTTTTTTTTTCAACTATGCTTGCTAACGTAGCGTGATCGGGGATATGAACGTTCAGGTCGGTAGTGTGGAAATATATAGACCAATAGCCTGCACGCCGATACAACCGCTAACGGCCGACGCTGTATAAACTTCGCAGCTTCGTGAGATTTGATGAGCCGAAGCACCTATTTTCCATGAAAAGATATCCATTAACGGTATTGAGTGGCGGTGCTTGAACTGAGGGTTAAGGAAAGTTAATCATGACTCCATGATATGTTTCCCTATGCTCTTCTGCTTGGGCAATAGTCGATTCCACTGATCTTCGTCATCGCCTTAACCGTTTCTACCGGTAGATGATATGATCCAACGAAACAATGCGCGCCTCGGCGATTACATTTCATCCATTACAAAAACTTTCTGCGATCACCATTAGAGATTGTCATTTAGAAAGCGCGTGCGACTTATTTGGGCTTGAATTCAATTCGATGATATGAATATTATGCTTTGGACATTTATTTCTGCAAATAAAACACAGACTACTAGTCCCGCGCGAAACAATTTGATTAAATATTTTCTCGGAAATTCAAGATAACACCATCGTGGAGGTCATCAAAATCACACGTTCTAATTCATTTACGAACTGTTACATTAAAAACTTTACTACTCCGCAAATTTACCGCTTCATTACAAAAACCATGCAAGTAACGACCAGGTACTCCTATGTTCGGCCCTTCACCTGGGTCAAATATTATTGTAAATTACAATACAACTTACTATTCAAAACTACTGCTTCGAATTTAAGTCGAATGGTCACGACTTCGGAAAAATTTTATTGTCAAAGTTTTTTGCAACGAACGAAGCACGAAAACAAGCGATGCTGATCCCTTGCAATAAAATACTCAGAACCTGAACACCTCAGCACCAATCACGGAAACTGAGAATAACATTTTGCTTCATGAATGATTAGAATAAAATTCCCTACGATAAAACTGAACCTTGACGTGGTGTAGGGTTTTTTAACTATTCAGTAAATGAACAGCGGTCACGTTTACTTCTGCATGTGGGTATATGTCAAAATACTTTTGCGATTTCAAGTGAGACTCGGAGTGAAAATTTACCAAATGTGATTGTTGCGTTGTTTAGAAAGTGCTTTTATTCCGTTTAAGAATAAAGCCATAGCTCATCCCTATCTATCACAGCTGTAACAAATATCTCCTGCCGGGGGCTTAGGGTTAGTAAGGGGATGTAAACGGGATACCAGACCTGGTTTGGAAGCCGAAGGAGCATTCTACAATGATTACAGGTAATAATAGAGGTGCTAAGATAGCTCCCGTATTACCCGTATTATTACCAGCATGGCCAAATTAAGTCTATTCTTATACTATTTGACATTTAATTCACAATAATAATATTTCTAGCGGTCGGTTTTTGGGGTTTGGTGATGGTTTTCTGCTATAGATACTGCGCACTAGCTTTTCTTGGGCTCGAGAGTTGGGAGGCGGGTGCGACTCTATATTTTAAAGCTTCTGTCGACTACCGCGAACGTCCAGGTCGCGCTGCGCTCAATTTACTTTGCAGCCCTGTCTTGGGACAATACTCAAATGCTGGGGAATGTAAGATGAAATTTACTCTGATAAGTTGATAGCCTCTAACGCTCCGAAATTTGTTTTTCTATTGGTTCGTTTGTGGTGGTTTGTGTTGGAAAATTGAAAGCGGGCGCGCGGTTGAGGACCGGTGTTTGGTAGGGATTACGAATCGTCCATTTCTTCACTATACTACATTTTACAACTCAAGTAGTACAAAATGTCTAGGACAAAGCACATTTATAAATTCTATCTATCATTCTTCTTACCATCATCATTATCATCATCATCATCACTTTATTTAAAATATGACATTGCGGCCTTTGGAAGAGAGATCTCAGAGTCAGTTTGTGGAGTTCGCGCAGGGTCGGAACGCCTACGGGCATCGACGTGTCGGCTATGCTTGGGGCTCTCCCTGTGTTTTAGTGGGCGACATTGCCTGTCTCGTCAGGTAAAACTGATGTTTAAAGTCTCCCTGACACTTTGTTGACATCACAAAAGGGCCCGGCTCATAGTTTTATACGCTATTAAGCGACCAGCTGGATGACCCGAAAAAAAAGAATGATTAGAATAAAATTAAATTAAGATCATTGACGAACACATTGCGAAACAATTTAAAATTCTTGGCGATCTTCAGATGTAGATAATCACACATTACTAATTGGCTCACAATACTTGACAGTAAAAATCATTCAAGGAACAGAAACCAATAAAGCATTTCTTAAAGCAAATAGTCGCAAAGTTTTTTTTTATTGGCGTAAATATACGATTACATAAAATACTTAAGAGTAACTATCCTATACCACAAGTGGTGACTTTTCAATACTATTAGAATTGCATTACTTACTATTATTATGGTTTCTTACGATTTGTTACGACAATTAAGACTATTTAATAGAAGGGATTAAAACCTACCATTTGTAGATTACATACAATAATATTATTACACAATGTTTAGTTATATAAGATACCAGCTGATTGCCCGATCTCACTCGGGGCCCCTTCGTCACTCAGTCACTTGTACATCTGTTTTTGTAACAAAAACTCTCATAATGCAAGAAATAAAACCCTTTTTTCACTTGAATTTGTCTACTCCCTTTGTCAGTTCCTCTCACGTTTTACCCCAACCACTTGTAAATCTGTCTTCTTCTCGGTAATCCTTATTTATCAACACAAAGACTTTTTTACGTTTTTGAACCTATCCCTTTTTAATGGCCGCCCTATTCCCCCTTTCAAAAATAAAACAACTTGTATAAACTGCTATCGTTCCAAATGAAAGAGAAACGCACCCATTTGCCAATTTGAACCTTTCTTTCCTTTTGTAAGAGACCGTCTCGCTCTTTTGTCAACCCCCCGATATAAAAGAATCATGCCAAAAAACATGTTTTTGACAAACAACGTTTTATGAAGAACAGTCCAGAAGTTCCGGAGCTATGGCGAAACATATATTCATACCCACGTTCATCGTCCCCTACATGTCAGTTTCTTCCCAGTCAGCTCCCCTTTCTGTTACGTAGCTAATTATGCATCGGTTTGCTCAATGAAAATCGCTACAATGGAAACGAAATATAGGTTTATTTACCATATATTCCTCCTCGGTGGACCCCCCAAGTCAGTCAAAGTCAGTCAAAGTCAGTTGCACTACTGCAATCGGCAAACTGAAAACTGCAATTTAAATGCAAGAGAAATGCAGCCCCTTTTATTTATTATTTATTTAGATTTCTTCTTCCCTTATTAGGAATTCCCCCCTTTTGACAACTTCCCAGTGCTGATTCCCTAATGTCAAGGAACATTTGTGCCAAATTTGATGAAGAATTGTCCAGGCATTTCGGAGTTGTGACCTACCTTTTGCTATAAAGCCCTCCCCCCCCCTCTTTTGTCAACCGCCTGAGTTCTGATTCTCTAATGCCAAGGAACGCGTGTGCCAAGTTTGATGAAGAACCCAGGTCCAGGTGTTTCGTAGTTATGGCCTCCCCCTGTTATGAATCCCCATTTAATTGAAAACCTAATTTACTTTTTTCTTTCAATGAAGACAATTTTATCTCGAAAATTCCAATTTCATCGTGTTTCGCAGATTTTTTTACATAACAATCACTCATCGCCCCGAAGTATTCTTTGCCGATCCCGAGATACAGCGTTTTAAAGCAAGCGATCCCACATTTTTAATGTAAAATTAAGAGCAAAATAACTTTTTCTTGAATCTATGATTCTCTACGCAATGTAAAAATACCTTGGCATATAGCGAAAGCATTTATACAGTAATAACAAAGTTTTTCTTAACGATCGACACCAAATTTTGGATTTTTACTTTCTGACCGAAAACGAACAATCTGGAAAAATTTAGTTCAAATCCGTGAAGGTCGATTACACGGGTCTCGGACACTTCGCGTGGAATGACCCATATATAGATATTATCGGGTACGATCACGTGGAGGTGCTTGGTAGGAACTTTCCTCATTTCACCACATGAAGAAGAATTAAGAAAAAAACTAATATGATGTTTTGCTAAAAAAAACTTTGTTGTGGAAAGTGTAAATTTTAACAAAATTTAGGCACAGTGAGGAATATCAGACAAGAGACAATCAAGTTCAGAAGTGATTCGCTAGACAGACATGGTATGCAAATTATTTTTTTTCTGGTAATTTCAAACGCGACGGATGATACTAAAATAGCATGCTAAAATTATTTTTCCATCACCTCTTCAGTACCAAATTCGGAAAAGCCCACAGTTTCGATCTATAACAACGATAATCATCCGTTCATTTTCTACTGACCGCACTACCCTAAATAGTCGTAAAAATCCTTCCGTCTCTACATTTGCGGTTATTTTCGACCGAAGATTAAATTACTGTGTACGGTTTTGGTAACATTTGTGTGCACCATGTGAACAGTGTGTCTTTTCTATTTTTTTTTTTGCGATATGAACCCTTGTTGTCTTGATCGCTAATCAATGTTCAAAAATCATAAATCTTTTCTTTTTTGCTTTAAATTTTGCCCGTTCTTCATCCGAGCATCACGTCGGTCGTCGTCAGCCGTGAAACTAGCTGGAGCTTGAATCGAGTGAGTGTCTGATTTGAAAACGATAGGAAGCCAACAGATAGACTCGTAGCTCGCAGCAACGCCATATCGTCATTAACAGTTAATCTATATTTAAATCAGAAGCGGATCCCATAAATCATTGATTATATGTGTATGAATACATTATTAGATACACATACGGCCCGCTCGTATGTGTAACCCATTTGCTCGAGGGGGGAAAAGCCGTAGTTGAAAGAACGCTCTGTTGCTGCTGCTGTACATGTAAACCGGCCTCTTCCTGCTTCGTTTCGAGGATGAATATTAAGTTGAAAAAAAAACATGCTTGAAAATCTCGGAGCATATCGTTGTCGTTGGAGGTTTGGATTAGCCATAGAACTCAAATCACTTGCCAGCCAGCTGGTGCTCTCTACCGGCTACCGTTGCGATGCGATTCATACGGTGATGATGATGATGATGATGGGGTGGGGTGTGTATCTGCCGGCGGTGTACTAATCTTGAAAAAGTTCTCTCGTTATGAAACGGTCAACGACGGAACGGGTTGGCCTGGCCAAGTGCCCGGCAGCAATCGTAAAAGCAGTTAATGTAAGCATGTGCAAATGTTACCCACTAAAAGAGCAGATAGCGGAAAGCATTATAAGTAAGTAACGGGGGTGGTTTCCCGAATATTGCAAAATTTACTGAAACGGGCACATCGACAATTTTCGGACGTTATCCCTTTTGGCTATCCGGAGAATTAATGCCGGCTTGCCGGTGGACGCTATGCGAATGTTAAGCTCGCCCGCCATACTTGTCATGCGAATTTTTGCCCTTTTCAAGCGATTATCCTGTATTGCCATTAAGTGTTGTTGGCCATACGAATGGTGTTCATCACCAGCGGTAGTACTTATCCCGCCTTGTAACATAGCAATAAAAATAAATACAACATCGACTAATTTCACATTTATTGGCTGCACAGTCCGAGCCACGAAATACACGGCCATTTCATCCATTTTCCAGGCCGATCTGTTGCTCGTGGCGCTTCGAGTCGAGTGTGCCGTTAAAGGAATGAAAAACTACAGAGCACTTTTCATTCGGCGCTCCGTCGACATCCGTCGACGACGTCTTGGCCGTCCTCCTCGTTTGCTTATGAAGCGGCATGTAAGTTAGCGGCTGCCGAGTGACAGCAGGTCCAATGGGTCACATATTCACCGTTCGTTGTGCCAAAAGCGCAGAGCGCACGATATGAAGATTAAGAAACGTCGTAAATCATGTATGACTGCAGTACACTACACTACAATACAGCCGAGAACAGCCGAGATCCGATGCTGGTCTACTGGGAAAACGGACCGAAACCTAGCCAGTGCAGTAAAATCAATCCCACACATATGGCAAATGCACGGTCGGTGTGGACGCAAAAACCCACCAAACTAAGCGGGAAAAGCACAGCAAAAGTTAGCCAACCCGGAGCGAAATTTGATAAATTACTTTACGAGAAGAAAATGTCACTGGCAAGAACCAGGTCGATAAGAACCAGGCCTCGGCCGAGAATGCCAAAACGCCGTCCACCTACTCACTCAGCCTCACAGCCGCGCATCCCTTCTCGCTTCCATGTTACCAGCAAACATTAAGAAATTGATGGGGTTACAACAAGCGTGCACTGCCTGCACTTCATACCTGTCTCGCTTACCCACATCAAATTCACTCCTTACAATCATCCATCAACTAGCCCTACGGGTCTTCAGCACCTTCTCAGAGTCATGTGCCGGTGCGATGTGTTCGCTCAACCTAAATCAACCTACTGGTGCGCATCTCCGATGTCAAGAAAAGATGCACCAGTCATTGCTGGCTCCCGCAGTAGCAGCATCCAGTCCTGATTGTCCGGTCCAGCTCCTTCCGCACCTCCACGCCGGTTCCATCGATTCTGACAAAGAAAGACGCTACTCTGGATTCGTTCCGTTGCTGTTGGTTGGTGCTGCTGACTCGATGAGTATCTCGTTATTCCGTGAAATGTGAGTCTCCCAACTGCACGGAGCACCGGCAGCGCCGGCAGGCCTTTTTATCCGCACATGCATATCTACCCGACTCGTCGTAACGCCACGCCGTGGCATATGCATCCAGGACGAGACTGATAAATTGCAATCCAGATGTTTGGAATCTATTTTAAGAACTTTATATACTCCATCACTAGCGCACTTTTTATCCTGCCTCCGTTTGATGATTTGCTGCCCAGCGTGCGTGCGTGCAAGCATAGCAGTATCAAGCCGTTGTCTGTGTGGGCGTGTAACTTGGCACGATAATGATTCGAAATGATGACGATTCTTTAATAGTATGTTTTTGTCTCTAATGGACAGAGAGAGAGAGAGAGCGGTTCAAAGTACATTTTAGTCCGAGTACTTTTACAGACTGTTTAAGTGTTGCGCTTTTCGAAACATTCAACGACGTCGTGACGATGCATCGTTACTACTGTTGGAAAATTTCAGTTCTAGCATTTATGAATTTGATCGTAGAAAAAAGTAGGTTTTATTTATATAAGTAAACTAATATTCCAATACTTAACACTTAACACATAATTGCTAGAACATCTCTGACCGAGACAAGCGACATCGGATTCGATTTCCTTTTTAGAATTTTTCCAACTAGCAATTTTATTAATTAGCGAGAAAAATCAAATCAGCCTTGAACTTGAAAATATATAGCCATGAGCAGAAATTTTAAAGTTTTACTCTCAAATTATCCTGATTTGGCGACTATAATAAAATATATGGTAGAAAAAAAGCAGAGTTTCCGTAGTCGTGCAGCATATGCGTAATAAATTTTATCGTGCACTAGCTGACCCGGCAAACTTCGTACTGCCACAAATTACTGTGCTGTACATATCAATTATAAATCTCAGACGAGAGACGACCTTTGTCACGATCTAGAGTTTTGCAAGTCCACCCCCCACAGTGGCCGGCGCTTCAGATAGCGGGTTTATGCAGAAATTTGTGTTTCATTTGTATAAGAGCCCCCCTCCCCTTTCCAAAGGAAGGAGGGGCCTCGAACTACCACAGAAAACACCCACGCGCCTAATTTGGTTCTATTTTCTTGATTAGTTCTCGAGTTATGGAGAAATTTGTGTTTCTTTTGTATGGGAGTCTCCTTACCTTCAGAGAGGGGAAGGGTCTCGAACCACCATAGAAAAAAATCCTACCACCAAATACCTCTTACAGCAAAATTAGGTTCCATTTGCGTGATTAATTCTCGACTCATGCAGAAATTTGTGTTTCATTTGTATTAGAGGGGGAGGGGTCTCAAACCACCGTGTAAAAAATCCGGCCTCCAAAAACCCGTAATTGCTAAATTTGGGTAGATTTGCTTGATTACTTCTCGAGTTATGCAGATATTTGTGTTTCATTTGTATGGGAGCTTCGTCTCTTAGAGAGAGGAGGGGTCTCAAACCACGATACAAAAAAATCCTACCTCCAAATTGCCCCACATGCCAAATTTGGTTCCATTTGCCTAATTAGTTCTTGAGTTATGCGTAAATTTTTGTTTCTTTTATATGGGAGCCCCCCCCCACTTCCAGAGGTGGGAGGGGTCTTAAATCATCATAAGAACCTTTCCCGACCCAGAAAAACCCCTGCATGTGAATTTTCACGCCGATCGGTTCAGTAGCTCCGAGTCTATAAGGAACATACATACAGATAGACAGACAGAAATTCATTTGTCAAAAATGTTAATGTTTTGTTATACACTTGTTACGATTCTAGTAATCAATATTGGTCATAAAACTGTTATAAGAATGTATTAAAATCAAAATAGCAGCTGTGTAAAATTTCAGTTCTAGGGTAAATTAGCAATTGTTGCACAGCTAAGCACTCGTCTACCGCAATTTGATGATTTTGGACCAATGAAAGCAGGTTTTTTGTCGAAACCGCTTATTGCACCTGGCAGCAATTTAACGAGTCCCACGCAAATTCTTTTTTTAATAATAATTATCCTGTACTTACTAAATACATTGAAAATATGTTTGTCAAGCAAGGAGGGGTGCAGTGGGGAGGCAATAACGAAAAACTGATAGTTCAAATTGCTAAATTGCAAACATGCGTGGTAAACGCAGAAAATAACCACGCAAAAAATAGGTGGAAACTCCGCAATACTATGCCGATAAACTACTATAAAATAGGTTCCCATAGATATCTGTGTGGAATTCCATATAAAAACATCGAAAAATTCGTTTTTTGCATAGCAATTCTGCACCCAATTATTGCACACCAAAATAATCTTCAAATCTTATCATTGCACACCTCACACCCAATTGTTGCACAGCTTTTGATTTGACTTTTCCTCATTATTGCATTATCGCCAAGTTGTTTTATTTGTGGACATGACTAGTTACATATGCATACTTTTTGGACACCGCAATAAACGGTGAAAAACAGGAAAAATCGCGATACGGAAAACTACAGCTCCCACCGCACCAAAAAGGCGAAAAGTGGAACTTTTTTCCTAGTGTCTCTTGTTTTCATTTTATCATTTATGGTCTCAGTACTTTTGTTCGTATGAATATCCCCCTAATCTAAAACTGTCAAAGGGTTACTCATCACTTACTATAATGAAAATAAAAAAATTACTTGTTTGTGTTAGGAAATATAAACATAGTTTCTTCGGCAAAGTTGTAAATATTGTAAAGACAAACAACTTTGCTGAAGCAATAAAATTTCGGTCTTTATCGAGTGCTGAACTATAGGGCATGTTCTTTAAAACTTCTTTAAAAATTGGTTTTTCATGCTTAGCTTTTGTGAATTGCATTTTACAAGAATACAATGTTCTAGGTAATTATCAAAGCTCTCAAAAAGGTCCTAGAGATTTGCAATCTTTTGCAAAAACGTGTATTTTGAGTCCCTCAATAGTCGCCTAGAACCATATATTCGTGTAAAATGCAACCAACATAAGCTAAGTATGAAAAACTAATTTTTAAAGAATTTCTAAGGAAAATGCTCTAAAGCTCTGCACTCGATAGCAATAGAAATGTCATTTCTTAAGCAAAGTTTTTTACCTCTATATTTTCCATAACTTTTCTGAAGAAACCACGTGTCTATTTACTAACAGGAAAAAATGGACGTGTATCGTGCCTTTGGCGAACGCGAAACACATAAAACGAATGCTTGCCGTACTCTCATTTGGGTGGTTGGGGACAAGCGGAACCCATACAACTTTATAGTACTCGACGTAAGCATTAAGATGAAGCGCTGATTTCATAAATCCGCTTGCCCTATGGGCTCGTGAAGCTATGGAAATTTAAAGCTTGAATATGCGATAACTCAGCAAGTAAAGGTCCAAGAGACTTGCGGTCTTCTGCAAAAACGTGTATTTTGAGAGCTTCGATAATTGCCTAGAGCATTGTATTCTTGTAAAATGCAATTAATAAAAGCTAAGTATGAAAAACCAATTTTTAAAAAAGTTTTAAAGAATCTGCCCTATAGTTCAGCACTCAATAAAGATAGAAATTTTATTTCTTCAGCAAAGTTGCTTGTCTTTACAATGTTTACAACTTTGCCAAAGAGACTATGTCTATATTTCTTAACACAAAAAAGTTATTTTTTTATTTTCATTATGGTAAGCAAAGACAAAATTTTGGCAGTTTTAGATTAAGAGGGATATTCATACGAACAAAAGTGCTGAAGACCATAAATGATAAAATGAAAACAAAAGACACTAGGATAAGAGTTCCACTTTTCGCCCTTTTGGACCATTGTGCACTGCTTGCGTTGATAAACAAGAAGCAACACCGCAGAGAAGTGAACTGTCAAATGCGCGATACAGAAAAACAGGGGTTAGGATAAGAAAAACAAGTATGCAATAAAATTGGATTATCGTGCGTTGTTCCAATTATTGATCTTACGAATTTGTCGGCAATTCGTGTTATAAAGACCTAACTTGATTCACATATTAAGTATAGCAGGTTTCTATGAATGCTATGAAACTCATAGAACATGTTTATTTGCATCTAACGCTCAGTAAAAGCTTACTTTGTAAATCAATTTTCTTAATAATTTTGACAACAAAATCGTTTGCTGAAGGCGAAATTGGGACACATGTTAGAAAATTTATTATTTCGCTTAAAAATCACGTTGATTTACAGGACAAATCGTAACATTCGATGGATAATGAAATTGTACAGCCGATGTTGTTGTCAAATTACATTTATCATAATAAACCGTGAAAAGGTGAGAAACACTACGAAAGGTGCAAACACTACGAAGTGTGCCACAATAGGCAAATTACCCTATTTGATATTGGTCCATAAGCTATTGAATGTTAATTCAATTGACAACTGTTAGGTCATAACATGGTAAACAATTCTAATTTCCAAAATCCATTTTTCAACTTAGTTTTCGTCAACCCCGTTAGCGTCCATAAGAGTTCCACTTTTCGCCCTTTTGGACCATTGTGCACTGCTTGCGTTGATAAACAAGAAGCAACACCGCAGAGAAGTGAACTGTCAAATGCGCGATACAGAAAAACAGGGGTTAGGATAAGAAAAACAAGTATGCAATA
The DNA here is from genome assembly GCF_943734655.1 of Sabethes cyaneus. Taxonomy (NCBI): domain Eukaryota; kingdom Metazoa; phylum Arthropoda; class Insecta; order Diptera; family Culicidae; genus Sabethes; species Sabethes cyaneus. The sequence goes on along the minus strand of NC_071355.1, from coordinate 246,446,358 downwards.
AAATTGGATTATCGTGCGTTGTTCCAATTATTGATCTTACGAATTTGTCGGCAATTCGTGTTATAAAGACCTAACTTGATTCACATATTAAGTATAGCAGGTTTCTATGAATGCTATGAAACTCATAGAACATGTTTATTTGCATCTAACGCTCAGTAAAAGCTTACTTTGTAAATCAATTTTCTTAATAATTTTGACAACAAAATCGTTTGCTGAAGGCGAAATTGGGACACATGTTAGAAAATTTATTATTTCGCTTAAAAATCACGTTGATTTACAGGACAAATCGTAACATTCGATGGATAATGAAATTGTACAGCCGATGTTGTTGTCAAATTACATTTATCATAATAAACCGTGAAAAGGTGAGAAACACTACGAAAGGTGCAAACACTACGAAGTGTGCCACAATAGGCAAATTACCCTATTTGATATTGGTCCATAAGCTATTGAATGTTAATTCAATTGACAACTGTTAGGTCATAACATGGTAAACAATTCTAATTTCCAAAATCCATTTTTCAACTTAGTTTTCGTCAACCCCGTTAGCGTCCATGGCAAGAGAGCGTCTGTCTTCGAGACCCTCTATGTTTTTTACGCTTAGCACCATGCGTTTCCACACGCCGCCCAACTGTGCCCAGTAGAACGAACCCGACATATTGCCTCATTTCAAATTTTTTTATGGTATGGTAAATGGTATGGTAAAGTATAGTAAAATGACGAACGTACAAACAGTACAAGCAATTTTTTCGTTAAGAGAATTGACTTTAACCTTCTTTAAAAAATACAAAAATCGAAATATCGTAAAAAGATGACACATTTTTCTACAGAAATTAAATCTCGTTAATGCAATGGAGACGCATGGTATTTTTTCCTGAAATATCGTTTTTCTTGCGGGTGCGGCTAAGAAAAAATACAGTGCGTCTACATTGTTTTATCGTAATTTAATTTCTTTGGATTTACTTTTACTGAAATTTTCACTGCAATTCACTTACCTTTGTTAGCTTTGCTCCCAGGTACTTCTGGGTAATACTATAATTACCTGCCTGACGGGAAACTCCTGTTGCAAAACTTATAATTTATTTCATTTAACAAGTTTGGCAAAGTGCTTCCATCTCATTCCAGCAGTGCCACCTTGAACGGTAAGGAACAGAACCGTGCCTATAGTTGTGAAGCACTGCTGTTGTAATCCCCATCAACCAAGAAAGGTAATAGAGTGGATTCTTATCTTTTCGCGCGCTTTGCCCGCATACCAGCAAACCGAAAACAACCAATCAGATTGAAAGCTTTAGGCCCTCGCGCGATAAATTACTTTGTTCAGGCGATGATTGCTCGCAGGAACTGTAGAAAGCTTGACTCAAAGCCGGTTTCGGTATTTCTGATAATGATTCCAACCAATCTCGGCCGAAAATAGGCACAATCCAATCGCCCACGATTAGTTTTAAAAATATCCTCACAGGATGCCAAGAATGACCTATTTCTCTCCCGCTATCGGCCCGGATCTCACGCACTGGCCGGCGAAACAACGTGGACGGTACAATAAATCATCCCTTCAACATTCGCACGTTGATGCGGGTATCCGTCAAAAAGTCCATCGATTGAATGATTGATTATTAATGGAAATCGCCGATTTTTTGTGTGCTTCGCTTTTTTCGATCGATGGGCTTGGTAGGTATATCCTTGCTTGCTCTCGGCCGATGCGGTGGCGAGTGTGATGTTTGGCCCCCAAAAGCCAGTCCCACGCAGAACGAACGATAGCTGTTGTTAGTTGTTGCCGAATCTCCGAAAGAGCCAACCAAATTTGGGTCCGATGCTGTGATGGACTCGGACCTTGATTCGTTTTCGGTCATATGAGGCGTACGTAATTGTAGCGCTCAATTGAAATTTTGGCGGTCGGTTGTCGACATCACCGCCGGCCGCAGCCGCCGTGTAAGTACTTGTGATGTGCGGGTGGGTGGCACAGGCCCCAATACGGACGGACGATGGACGACGGTGGACAGAGAGCGCTGATTGACGGCTGGGTCGTGTGTGTGTGCGCTAGACGCTAGACGATTGCCAGTGCGTGATAAATAAAGTATGTTAAAGATCAATTAATTAGCTAAAAGTGTGTCTCGAATGGACCGACCGATGACCGACCTAGCGAGCGCTCCGGCCCGCTGCTGTGCTGAGTGATTTATATTTTTAGAAGATTTGGAAAATGTTCGAAGCCCCGTTTGTCCCTGTTTTTGCTAGTCGAGTTTGCTGGTTGCTTGCCAGATGCGATCACCCGCGCTTAGCGGCGGGTAGGTTTTATCGCGCCCCGGTGATTATGGTGCTTGTTTGACTCGACTGTTTGATGTTCGGCAATGGCCTGTCCTAATGGCTGGTCACTTTCCGGTCCTTCTCGATCAGACGGCTTACGTCACCAGGCGATTTCGCACGAGATCAAACGAGACTGTGGGGCGGTCGGTTTGCGAATTTTATTATTCCGCAAAGTTAGTACCCTGAGGCCTGAGGGTTGTGACTCGATCGAAACATATCGTAATTGTTTACGCAAACTAAGACGGATGTTTGTAGGTTTTGTTTTATGGGACGTAATTTGCATTGCAGAATTCTTTGCAAATTACTACCTATTACTGACTGTCCAGGAAATTCATTTTGCTTCTGAATAAATTTTCTCGGTACCAAATCGGAATCGTTATCCAAATCACCAGAAACAAGAAACATCGTAACAGCAGGAGGACGGCAATTCTGCGCAGCAGCAGCAGCAGCAGCAGCTGTGGCGATTTAATATCGTTCTAATAAATAAAATATCAACGCAAATAGGATGGGTACACTAAATAAACATCTTGCAAGCCAGCCAGTAACTAGCAAGCAGCCCTGAACTGAGCTCGAATCTTTATTCATATAACCTCAACAGTTTACAGAACACAAGTCGTGAACCTGAGCCCAAGATGTGGGGATGGTCTGAGGTCGCAGCGACGATAGGAAGGAAACCGATGTTTGGCTGTGTGCGTGTATGTTTGTATGGATTTTCCAGATCATTGACTTCTGATCCGATGAACTACCTGGTGGCAGCACTTGTGTATGCCATCATATTGAACTTTGTGCATAAAATTTCCCCTTTTCGTTACTGAAGTTGCAAACTGCAGTACGAGACAGACGCACCGGCCAACCGTTGCGTTGGTTGGTTCGTTGCTGCATCGACAGGTGCATCCATCATACTTTTTTTATCGTTTCATTGAAATCAGTTCTCCCCCCGTTTGGCGTTTTCAAGTTATTTTTTTTTGGGCGTTTTTTGTATACATTTCTGAATCGATGAAAGATTATACCCTTTGTTCTTTGTTTCGATTATGTTTGTTGATTTTTTTGACTAAAACATTTTTCTTTTTCTCTTTTTTCTCCACAGGTGAGCAATTTTTAATCCAAAAGTTAACTGCAGCTTAGCAGCCGAACCTTCCACTTTCAACACTTGTACGAACGATTATCAACCAGCTGCTCCCCCTTAACTAAAACTTGCTATTGACCGTGAAACCATAGTCTATCGACCAACAATAAACGTCGACAGAGTGGATGGGAAAAGTAAGGGGGCAACTTCTAAACATCATCACTGCTGCAATCCACCGCAACAGCAACAGCAGCAAAGCAGCAGCAGCAGCAGCAGTAGTAGCGTCATGACGCCACACATTTCCGCTGCAAATTCACTCTATTGAGAAAGAAGAATTTACCAGGAACCCGAAAATAACGATGGTATCATCTTCCACTGACAACAGCCAGTGGAAGACAAACTTTCTCAGACCTTGGCTAGTCAGCCAGCCAGCCAGCTATCCAGCCAACCAACCAGTCAGAGTGATAAGGGAAAATACATTAGAGCCGTCTGTCTGCCGTGAAGAAGAGGGAAATCGATGGGGAGATCCCCCCGCCTTCTGGATGGGTGTGGGTTGTTGTGTGGGTATTTCGATTTCTGTCTGGCTATCGGTGGCCATGAGCCGCCTCTATCCATTTGATGCGGAAATAGCAACAAGAAGGAAGTTCTGTTTGTGTGTATATGAGAAGCAACGTCGGCGGCGCAACATATTGGCGCTAATGGAACTGATCGAGGATACCCCCCGGTATCCAGTAGGGGAGGGACAAAAAGTTTTTGCCATCATATTTTACCCATTGCATTACACAGATTGTAATCCGAGTGCCGAACGTTTTGGTGGGTGTGTTCAAGCGGTCTTGTTTGGTGATGTTGTCAGACTTGAGGCAGGCGAATTTAGCGTGTTGAACGTGTTGCAAGTATGTACAGGATGACAACAGCAGCCAACGAGTCGGAGTAGATTTATTGATGAGTAAACAAACTAAGCATCATCGCCTCGTCCATCGGCGGGAAGCAGAAAAAGCGTACTGCAGTACGGTGCGGTGCGGTGTGGGGAAATTTTCAATCCAATAAAGATGCGTTTGCACGAATGGCAAACAATAGCTTGGAGTGCTTTCGCTGGAAATCCATAAAGTAGAAGTTTATGGCGGTTGAAGTGTTGTTTCTACATGTTTTATCGTTGATAAATTCATCCTTGTGAGATTGATAGCATCTAGTTCTTTCTTACATAAATATTTGTTTTTCTCAAGAGTGTTAGCATACATTGACGAAAGGTTAAGCAAAACTATATCTTGAAAGATAATAACATACAGCGCGATAACAAATATAGTCATTTCAGAAATATCTAAAAACAGGAAACAATTTTTTTTTGTTATGAAGTTTTATGAATCAAAATTGGTCGTAGAACCATAATAAGAATGCATTAAAACCAAAATAGTTGCTGCAAGCAATTGAATGTTATTACAAATGAAAATTGTTAGACCATAAGATGGTAAACAATTGCAATTTCCAAAATCCATTTTTCAGGCCAATTTTTTTCAACCTCGCTACCGTCATTGGTAAGCAAGCGTCTGTCGTTAACAGCCGCTATGTTTTTTTACGCATGGCGCCATGCGCTCCCATACACCGCCTGAATGTGCTCGGTAGAACAAAATCACAACCGTTTTTCATTGCGTACGAATGCGTAATTTGTAAAGGGTGCTGTCTTTGGACACGTGCAACCAAATAATGTAGAGTTGTAGTTGTTGTAGTTTTAGAACACACTGAAACAGGCAACTATCCTGAATACAATAACTCTCTATCTCTTACTGTTGGCAAAATATTAAAGAAGAATTGCTTCCTATGAAATTTTGTCCATAATTATATTTAATTCTGACATTATTCTGAGCCCATGGTTCCCCAATCATTTTTTGTAATTTTTTTTATTGACTTGCAAAAGTCAAAGTATTTTTAAACCACAAACTATGGGACGAGTGTTTGGTAAAAACATATGAAAAATCGAGTGCTACTCATCATGAATCTTCTAGAATCCTCTAATCTTTTTCCTTCTTCTGGATGCCAAATTAAGTTTTCCGTTTGGTTCATTATCTCTTTCGTATAGTTTGAAATGAATCGAGTACAACCAAAATGTAAATATTTCCAGTGCGCCTTTACACTCTGTATTCCAACGGCCGGTATTCTGTATTCAGTAAAGAATTCAAAGTAGTACTCCTAATGGGTTGCACTCATGCCGCTTGATATTTTTTAAATACCTGCCCTGACCTGGACGTGATTTTGAACCGTAACTAAGATTTGATTGTAAACTTGATATTGAGCCTGATTTTTGGCTTGATTTTTGATCTGTCTGATATTGACCATACGTTTTCTGTATTCCGCACTTCGTTTTTGAGTGTTTATTATCGCGAATGAGTGATCCTTCATGTTTATCCAACTCTTCAACTTTAATATTGCTCTTTAGAGCCAGCAAAAGCGGAAACTATCTCAAATTTGTCGTTCGACAAGAGGCTTCATTACCCAAGTATTTATTTGGGTTTTATTACACTCTTATGGTGGGATTTAGGAACCAAAATTGGTCACGAAAACCGCAATAAGAGCACAATAAAACTCGCATTGTTGCTTGGGTTCGCACCTCAAGCCTTTGTGCATCATCCTTTTTGTGCATTATCTGTCATATCTGCCATAGCTGTTCGCGCTCGACAGCATCGTATGCTGCCCTGAAATTGTCCCAATTCAAGCACAAATTAACCAAAATTCAAACCGGAATGGATTCAGAATTAAGCTCAAATTGACTAAAAATCAATCTCGAATTGGCCCAAATATAGGCCTAAATTGAATCAAATTGAAACTTAAATTGAATCAAACTGACCCAAATTCAGGCTCAAATTTAACCAAATTGAAACCTGAATGACTCAAACTGACTTAAATTCAAGCCCAAATTCGCCTGAAATTAAGCTCAAATTGACTCAAACTAAACCGCATTCCGGTCCAAATTGACCCAAAATAAAGCCCAAATTGGCCTAAATTCAAACCTAAATTAGCTGCAACTAATCAATTTCAAACGAAAATTGAGATAAATTCTATTCAAAATTAACCCAAAATTAAAGCCGAAATGGGCTAAAAATTGAGCTCAAATTGACCCGAAATCAATCCTAAACTGACCCAAATTCAAAGCCAAATTGAATCAAACTGACCCAAATTGTGCCCCAGATTGAACCAAATTCAAACCTTCCAGCCAAAATTGACCCAAAATAAGGCCCGATTTGGCCGAAATTAAAACTTAAATTGATCCAAATTCAAACAAAAATTGACCTAAAATTAAAACCGAAATGGACTCAAAATTAAACTCAAATTGGTATCGAATTGGCTCAAATTTAGGCCTAAATTAACTCAAATTTAAAGCCAAATTTCAAACGGAACTAAATTCAAGCCCAAATTGGTCCAAATCCAAACCTTAATCGAGTCAAATTTAAGCCCAGAACGACTGGAATTCAAACTTAAAAAGACTGTAATTGATCTAAAGTAAAAAAATGGACCCAAATGCAATTCCAAATTATTTAAAATTCATTTTAAAAATGAAACAAGGGTTCACCATAAATTCCTATTTGGCTGAAATTTAGGGCTAAATTGACGCAAATTTAAGCACAAATTGGCTCAAACTGACCCACATACAACCCCAAATAGGTCCAAATACAAGCCTGAATTCACCGAAACTCAAGCCCGAATGAATCTCAAATTAAGCTTAAATTGATCCAAAATCAATCCCGAATTGAACCTAAATTCAAGTCTCAATTTACTCTAATTCATAACCAAATTGTTTCAAACTGATCCACGTGCAAGCAAAAACTGATCTAAAATCATACCTAAATTGATCCAAAATCAAGCCCGAATTAGCTCGACTTCAAAACCAAGTTGACTCAAAATCAATCCCAAGGTCGACCACCCGATTCAATGTTCGAATTTCGGTAGGGTTGTAGTGCTGGATATTTGCAAATAATAAACAGTTGCGAAGTCTGTCGATAAAGAAGGATCAAGTCTTAAATCCATATTTTTAGGTGTTTTATTTTTCGGAATTTTTCGGCTCTTCGGTCTGTTAACTTTTGATCTAGGATTATATTTTCCTCTAGGATAAGATTCCCTCGTTGTGGGCCTTCAACCAACATACAGCTACACCATCTTACCGCCATCGGGGGTATCTTTGCAGGTTGAGGACCCTTGGACTTTTTTTAGTTTCTTTAGCTCTGCCTTGGTCAAGAACCATCAACCGAAAACTGTTCCCCGTAGATATCTTCGACAATAGGAGACTCTTTCTCTTCTCAATCTTTCTTGCATCGATTGATCGGGTTCTTTTTGTGGTGAGGTTCATTTTGTGGTCCTAGTACCTAGTATACAAGCAAAACGGCCCTTTTTAGAGCCACAACTTTTTCCTCTTAGATTTTTTAACTTTTCAGATTTTAATTTTGTGTCTTCCTAACTTCTCAATTTCTTTTTTATTTTTTAACTTTTTTTTCAGATTTATGACTTTAATGCGACTTTTGTCTACTGCTACTTTATTTTTCTTTTTGGCTTGACTTTAGGATTAACTTTTAACTTTTTCCCTGTCAAACTTTATTATTTTATGGTTTTACATTGTCCAATTTTCGATTTATTTACTTGTCAAATTTCAAGCTTTTCGCTTTCTCGAATTTTTAACTAAGCAGTTGTAAGTTTTTTTCTTTTACTTCCCGCTTTCTTATTACTTTTTACATTTTCATCGTTGCTTTATGCGTTACAGGTATACTGAAACGGAACAGAATCTACTCGAATACTAACGCCGCCTGGTGACAAACTTTTAAGAAATTGTCTACCGATCGAAAGGTTTTGGTCCACTGATCAACTTAGCTGAAAACAGTAACTTTCTTTATTGTCAGAATCCAGCGATATACCGAGATGAAGTGACTGTTCTCCTGGAAATACTGTTAATTTATCCAATTTTGTTCTTATTCTCCTAATTCTATCATTCCACACATGCACCACACACTATTTTTTGTATGATTGTTCTGTGTTTCTACCGCCGAGAAGATTGTTATCCACGCGATCAGTGCGATAGAAGCAGGCAGTCTGTTGCCGAACGTCGCATCGGCAAGTTTAGTGACTTACCACCACCGGGTGTGCTTTTTCTTTTTGTACTTGTATCTGACTCTGTACGCGGTCAAGACATAAGCTTACTTACTTACTTATACGTAAGTCCTTTTCTTGTGTGAGGTGTGCGTAACGAGCCTTAGCTTTTCATGTAATAGCTGTTATTGCATTATCTTGAACCATCTGTTTTGTAAAGAATTGGAAAAATTGGACCAAATTATCAGACAACCATAAAATGCAAGTACAACTAATCGCTTCTCTATGTTTGACCGTATTTGTAAAGAATGTATCAAGAATTATGATAGTGTTGGGGCACAAGCACGGGCTTTGACGTAGGACTATAAATGTAGGTGCAATTCGTCCCTTAGTAAGGAGTCCGCAATTCTTTATAAGGATTCTATATTTATTGAAGATGTATAAAGAGTTGAATTTAGCGACGGTTAAGCTTTCAGCCCGAGACTCTCAGTTGGCCTCGAGCTCGAGCTTGTTACAGTCAATGAGATCGCAGTACTAGGCCTGCAATTGTCCTGCACTCTCACAGCCGACTGCGAAGCCTTTTTTTCTGAAAAATACTGAAAAATTAACCTATTTTTCTGATCACTATGCTCTTCGTAGTTCTTATCTTGCCACACTGGTGAAGGTTACAAGCAGTAAAATTGTTGTTTATGTTTTAGTTTTGAGATGCAATTTTTTAATACAATTAAGTGTCTATAATTTCAATGGAAACGAGAGTTTCTAGCAGAAATAAACCAACACAACGGAAGGAATCAATAACACCCTTGTTGATTGAAATGTGTTGATGGATAGCTAAAAGTTTGGAAATGTCCATTGAGTAGAATTTTTATTTCCTTCAAGTCACTCAAATAGTTTATCGAATTTTGAACTTTGAATGAGGGCATCTGCCAATGTAATTTCCATTTATCTACCACCGACAGAATGAAAATGTTCTTAACCTCAAATTTCACTCAAAACAGTTTAATTATGATGCATCATCACGAGTCAGCCCGCAATGACGGGGGACGCTTTTCCGTCATCGGTTATAATGAGTTCCACTTTTCTCCGGATAACATGCACAACTTTGGTTATCATGATTTCCGCAACATCTCGTAAAAGAGTGGATAATGCTCATTGTTGAAGCGACATACCAGCTGAAGGATGTACCGTACGTACGACGATGGATGGTGTCAGCAACATTTTCATTCCGAAACTGCTTGGCTTGGCCCAGCTACGGTACGTACGGACGGTACGTATGACACGACACTCCCAGCTCGTGATAAAACTATGGAACTGCGATAAACATTTACCCACCAGTGCAAAATAAACGTTCGATCCGGACAAAACGAAGCTTCCCTACCCTTTGCTTTGCTAGCTAGTCGTAGAAGAAAAGTAAACAAACACATTAACTGTAGTGTTTCCATCTGTTTGTCATCATCAAGTGATCGTCGTTGTCGTCATCATGAGCACCGTCATTATCATCGCCATCATCGTCATCGATGTCTGCCGTACTGTTGCTACATGTTCCGTTCCGTTGTCTGGCGAGAACTGATATCATCGGATGCTGCAGGATCTGTTGGGTACAATTCCACTCTAAGTCACGGTTCCAACAGTTTGTCGTTATCGGTTCTATTTTATCTGTACCTTCGCACTTTATTTCCCGAAGATGTATGCTCTGCACTGTGTGCTAGTCTCTGTGCTCTGTATAATATGAACACGATAAAATTTGAGTGGGTCCCGGACCTTGCTTGTCTAGCTAGCTGATGTGGGAGTCCCGAGCAGCTCTTGTAGCGAAGCGATTGCATCAATTCTCGACAATTCCGGCTTGATTCTGGGCGAGAAAGTACGAAGCGGGTGGCTAAATTGTGCAACTCCAGCAGCGCTAGCTGTTTACTTCTACTATTTATGCTGTTTTTCCAAGAGCTATTGACAAAATTTACATACATCGCACTCGAGCGAAAAGACTACCAGGCAATTTTGTTGAGTATCTTTGCTCTACAACATGTCCGTCCTTACTCGGTCGGTCGGTCGGTACCTACGTTGTGACCGTGCATAAGCACGGAAACAATGATTAGTGAAACCACGTGGTGATTCTGTTTCCGCAGGACACCGCTGCGGGTCGGGTGCGGTTCCGGTGCCGACGGAAGGACGGAAACCGACGCTTTCCCAGTAATACCGCACTACTTTGCTTGCAGCGCAAATCGTCGGTATGTGTGATAACAAATAGCGCGTGTAAACAAGCCGAGCGTCACCACGAACACTCTAGCCATTATTCCGTTGTAGTTGGTGTGTAAAATGCTGCTCCTGTTCGTTCCCGGCTACATTTCCCGGTGCCGCCACCCGATACTGCATCGAAAGGATTTTTTTGTTTCGTTGTTTCATTAACTGGGGAAAATTCCTGCACATGCGTTTTGATTAGAACTTCCTAGAAGTAATTAAAGTGGCGTTATTGACTGCACCCCACGAGCACCAGCTCAACAGTAATGAATTCAAGTGGATGTTGTCCCCTTACAAGGGGCTGCTTTAGAGTAGCGTTGAAAATTGATTTTCGTTTATTGAATTTTTCCTACGCGAAAAATCAAATCATCACCCGGCGGACAACCCAACGACTGATACTGACAATAATAAATGTTTTGTTTTGCCCCTCCGTCGATTCTTCATTTTCGCAGACGTAGTCCAGTTCTTTCAGTGCGCGAATCCGCTGATTTCCGGGGAGTTGTATAGTTCGGCCCCGTTCCCCGGCGATAGCGGAGCGGAGCATTCGGAAATTGGTGCACGAATTGTGTATGTAAGTCGAAGAAGGACGACAACGCCGGAGGAAGCAGGAGTTGTGTGTTCCTTTTACGACGTCTAGACGGTTTAAATTTTAGCTGACTGTCGCTCGCCTGGTGCAAGTTAGTTCGCTTCGGTTCCGGAACCGGGAGCTACACTGCTGGTTCTTTCCTCGAGGCGGCGGTACTGCTAGTAGTCAGTAATGCAAGTGTGTTGGTGCGACGGTTATTTTTGGCACCGCTGCAGAAGGCGCCATTCGGATTCCGTCCGCCCGGAGAGTGATGACTGCGGGGGAGAATTCGATACGGCGTGTAGGTCTTACCACTGCACAAAGCTTTGTCGCTCCCGGTCCGTCCGATGTAGGTGTGTTTTTTTCTGCTTAGCAATGCGGAAAATGGATCAGAGATCGAGCACTGTTCTCGGTACAGGCAGGATGTTGAACTTGTACCCTAGGGAGAGAGGCACACCGGAGAGGATAGTGGGTTGCGGTGGGATACACTCGTCCTGTATGAATTGAAATGTAGTTTCGACCGATGCGATGCGATTCGATGGTAGGAAGTCTCGGGAAACTTTGACAGCATCTCGGTGCAGCTGTGCAAGTAGAAGGGAAAAAAAGTTTACGTTTTTATTTTCAAAGATAGTGTCATGAATTATTGATAAAGCTTCACGGAGGAAACGGTGCAGCGCAGCTATCGTCTCCGTGATCGTAAAATGACAATTTAATGATTATTGAATTATTGAACAGACACTTTGAGCTGTGGTGCGGGCGGTACTTTGCCGTGCCGTGCCTTGCCGGGTGATGGTTGGTTTGTTGCTTGGAACGTTTGTCTATTTATGCAGTCCCTTCTAGGTTTGGTAGGAAACAATTCGAGGTGGGTTGATTGTTTTCGAAAGCATTGGGTAATAATGGTGCCGGTGCAGACACTCGAGGCGAGAATTATCAGCCGAGCTTTGTTTTTGTTTGATTATGTGATGCATAACTTGTTTTGTTCAACTTGTCTGGAGTCTGGACAATTCAATTAAGCGATTATATGATTATCTTATAATTTCTAGGACGTTTTGTCGGTTTTGTAGTCGCGTAAAAACAAACCGTGAAAAAAACTACTTTAGTGTATTTTTCTGAGTTGTTGAACAATAATCTCGTTTACCAACGTAACGTTTTGTTGTTCTGACCTTTATAATGAGGTCAGTCATTAATTAGCTTTTCATAAAGTTTACAATAGACGGAAGGAACGGTAGAAGAAAGTAATGAAAGAAAGGTGTTGATAAGTGTCTCCAGTGTGAGATAAATCATGAAGAGGAAAGAGCGGAAAATTAAGTAATGGAGAGTCAATGAATCAACGCTTATCAAGTTTGTATAACGTTCCTTTATCGGTTTGATTTCCGGATCTCCCAGCTTGCGCAAAGAGGAACATTATACAAACTTAATAAGCGTTGCTTTAGTAACTCTCTCTTACCTAATTTTCCGCTCTTTCCCCTTCACGTCATGTCTCGTTCTGGAGACACCCAGGTGAAGTTTTGAAACTTTCAATTTTACCTTTTTTTGATATTATTTATTTACGAATTTGAGAAATTTTTAGATCTGTTCAGCATATAAAGTGAGTACTCACTCTAATGCAAACAAACAAAGCCAGTTTGTATATTTTTTACAGTAATTGAATGTTTCAAGTGTTACCTCCAGAATGGGTACACGTTGCCTCCACTGCACAGTGGTCCAAACGGGAGAAAAGTGGAACTTTTTTCCTAGAGTCTTGCTTTCATTTTGACATTTATGTTCTTTAGCACTTTTGTTCGTATGAATATCCCCCTTAATCTAAAATGGTCAAAAGTTAGTCATTGCTTACTATAATGAAAATAAAAAAAAATAACTTTTTTGTGATAGGAAATATAGACATAGTTTGTTCAGCAAAGTTGTAAATAATGTGAAAACAAGCAGCTTTGCTGAAGAAATAAAATTTCTATCTTTATCGAGTGCTGGACTATAGGGCATATTCTGATAAAATTCTTTAAAAATTAGTTTTTCATTCTTAGCTTTTGTTAGTTGCATTTTACAGGAACACATTGTTCTAGGCAATTATCGAGGCGCTCAAAACACACGTTTTCGCAAAAGACCGTAGATCTCTGGGACTTTAGCGAACGCGAAACACATAAAACGTATGCTTGCTGTACTCTTATTTGCGTGGTTGGGGACAAGTGGAACCCATACAAGTTTATAGTACTCGACTTAAGCTTTAAGATGAAGCACTAATTTCATAAATTCGCTTGCTCCATTTTACCCCATGGACTCGTGAAACTATGGAAATTTAAAGCTTGAAAATGCGATAACTTAGCAAATAAAGGTTCAAGAGAACTCCGGTCTTCTACAAAAACGTATATTTTGAGTGCTTCAATAATTGCCTAGAACATTGTAGTCTTGTAAAACGCAACTAAGAAAAGCTAAGTATGAAAAACCAATTTTTAAAGAAGTTTTAAAGAATACGCCCTATAGTTCAGCACTCGATAAAGATAGAAATTTTATTTCTTCACCAAAGTTGCTTGTTTTTACATTATTTACAACTTTGTCAAAGGAACTATGTCTAAATTTCCTAACACAAAAAGTTATTTTTTTTATTTTCACTATAGTAAGCAATGACTAAATTTTGACAGTTTTAGATTAAGTGGAATATTCAGACATACAGAAGTGCTGAAGACCATGAATGATAAAATGAAAACATAAGAAACTAGGAAAAAAGTTCCACTTTTCGCCCTTTTGGACTACTGTGCACTGTGGGAACCTCGGCAGAAACCATACCACCACTATAGCAAAGCAATGATGATAGAAAAAATTTTTCTCTTTAACAAAATTCGAATTTTTAATGCTTCCAAGCGTCATTTTAAGTAAGATTAAGAATGTTTCAATCAGATCGTGTACGGGTGCATGAATATTGTTTCTGATCTCATAGTATTTTGACCAAAAACTTGAAATTTTACTATTGAATGCGACACTACCCTACTTGTTTGTTTTCAGAAAATTGTTATCTGGCACTACTGCGTCGGAGAGGCCCAAACACAAGTAATTGTATAAGAAATGAGGCGCAGCCAACTGGTTTTATCGTGGTTAGTAATATAAGCAACCACAATCAATTTGCCTTTTAAACAGTTTTATTGTGATTTTGATTGAAGCTAGCAATTGAGCATTTTGACGTAGGACTACGTCTTACGGCAAGTTTTGAGATAGGGTGTCATTCCAAAAAATCGAAAAATGCGAGCGTCACGAAAAATGAAAGGTTTTGAGCGCTAATAGTTCAGCGGTTTTCCGATCGATTTTCAATATTCTTACACCAATCGATCGGAAAATCTTCTAAGAACTGACCCAAATGAAGAAAAATATAGATTCTTGATGTTGAACTATTGAAAAATTGAAAATAATGAACCTATGTTTTACAGGAATTCTCGCTTCGTGATTGGTTGGAAAATTCTTTACGATGATCTAAACCTATACCAATTTGATATCTGTGCTTGGGAAGTAAGCCAAAACAAGTGACCAAGTTACCACATTTCAACAAGATTTTATAATACCGCGATTAAACCTAGACCATTCTGATATCCTTGCTTGGGAAGTACGCCAGAAAGAGTGACAAAGCCCCCTCGTGCCAACAAATTTCTTACGAACGCGATTAAACCTAGTCCAATTTGATGTCTGTGTTAGGGAAGTGTGCCAGAAAAAATGACACAAGTTCGCTGACCCAACAGATCGCAAATTCTTTACTGCGAGACGATTAAACCTCGGCGAATTTGATATCTGTGTTGGAAAAATGTGCTACAGCTGTAGTGTTCGGTTATAATACGACTCTGTACGAATACGCATGCTTGCCGTTTCATTAGAAGTGTAGTGAATAGATGTGCTGTTGATAAAATAGGATTGAATTGGTAAAATCCCGTCAACGTGGGGAACCATTGGTAATAAAAACAATCTTTAATTTCAGTAAGGTACCAGGGAATTAATAGTTTGTGTTCTTGATTTTGTTAAATTGTATTCAAATGCACAATCTTTTGAGAATTGAACGTATGCAATGTTACTACTTTGATAAATGTTACATACAACGCATGCAGCATGTATATATGTTGCATATAGCATGTATACATGAAGAATCGAATGATAGGACTTTTGCTGCATACACATGCAAAACGTCTGTTAGGCACACATTGCATCTTTTCCTATTCGATGCAGCAAAAACGCGTTGGATAAAATGATCATTTTTTCTAAAATTGTTTATACATTCGAAACAATTAATGTTTAAATCAACCAAGAAATGTATCCCGATATATATATATATATATATATATATATATATATATATATATATATATGTTCACATTTAGTAACTAATATTTCAGTGAATTAGCATTAAATCGGTGAGCCAATAATACGATTTTCGGATGTAGCATGCCGCCAAGTTCGAAACAACTGAATGTAGCATTGATTTTGGTATAATTTATTGTTTTCTTGGCCGAAAGCAATCGCTGGTTATAGATATTTGGTCAGGTTTATTCCGCTAACATAGTTAATAGTTACATTTTTGATCAATTCTACCGCGTTTTAGCTTGTTTGTTGAAAATAGATTTGTTATTTAGTAAACAGATATATTACCTTGCTATACATATAACGCAAATAGTAATTTCTGTTTTTAATGAAGATATTAAATTATTTAAAAATCTCGCCCTTTCCAACCCTTACAGTTTATATGGAGCTGTCACTTTTGCCTGCCCAACAGCTCTTCAATACATATGCACCCTGCAAATATCCTATTACAAGCATGAATACATGCTACTATCACTACAAAGAGGCTTACGTAGTCCTGCGTCACCTATATATGCGGTCGTGTCCTGTACACAACCCCTCTGATTTTTTTGTATTGAGGTGGCCATGCGTTAGAACATTTCAATGTGAACAAGATGGAGCTATCATCGGAAACAGGATAAGGATTGAGAATGATGGACAAGCTATGGATCCTGCAACATTGGACGGAGTTAAAAAGCAGCTAGGAAGCTGAAAAAAGGCAAAGCAGCAGGGAAAGGATGACATTTTCACCGAACTTCTGAAAGTTGGAAGCGAACGGCCGTATTGTGGAATCCATCAGGTTATACTAAAGGTATGAACTGAGAAGGAACTACCTAAGGAGGAACTACTACTTGGAAGGTCTCATATGCCCTATTCACAAAAAGGGCCATCGACTCAAATGAAGCAATAGTCTCCTCACCTAGATAGAGTCTCCTGCTAGATAGAGGCAGTAGGATTGTTGCACTAGCCCCGTAACTGTCCTGTACTTTAACAGTCGGCTGCGAAGCCTGTCGAAAAAGAAGGGTCATATCTTAGGAAGACGCTTAAGCCCAAGGCTTTTTCATTCTCTCCCGCATCCTGTTTCATAGAATTAGGTCGTTGCAGGAAACCTTTGTACTAGGGCGATGTTTTCCGGCACTCAACTTGCGGACTTATCATTTGTTTATAGACTTGAAGGCAGCGTTCGATTCAGTTAAACGAAATGAGCTTTAGCGGATTATGCTTGAAATTAATTAGGCTGATACGGTTCAAATTGTGGCTACCGAATTTGTTGTTCAACAGTGCATTGGAAGGCGCTACACGAAGGGCAGGCGTGCAGAGAAGCGATACTATCATCCGGAAATTTCACATGCTCTAAGGGACGTTTCAATGAAATGCGAAGATTACTTAACAATTCGACCGGCTGGACGAAGCAATCTACCGGATTATCATCGGGATCTGGATGAAAGAACAAATGCCGGAGGAGAAGAGGTTGTATAGTCTCATTTGCCATATTTTTTAAAAAAGGTCATCGACTTGATATTTTTAAAAAAAGGACCACTATCGATACATAACATTACTCAATTCTTAGTCGTGTCCTGTTTCATGGAATAAGAACGTTAGTGGACTCCCCCGTCGGCGGGAAGTAAGCTAATTTTCGAGATGGTCGCTCCACGACCGCTCCACGTTTGCTGACTTTAAAGCTGCGTGCGATTCAGTCAAACGAAATGAGTGAACAAAGTTGACACTTTGCAAACCCCTAATCCGGTGGCGGACATGAATCAATGACGCTGAAGGAAGCTAATCGATCGAGGGTTTTTAGGTTTAATACTTGGCGGCATAATAGAAAATGGAATGAGGTGCAGACACTTGAACCACGAGCGGTATAAGGTATACAGATATGCTGATATAGTGATTATTGGTAGGCTGCACGTGGTCAGAACTCCCGACGAAAGAAGTAGCTAAAATTATTTTCAGCAGAGAACCAGGAAGAGGTCATAGAATTCGAGGCAGATCGCACATCCGGTAAATTCGAGAGGATTGGAGAATGGCAGCCTGAAACTGAAACGAACCGAGATTTTTACATTTTGTTAACAGTTCTAATCATTTGAGAACCAGGTTTATATTGTCAATTAGTGCCACTGAGGTGTGGTCTCGAAGGTTTAAAAACTTTATAGTTTGTCCCTTCCAGTGGAGCGGAAACACATTCGTTATCATCCTCTTAAGGGGCATCACACGATCATGCTAATGATGATTGATATTTTTCTCACCACCATCAGCGGGGAGACGTTGGCACCAGCATGCACAGAAGCAGGTTCACTCTGGAAAAGAAAAAAAAACGAACTCAACGATGTATATCGCGTAATGAACACGCCCAAGACACTAACTCATCAATTTTCATCTCCCGACCTCGTATTGAAGCAGCACTACTGGCCCTGGCTGGCTGGCGGCCTATGTCGAGCCTGGTTGATGTGCTAATGTGTATGATTACATGCTTATAATTTGCATAATTAAAGCATGGAAATCATTGACGCATTTATGATAATTACATAATCTGTTCCACCTTTATTTACTTCGAAGCTGTGATGCTTATGCTCAGGATACTCCCGTTTGCTTGCCTCGTTCCGTTTAGAACCCGACTGGCGCAACCCGTTTCGCTTCGGTGGCTGGTGGTGGTGCATCAAAAGAGTGCAGAGTGGAAAATTGGCCTGTTTTTTATGAGCTGACCTGACTACTGCCTACTTGCCGCGCCGAATGCCGAAGTGGTCGCGTGGTGTGGCTCTTACTTTTTTTTGCATTCTTTAACCTAATGCAAGACTTTGTGCATTAGTTTTAATTCCAACATCCCAGCTGACGGTCGAAAAGAAAGAAAAAAAAGACTGCATAACTCCTGACTTGTTGGAAGCTGGTCCCTGAGAATCTACCTACTTCCGAGTCGAAAGCAAAGCGAACAGCAGCAGTCGGAAGAGCATTAATTATAATTAAAAAGTGGAACGTTGAGTGGGCTTTTTTTTCCTGTTCTTGGTTGCTGGATTTGGCAACTAACTTGCTTCGGTGGAAGTGAAATGTGCACATCTACCTAACTACATATTTTATGGTTATCTTGCTTCTTTAAAATGTTAGCTGCGAGCTTTTCCCTTTAGACTAAGTGGAGTGGAAATTCGCAAATAAAACGCGCAGCGTCTCTCAGAAATTACGGAAATAGTTTTTTTTTGTGTTGCCCAAAGTGCTATCCATCTTTTGAATGGTCAGAGGGATAATTGAAAATTCTTTTGGGTTTTTGTCAGCGAACTCTTGTAAACTGGACTCATTTTTCATCTATTACCAAGAAATCGTTTTGTTCACACATTAAAAATTATTTTTTTTATTTGAAGAATTAATGACAAAATGGATACTAACTTAGTATGAAACATTTACATTAATTTTTTTATAGTTTTCTGTACTTAATTAAGAAAATTATCCTCGATTGGTACAGCACCGGTTTCCAGCAACTTCCAACGAAATGTTCCGTTCAGTTTCCATCGCATCATCAGCTAATTAAATAACCCCGATCGCCTCAATGTAAATAGCAGAAATCAAATCGGTTCCTTTCCTAGACTAAACGAGCCGTAAAGTGAATGTCTCTTTATTCTGCACCCATCCGTGGGACCGCGGGTTGTTCCTCCTCCCCCGCGCAGGCGGAAAAAATTTGCGCTCCCTCGATCGGATCGGATCGGATCGTATCCGCATATGTCTCAACGCGGACGCAGCAACGGTGAGTGTGCGCAGTTACAATTTTAATTAACTGCAACGATTACACAGCCTGAATGATATCAGAGGGCAATTATCGCCGGGTCTCGAACCGGCCGGCCTCTCTCGTCGTAGGGCAACCCGCCGAGAGTATCACGGCGGCCAGCGACGGTACCGCGGAACTCACACAGCGACAATCTGCGCTGCCTGCCGTTTCGCTGCTGCCTGTTCTTTTCCCCTTCCACCGACCCAATTGGGAGAGCAAACAAATCGACGTTACAAGTTCCAAGAAAACGTTGATAATCGCCTTTTCTAAGCAAATTAATGAATATTTATGTCTTTCTCGGTGCCATGTAGAATGAAAATGGGATCCGCTCCCCGTTTACATCAGCCCGATCCGGTGGGACGACGATGAGTGGTTCGTCTATTTTTGCCATATTTTTTCTCCCGCCCGCCGTCTCACACACAGGCACACACACACACACACTAATCTACGAGGTACTTATCGCACCAAAGGTGTTGTTCGGCTTGGTGTGGTATGCCTAGGCAATTGATAAAAAAAATACTGAACACATTTAAAAACTCTGAAACGGGGCAAATGTGTTCTAGAAATCAGATAAAGTTCGAAATGCATTTCTTCACTGTGCACAGGCCAAGCTGCAGAGTGCAGTCAAGATGAAATCACTTTCCGCTCATTGCTGCTGCCTTGCCTTCGATCGCAACTCCTCCATTCGGCCTGGGCCTGGGTTGCTCGGCACAGCTCAGCTCGGCGTCCGGATACGCCTCCACACCGGCGGGTCGACCATAGTCGTCGTCGTTGTCATCATCATCATCATCATCATCATCGTGATGCACCGCAGCAACCAAACCAGACCAGGCCATCAGACGCGGAGAGAAAAATCATGTTGTGAAATGCAAATTTTTCCCTCCTATCACTGCACTGGTGCGCACTCTGGTTTGTGCTATTATATTATGGCTTGTTGTACCGGCACAGCTTTTCCGTTGCGGCAGGCAGAACCTATCAAGGATCTGTCTTAATGGTGCGATAAACCTGCGCGAATATGTAATTTTATATTATCTTCGAAATGATTCGTCGAATCGAACGAAACTCATTTCGAGCATTTCCTGTAGTTGTACATGCATTATGCATACGATGATAATTCCGAGATGGTGGAGGAGCGATTTTCAACAACAACAACAACTACTACTACAAAAAAGTGGTCAGTTTATTGATCTAAGTTACTCGCACGCTATATCTCACCTCAATTCTTCTACGACTACAATCAGCTACGCGGCCTACGCGTAGGACTCGGCGGCCAGAAGTCGATAAAGGCATCAACGATGCCGTATTTCAGCTCAGCATCCCCACCGGAATGGAAGCAGCACGGTCTTTGTCCGTTCGGGGGAAACAAACACGACCCGATAAAAGGACTGTCTTGTCTGCGGATGCCATAAACCATCACCATTGATCCTAATAAATGTACACCCGCTCACTCGCTCGCTCGGTTCGTTCGGTGGTGGCACGGTACATGATGCTCCGCGCACAACGCCCGGAGTACCCCCGCCGTTCTCCGGGTAGTCCGGGAGAAATGCATTTCAGATAAACGTTGGATGCACAATAAATTTTATGACATTTACAGCGAAAATATTTCTGATTGCTGACACTCCGGCCAGCCGTCGTCGTCGTCGTCGTCGTGGCCGTCACGGTCTGGGCGCGGATGTGTTGTTTTGCGTTCGGTTATATTTTCTTACTGGGTTGCCATTCCGCGAGACGCGAGACAGTTTACGGACCGCCTGCCCACCCCCACGCCGCTGTGCTCATCTTTCTAAGAACGTGAAAAGGGTTGTTTTTTCTCCTCTTGTTAACTTACTCAGCTCAGTTCGAACGGCCGCCCGGGTCGGGCCGGGCCAGTGGGTGGCTACAGACAAGCGAAATGTGTAACTTTTCATAATTAGTTTCTTCCAATAATCTCCGCGGGATGACACTGATGCTGCTGGAAACCATTCATCTTACTGGTTTAATTATTTTTTCTTCGTGCAAAATGACTAGGATGGTACGTCGGATTTAATCTGATTCACCTTGAGCTATTGAATCTATAATAGTTTTATAACATAACAATTACAAAATTCGTTTGGAAAATTTTACTCTCATAATAACTGTTAATTTTTCCCTCATGACCTAAATGATTTAACTTCTGTTCTGTTTAAATGTTTTCATTTCTTTTCTTGAGAATAATACTGAACAAAACTAAAAGGACCGCAACTGAAAAGTATAAGACAATTTCAAAATTGTGATTCAAAATTGATTATCGAATCTGCGCCGAATTCAGGGGCCGTCTCCATGTTTATCGGTTTTGGACTCTACTGCTCTAGTAGCCTCGTCGACAGCGCTCATCCAACGGTTACGGGGTCTGCCCTGAAGTCATCGGCCTCTGTCGGGTTCATTGATGAATATAGTTTACTCTGGTCGCTGGCATATTTCGTGATTTATTATATTGCCAAGAATTGATCGCAATATACGCAATACACTCGAATACGCCAAGAGCTTGCCGGTCGCTCTCTCGCAACGTCCACGCTTTCTTGGTCGTAGAGCACTACCGGGAAAAACTGCATCTTATAGAGCGCGAGTTTCGTGCGGAACTGAAGACTACGGGACCTCAGCTGACTACGTAATTCGTAGAAGGCCCTGATGGCTGCCGCTATTCGATTTTTTAACTTCACGGATTATATCGTTATCATATCATCAAGGGTATCGTATCACGTATTAGTCTAATAAATTCCAAGCATAATCCACCATTTCGTTCAACTGAATCGTACGCCGCCTTGAAATTTATAAGCGAACAGTGAGTATGCAAGTTGAACTCCTAGGATTCATCGAGGATTTGTCCCATGGTACACATTTAGTCCATCGTGGAGCATCTCTTTCGAGAACCGCTCTGGTATTCGTCAACAGAGGTTTCCTACAACGGTCTCGGTCTATGAAATAGTCCAGAGTTGGTGAATCCACAGTTTGTCCGTCACCCTCAATTGTTACCCTGTTTCTCTTGATAGCTCCATTTTATGTTCACCATTCAACAGTATCGGTAATCAGACACTCCGATCTTTCGATAATCAACTTCCCCTCGTTGTCTTTGCACATAACAGGAGTTGGTACGATCCGGTTCCAGATTCCGTTGATCGTTTCGAATTGGTTTCATTTGGTGTGTGCGTACGAATGGTTAGACTGGAATGATCGAGACTAGATGTGGGATTATCTAATATAGGGTGTCGTGTACTGATAGTTTAATTGTCAAAACACTTGGGCGCAAACCGAGAGAGTGTGGATTAGAGTCCCACTCAATAATTGAACTACGCAATAACGCCTCCGCAAGAAGGAGATCCCAGTACTGGCGTTTCTTACGACAGCGAAGTCGGCGGCTCTAGCATCTCGATATCTCTCCCAGCTCTGGCGTGTCACTGCTGCTGGCTCAATTATTCTCATCAGTCACGCATTGGCACTTTGCGTCGAACACCACTCACTAAAACTCACTACTCACACTCACTCACTAAACACACACTGGCTGCAGCACTAGTACTCAACACTTCTCGCGCTATAGCACTGAATATATCGTGGATGTAGTTCCACTGCCCGCTCAAGTTCTCTCAAAGTTGTTCACCGATCTGCTCATCAGGTTTCTGAGAGTGCTCTGCAGCAACTCTTTCCGCTGATAACCGCCGAATTCGGTTGGACAACCGAATGCAAATCTTGCTTACTACGGGATAGTTGGCCGAGTCGAAGTTTGGTCCCCGGAAGGACCGCACGGCCATCAACCAGAAGGTGGTCGATCTAAGAGCAGGCCTTAAGGTGGTTCCTAAAATCTTTTGAATTTCGCACGGTTCAAGTACATAGACTCCTGACATTCCAAGTACCAAGTTTCCATTGTCCTTTTTGGTTCGCCTGAGTCCGTTGTGTATTCCGTTGTGGTTCGTCTACTAAATTGTTCGTAGTATAGATGATCCACCTTACTTAAGCACAAAAAACTACACATAACTATCGTTTTCGGGAGAACCATCTTTTAAAAGTGTCGATGGAGATACCTAAATCGAATGACTCATAGACGGTGCTGAGCTGAGCTACCATTGTAATATACCTTGTTGGGTTAAATTGGCCGTAGGTAATTGCGTGTACCTCGAGATCTAGAAATTTCTTCGTTCGAAGACGGTTTGCTTACCGCTTCAGCTAGCCACTCATTTTGAGTATTTCAATTCTCAAAAACTAGCACCGTGCAACTTATAGAGACAAGGTCGACGGAGTTTTGCAAGATAGCATGCGAAGCAACGTCAAAACCGCGATAAGTACACCGTCGCTCCGTGATGAATGTGTGTGAAAAAAAAACCGAGTCGAGTATATTGTCTCACGCACTAGTCACATTTCAGTGAGGGGCGATGATGTGCTAGTTCGATTGCGTCACGCGAACGAAAAAGCTGCCAATTTTTGTGCACAATCCACGCACGTTTTAGTAATAAACCAACCGGTGCTCTTTCAATGTGCTTAGGGTGTGAACTTGGTTTTTGGTTTGGCCTCCAGAGTCTGCTTACTTACACTGTACACCGACCGGGTACGGGGTCTGCCTCGGAGTCTACGGCCGCTTCCTGGTTCTCTGCTGAAAATAGTTTTGGCTACTCTTTCATCGGGCATTCTGACCACGTGTCCAGCCCACCGCAGTTTGCCACATTGCACTACCTTCACTATATCAGCATATTTGTATACTTGGTACAGCTCGTGATTCATGCGTCTGCGCCACACTCCATTTTGCCACCAAGTATAGATCGCAGAATTTTACGCTCAAAAACCCCAAGCACTCGCCGATCAGCTTCCTTTAGCGACCATGATTCGTGCCCGCAAAGGGCCACCGGGAGGATTAGTGTTCTGTAGAGCGGGAGTTTTGTGCGAATTTGCAAACTACGGGACTTCAACTGGCTACGTAATCCGTAGAAAGCCCGATTCGCGGCTGCCACTTGTCGTTTCACTTCGCGGCTTACATCGTTGTCACATGTCACGAGTGTAGCAAGGTATATAAATTCCTCCACTACTTCATATCGTTCCCCATCTAACTCCACCTCGGCACCAACACCACTTGGACTCCCACGTTCCCTACCAGCAACCATGTACTTCGTTTTGGCGGTGTTAATGGTAAGTCCCAATCTCGCCGCTTCCCTTTTAAAAGGCCTGAAGGCCTCTTCCACTGCTCTACGGTTGATTTTGATGATATCGACGTCATCCGCGAAACCAAGAAGCATGTGAGACTTCGTGATGATAGTTCCATTTCTTTCCACGTTTGCCCTTCGTGATGCACCTTCCAAGGCAATGAATGTTGAATAGCAGGTTAGAGAGTGCATCCCCTTGCTTCAGTCCATCCAACGTCACGAAAGCAGCTGAGGTCTCACCCGCTATTCTAACGCATGATTTGGATCCGTCCAGCGTCGCATGATTCAGCGTAACTAATTTCGTCAGAAAAACCATGTTCTAGCATTATTTGCCACAGCTCATTTCGTTTAACTGAATCATACGCCGCTTTAAAGTCCACACACAGATGGTGTGTCTGCAAGTTGTACTCCCGGAACTTGTCTAGTCTCCAGAGTCTGCTATAAAACATAAAAAGGTTAAATTAAGTAGGATTCTCTAAGGCTATTCTAAAACTGTGGTATACTTTAGGATTTTCAGAAATTATCCATATTTTCGAAAATTCCATTGGGTTTTTTAAATTCAGGTGGAAAGCTTGAAGCAAATTCCTTTTTTGTTAACTAAAAAAGAGATGATTGATGTCGACTCGGCACTAAGCTTGGAGTTTGTTACTAAACTTGGCACTAAACTTGGATCATTTTATTTTTTGATCTAAAATGGAGAATAACATCAAATATGGCACAAATCTGAGGAGTTCACGTTTGAAGTTTTTCTCGGTCACTTCGTGAGAATTTAAAGTCTTCTGACATGATTAAATTATTGAAAATAAATCATATTTGCACATAAACATGACCAAGCAACAATTTGGGCTACACTCTTTTGACGGCTCTTATGACTAAAATTGTTCATGAAACCCGCAATAAGAGTGCAATAAAACTCATATTGTTACTTGGAATGGTATATGAAATGCCTAGTTTTTAAAAATTATTAGAAATTTACACTTTTTAAAACTTCATCCACCCTAAGGTTCTGTGGGGTTTTGAATTAAACTGTGGTTTATTTGCGATAGCGATGAATAAGCTATTAAAAATATTAAAGAAAGCGAAAAGTCAAGCAAAATTGAGGTGCAATTTCGACATGAAAATCTAAGTTAAAGCTGTAGAAAATTACAAGTTTAATTCTAATTTTAAACTAAGTTGAAGTTAGTCACGCAAATAAAAAAATGTTAAAGATTAAAAAAATTGATAATGGTGCCCACGTTCTACCAAGATTTGAGCACGCCAGTGCTCAGCTGTTGTTACCGCCGTAAAATGGGAAAACTTTAATTTGAGGTCAAAACAATTTCATTTGCGTTTTTTGTGCGCCTTTGGAAACTGTATGCGTCCGCGGGAGGTTCAATAATTTCAGACAAATAAATTGCATGAAAGTTTCCTAACAAGCGTTCAATTATAATATAAGAAAAAAAAAGGCGAGTGGCTATACCTTTTTTTTGTTTTAGCTAAATATTTCCCCTGTTATTTGCAGGCTAACCTGCCTGTGTTGATCGATTGAAGGTTGTTTCCGGCAAAACCTTGGCGTGATAGTCGTTGTTTTTTTTTGTGGATTTAAGCTACACTTTCGCTTGGATATTTGGAAAAAAAACCAACAGTTAAGGCAAAAGCACGGGGTTACATGATCATCAAAAAAAAATTAACAACTGCACGTGAGTGCACCATCCAATTCGGTTTATCACTGTTACTACATTTTGGCACTGACTTCCGACAAAACCGACACTGGCATAATTCCAATAGCAGTTGTTGGGGTGTGTGTTCACGCAAAGTTAGCTCATCTCATCTTTTCTAATATTTTCTCATTAGTTTTGTTTTAGTATGCTTTCCATCAAAAACTTAGCAGTAAATGTATGGAACTGATACATTCAAAATTAATTTAGTTCAAAAATTCATGGAATCTGCAAAATGTGCGTTTTGAAGCCACAGTCTCACATTTGTTTAAAGGTAAATAATTTTTCATCACCGATTGACTTAATTTTTATCAAACCTAATTTCACGAAAAATAAGTGGATTTTCGAGCA
This sequence comes from Sabethes cyaneus, assembly GCF_943734655.1. NCBI lineage: Eukaryota > Metazoa > Arthropoda > Insecta > Diptera > Culicidae > Sabethes > Sabethes cyaneus. The sequence goes on along the minus strand of NC_071355.1, from coordinate 246,419,870 downwards.
TCATCTTCCTTAAGACCAAGTACTTTTTTGTTCAAGAACCCTAAGATTAGCTGACATTTCATATCGTTGCTAACAGACCATGTAGTAAAGTCTGTGACGATAACACATATCTCTAATGTCAGCAATTAGTATCATTCTCGGTTTGCCCATTTATTTATGTGTTATTTGCAAAGAACAACATACACTACGACGCAGATTAATTAGACCCGTACCCCCCTTTTCGGCGGAACTAAAATCTGGGATAAGCCATATGTATGTCAGCGGTGGTAAACAATTTTAATTATTACAATACCGACTTGAAAGAGCACCTTTATCATGTGTGTACCGGCGACCGTCGGGTACCGAACATCGAGGGAGAAATGTCAAACGTTCGGCGGAATTCAACAAAGGACAACGCAACGTGATAAGTAGAGCGTCCAACAACTGAAGCGACAAAACTGTGAAACAATGTTTCCCGATAGAGGCCACACTTGCTATGTGGTCAAATGGGAGGAAGGCAGAGCAGCTTTCGCTTCGCGTGGAGGATCATTAATGTGGAACAATTTCATTCTTCAGCTGAGAGAACTCACCTTTGCGAACCCCGGTGGAAAAAGATGGGACAGACGGGCAATTAGTGATCATCACACACACGGCAAAACAGGTTCCACCGCGCGGTACAATACGCAAACTGCTGCAGTCGTTGACACAATCCGAGGCCGAGAACAGGCCGGACTAATGAAACGACCATCAGCATTGCCGGTGATTGCCACAATGTTGCATGAATGATGGCTGGGTCCGCTAGAGAGTTGTCCAAGTTTTTTTTCGAAATTGTTAAAAAAAGACTCATGCGAAATTTTCCTGCTATTACTGTTAGTAGTTTAAATAAACTCATAGACGTAATTTCGTCGCCAAACCTCACACACTCTCGGGGCCTTTGGGTAGTTGGTTGATTGGTAGTAAACGGTGTAAACGACACTCTAAGTTCGCAGTAATAACAGTCTTCTCGAGAAACCGCAACGCTCAGTCGTACTTCGTTAATCATAATTTTATGTGGTCACTCTTGACTGGTTTTAACAGATCGTTAAAACGCCATCGGTTTTGTGCTGCCATTGCCACCATCGTGACGAGCAACGACGAGAACGTTGTGCTGCACGTTAGTTCCAAGGTTTGCCCAGCAGGACGACAAATATGAAATCATTTATCAACCCATTAGTACGCCCGGGAAGAATCGAAGCGACACACTTGGCTCGTTTGGCGAGGCCAAACATTATTGTTCCGCTCTGAATGATTCCGAATCTCGAGGACGGGAAGGTGCTTTAATCAGTGTCACATTCCTCCCGCATCCAGAGGAATGTTTCTCGTCTGGCAGCTCAGTGCACAGGCAGGATCGTTCGATAGGCCAATTTTTCACAGTTCGCTAAGTGTCTCCACTTAGAATTCTCGTAAACCTCAACCGGCCTCGAGCGGTCCGTTGAGCCGTCGTCACATGCAACCATCTCGCGCATATCTGGGTACATCTGCAGTTTAGCAACCGGTGAAAAATGCTCCCCTCACGACGGTGGTGTGGGCTAGCAGCGCCGTAAAAACCAGATGATGGTCCGCGGGCCAAAAATAAACTGTGAAAACGAGGTAAAAATTATAAATTATCTTCTCCACCTAGCGAGCGAGGCCGCCCAACACTTTGCCGCCGCCGCCACCACCATCACGAACCATACACTAGGTACGGCGACGTGATATCGCACGGTGAACCTGCCGGCCGGGTTCGGTCATCTTCGGCCAGCAGCAGCTCGACTGCTCTCGGAGGTGAAAATTCACGGAAATGCCCGGCAAGTAGAGCAAGTAGATAGGTTGATAATCTGCCACAGGTAGACACGGAGAGTTGTGAGGTTTTCTTTTTTTACCCCAAACTTAATAGTTTTCCGCCGACGACGTGGTCGTCGTCGTTGTCGTAAAATGGTAAAAGTTTTCAGTTCACCAGATAAGTGACACCACCGCACCGGTGTGAACGAGCGGATGTCATTATGCCCGGTTTTGTTATAATATATTGCTTTGATATTTGCTCGTGATAGTCGGTTTTCCTCAGTTACTAAAAAATTTGAAAGTTAAGATAAGTTAGAATCACATCCTTGAGAAATAACGTTGCGATAATGCAATGGAGACGCACTCCAAGGTAGAAGTCGTTAGGCGAAACGCACAAATTTACGTTGAATAGCTTGAATCCGTTGAATGCTATTTTGATAGTACGGTGCCTAATGCCCATACATTTGAAGCATATTCTAGTACAGATGGCACTAAAGAACAGTACAAAATTTTTAAACATGGAATGCTCGTAAACTGTTTAGTGACTCTGAATAAGAAACCAAGATTTTTGGAAGCTTTAGAACAGATAAAAGCTATGTGATCCTTAAATGTCAATTTTGAATCTAATAAAACTCCTAAGTCTTTTACAACGTTTTCCCGCGTAAGAACAATGTCCGAGATTTTATAATCAAATGATACGACTGATCGTTTGCGTGTAAAGGAGATACAAGAGAACTTTGAAGCATTTAACACCATTCTGTTGATATTGCACCAATCAGTAAAGATCTCCAACTACGATTGTAAAAATTGTGTGTCCGAGATATTCTTAATTATGGAGAAGAGTTTGAAATCATCGGCATACGATAATATCATGCGTTTAATATTAAGATGAATGTCATTAAGGTACAGTAGGAAAATGTAAGGACCTAGATGACTTCCTTGTTGCATACCAGATGTGACAGAAAAGGGCAGAGAAATATTATTTCCTATTGTAACGGACATAGTCGTACCGGTAAGGTATGATTCAGTTAAGGATATTGCCACTTTATCCAAGCCTCTGAAATTTCGAGACGACGATCTGATGATTTATTTTGTCGAAAGGTGCTGATAAATCCGTACGCAATCTATCGTCGACCTGAAGATGGTTTTGCATTGAGCGAGCAATGAAGGATGTGTAGGAAATGTGGTGTGGTTGTTTTTACAAAATAAATATATTCAGTTAGTTAATCTCAATTTCTAGCAATATCATGATAGTTGCTTCCTGTGACAGGAAAACTGATTGATAATAACTTTTTTTCTGCAAAACACTTTGCTTTGATGAATTTTGATGAAATATGGTAATTTGGCCTCACATAAAAAAAAAGGTACAGAGCCAGGTGTTGAACTTTAATATTCTTCATACAAACAGCAAAAAAACTGTTTGGTCAGGGTGTTACCGTTTCAATAGCTCAGCATTCCAATGGTAGTCTTAAAATGAAAATCGGTTGGGGGGCACATGGTGAAAACGGCCATTTTTTGATAAAATCCAATACGGCGACCTAATCCAAGATGGCCGCTAAATAAAATTTTACTCCAATTCAAAGCCCTGTTCTTCTTCTTTACAAAATCGGGTTATTTGTTAGTTGCTTCATGGCAAATTTATGAAATATCACATGATATAGATTTCAAGGTTTGCTCAAAACTCAACTTTTTTAAACTTTTTGGCTCCTTGGCGAACGAGGGGTTCACTATTTCGAGGGATCAAAAGTGTAATTCTTATTTTTTAACCATTTTCAACCAATTAAGCGCAAAAGTTTCAATATTTGAAGACCTCGTAGCAGTAGTGACCCCGTTTCAGCGAGAATTACTCATCTGTGCAATTTTTGTATTATTTTTTGCCGTTACCCTTCAAGTATGCATTCATTTTTGTGGTATTTTTGCTCCATTTTGGAATTATATAAAAATGTGAAAGACTGATTAATGTTGCTCGTGTAGTCTTCTGAAGAAATCCCATTGGGTCGGACTAGAACCAATGTAGTCAAAAGACTACGGTTTTATTACGCTAAACCGAGTATTTATTATACCCGTTTCACTTTGCACAAGAGTAAATTAAACAACTGGGAATCAAATCTGTTACAATTGGATATATCGGTTATTTGACCTGCTGCTTGCTCTCGTAGTTTGATACTTTCATACAGTGAGTTTAGTGCAGCCGTAGGGGCGATAAAAGAATATGCAAAAGTGTACAGCGCATATGCATCGCCTCTTGGGTGCCGTCTTGGGTTTATTTTCGTTTATGTTTTTATGACATGGGGTACGGTGCGTGACTCAAAAAAATGAGTACACTACACCATCCCCCTTAGGAAAGAACAATGGAATTAAAAATGAAATTCTTCGGAAAAAAATATCAGTCTCCACTCGCTTCTGAGAGATTGAATCCAAATATTTTTCTTTGTTTGTGAATTTATGATACAAATTATTTTCACTGTTTGTTCGATTATAATTATTATTTAAAAAAATATTTTTGTAATGCTGATAGGGCAACAGTGCGAAATGGAACTTGATTAGAAAAATTAAGACATTATTGTGCATATTACTATTACTTTAGATGATTTACAGTATAATGTGAGAATATTGAATATTGATGAATCTGCCTCGAAGTCTACGGCCTCTTCCTGGATCTCTGCTGTAAATAGTTTTGGCTACTCTTTCGGCATTCCGGCCACGTGTTCAGCCCGCCGCAGCCTACCATATTGCATTGTACTACCTTCACTATATCAGCATATTTGAACACTTGATACAGCTCATGGTTCCTGCGTTTGCAACAAATTCCATTTTACGTTTTGCCATTGTTTTGTAGACCGCAGAATTTTACGTTTAAAAAGCACTCGTCGATCAACTTCCTTAAGCGTCCATGATTCATTTCCGAAAAGAGCCACCGGGAGAATTTATGTGTCATAGAGTGCCCGTTTTGTGTGAATTTGCAAACTATGGGACTTCAGCTGGCTGCATAATTCGTAGAAAGCACGATTCGCGGTTGTAATTCGTCGTTTTACTTCACGGCTTACAACGTTGTCTGGAATGTACCAAGGTATTTGAATTCCTTTACTACTTCATATCGTTTCGCATCCAGCTCCATCTCGGCACCAACGTCCTCTGCCAGCAACCATGTACATACTTCGTTTTGGCGGTGTTAATCTCGCTGCTTCTCATTTAAAAGGCCTAAATCCGCAAAACCAAGAAGAATGTGAGATTTCGTGATGATAGTTCTGTTCCCTTCCACATTTGCTCTTCGTATTGCACCTTCCAAGGCAATGTTGAATAGCAGGTTAGAGAGAGCATCTGCTTGATTCAGTCTATCCAACGTCACGAAAGTTGCTGAGGTCTCATCCGCTATTCTGTTGCATGATGGTAACCCATTCAGCGTCGCACGAATCAGCGTAATTAGTTTCGTCGGAAAACCATGTTCTGCCACAGCTCATTTCATTTGATTGAATCGTACGTCGCCTTGAAGTCCACAAGCAAAGCACTTGAACTGACCCGCACGAAAATTAGCTTGTTATTTGCTGACGAAGAACTCCTAACGGTCTAACGGGTTTTGGTCTCATGGCATGGACCGAATTTCTGCACCCGTGATTCCGTGTTTCGATGTTGGCGTCTCTCCTCTGTGCTGGCGAGAGCTCTTCGTACTCGTGATTTTGAGACGACTCTTTAGTGTTTGAGCCGCCCCTCACCTCGGGAATAGGCACTCAAGTTGGCACCTCCTAGTTTAGCTGCTCCAGTATGTGCTTGAAGCATCTCCAGGTACGGACATCGAGCGTCATCGTTCGACTTTGATCTTCAAAGAGACGCTAAATAGGGGCTTCAGAGAGCCAGAACTATATTTGATGTTCCTTCCTGGTAACTCTCTGCATTTGATACCTGCTGTATATCCAACTTTTTTTTTCTCGCAGGGATGAGTCCACATAGGAAAAAAAACATCAATAGAACTGCAATGTACAATCTGCACTGTACCTAGCTTACCATTGTAAACTGGGAACCAATATATAGTAGAAAGCTTTTCTGATCTGATTTATTGCTACCAAAACGTGAGAGGCTTGCGTAAAATAATAGAGTATTATAATTCGATTCAACGAAAACCAGAAGAAGTAGAATTTCTCAATGTAATTTTAAAAATATCCAACCAAAACTAAAGTATTAACAGTTAATAATAACAGTAAGAGAAGTAATTTTAAAATGTTGAAAAAAATACAACAAAGTTATGTCTATTAGAATCACGAAACTTGATTTTTTTTTAACTTTTTATTGGGTTTCGTATTTTAAGACGTTTGCTGCAACATTTTACCGTCGATGTTGTCCTTATTTTTTCTCCGCTAAATCTATCATCAGAGGAATTTTTCAAAATTATCATGCAGGGTTGGACATATTTAACGAAAATTTCAACACTGGTATAGCTCAAGGATTTGTGTATGAAAAAACAGTATTTGAAAAGCATTATTTTTATTCGGGAACGTTACGTACATTAAAATTAACATTTGCTAGAAATCTTCCGCTAATTCAACAACAGAAATAGCTGTTACATTCGAAGAAATAAATGAAGGCCTATTTGATGAATTGTTTCTTGGGAAATCCACACATGGCAACAGACAAAGAAATCTCGCACTAGAAACTAATCCAATTCCCAACTCCAATTATTGCAACGGAAGATTTTTCTCCTCTGACAGCCGTCCGTCTGTCGCGGCGAACCCCACCACCCAGCGCCACAGCCTGTGTGGGGGTTGGGTGGTTGGAGGCAGTTAGCAGCAGCGCATATATTCCCACAGGAAACGGTTCATATTGCACGGTGCTGCTGTTGTTGCTTCTATAACTAAATAGACGCCACCGTCAGCATCAGCAGCCAGCAGTCAGTCAGCGAGCGGTGTAAAATTAGCGCCCCGTTCAACGACATGATGATCTATCCCCGCTGCTCCCGACTGATGCTGGTTCTGTGCCGGTTTGGGTGGCACACCCGGTTGGATTGTATTTTTGTAGACAAACAAAGAATCCGTACCGTGTATATCCGCTGATCCATGAAGAAATTGGAGTTTGCTGTTTTTCTCCAATTTTGCAACTGCCAGCCGTCGTCGTCGTCGTCACATCTCGGTCATGTGCAATTATAAACAATCCGTCACTCAACACGCCGATCGATCGGCCGACGACGACATTTCCCAGGATCCCAGGCGGGAAGATCAGCCACCGCAACGACGACGACAGTCGGTGGCACAAATGATCGGATCACGTTTTGCCATTAGATCTCGTTTTTATCATCATCTCATACCGAACTGAAGCCATGCTGCTGGAACGATATGTGTGATTGATGTTAATTATAAATCAAAAATACAAACAGTTCCAATGGCTGGCCGGTTGCGGGGAAGATCTTCCGAACCGATGAATGGCGGCGTAGGAAACTTCATCGTATAATTCAGATGAGGAGAAAGACGAAGGTGGTTAAACATGCAGTTGATTAAGGAAATTATTTTCAATTTGATTGATCTTAATCAATTAGCAATTTTCCTGCCTGTTTCTCGGAGTTTAATTATTTTTTTTATCTTAGAAATTGCTGTTAAAATTGAGGAAAAGTACGCACACGTATGGGCAAGGCAGAAGCCATGATACCGCGTAATCGCGATTGAAGCGAAAGAACAATGGCCAGCAGCAAACCGGGCGATGAAAAGCGCTTCGAAGAAAAAATGCGCGATAATTGAAAAATTGTTTATCGGATTGAACAAACGGGCCCGATCGGTTTCGGCCGCCAAGAAATCACCTTCGTTTTCGAAAGTGTTATTATTATCAAATAGCGCCAGTACCACCAGGTCGGTTTCTTAACTTTCTAACACCGAAAATTGAAAAAAATAAAATTGCTCGGAATGGTTCATCTAGCAGTCCGGTGAATGCTTTTTCGCCACAACATTATCTCAGCCGTAACTGGTAGTTAGCCTTTAAAGCATGTGATTTTGCAAATGGCATTCAGAAAATGTTTAATTTTTGGCTGATCAGATAATTTCATAATGCAGCATGCATCAATAACAGACAAACATAAGTTCGATTACAGCATCGTGATCTAGACCGTTCAAACTGGCTTGGCCGGCCAGCCTGATGGTAAGGGGATGGCCGGCTTTGCGGCGAGTCCGATGTTAATCGAAAAATTGCTTTAGTCCAAATAATTATCAAGATATATTTCTGCGATTGTCTGTTTCTTCTGCTTCTTCTTGTTCATTTTCCACCCGAAAATGGGAAAACTCAACGCAATACGGCGGGCCGTACCGCACCAGCTGATGACCGTGAGCTGAGCGCAGCCCCGGCCGTTTAATCGAAAATCAATCTAATTTGACTGTTTGCATAACCGCAACGCCCGACTGCCTTCAATGCAATTATTTGCATCGCTTCTTGGTTTTTCATTGTGGTATTTCTGTTTTTTTTTCGTCATGTGTTCACGGCCTTCAAGGCCGACCGTGTCTCGCCGTAGCAACCGTACCCGCCGCACCGTCCGTCGATGATGAGGAATTCCACAATTCGGGCCAAACGAAATCACCAAACGAACAGAAAAGAACAGGGGCAGGCACACGAAAACAGCGTTCGCATCATTAAGTTCGAAACCTGGCGGTGATGCCTGATTCTGACTGGCCGGATGGAAACCAGTTTCACGCCGGGAGCTTTTTGTCATCAATTAGTCGGCTCTCCCTTTTTCCCGAGCAGGCTGGACGACGACATACAACGATGTGTCGATAGCGACAAGGGTGAAGATGCGCCCAACCAACCGTCGACCATCATCGCATCGGTGCGCGGCCAGGTGTAAGATTCATGTTCCTTAATGGAAATAAAGTGTTAATTAGCAATTAATTACACTAGTTACACACATCATGTCGGTTCCGCCCCCTCCGGTATGGTATGTTATGCGAACATAACGCGAAAACAGCACGCTTGTTTCTGCTACGCTCGAGGGCGAGAAAAAAAATTGTAGGAAAAATAGCTAACATTACACGATTACACGAGGAATCAAGTGGTCCCATGGTTGTTGTGTGCGGTAGAAGAAGGTACGAAACACACGAGTAGGACAACAGAATCCCTCCAGGCGTCGCTATTGTTTCCGAACATAAACAAGTGTGCCCTGAATGGAGGAACATAACTTTATGGTTTTTCCTGCCCTCTCTGGTGACTGATATGTGCAGCATTTGTTCTGTCTGGGTATTTCTTAGCTACGGAATTCTTTTACTGCTCAGTTGATGCAGTTTTGAATAGATCAAAATTGTTGAATAAATTTATAAAAAAACTTCAAAACAGGTGATCTTATGTAAAATTTTCCAGATAAGCCTGTGTGTCATCGGGAAGTGCCCCATTATGTTCACTTTCTTCTATTTTTGACATTTTTTACACTTAATTAGATTATACCAAGCAAGGCTTCGAAAAAACAAAACTTAAAACTTAATAAATTTGTGTAAAGAAGACCACAGATTTTAAAACCTAAAATTCGAAACTTGAAATTCCAAAATTAGTATAAAGATTCTAAAGATTTCTTAAATTCAAATTCCAACTTTCCAAAATCTTAAATCCAAAATCAACTATCGGGGTTCCAAATTACAGATTCCAATATTCCAAATCACAAATCCAAAATACAAACTATCAATACCGTTTTCCAGAATATAAAATCATAAGCCACGGTACTGGAAATTTCAAATCTAAAAAGAAAAAAATCATCACTAAAACCCAAACTGAAAGTTTCACAGTTTTAGGTCTAAATTTTTATCTTTGTCATTTATAATCCTGCATCATAAATCTAAAATCTAAAACACATATTTTAAATCCAACATCCAAACCGAAGTGAATTCAACTAAACTTGTGGTTTTTTAACTGTTACTGTAGTGATTTTTATCTCATTTTTGTCTAATTTTGATCTCATTTTTATCTCGGTTTTATCCTTATCCATTTTTGTTTTGTTTTCCTTATTTTTCGCTTCCTTTTTATTTTATTTTTGATTTTTTTATTCATTTTTGACCCATTTCAGTCTAATTCTTACCATGTTTTAGTTTTACTTATTTGGCTGCTTTTAGTTTGTCTCATTTTATATGTTTTTCGTCTCATTTATTTATCTAATTTATGTCCCAATTTTGTATTAATCTTATCCCATTGTTAACGCATTTTTGTCCGGTTTTCGTCTTATTTCTGTCTTATTTTGTCTCAAAATTTGACTCATTTCTGTCTCATTTTTATGACACGTTCGTCTCATTTATAGCAATTTTTTATCTCATATCTGTCGAATTTTTGTCTCATTTTTGTATTGTTTTGAATTTAACTTCGCCTTATTTTTATCTAATTTTTGTCTCGTTTTGATCTAATTTCTGTCTCGTAGTTTTTTCTGTCCACGTTTGTTTTACTTTTTTTTATTAAATGTGAGGAAGAGCGGATGATATTGCGAATCTTCGATGTGAGACCATTACATTTTTGTTCCATTTTATATCGTCCTTGATTCATTTGTATTTTGTTTTTCTATTCTATGCCTAATTTTTAGTACATTTTCTACCCATTTCAGTTTTACTTTTGGTATATTTTAGTTTGATTCATTTGTCCGATTTTAGTTTGTCTCATTTTGCCTCATTTTTGTTGAATTGATGTCCCGTTTGTCCGATATGTATTCGTTTTATTTCTATGTTATTTTATATTGTAATATTTTATTTTTATCTGATTCTTTGTAAATTTTGTCTCATATTTGATTCATTTCTGTCTCATGTTTATGACTTGTTCGTCTCATTTTTAACCAATGTTTGTCTCATGTCTGTCGAATATTTGTTTGATTTTCGTCTCATTTTTATACTATTAAATTTTATTGTGCCTTATTTTTATCTCAGTTCAGTCCGCATATTTGTCTTTTGTCTCCCATATTTGTCTCGTTTTGATATAATTTTTCTTCCGTCAGTTTTGTTTTTTTCATTTTTGTATCATTTTTTCTCATTTATGTTCTCTTTGTTTCATAAAAATCTTGTACAAAATACAATTACAAAATATATACAAAATCTATTTATCTTATTTTTGACCCATTGCAGCTTTATTTTTGTCATATTTTAGTTTTATTTTAGTCATATTTTAGTCATCTGATATTAGTTAGTTTCGTTTGGTCTGTTTCTCGTCTCATTTTTGGGTAATTTTTATCTAATTTACGTTCCAAATTTGTCTCAATCTTCTCACACTTTTGTCACATTTTTGTCTGATTCTTTGCAGATTTTATCATATTTGACTCATTTCTGTCTCATTTTTACCCAACTTTTATTTCATGTCTGTCGAATTTTTGTCTAATTTCATTCTTGTATTATTTTGATTTCATTTGTGTCTTTTTGGACCTATTTTTTATCATTTTTGCCCTATTATCGTCTCGTCATTATTTCTGTTACCTCAGTTATGACCCATTACAGTGTTATTTGTATTACATTTTGTCTTATTTTCAGGCCATTGCAAATAATTTCAAAAGTTTTTGTCACTCGACCCCCCCCCCTTGGAAATCAGCTTGAAAAATCGGGGGGCAAAAAAATAATTTGTAATTTGCAGTTAATTTTTATTCATAAAATCAATTGTCTGTGAGTTCTTCAGCCTGAAAAACTCGAAAAATGAGTGTACGAGTTTAATTAATGCTTCTAGTACGAAACAGAAATGGAAATTCGAACAACGGAATTTCCGAAAATCGGCTGAAAAATTATCTTTCGTTTTTCTCTTTTTTCGTAGTTTTTTGCATGGTAAATAATAACGTATATATTAAAAGCAAGAATAGATTTGGTTTTCACGTTTAAACTTCAAGTAAAAATGCCTAAAATCAATTTTTATTTTTACTCGATTAAAAAAATCTCATTGTTTTTTTTTCGCCCCCCTCCCTTCAGTGGCCCAACAGCGGAAGGACAAAAACTTTATAAAATATTTGTAATTGCCTTATTTTATTTTATTTTTTTTTGCTAATTGTTGTCCCAATGTTGTCTTACTTTTGTCGCAGTTTTGAATGATTTTCGTCTTATTTAGGTCTAAAATTCCACATTTTCAATCTTTCTAAATCCAAATTGCAAATGTCATTGATAAAAATAATACGCACTCTCGATAACAAAATTCATTTATTTATTTTATTTGATATAACGACAACAAGAATTATCCACAACAGTTTTGAATTTTAAAACAGCACCGAAAACTACAAAAAATGGCAAAATTGGGACAAAAATGACGCAAAATGACACGAAAATGGGTAAAAAATATCACAAATAAATAAAATCGCTACAGAAAAGACAAAACAATTATGAAAAAATAGCGTAGTAACGAGACAAAAATAAGTTATAAATGACACAAATGACAGGAAATGATAAAAAATGCCTAGAAGGTTGCTAAAAACGATACAATACTGCAACTGAACTGACACAAAACTAAAAAAATTGAAACGTGGTCTCAAAATAATAATAAGAAGTAACAGGCAACAGTAGTAACAGTCGTAGACTGAAAGCCTTGGAAATAAAGAATACAAAAAAAAATAGAAAAGTGATAGCAGAATAACAAAGTAATAACACTAAATAACATAACGGCGAGACATATTTAACAAAAGTGACAAAAGAAACGGTTCACAAAATTATACAAAAACGACTTGTTCGTCTAATTTTCAACCAATTTTTATCTCATGTCTGTCGAATTTTTATCTGATTTTCATTTATTTCAATTTCATCTGACCTTTAAAGGTCTCAATTTTCGTCCCATTTTTGTATTATTTTGTCTCATTCATTCTGTTATTTTTGTCTCATTTTTGTCCCACTTTTATTTAATTTTTTGCTAATTTTTGTTGCATTTTTAGATGATTTTCGTCTTATTTTTTTTGGTCTGAAATACCAAATTTAAATCTTTCTAAATCCAAAATACAAATTACACATTTCTAGACATCAAATTCCAAAGCTTGACGCAAAAATGAAACGAAAAAGACACTGAAACGGTACAAAAAATTACACAAAACTGGCTCCAAAAATTATATTTAAACCGCATAAAAGTGACTTAATATGGCACAAAAATATAAAAATAACACAATACAGAAAAGTGACACAACAATGTTACAAACTTAAGTTGAATCCTTTTTTTGGCTCATTAACTGAATGTTTGACGAAAATTGCACACACACACGGTACCAAAATGGCACAAAAGAAACAAAAAAAATAAAATGAAATCAATACAAAAATGACAAAAGTAATGCAATAGGCAAAAAGAAAAGAATGCAAAAAGAAATGAATGAATGAATGAATAAAAACATTTTTATCTTCTTATTTACTCGTATAGAGTCACATACAGGGGTTAGACAAAATGATCGGGACAGGCAAAATTTTGACTAAATTCAAACGGCCGTAACTTCTACAAGATAAGACATTTTTAGATGAAACCAATTGCATTTGACTGGGAAATTTTTCTAGTTGTTTCAAAAATACTCCAAGAAAGGCAGTAGCCAGTGGACACCGAAGGTAATCCGGTTTGGCTGGGGGTATGTCAAAAACTGATTTTTTTCGACGCTTGTATCTTTTGCTGTTGTGAAAATTTAATAGTATTCATATTTTATCCCAAAACGAGACTTCATTTCCAGTCAATTGGTGGAAAAAGGGTGGAAATCCGACGAGAAACAACTAAATTACGGCCATTTTCGTGAAATCAGTACCAGTAATATCTATCGCTCTGACCATTTTGGGGCATGACGCCAAACATATCAGTATAAGCGTCAAACTTTAAGGTTTTATGAGCCACTGACACTGGAAACATTTCCAAGTCCGCAGGTTGCCATGGCGAACCTGCGGTAGGTTCTAGGGACGACGGCGGAAATGGTCGTTTTAAGGAATATCCGAAATCATGTCAATATGGGTGTCAAACTTCAGGATTTTCAACCCTCTTTAATTCTTGAAGTTCGGCATCCATATTGGTATGGTTTCGGTCATATTTTAAAATGGCCATAGAAGTTGGTTGTTACTGGTAACATTTCCAGCACTGATTTCACTGAAATGGCCATATCTCGGTTGTTTTTTGACGGATCTCAGTTCTTTTATCACCAATCGACTGAAAATAAAGTTTAGTTCTGGAATAAAATATAAATACTATTAAATTTTCATGACAGCAAAAGATACAAGCGATGTAAAAAATCAGTTTTTGACATACCCCCGCCCAACCCGGAATATCTCCGGTGTCCACTGGCTACTGCCTTTCTAGAAATATTTTAGGAAAACTAGAAATGTTTCCCAGACAAATGCAATTGGTTTCATCTAAAAATGTTTTATTTTGTAGAAGTTATGGCCGTTTGAATTTCTTCAAAATTTTGCCTGTTCCGATCATTTTGTCTAACCCCTGTATATGCAGTCATGACGTAAATGATTTTGGAAAGGGAGGAAGTGTCTGATGCGAATTAAACGAACTGGAAAATCTCGATCTCGTTATAGACCAAAAATATATTGGGTTGGGCAATGGCAGGTAGGGCTCCCATCCACGCTCTTTCCGTTGGTACCGGAATGTTTTATTCACTAAACCACGTCATATACGAGTAAAAAAGACAAGAAAAAACATACCCGGTGGTGGTTAATCACAAGACTTTTACCGGAGCGACTGTCGGCAACGCACTGCTCGTTTCTATCGCACTGACCGAGTAGATAACGGTCTGTTTTCTGCGCGGGCTTCAGAACTAGGTATTAGCCTACCTAATAGAACAGGCGGTAGTAGTTTAGTGAGTAAAACATTCGGGTACCAACCGAAAGAGCGTGGATGCGAACTTCACTTGCCATTGAATTCAAAAATCATCTTTTAAAAAACCGTTTTAATTCAAAAACCGTCATAAAAAACCACGTTCAAAAATCGTAAAAAAGTGTGTAAAAAGAGACTTGAGTGTGTTCTGCTATCACTCACAGCAATTTACCAAATATGACATTTTGTCATAAACCTTGGAAAGTTCCTTACTTGCCATCAGGTGATGATACTTCAGTAAAGAAGAAAAAACAATACAAAGTCAAAATTACACCGAGCAGACGGTCCGACGCCTGACAACAAAACCGGTGAAGAATGCTGGAGCAAAAAAAAAGAAGAAAACATACCATATCACATTATGCACAGCTGGTCTCCGTCCACCTTTGCCAGGTTTTTTTTTTTGTTTGTGTTGTCTGCCAGCGATGCTCTCCAACAAACAGCTCGACGTAATTTCAGAGTCACACGTGACCAATTGGCCGGTGAAAAAGCCGGGGCTGGCATCGGAGCAGTCGTCGTCATCGTTCCCAGTTTGGAGACCGAGAGCGGTTTCTCGTGTTCCATTCTCGAAACATCGCCGCGGCCGCTGCGCAACATATGCCAGCCATCCAGTCAGCCAGCAGAAAGGCTGGTATTGCTGTTATTGGTGGTCTCTTACTAAGTATCTGATTTCCGTCGATTTCCGCCGGTTTTCTGTTCTCGGAGGATGATGATGGGAAGATGCTGAAATCGCACAAACACAAATCGAACCAAAAGCACACCACAATCATTCAAAGCAGTGATTAAGGGCATCATTATGCTCCGGTGTGTGACCAATTTCCGATGTTCTGAACGGGAAGATAAGATGAAGTAAATTGTAAACTTTTAAAATTGATACTGAAAATGTGTTTCGGAAAAGTGCGAGCCAATGTTGCAGTCTTCCAGCGATCGGGTGAGTTCGTGGCACTAGAGCGGAAAGGTGCGCGAACAAAACGAATCGGTTCCAACCGGAGCAGATGATAAAACAATGTAGCAAAACAACACGCCATCCACAGTTGGGCCATGTGCAAACGCGCTTGATTTATTCAAATGTAATGTTTATGTAGGCATAGTTTTCCCACTGCACCGCCGCACCGCACCGGTCTGGCAGGAAGCAGGGTAAGATGGCACGGTGGAGTGAGCCGATTTGTACCAGCATAAAAATCGCAGTTCACTTCCTCCCTTCGGGAACCCTTTCCCCATTCGCGTTTATGTTTTCTGCCACCACCATCAGAAGAAGGAACAAATGTTGTACAACTGCAAAGCAGACAGGACGCGGGTCAAGCAAAGAATATGTACGTACCCGCAAGAAAATAAAAAACAAAGCAGTGCAACAAGCACCTTAACACTTTTGGAATCACCCGCTTTTGCCATATCCGTACCAGCGGATGTCCAATTTGGACCGCGCGGTACAATCCAGGAACGTTTCAAGCAGCTGTTCGATTTGCTTGCGGTGTTCGGGGGAACATCCACTGAAAACCTTTTCACTCCAGGAAACATAGAACAAACGATCCGTTACTTGGTTTTGCTCCTTTCCGGAAAACTTTTCCAAAAGAAGACTTTTAACAGAAAAAAATCTGACCCCTCATTTTTCCGACAGAACATAAAGATTAATGATTCCCTGCAACAACACCACTTATTGGCAAAGCAAACAGCACAACAGCGGCAGCAGCAGCAGCAGCGGGTCGACAGCCGCCGACGTAATTAGTTGATGTTTCAATTTACTGAAAGTGACTAAAACACGACCGTGTTAGCGCCAAATAGTCGTATCTTCGGATGTCGTTCACGTAGTACTATCCGTGCCCTGGCGGGCGCTGAGACTGCAAAAGTATCCAACCATCCATCCGAGGCGGGCGGTGGTGAATGTTTTGTTGAATTTTGTGGTACTACATATAGCCGCTAGTCGGTGGGGGAAAGAGAGAGAGAGGGTAGGCAGCAGAGGGATGCTGCCGTCGGGGAAGTCATCTGCCTGGAGAGTACATTAGCATCTAATTGTGCTAATTATGATCTTCTGCGACACTGCGCGGTCGGTCGTACGGCGAAAAACGACGATGATGCCCGAGGGTGGAACGAACGGAAAAAAGGAGGAGAGGAAAATAGGATTTGTGATATTTGTTGATGGTTTTGAACCGTGAACATTGTCAACGCGCCCCCCCAAATGGGAAAGCTAGGATAAATGCGACGTGTTTGGCTGTGCGGCTGGTGAAAAGTCGCTTGCTAATTTGATTTTTCTTCGGCTTAAATTAAGAGGAATGTTGATTGTGTCGATGGCAGTTGCTTGTAGGAAATCCCTTCGAGTGTAAACAGAATTTGTTGTGAAATATATGACTTAGGATTTCTGGTGGAAGGGTGTTTCATGGTGGGTACATACTCATATTGATACTCAACTTTTGGAAAGACACAAGTACTTATTAAAATTTACGGCTTTATAGAAATGCCATAAGATGAGGGGAGTTTGATAAAAATATAGCTATTATAATGAAAAATTAAGTCTCAAATTAATGAAGTCTCAAATGGGAATAATCTCTTTTATGGTTGGTTCCCAGTTGGCCAACCTCTCAGTTGGCCTCGAGGTATGATGCTGGCCTAATAAACTAGTCGTCGTATATTCGAATCTCGGCTGGGAGACGCTCTTTGAGTCAATAGGATCGTAGCAACTGGCCCTGCAATTGTCCTGTACTCTAACAGCTGGCTGTGAAGTCGGCCGTATAAAAACAGAAAGTCAAACTTCGATAACGGAATGCAGCACCTAGGTCCACTGTTGTGTAAAATTTTGTAAAATACTTTTCAGATTGAAATTTTTTTTTATCTATGACACAAATTCTATCAAGAATTATGATTTTTAGGAGTTAGCCATGTCCGAAAAAAACCTTTGAAGCTTTCTTGCAAAATAAGATACTTTGATTTTTCGAAATATTATTTTCGTTCATAAATCCACCCGCGCAAGACCATCCACACCCGGATACGAAGTTACTATTCTAGCTATTGGCCATTTCACAGGAGCGGTAAATTCATCAACAATGGCCACCATTTTTCCCGGTTGAAATGCGGTGCTTGGGACAGTGTGCCGATTTTCTCTCTGCAACTCCTGTAGGTATTCATTTTAGCAGTGATGCCAAAAAAGCTGGACTCGTTGCTGAAGATGTTGGTAATGTTTTAAGCGATTGATCGGATAAGTGCTGAGGCCAGGAACGGGAAGACTCGAGGGCTGCGATCTTATCTGGTCGATAGAACACTTCTTGTAAGGTTGAATTCACACACATCGGAACCATTCGTTAATGCAACCACTGTACCACAGGGTAGCAACTTGATCCCTCTACTATTTATGCTCTATATCAACGACATTGTACTTATGCTTGACACGTGCCGCATGTTAGCCTTTGCGGACGATTTGAAGCTGCTTTGTGACGTTCGTTCACCTGACGATTGTAGATCACCAGATCGATACGATGTATACGGACATGTTAAAGGCTTTTGACGTTTCTCAGTGTCATAGCTTTGCTCACGTGTTTGATTAGAAATGGAATCGCAGGAAATCTTTTGAACTAGATTAACACAACAGCAAACTCTGGAGTTCCACAAGGTAGTCCCCTCGAAATCTTGCTCTTTATTGTTTTAATGAACGATTACTTGAGTAGATCAATGGTGCGTTCGTGCTAGTCTACTCCGAAGACGTGAAAATATTTATCCGAAGAAATCCAGTATACGTTGCTGCAAGTTACGGACTAATCTGGACAAGATATTTCAAAATATTTTGAAAAAGATGTGGTCATCATTACAAACTATAGCGTTTCCTTTCTTCTACTTTCTCACAATGGCTTGTAAAATTGAGAAGGGTTCTCCATTTCCAGTTATCTGCGAGAAATACAAACTACAGCCTGAACGATCCAGTTCACCAGATTCCAGTCAATCAATTAATAATACCACCAGGCCTGAACTATGTACCACAACTGCTTTTTAAAAACTGCGCTGGCAATTCTTACGAAAGAATCCAATTCCTGAGTAGCTAACACTCCACCTCGGTACCAATATCGTTTGGCCTGTTTCACTGATCTGCGATTGAATCCGACAACATCAGCGTCAGCCGCAAAACAGAAATGCAAATGAGATTTCGTAATGATAATCCTATTTCGCTACATATTTGCACTTTGTATGATACCTTCTAAGGCAATGTAGATGAATAGCAGGTTAGAGAAAGCGACTGAGGTCTTACCCCTCGAAAACCATGTTCTAACATTTCGTTTGACTGAGTCGTACGCAGCCTTAAAGTCAACAAACAGATAGGGAGTCTGCAAGTTGTACTTCCGTAACTCATCTATCTCCCTTGACTTTCGGCTCGATAATACTTTTTTCTTGAAATTTTTGTATTGTTAGATATGAAATGCGTTGGACTCAATATCAGTATGCCCGATAAGAATAATTAAAGATAATGACCAAATTTTCGTTCTTTCCCACAGTTCTATGTTAAAAATTTTAATGTTTCTGGCACACCATTTTACTACATACTCCTACTAAGGCAAAGGCACTACGCAAGAGTTCAAATGTTGAAAATCACTTTCCGCTTCCCTGCATTGTCGTCACACAATGTTCCATTGTGTCCCGCTAAGTCCCCCTTTCAGCTGCTCACTAATCCGATAACTCGAGCGCCCGGTGCATTTTCCAACAGTTTCATTAGCCCTAATGGCCGGGCTACGGCTACAGCTACGGCTACGTTTGCCGTTCGGTGGATTCAGAAAGCAAACGGATTACTCCGTCCAACCGGCGGCGACGGCAGCTGATCCAACCTTGTCGATAATAACATTACCAATCGAACGATATTGAATAGCCGAGAGTCGTCGTCGTCCGTCGTTGTCGGCGTCGCAGTCGGTTACTGCAACAGTGAAGCTATTTCGTAATGCCGCACCGACGCGACGATCGGGTTCCGTGGCACATCTCTCACACATCTCCCACACCGAAACCGCCGGGTCGCTGCCGGGGTACGTACGATGCTGCTGGTTGGTGCAACATTTTCGTTTTCCCATAATGCAATTTAAATATGTAGTTTATGTTTATATCAAGCTTGGTGCCGAAAAAAAGTCCAATAACGTCCGAGCTGGTTGGCGCACCGAGTCCTACTCCTACAGACAGTGAGGGGAGACCTGATCTAGTTGCTGCTCTTCTAGCACCACAGAAGTAACGGCGGATAGTGTGCCAAACGATATGCATATACAGAGCATCGGTCGGGGACTCGAATTCGAACCAAAGTTGACTCTAATGAAACCTTTTCCCACAGTTCAAGGGGATCCGGAGCCATCGATACCAGCCTCTCCGGTATGATTTATTCCAGCAAAAGATCACCTGTGCAATTGGCAATTGGCTGGCTGGCTAACTGCATGTTTGTCACAACATTTTAGTCTACTTCATGTAAATTGTCGTTCTGACTGACGCATCTCTTATCTTGTGACGTTCCATCGGTTCCATCGAGTTGAGTCACAAATTAAAAAATAACGAACTTAATAGGCAATATACAGATTGGTTCGAAATTTGCCCAGTAATGTGTCATACCCTCTCTCTCTCTCGAGGCCAGGTGGTTATTCGAATTCAAACTGATTTATGCAATCAAGTGTGATTGGAAAACAATTACTTGAATTGAGATCAGGCACTTCTAACTTCGGTCAATTCAAATCCTTCTTAGAGTAATAAAACTGGCCTCTCGCTCGTCAAATAGAGCTGTAAGGTATCGAAATTACGCCGGTGGGGCCAGGGGTCAGTTTATGGAAATTATCCAGATTTCCTTCCAATGAATGAAATTGATTTAAAATCTCATTACGGTGTGTAATAAACATTCGACTGTGAATTGCTTCACGTTTGGTTTGGTGCTGCGCTTGTTAGACTGGGAAGGCGGGCGGTGGGTTTGGGTGGGGTGGAAAATCTGCAGTCGATATGAATCGTTTCGATGCTCACCACTCAGATGAGGCCTCGGGGTATCGATGAGAAGTCGGTCGGTCGGCGGTCGATCAAATAATTGGTACAGTATGTGAGTAAGGTGAAGCCGATTAGCCTTCGGCGTCAGTCGAGTGTGTGTATGTATGTCTGGGTTGTGTGTATGCAACTTAATCCGATTTGGAGCAGTTTTCAGAGGTATAATTACGCTTCGTTATTCAATGAGCATGAAGCGAATGTAACTATGGTTTGCTTGGAAAGCATTTTGTATTGATTGATGGGGAATCGTAGGTGATTACGGTTGATCGGTCGCAATTTTTGTTGCTTTGTTTCAAATTTACAAAAGAGTTTTTGAAACTTATCACACGGCTAAATTTCAAACAACTACAGTACTAGTTACGATTATTTGGCAATTTGTTTGAGCCATCTGTTTCCCAGCTATTTCCAACAAACCGTAACTTAATCGTATTAGCACATCTCGCCAACTTCTCGGAAGCACAGTTTACTACCCAATTCCCAGGCTCGTTTACAGACAGATCCAGGCTGCAGCCCTATTCAATTAATTATCGTCATCAATTTCGCGGGCTTCTCGGTTTTAGCAGAAGTAGCAGATGGTGCTACTTCCTAGACCTCCTTTCGCAGAAGAGGAAAAAAAAACACTAGTAATTTGAACCGATTACCCCTTCCGGACGCGTCGGCTTGGCGGCGGGGGACGGTCCATCGCGGGAAATTACATGCGATCATTTTCCCGCTCTAAGCCGAACATAAAATATCAATATCAAACCCCACAAGATCTTTTCTTCCATTCGGGGGACTAGTTGGCTGTTTGGTTGGTTGGTTGGTGGCAAGGGCTCCCAACTAGTCTGTGAAAAATTAATAACTTTCTCGCGCGATCTTGCCAACTGGGGAATATTTGCCAACCAACCGGGATCGAATCAGATCATGCGAAAAGAAAATAATAGAAAAAAAAACGTTAGCCACCACACGTGGGAAGAAATTCGAACACACGCCGACCGAAGTTGGAGCAGAAGTTAAATGTCACCTGGCGGCTGATCGCGGGCACAGACCGAACCGATGCGATGAAGTAAGCTTTCTGCGCAGGTTTATCCGCGCTCAGTCCTGGGTCTCCTAAATCTTTACGCCGTTCAAACTCCATTCATTGTTTTCGCTTGAAATATTTGTTCCTACGATGCGACGCTTGGGGGGAAAAGTTTGCTGGGCATTCGTGTCTCGATATCGCATTCGTGTCATCAAGGCGTAGAAAGATCACGAGCAACAAGTATCCCGAGGATACTGTTTTTGAAATGAATGAATGGCAAACTAAAACTGTGCGGAGGCACGCTCTAACGTCTAAGCGATCATGTGACACAGTTTGGCAGCTGCTGCCCCAGGAGGGCAGCGAAACGGGGGGTATTTTCCCACGACGGTGATGCTCCTAGGGCACTGCGAGTGCGCTAGGCTAGTGCAAAAAGTGCAACTTTTACACGTTCCGCATTAGGCCATATTATCGATAGCAGCTAGGTGCCCGGTAATGGCGGGAACAGAGCACAGCTGATCGTTCAATATGGCAGCACCTGGTGGCGACTCGCTGGGCCATTCATGTCCCCTGTCGAACTGATGGCGAACAATGAACGAATACTACACGGCGGCAAACGGAGGATAATGCGACAGGGCACTTGCGTAAGGGCTATTATTTATGGGTGATTTTTGCTCCCAATTTGGTAGCCACTTGGGGAGGTTATTTGTTATCGTTAGAGATTGTAAATGTCATTCCTTCTCTTCCGTTAGTTTATTAATATTAGAATAGAAAGTAAACTACTGTTTTACTAATGGCTATATTTTTATTTCTTTATCCTTTCAGGTGAGCAATGCTTTGGCATGTCTTAAACACGAGATAAGTATGAAGCTATAAAGTGATGGTAAAATTACAGAATGTAATAGAAAAGATTTTTTTGTACCAAATAAAAAACAATGCTATCGTAAAATTTTCACCGTTAAAAGATTCGAAATCGGTGAATAAGAATAAAACATTTTGAAAATTTTGCATGTGGCAATGATCATGACAATGACATAAAAAGGACACAAAAATAATACAAAGGGGCTGTCACATTGAAAACAATACTGACACAAATGAAACCGTAGTTATAAAACAATATCACCAAAAAGACAAAAATTACATAAAATGGGCAATAAACTACACAAAATAATAGAAAAATAAACTCATAAATAATGGATAATGGAAATAAACTCAAAATATTACAAAAATATCCCAAAGTTGACTGAAATTGACACTAAAATAACATCAAAGTTGCGAAACATCGCCACCAAAATCATAGAAACATCAATCATACAATACATCGAAATGATATAAAAATAACACAAACATAGTTTAAAAAAAGTGAAAAAGTAATAAAATAGAACCAGAATTAACACAAAAATGATATAAGATAAAAATAAACTAAAACATAAAAAATGACACCAAGTGACACAAGACTGCCAGCAAAATAATACTACCTTAGCCCTAGCCTTAGCAGAACATCCGTTCATAGCAATGAGCCTAGCATGTCAAAAACAGTTGAACATATTCAACGATTGGTCATGCTTCCCAACTCTTGTATGAAGGGCCAAAAGGGAATTGGTCGATAAGCAACATCACTTACACGTACCAGGGATTTAGAGAATCTCCTTCCAAGGGCTAAGTCGCCTGAGTCAATCGTTGAATAAACCGTCTTAATGCAGAATGACTCCAGCAGGTGGGGAGAAGAGCCCGCTCATTATCCACGATGTGTTGTTAATCGGGCCAAGATTAACCCTAGAAAGTTGACTGTTTCACTCTCCCTAGGCCCACCGCTTCAAAAAAGTGCTCTGATGGTCCCTCCCTCTTCCCGATTCTAGTTTATTTATGAAATGTGGTATATATGAGTAAAAATAGGACAATCTCACCAGCAGTCCTTGGAATGGAATAGAGTTGCGGCCTTTTGGTTTCCATAAGTGCTTCTAATAATTAATTTAATTTTTTTTTTTGGTATCCAATATCCATGTGCAGTATTAACACTCGTACTCATAAGCTAAAACGAAAAAAATAATTAAAATAACATATTTTATGCTTACCTATTAACAAGGTCGTGTGGAGCCGCCGTCTGCCCAAAACTTCGATTTTCAGATCAGGCAGCCGGGAAGTACCCAGTATCGCACCTCCTAGCTTGGCTACTCAATAGAGCATTACCGAGTATGGCCACGTGGAGGCGCTAGGTAGGGGCTTGGGATGGCTAGAGCTATATTGGACGCTCCTCATTTGCCTTCCCAATTCATACCCCAAGACTGCCAGCAAAATAATATAAAAAATTAAAATTACACCAAGAGAATCAAAAAAAAAAATACAGATGACACAAAATATATATAAAAATGCCAAAAATTGTACACCAAACACCCAAACACCAAATACACGAAAAATGACTCTAAAATGATCCAAGACACAGAAATAATGCAAAAATTGTAGCAAAAATGACATAAACGACAAATATGACTGTAAGAAAACAAAACGTTACAAATGTAACACAAAAAATACAACACAAAAGTGAAGTGAATATGAAAAATAAAAATGACATTGCATTAATACACACCCCTATTCTGTATTTCGAACGAGTCTTTATTTCGTTCGACTTGTTTCGAACGAGATGTTTTGCCCATTTGACTTTGCTGGCGGAAATTTCGTTCGAAATTCCAAGTCGTTCGAAACATAGAACAGCGGTGACAGAAATAATTCGAAATAGAAGAAAAATCAAACAAAAAAACTAATACCAAATTGACACAAAATGCACCAATTTCAAATTTACATAAAAGAAATATAAACGTAACCCAAAAGTTAACACATAAATGACAGTAAAAACGTCAAAATAAAAGACTGATAACACCAGAACGACATTAAAAGTACTCAAGAGAAATCAAACTGATGTAAAAATTGATACGAAAATAACATAAATGATAAAAACATTCAAAACGATAAATATGATAAAAATTAATACAAATATAACGCAAAGCGGATATAGAACACAGACAAGATACAGGAAAGGACACAAAAACAATATTAAACACAGAACAACACTGAAATAACGCAAAAAATAACGCAAAAAATAAGAAAGATAACAGAAATCTTACAAAAATCACACCAAAATAATATAAAAATGTCACAAAAGAGATACTGACAAAAATAGCAAAAATTACTCCAAAAAGATTTAAAAAACAAGCAAATAAAAATCAAAAATGTGTTCAAAAAGATAAAAATTAAACTAGAAGTGATATAAATTGAGAAAACGACAAAAATTACGCCAAAATAAGTTCAAAATGACATAAAAAGTCATAAAAAGAACACCAAATGATGCGATAAGGTAATAAAACTACAAAGAAACTTGGAAATTACATTACAATTATAATCAGATGACACAGCACTGATGTAAATATGTTCCAAAAGAGCCATAGAAATAACGCAAGCATTGCATAAAAGGCAAAAATGAAAAAATTCAACACAAATTTATAATGTACCACACAAAAATGGCACAAAAGAGTAACGATCTAAAAGACAAAAATGACAGAAATAATTTAAAAGAGTACAAAAATAACATTAAATTGACACAAAATGGCAAATTGGCACAAATGGCAAGTGACACAAAAGAAATCTAAGAATGATTCATAAGATTACCTCATAAATGACAGAAATAATAACGCAAAAGTGACATTAAAATTACCCAAAAGAAACAAAACTGGTGCAAAAATTGACATAAATGATAAAAATAGTAAAAACGAAAGGTGATAGTGATAATAATTGAAATATACATTGAAATAACACAAAAATAACAAAAACATAATAATATAAAAATAACACAAAAATGACACTGAGAACGAAAGAGAAACAGAAATAGCGCAAAAATTGCGGCAAAAATAACAATAAAGAATAAAATCATACAAAATCGATACAAAAAATAATAAAGCGCAAAAATGACACGAAAGGAAATGATATAAAAGAAGACGAAATGACACTAAAATGGCGCCGATATAACTCAAACATAACACAAAAATGATATAAAACCGTCATTCAAAATCAAAGAAACAAACGACCTCAAAATAATGCAAAAATGTCACATAATTCAACTTAAATCACAAAAAAGACACAATACTACACTCGAATCTCTTTTTACGCCTATTCATTTTAGGCCATTACAAATATTTTAAAAAGTTTTTGTCCCTCCGGTGTTGGGCCACTGGTTGGGGCGAAAAAAAAACAAGAAAATGTTTTAATCGAGCAAAAAAAATGGTTTAGGCATTTTTACTTAAAGTTTAAACGTAAAAACCAAATCTATTCTTGCTTTTAATATATACGTTGTTGTTTTCTATGCAAAAATCTACGAAAAAAAACAAAAACGAAAGAAATTTTTTTTGGCAGATTTTCGGAAATTCCACTGTTTGAATTTCAGTTTCTATTTCGTACTAGAAGCGTTAACTCAACTCGTACACTCATTTTTCGAGTTTTTCAGGCTGTAGAGCCCACAGACAATTGATTTTATTAAAAAAAATTTAACTCATATCCTACAAATTATTTTTTGCCCCCCGATTTTTAAAGCCAATTTCCATGGGGGGTTACAAAAACTTTAAAAATGATTTGCCATGGCCTTATGTGGTTTCTTTTTTACGTCCGAAATTTGAATTAATGTCCTCTCGTTTTACGTCCAAAATTGGAATTAACGTCCTCTTTTTTACGACTGATTTTTTTGGAACGGAAACGAGATTTGATTGTAATGCATAGATGGCAACAAAACGACATTAGAATGGCACAAAAGATGTCTTCACATTCAACTATAAGTCATCTGGAATAATAGGGTTATGCGAAATAAATTCTTCATTTTACTGATCCAGTGCCGATTCGCACTTTTACCCCACTAGCGGGGCAAAAGTGCGAAGCTCGAATCCATGAAATTAGCACAGCAGTATCTAGCAAAACCATATGATCTTCAATCTGCCGTATATTTCGCTACGAAATATTCTCAATTTACATCTTTCCTATTTTGCGCTGGTGTATTGCAGCTTCCGTCAGACCGAAATTTTTCTAATCGTTTGTTTTTTGTTTCATCAACGGAAAAACATTGTTTTTCTTCGGCCAGCATCTGTAGAGCACAAAGTTTTCTGCAGATCTTCCATTTCTAGTATCTGTAATATAGTGCCTAAAGCTGTATATAATTAGCTATGCGTTTTTGCCTCGTCCACGAATCGCACTTTTGCCCCGTTCGCGACTTCGCACTTTTACCCCGCTAGGGGCTTGACGGGGTGTGATTAAATTATGAAAAAGCGAAATATATTTTGTAAATTCTTTTCACCGTATTTTCAAAACAGATATGTGAGTGATGTAAAACGTTGCCACAAATTTTCAACAAATAATATCCTCCTGTTGATATAGTATTTGCCGTATGACGAAAAATTACATCAAAACTACCCTAAAATATCATTTGCACATAACTTAGCAACTATGCTTCGTAAGCAACCAAAGTTTACGATAGATTCAAGCTGTCAGAGTAGTCACCCATCCATGCCAATGTACCCCTCCTTACTCTACTAATTTTGTTTTATTTTGGTTCGATCCAATATGAAACAATAAGAAACTACGTGCTCATATTTTCGATATATGCTGTCAAGTGAAGTAATTCACTAATCGGCATAAAGAAAAAGAGGACATTAACATTAAGCGTTAATTACCTTTAAAACTAAAGAAAAGCGGAATTTATTCAATGTTCAATGGGAAAGCACATTTTTGATCAGTAAACAGAATTTGCTTCGATCTCGGAATTCGAAGTGAAAAGATAAATATAAGAAAGGATTTTTCTGCCTACAGAGAGGTAAATCAATAATTATAAGTATTTAAACCAAAAAATGTGACACAAAATTTGTATCTGTAGGATTCGATTGTTCGGACTGAATGACCGGTATCTACAGCCCGGACTCGATTATCCGGGTGACAATTTTTATTTTCAGCCCGGATAATCGAATCATCATTTTTGGTACAAAAAAATTTTAGGCATGTCAAGTTTTTTGACTTTTAGGTATTAGAAATGTTTTATTTATTATTGATCTATCTTCCCAAAAGTCAGAAAATTCCTTTCTTACGATTTTTTCCACAGATAATTTTTTTTGGTACAATATTATTTTTTGTATGTTACGTTTTTCAATATTTAGGTATTATAAGCGTTTTTATTATTATTGATCAATCTCCCCTAAAGTCAGAAAATTCCTTTTTTGCAATTTTTTTATTGATGAATACGATGATGATGATGATGATGATGATGGTAATGGTGATGATGATGATGATTTTAGAGTAAAAAAAATTGATTCCATCATTGCAGGATTTATTTTTGCTTTGTTCGCCGATAAAAGGAATATAAGAAAGGAATTTTGTAGCTTTAGAGAGGTGTATCAAAATTTGTCAAGTTGGAATCATCATGTAGCATGAAAACTATAATATTAATGTTTAAAATAAATCATTGAAAAAAAATAATTTTTTTTTTCACCCGGATAATCGAGTCTAACTGGGTTAATCGAATCCCCGGATAATCGAATCCCCGGTTAATCGAATCCCCGGATAATCGAGTCCGGCCTGAATCTGCTTCTATCACACTGACCGAGTAGGTAGACAACAATCTATTTGCTCGGTGGTGGTAGAAACAAAGAACAGTCATACAAATAATATCGTCGCATGAGGAGCTGTGTGACGCGTATATGGAGAGTGACAGAATTGGGAGAATAAAACAAAACATACCGGGCGGCGGTAGTTTAGTTAGTAAAACAGTCGGGTGCCATCCGAAGGATCGTGGATGCGAACCTCATCTGCCATTACCCCGATATATTTTTGATGAAAATTTTCCAGTTCATCCCATAAATCGTGCTTCTTATTAGACACTTCCTCACTTTTCAATATATTTTTTTGTTTACAAGTTACCTACCAGCTTTTTTAACAAATTATGTTTTTTGTCAACAGAGACGCATGGTATTTTTCTTAACTACAAGAACTACGAGTGTTTCTGGTAATTTGCAATTGACCCGAAATATTGTCGAAAAATCATGCTGCAATTACCGTAGCTTTGTTTAACCCGAATGATGTTCCCCATTCTGTCGAAATACCTTCGAACTCAGTTCATTCCCCTCTTAGTTTCGAAAACCTGACTTAAATAAGGGGTGTATGCCCCCTTTTTTCGGTTTTTCGATTCTAAAAAATCGGACTTTTGTTATTAATTATTTTGAAAGATTAACGTTTTGAGCAAATGTATTTGAAGTCGTTTAGATAATATCAAAAAATTGCTAAAGTTATAGCTTCTCATTAGATCCGTATACATTTTGATTTTGCATAACATTATAATTAGTTTTTCATTTTTCTTAGTTCAGTATCAGAAGTTCTTAGTTCAGTAGGTATCTAGTTTGTTTACTCTACATCACTTTGACCGAACGCATCTAGTTTTTTCACCAGCTTTATAAATCCACGAAACTTAGTCGAAGAAAAAATGCTTTGCAATTTATACCGACCACAGATTTTGACAGCTCTTTCTGTTCAACAAAAAAAAACTCATTTCAACTAGTCTACATTCCCATTTACCGTGCAATAATTTTTCAATGCACAAAATTTAACCACCAACAAGAGAAAGCGGTAGTACCTACGTACTAACGGAGGGAAAATGACTTCCATTACCGCTGGGAAATGAACGTCTGTAGATGATGGCAATAATATTTCGCCGGTAGGTATTATCGGAATCAGTACCTGAAACTTTCTAAGGTTAACACAATAAACTAAATTTGGAAGTATTTCTCCTGCCCGGCTGTTGTTACGAACCCATTCACAACGACGTCAGCAGCAAGCACATAATCATATCGATAGCGTAGCGTAAAAAAGAGGCGGAAAACAAAAGCTCTGGATGGATGGGCGCGCCAGTTTAATGGAGGGCGAAAAAAAGGTTCAGTTAAATGGTGTGCTATTAAAAATTTAATTAAGCTACAGTCAAAAGTGATACCCGGTAGTAAGCATGAATCAGTTAAACCCCAAAATATAAAAATAAAAATAACAAAAAATCCGGTCGGTTGATCCACAAACGAGCACACGACCGACGCGTTTGGTCGCGCATACATGCACGGAGATTTGCCTGCAGGGGGATTTGGGCTCCAATTGCAATTGCGCCACTTGGTGGCTGCAGCATTAAAAAAGCGACAGCTTTGTTACTAAATCCTACCAGCTGATGATGAGCGGTAATGTGTGTACACACATGCGAAACTTTTAATAATAAAGTGAGAATGTTACGGGCGCGACGACTTAAAAGCGCACTCATTCAACGCACCGCCCGGATGGTATTTTATTCGATGGCAGGCTGGCTGCAAAAGCCCAAGCGCGATACAATTGCGAATGGCTATTAAAACGAGATTAAACCTTAATTCAGGTGATTAAGGACCTGATGAAATCGGTCGCTGAGTGTGGTTTCCTGTTTGGGAGTGCCTGCGTTTTTTTTTTCGTTCTTTTTTTTTGGTGGACAGCTGGATTCGAGGATTCAAGCTGGGCAAATTGGTCGTTTGTGAACGATACTCTGTGGTCAGTGCAATAAATTATGTTCATGAACTCATGAACGCGTGCCGGTTTTGCGTTCGTGCCACAATTTGTGGGATTGTGTCAGACCATATGTGTGCTGTGTGCTCTGCTTTGATGATGACCGTCTTTCGATTTCATGAATACGACGACGACGACGACCGTATTTGGTTAGAAATCTGACCAAGCAAAACTTGATCTAGATTTCATCAGTTACTATAAAATAAATAAAAGGATTTAGCACTCATCAGGTGGGGAAATCTTCAGTCAGCTGACTGTTTGCTTCCTCCGGAAGAAGCTCGAATTTGAAACCGCCTTCCCTAGCACCGGAAGCATTTAGCTAAAAGCTCTGTGTAATAAATCCCTTGGGGCATTCCGTTTCCCATCGGGGGTCAGTCGCCAGCCAGAAAACCCATAGCTGCAATTTCGATCAACGAGTCGATAATTGCAATGTTTCCAATCGTCAGTTTGTCGGTCAGTCAGCGAGCGGGCTAGCGATGCTGGCTGGTTGGCTCGAAAGAGCGTACAGCAACTAAAAGTCTAAATCGTAAGCCCACCAAATACTCCGGATATTCCTCGTTACGGCCATTGATCACGACCATCATCAGCACTTCTTCTGGGCTGCGTCTTCTGCCTTTTCGGATGAGTAAAAATAGCGTTCGGTGCGTCTCGGCGAACCGCGCAGTGGGCAACGGGCCTCGTTGGCGATACTGAAAATGTGATGAGTCGATATGACCGGAAGACGGATCCCGTTTCTGGGCCGTTGGAAACCCAAACCTTTACCACCGTGCCGTTTGACGCTTCGGCTCGCACTTTCAGCTACTTAGTGAAATTCGCCCTATTTGCTTTGCTGTGGACCTCTGCGGTCCCTTCAGGGTTGCTCCCGGACTGTTTCGAATTTCAAATAAGCACTCTTTCAAGACGGTAGGTTGCGAGGGTTCAACCCTGCGCTAAAATATCGAAGGTTTTCCTTCTGTGCAGATGAACCCGATCGCTTCGGTTCATTTCCCGCATATTGAGACTTCAAAGTGCTCATAATTTTTAATACCTACTGCTTCGAGCACATGTAATGAGCGATTTAAGTAATTGAAAACTATTATCATGTACGATACGATGCCGAGTGGGCTCTCATCGGGTCGTCCAGAGGAGAATAGCACCGATGATGAAAGGTTAGCCTTTTTTTATTTTCATGAATGAACTCCGGTACTGCGTAAGCACTGACCATTGGGCAACCATTTAAATGATATGCGAAGTGATGATGCTCTTATGCCATCTGCACAAGGAAAAAGGCCAAGCCACACACGCTGAAATTTGACTGGCCTCGGTTTGAGTCGTAAGCTGCTGAAGACGGGAAGAAATTAACATACTTAGAGCTTGAAGCATGAAGTGCTTAACGCACAAATAGTTATACGGTAAGGTACCGCAAGACTTGCTATCGTTAAGATCTCCGGGGGACCCATGCGGAAGGCGAACCGTTATCCCACCAGGCAGATCGATAATCCTGTTTACCTTGGTAAAAGCTCCGTGCAAAGCATTAGAGAAACTTCAATGTTAACCTGTACTTAGGTTTGTACATACCAACAAACAAACAAGCATCGCTTGGTGCGATATTAATCCTCTTAGAAAACCGCTTAGTTCCAGCGCGGACTAGAGCCACCACCAGCCTGTCATCCCGAATCATTTCGCTTCATTTCTGTCTTTTTTTGAGAAAACAACATGCTTAAATCGGGCTCGCCCGACTGGCTGGCTGACTGACTGGCTGGGCTGGCATGCAAATATCAATTATGAAATTTGTTGGCCTAAAAGCTTTCATTTCCTCACTTCCTCCCACGCGATCACTTTTTCCCGTGTACCGCACCGACGACGACGACGGACGACGACGATGGGAATCGAATTCCTCGATTTCGGAAAGCAGCAGCCAGCCAGCCAACGTTACCGATTAAGCGGAAATGACCTGGATCGCGGTAAAGTAGCTCGACACAAACTTCCGCGAGGGTCGTTGATTTGGGTTGGGATTTGACCCACGGAGGAATTAGGGACAACAATCGATCTGTAAAAGTAAAAGATCGTAATTGTTTGAAAATTAAATGGCATGTGCTATGTGAGCATTTTGTTGGGTCGTATTCACTAGCATGTCCAGCGTGACCATTCAGAAGAATCTTTTGGCCTGGAAGAAAACGAAGTAATCGTATGATGGAGAACCTTCTTTTTCTGTTTTCTTTTTCTGTAACCTCTTTCTTTTATATATCTTATTTAACCTCTTTTCATCGTTTTCCTCGTTTTCTGTGACAGATTCTTATATAACAGACTTATCAAATAATACTGTTACTGGTAGTTCGATACTTATCAAACTTGTACCAAAATCTGCATAAATAATGGAATAATTCAAGTTTCCACCACTACTGGTACTACCACTACTACTGGTGCGTCTCCCCTAACACGTTTCCCTTTCCATTCTATCACGTTTTTTTCTTTTTCCATGTTAGTTTTTGTTCGTTTTTTTCCACTCGCATTTTCCTCTTTTTCTACACCGTTTGTCTCGTTTTCTTTCTCTTTTCTTTTCATTGTGTCTCTCGATATTCTTCTTCGCTTGTTTTCTATTCCATATTTTCTTTTTTGTCTCAGTTTTCTTTTTTCTTTTGTTTTTTCTTTTTTATTATGTCCGCTGTTTTCTCTCTCTCCATTGCTTCTCTATTCTATTTCCTGTCATGTCTTTCGACCTTTTTCTGAGTCCTAATTGTCGTATCTTGTGTTTCTCGTCTTTTTTCTGCTTTCCCTCGTTTTCAGGCCCTTTTTTCTTCTTCACCTGTTTCGTTGTTTCCTTTGTCCCGTCTGTCTATCGCCTTTCATGTCCTTTTCTCGAGACAAATTTTTCTCACAAATTTAGTATTTTTTATGGTTTTTCCAACTTTTCTTTTTGTTTTATTTTCTTCAATTTCTCTATTTTCTCTTCATTTTTATTCAGTTCTCTTCCATTTTTCATCCTTTTTTGTCCAGTTTCCTTATTTTTTGCCTTATTTTTCCTCGCTTTCTTCTTTTTCACTTTTTTATCTTTTTGACCTTTTCTGTCACGTTTTTTCTTTCGGTTTTTTATGCCAGTTTTTGTTATTTTTCTCTACTCTCGCGGTTTTTCTCTTTTTCTATCCCGTTCGTTCAGTTTTCGTCGCGTTTTCCTTCGTGCTCTTTTCTATTTTTTGGTTTTTTATCTCATTTATCCTTTTTTGCTTCTTTTACTAGAGAGCATCGGGAGACGGGACCACCTCTAGTTTTTTTCTTTTTTGTTTGATTGTTTGTTAATCGTTTTTTCTTCATTTTTTCTCTTTCTGTCCCGTTCTTCTGGTTGTTTTCTGTTCTGGTTTTTCCATTTTCCTGTTCCCGAATTTTCTCCTTTTCTACTCCGTTTTTTCTTTTTGTCTCGTTTTATTTTTTTTCTGTTCAGTTTATCCTTACTTTCTTTCTCGTTTTCTTCGTATTCTTTATGGGGTTTCGCTTCGTATTTGGTTAGTGTTCTTTAAGTTTTTTTTCTTCGTGTTTTATCCTTCTTTTGTCTCATTTTTTTCTCTTCCTTTCTTAATCTTTTTCTGTCCATTTTCTTTGTTTTTTCGCCTTGTTTTTCCTCTGTTTCTTTCCGTTTTTTGCCGTTTTTTATCTTTTAATGACGTTTCGCCTTCCATTCCGTCACATTTCGTTTTTCTTTTTTCATTCAATTTTTTGCTGTTTTTCTGTACTACAGGTATACCTTGATTGTACGTACACCTTTGCTTCGTAATTTTCAATTTTGCATGCACTATTGAATAAATATATATTTTAGTGGTATTGATTTAATATAGCAGTTAATTTTTAATTTTTTTAAATCAATGATTTTGCCCTTTGTGAAGCTTGGAATGAAACAAATAAAATGTTGCTGGAAAATGTACGTACTATCGAGGCAAAATGTACGTATTATCGAGGATACGTACTATCGAGGCAAAATGTTCGTATTATGGAGGGTACGTACTATTGAGGTATACCTGTATTGCGTTTTTCTCTCTCCATTTGTCTAGATTTCGTCACATTTTCCTTCGTGCTCTTTTGATTTTTTCTCCTTCTCTTTTCCTTTTTTGCTTCTTTTTCTAGAGAGCAGTGGGAGATGGTCCGGTCCTGTGTAATTCAACTGTGAATCTGTTAAGAAAATATACTAACACTTCCTCAAGAAACTGTTGGTACTAGGTTGTCGGTTTATGAATTTTTTAATTCGGCAAATAATCAGGAAAACCGAATTTTTAGCCGTAACTCAGGAAAAACAAAAAATGTCATCACATTGTAATCAAATGTAATCATTGACAAACAAGAAAAAAAATTCCATGTACCATTGCATAATTTTTCGACTTTTCTTTAGAGTTTTCCATTATTATTTAACTTGAAATTGGGTTTAAAAAATGGAAATGAATTAGTTTTAAATTGAGCTTGAACCTAAGCTTGAAATTACATTTGAAGTAGAACTGAAATTCAAAGTTGAAATTAAACTTGGTAATGGATATGAAATTAGAATTCAAATTAACCGATGAAGCAGGAATTGAAATTAGAGATAAATTGGATTAGAATTGCACTTGAAATAGTATTTGGAATTGAACTTGAAACTGGACTTAAAATTGGACCTGAAATTGAAAGAATTGAAAGTTAGAATTGAATTTGAACTTAAGCTTAAGCTTGAGCTTAAGTCTTGAAATTTAGAAACTGAACTTGAAACTGGGAACTAGTTTTACCCAACTAATTTATTTATTGGAAAAATGGTGGCCCAATTAAATTCCTAACTCAGGAATGGGCCATCTAAGCGTCAAGTAAAAAAATACGGATCTAAAAGTTTTTGAAAGACTTTTATTTGTTTAGTACTTTTTTCACGGAATTGTTAAAGTACTATAAAGTAAAGTACTATAAAAGAGAGTTAAAACTTCCCTAAAAAGCTGAAAAAAATTTGTTTTGAAGCTCTAAATGACTTCCCCGAACAATTTATTTTCCTATACGTTAACTATTCCGATTGTCCGACTGTAATGCGATTATACTGCGATCCTACACATCTGTTATGACCGCTTGAAAAACGAAACCTCTTTTTAATCGCCCCAAAGCGACGCTCTAATCTGATTGCCTGTGCAACGTAAACCCCCCGAAAACCGTAGTGAATCCTAATTCTATTTATCAAACTCGTTTGAGCGTATCTTCCCGATGAAGCAAAAAAAAGCGAACCGATTAAGAACAACCCGAAATGCCTCCCCGATCGCCCCCCTCCCACCGTCACTAATTCCATTAATCCTTGAATCGCTTTTTCCCACAAAGCTTTACACTTGGCCGAATTCTCTCCGATTGCCGAGCGAGTCACACACAGCCAATCATTTCCTCCCCACTCCGGAACCGGAGTAACGCACCGTTGTTGTTGTTGGTTGGTGGCGTACTCCTCCTTCCAATTTGGGGGTACCTACTCTCGAACGAACGCTCTCGACTCGATTCGACTCGACTTGGCACGAAAGCTTAGCTACCTAACTGTCGCCGGCAGGGAGAGGATCGATCACTAATCTTGCAAATTTATTTGTTCATCGCGGTGGGCCAAACACTAAATTTTTTTTCCAGTAGGAAGGGGATGGAAAAACGAATAGATATTCCACTAATGACCAATAAAAAGATGGAGATCGTGAAAGATTTTCAATATAAGATACGTTCGTTGATGTTCACAATCGCACAATTCAGCAAGAGGAAGATTTAATACCCATACTATCCTGCTCTCTAGGTTGGGCTGGGTGGGGGTTGGCATGCCATGCAAGGCATGGCAGTGCTAGCCGGTTATAACAATGCGCGGTAGCAAAGTGCGGTCGTCGTATCGCGGCGATGATGCGTCGTACGAACGCGCCATTTAGTCTTCCTTATGTCCGCGGTTGTAGTAGTTGTTGTTGTTGTTGCTGTTGCGGTATGGTACACGACCAGCGCAAACGCACTGGTGCTGGTCCTGCTGCTGCCACAAACGGGCAACCTATACCTTCGGGGTAGCGCTAGCAGCAGCAGCAGCGGCGCACACTTAAAAGCCGGTGGCGGAGGCCCGAGGTGGCGAAACGTGATCAATGAATGGATGAATGAAACGAACGAACGAACGAATTTTCGGTTGTAGACTTTTTTCTTCTTTGTCTTCATCGGTTTGTATGTGTATTTATGTTCGGTTATTCTTAGCTGATGGTGCCAGGGATGCCAGTATGAAGTTTTAGTTATTTATTTAGTTATTTCTTTAAATTTTTCATCTATCATTTTCTCGGACACCAAACAACGATTTGGAACAAATCGTTTTTAGTTAGCTAAAGGCGACTTTTATAACTTTTGAACTCATAAATTCTTAATGTGCAAATGCTAATGGTTTACCAAATCACAGGGCTTTTCAAGACGAGCATATTGATTGACCAATACGCTCGAACTAAACAAGCTCTATTAATATTCTCGATGGGTGAAATGTTATTTTGGTAATTTCCACCGTAAAAAGTACTGAGGTTTGCCATCTATTTTCAAACTTGAAAGTAACACATTTTCCGGAGTATCGAAATGCATTAAAATATTTTTTCATGATGTTGTATTGATGAATCTGGGTTCCGAATGGTTTTAAAGACGTTTAGGAATTTCTGACAGCGTCGTCTACTGGCTTGGCTTCAGCAGACATACTCAGCGCATCGACAGCTTTTAGTGAAGATAGACTTCTTTGGATCGTACAGTTTTTATAACCAATCTGCAGTTCCACAGAGATGTAACTTAGGACCATTATTGTATTATTTAAGAATTTAAGTCAGAGTTGAAGTCCGCTTACAAATATTTAGTACAACGTATTGAGGTTTCTTCCGAGGTCGAATCGACGAAATCTTCGTTCCTATAAGGACCAATGGCAGTTGCTGAATTTGAAATTTTATGCAATTCTTCATTCCCTAACTCTAACATAACTCTACAGCATTTGTTTTTATCAGATTCTAAAAGTAGTGTTCAACCGAAAACTTGTGCAAAAATGAAACAGTTTTCAACATAAATGCTAGGTAAAAAGCGTATCAATAATTACACCAAATTCTCTATCATTTGTCCTTACTATACCAACTACAACTTCAAGCAAAAAGTGGCGATTGTGTGTCATTTCTATACTATAACATTTTGCGTGACTGATCACCGTACATAAGGGAGCGTTGGCTTATTGTCATGTACGTATTCGGGTATACGTCGAAGCATACAAGAGACAGGCGCTCTCGAAGCAGGAAGAATACTGGGCGACGCTATTGGCTGATTGTCTGACGTGAAAGTGCATGTTGGTAAATGAATAGAAAAAATATACCGTTTCGGTCCCTGGTCACATGTCACGAAAGACTCCTCTTCGACTTAACTAAAATCGAACAAAACATAAATGGGAGCGAGTTAAAATTTGACGAGTCACGTCTACCTCGCAGAATAAGCCCCAATATCAGAAATCCCCATTTGAATGTTTCCAAGCAATTACAACGGATTTGGCAACGTGAGGCCGAGCGTTGTCATGCTGTAGAATTACTTTTTCATGCCTCCGTTTGTTTTGCGCGTCTCAATCACATCAATTAAACTTGTTATCGTTCCCCAATTATGGTTTTATTCGGTTTCAACATATAATAAATTAACTTCGCACCGTAAACATTTGGCCTAGTCGAGAAAATAGAAGCAGTTCCATCAATAACTTTTCTAGGCGTTGCTATATAATTAATCCTTTTTCTGTCGCTCGTCACGATGCGACATTTGCGGATGTTTCCTTACTGCGGGACAGTTATTAACGGACAAATAAAGACGATGCCTCTTGACCTCAAATTCGATTCGATCTGAATGATTAAATATTTGTAAACGGACTCCACACCACAGAAGCGAAAAGTCTAAAACTAAAAGTAATATGGATCATTGAAATTGCATTGTAAAACCTAAATAGAGATTCGCTTTAGAAATGATGTTGAAGTTGTGGTTTTCCAAGATCATTCTAAAGTCCAGTTCAACCCCTAGAACTTTAACAACACAGGCACGTTCAAGGTGTGTCCTTTCGATCTCGTAAACGCACACGATTGGAGTTTTACTTCGATTGAAGGTTATAACTGAGCATTTGAACACGCTGATTTTACGATTATTGAAGCGGCACTACTCTGTAAACAGGTTAATATGTTCTTGCAGTTACTTGCTGTCTTGCGCAGATCGCACAGTGAGGAACATTTTTAAATCATCAGCATACAACAGACTGCAGCCAGGCCACATGCACAGATTATTCTGTGTTTTACAGATATTTAGGTTAAATTTTCTGTACAGAACCTGTATACACAGAATACAGATTTTCGCCAATTACACAGATTAAACAGATTTTTGAGCTTTTCGCGTTTTGAACTTTGAGTGTGAGTAAGACAGAAATAGACAACAAAGAGATTTTTGCACAGATAATTTACCTCGCGGTACAAATGGTCAGGTTTTTCTAACAAAAAGAACAGAAATAAATGTGGCATCCCTGGGCACAACACAAGCGTCATTAAAAATATAAGGAAT
The DNA here is from genome assembly GCF_943734655.1 of Sabethes cyaneus. Lineage (NCBI taxonomy): Eukaryota > Metazoa > Arthropoda > Insecta > Diptera > Culicidae > Sabethes > Sabethes cyaneus. Next base: position 246,381,271 of record NC_071355.1, on the reverse strand, counting down.
AGTAACGGTCCTAAGTTACTTTCCTGTGGAAGCCCTGATTAATTGGAAAAACTGAACGATTCAGTAAAACCTAACTTTACTGAGAGTTATTGATTGGTTACTTACTTACTTTTTCGGCGACAATCCGCTTATCGAATCAGTGCCGAACTGAGAAGCCTTCGCCACGTTTGTCGGTCTTGGGCTGACACTCGCTGTTTTAGCATCCTCGTCAACAGCGCTCATCCAACGTGTACGGGAACTGGTTCGAACTCGTCGACTTATGTCGGGTTCTCTACTGGTCTCTCACCAGGCTTCCGTGCTATGTGACCAGCCCACTGTAGCCGGCTGTGTTTTTCTCGCCGTTGATTTGTTATGTGACTCGAAAAAAACATGGTGTATCAGAAAACTTATTAACGTGGTTCCCCATACCATACCATATTCAAATGGTTTATGCTCTTTTAAATCACATTTTTCAATGCTTCCTAGAGTCTAATCAAGTTACGTTATGGGCTGAATGACAAGATTTCGGGTATTTTCAACTGATTCTAGAACTTTAACGAATGTTTTGGATGCCCTATGTACGTCAGTCTAATAGTAAAAAAAAACAGTTGATTTCATGCTTAATTATTTAAGTTTGCGTCACCGCAAATCCATGCTCGTTGCCTTGCTTACGTGTCAACAAACAACTGACGTGGATTCGCAACCGCCCTTATTTTGTCTGTAACCAAAACCAGCTCACTGACAAGACGTCATGTTTTCGTAGCCGGAACCGCAGCTCGCTCCCTAAATGCTTTACACAAAGCTGAAATTAATACATGGGCATCTAAACTACAGCAGGTACGAGCACTGTTTTATCCGGGGCAGGACTTGCTGTGGGCCCGAAAAAGAAGTTGAGGTTATATAACCATAACAATATTCATGTACAGATGTCAGTGCCCTGGTCTCAAACCAGCTGTGCTAGATAGTCAAGACAAGCATCAGTAACGTAATTGCATCTAGCGTACTCTTAGGTACATTTAGGCGCTTTGGTTATCTCCGTTGTGGTGAATCTAGATCTAGAGATTACTACAGAAAAATGTTTTTCGTTGAAGTTATGCGAAATTTGATTGAGTAACATTGAGTCGCTCTCAATTATACGCGATGTGACGCATGCGAGGTACTGCTAGTAAGATTATAAGAATTCAAAACTTGACTGCTTTTAGGTTTTAATTCTACTCATATATATTTCCGTAAGACATTGTTGAATGGAAGTAAATACATTTGTTCTCATACCTTTTAGAGTTTAATTAAATCAGTAAATGAGCAGCGGTCACGTTTCCTTCTGAATGTGGGTATATGTCAAAATACTTTTGTGATTTCAAGTAGAACTCGAGGTAAATTTTACCAAATGTGATTGTTGCGTTGTTGAGAAAGTGCTTTTATTCCGTTCAAGAATAAGGCCACTATTAATAGATGAATGTTTCTGGGATTTACCCCTATTTATCACAGCTGACAGCTTAGGGTTAGTAAGCGGGATACCAGATACGGTTGGATGCCGAAGGACCACTCTACCACTCTAATGATTACGGGTAATAACAGAAGTGCTTAGGTAGCAGATGGGAAAATTAGGTCAATTCGTGTCGTGTGTTCGAGCCTTGGCTAGGTGGTGTTGCTAGATAGGCAGTAGGATTTTTGCACTGGCCCCGTAGCTGTCCTGTGCTCTGATGGCCGGCCGCGGGGTCTGTCGATGGAAAGGGGTCGGGTCTTAGAGAGACGTTTAAGCCCACAGCTTTACTGCACTAGCTCTTTGGTCTCGAGGGTTGGAAGGCGGGTGCGTCTCTACATTTTAAAGCTTCTGTTGACTACCGCGAACATCCAGGTTGTGCTACGCTCAATTTACTTTGTATCTTGGCACAGTGCATAAATGCTGGAAGGAAGAAAGATTAAATTTGCTCTGATAAGTTGACAACCAATGACAATGCTCCGAAATTTGTCTTTCCTGTTAGTTCATTTGTGGTTGTTTATATATGGCATTCCGGCCTTTGGCAGGGAGATCTTATAGTCAGTTCGTGGAGTTCGCGCAGGGCCGGAACGCCTCTGCCTGCGGGCATGGGTGAGACGGCTATGCTTGGGGCTCTACCTGTGTTTTAGTGGGCGACAGTGCTTGTCTCGTCAGGTAGAACTGATGTTTGTGGTCTCCCTGATACTTTGTTGACATCACAAAAGGGCCCAACGTAGAGTTTTATACGCTATTAAGCGACCAGCTGCATAACCTGAAAAAAAGAAAAAGAAAAAAAGAATTTTATAACTGATTTAAGTCAGTAGAACTGTTACAGGTCATTACAGGTGTATAATAAAACCAAAATTATTACTCGGTTGTACAAAACGGCCAGTGGTATTCAGAGTAAACTCGATCATCTAATATTTTGATAAACAAAATCGTCAGAAAATGTGATCAACTGCATACCTAATTGCTAATAGTAAAGTTAAAGAAAACAGCTTTTCATCTAATGTAGGCAATGAATTCTCATCTATCAATTCGCATCTCATCATTTCAATTTAAATTGAGCCATTTAATTTTTATTTTTGTAGCCCACTTAACCGTTAAAACCACATTTAAGATCAGCATTAATTTTAACAAAACAAACTAAAACATTAGTTACCATAGCAACGGTTTACGTTGTCATTCAAACGCCACTATGAACCCCCCGAACTGGCAACCATGCCGTTCTCAATGACTCGATTTCCCTACACAGTTGTTATTACTAGACACTATTTTTCATCCTCTTTTCCCCTCAGGGCCCGAAACCGAAATACGATCGCCATCAATCTCGTTCTCTCATCAAACTTTATAATGTCTCTCGTCGTCGTCATCGTCGTCGTCGTGATCTTGCCTTTTTCTTCTACCCAAACATACTCTCTTTCTGTCTGTCGTACACCGCCGCCGTAAGGTACGTGCAGTGCGCGACTCGATCTAACTTCTCACCACCGCGCTGCACCGCACCGCGCAACACCACCGTGCCCTGCGCCGTCACCTTCACCACCGCCCCACTGCGCGCTCACTCATCGAGCGATTTGAGCTATTACAGTTTGCTTGGTTCAGAAGTGTGTTGTTATGTTTTTAGGAGGTTTTGATCTCCGAATGATCTCCTTCAGCAGCAGCAGCAGCACCGCCAAGCAGCAGCAGCAGCACAAGCAAGCACCGCCGACACCCCCGCGGCCGCACGCAGGTAGCTCTCCTAATGCGCTACGCTCATACAGTTCGAATCGATCCATGTGTTTTGTCTGTATGATCTCTTTAAACCTTCAGTTAAACTTTGGACTCCGCAACGGACGCGCGCGCGTGTGTGCTTTTTCTCGATTGATGTGTGGTTTTTTCGTGAACGACGAGATCTCCTCCGAGAGTCAGCGACGGTTCGAGTCCTTAGCATACCGTACCAACCAAACAGAGTGCAGTTTGCAGCAAGTTCCGTGAACATTCTATCGGGTGATTCGTCGAAGAAGAAAAAAGTGCCGGATTAGCAAGACACAGGAGAGAAGTTCCAGGGATTTGTTTATCCATACTGTACGTGCTCAAGTGGGCCGAACCGACGGTTATTTGCCAAGGCAATCGCATACCAATCACGGATGCAACAACGAAAACCATTCCAGTCGTTCGTAATCATCGACGGGTGCAGTGCAATCAGGAGAATCTTAATCGCGCAATAAAATGCAATTATCAGCACCGCATTCAAATCCGGGATGTTGCTCGGTGTGTTGTGCTTTTCCTGAAAGATAGAGAGTCCGCCTACCAGAGTCAACCCTTGGAACCGACCGACCAACCGACCGACCGACCGCCCACCGCAGCTGGCTGACGAAATAAGGCTAACCTCCTAGTGCTGGGTTCGGTTCGGTGCAGTATCAATTGTGTGTTGTGTGTCGGGTTTTTGCACTATTTGCAGTTCCGTAGGGAATCAAGATCTCTTTTCCCTGGCGTTGCGTTGCGTTCGTACGTGTGTGGTTCCCGGTGATTGTACGCTGCGGCTGCAGTACAAAACAACAAAAAAAAAAATAAACAGTGTGGTACCAAGTGTGAGACGAAGACCTCCGCTTTTTCCCGATAAGCCGCCACCCATTAGTAGCAGCGAGAACAAGGCAGTTTTATGATCCCTGCATGTGGCCATGGATGGATGTGTGTGCTAAAAGAGAAAGAGAGTTGGAGTAGGATTGGAGGCCCTCCCCCAAAAGCCGTGCGATTACCGTAGAAAAGCCATAAAGTAAGAGTTAGTGCTGAACGGGTTTTTGTTTGTGTAAGTGTTTGCATGCGAAACGAGCGGGGAGAAGGAACTCCCTTCTTCGTCGTTGCGTTGCCGTTGCGGGTTGGGTCGGGTCCGGTACGGTACGGTAGTGCACCAGATGGATGCATGGGTGGAATAATATCTGCAACCTATACCGGTGCGCAGCGAGCGCGCTCGTAGTGTGAGAAAACCAAGTGCTGCAACCGCCGCCGTGTGCTGCCCGTTCCAGTGCCCGTGGTCCGTACGCGCGAGGGCGAATCCAGCCCGAATCGGGGGCTATGACGGTCGAGAGGATTGCGCTGTGCTGACTGTCTTGTTCTAAGCTGCAAGTTTTATCGTTGTTTGCCAGCAGTCGGACAATGTTTATGATGATTGCGGCACGACAACGAATTCTGGTGGTGTGAAAACAGCGAGAAAAGACATACAGGAACGAGATCCGCCGCAAAACGAGCAGAAAGGATTTGTTGGATATCCTAAAGTCGCAGTCACAGTTGAGTGCGGGGGAAAACCGAGCGTCTTTCCCGGTTCCCGGAGAGGCCGAAAGCCGCCACAGTTCCACGGCTCAATGTGTTTATACTGCTATTGGAAATTATGGATACAGCACTATAGGATTCTAGTAAGTAGCACAAAGCAAACGAATCCGACCAGAAACAGTCCGTCGTAGGATAGACTTAGAACTTCAGTCAGTACGACTGAACTTATAAACAATCAGTCCTGTGGGAGGTGTGTTGGAAAATGGGTGTTATTTTATTTGGTGTCTGCATAATTTTCGCCTTGTCGTCGGAGGATCTTCATTCTCCGGGTGTGTTGACTTTGTTGTAAGAGCAACTGCCCGTTAGTCAATTCAATTGCGACATCTTTCGAGATCTGAAGTCAGAGTAAAATGGCATGTTTTAGATGAAAATGTTACTTCAGACAGATAACATTGTGAGAAAGTAGGTAAAACTTTTATGCCGTCATAAAAACGACTCCATCCAGAGTTTATCATTTATAGGGCTTTTTTGTTTAAAGTGTACTAAAACTGGCCGTTTGAAATGTCCTTTATTGCTTGCACTGCCGAACTCTTATTAATTTTAAACTTAAATTAAGTTGGCGCACAAAAAAGAAACAGTAGAAGCAACACCGTCGACCAATCTTTATCTATATTGGATGAAGTTGAATTACAAACTTATAAATTTGGTCAGAGGCGGTGGTGCGCTGAATTCTGTAATGAGTTTCCTCTTCGGAAAAAGTACAGAGCTAACAGAACTCATTAAATATTAAATGTTCTGTTCGTTAATGCAACAACAACAACAGTACATTGCATATGGCTTTGAAAGTTAGCTTTTGCATGGTTCTGCCGGATAGTTGCTCAACATTTGGCTAACCAATGCCCGAACTGAAAGTGTAAGCATCTTGAGAGAAGAACTTTTCCCACATTGACGTTAGAACGAAAAAATGCGAACATTAAATTCTGTTCGTTTGAACTGAAGGTGGTACTGAAATTCCAACTCAATGGGGCAAGGAGCAGGGACGGATTCCCCTAGTGCCACGTCCGTGCGGACGGATTGTGGTTCTCAGTTCTGCGTAGGTTGTGAAGTCTGTCTAAATAGATAGAAGGTCAAACTTCGAAAGTGGAACGTGTAGTGCCAAGGTTCTTTTTCTGTCTTTTGGTTCAAATGCAAATTACGAAAGAAGACCAAGTATTTTCGTATTCATTTACTCTAGCATTCCACGTGTTCCACTTTTTCCGATTATATTACACGATAATTTGCGTAAGTGATTTAAATTAAACACATGAGTTGTTGTTATTCGTTTTGGGGAAAACGAATTCTCATTCGGGAGCCAAAAAAAAAAGAAAAAAGTTTTTTTGGCACAACTTCACCAACCGGACTAAACGGTTGGTGTTTTGAGGCATAATGAATTCATGATGTCTCCCTCAATGGGGATTATGTACATTGCATTGGTTTGTGGAAGAGAAAATTTATTCAGGAAAAAGGACCACACTGCCCTGGTATCCCTGAAAGTTTTGTCATAAAAGCAACTTATGTCAATTCCATATTTTTTAAAGTTTTTTCTTGTGAAAAATGAAAATTATATTAGTTGATGGAATTAGATTAATGGATGTTTACTAATGGGAGTTGCAGTAACTAACAACATAGAAATATTAATAAAGAAAAGGTCTTAATGTTAACATTATCATCAAACCTTCAAAATTAGACTTCAACATTCCGTAAAATTCCACAGTAAAAAAATTGCTCCGATTCTTTTTTCCTTTCCGAAAATTATTAGACCCGTAACTTTTTATTGGCTTCTAGCGAGGTCCTTTCTGAGTTAGAGTGGTGCCAAAAAACCCCACGACTTTCGTTTGCCTTCTTAACCTTCTTCTTGAAAAATCATAACTTTTGAACCACTGGAGCGATTTTGTGCATTGTCGCGCAAATGAAAAGTATTCTAATGGGATTACCTAGGATTACCTTTCTATGAAAAATACTGAGGTGGAGCTAAAATTTATGCATCATTATTAAAACTTGGATTTTTTATGTTTTTATGGGTACAGAAATAAAGAACTCTTTTTATATATTTTTTGAAAAGCTGAGAGATTTTAATTAACATATCAAAATATTGAAGACTTATAATTTTGTGTTTCTGAGATAAAGTTTTTAACAAAAAAGAAGGTACGAAAATGTAATGAAGACGCATGGTGTTTTATTTTTACTTGCAATAAGACGGAGATTTCGGGCAAAGAAACTGATATTTTTGGTTCGTGTTTCCCAAAAATATCCATTTCATTGCGATAAAAAAAAAACTCCATCCAAACTCCAAAATCCAAATTGCTTAAAAAATTCGTGGCGTATTTTTCCTATTCTCCGCACCACACTCACCAAGACACCTCGCTGAGTAAGGGCAAAGTAAATTCATGTTTGGATATAGAGGAACGTTATACAAACTTAATAAGCGTTGCTTCAATGACTCTCTCTTACCTAATTTTGCGCTTTTTTTCTTTCACGTTTTGTCTCCCCTGAGATACTATCAACGTCATTATTTCATTACTTTCTTCTACCGCTTCCTACGTCAACTGTAAAAACTATCGTTATAAAGAATTAGATCAATGCTTGCCCTCATTATAAAGGTTAAGACAACAAAGCACGAGGTTGGACGTTAAGCCTCAAAACACTATTTGTAGTGTATTTTTTTCTTCCTAAATAAACCTTCTTAAATTTTCTCAATCGAAGGAAATTCATATAAAATTACTGCACCTATTTTCACTACAAACATCTTGGAGTTTTTCGCCTAAATGTAGGTTTCCTGTATGCTTCAATCGAAAAGTACTAAAAATACGGTTGCTGTAGCAAAATAACCTTAACTTCAATTTTCACTTATCTCCGACTCTGTCGCGGTTCAACGTAAACTTTTTTTGTAAAGTGGAGAGGCCTTTGGTGAGAAGAATGATAGACTGGATGAAACTGGGAAATTTCGATATGAGGCCAAAAATATGTTGAGTCGCTCCATGGCAAGTGGGACTCCAATCCCTCACTCTCTCGGTTGGTACCCGAGTGTTTTGGAAATTAAACTATCGCCGCACCCTTCTATTGGATAGTCTCAGACCTAATGTTGTCCCTCCAGCCTGATTATTCCATTCAATCCGCCACTTTTACCGAAAATTGTTCAAATTTTAAAGACCATTATGAAAAGTTGTTATACGATTAATATAGGCTTCGTAAATTATCCTGTTTTCCAATACTGGCCCTGTTAGCAAAGCAAAGCAAGAAACAACCGTTAAGTTTCACTCTGTTTCATTCACAAGTATCAAAAACTAGTGTTCCAATTTTCTTCCAGTCGTCTGTTGTATTCTTCGAAGTTCGAAAACAGACAGTGATGAAACGTTTCACTGTCTCTGTACTCTTTTTACGGACCTACACTAGTAATAACCAAACAGCAAGCTCGTCATTTTGCTGTCCAATCCTGTTCCTCCTTATTTCCTTGCCGCAACCGAGACCACCAAGCCACCGAGTAAAATAAGAATGACGACTCATTCTTGTTTACTCTCTTCCTTGTGTATCCACGTATGAAAATTCTTCTGTTCTACAGTAGCTAGTTTAAATAAGCATGTATCGTCTGTGCTTGGAAAGTTAAGAATTTGTGGATGAAATATATGGGAAATTTGCACCTTCCGAATTAATGTCAATTTTCACTGCTTTGGGATCCAAATTTGATCTTTTTTGTAACGCGAACCAGTTCAAGAACAATTTCTGACAAATTCACTTTTACAGTTACGATGTAGAAAAGTCCTCTTGATCTGATTGAATTTATTTATTCATTTATCTATCATTTTTCTTGTCAATGACCAAACCAACTGCTCCCCATGTAGGTACCGCAGAGAGTAATCAGAGGAATCGAAAAAGATACCAAATTTCATTTACCTCTTTGAACTGTAGGACAACTTTGAAAATATGGCCAATTTATTTTAAAAGTTAAGTTCGTGCGTGTACCGAAATACAGAGGCCATACACCTGATGATAGACGGTCGTGCTGACGGGCCATTCACTGACTGCTCTCTATTCTGATTGTCGAGTGTCCAATTTACTGGGGCAGTTATACAACTAGTTCCCGTCCGATTCATATAGAAAACCTTTGTTTTGTTTGCAGTAAATTAAGCCAAATAGTAGTGAAACGTTTGTTTCATCGAAGCCTTTGGAACAAGACAGAACAAAACTGGACAGGAACGATAAGATAGGACGGAATAGAAGGTGACAATACAAAGACGAAACTAGACAAGAACGGGATTGAACAAAAATGAGACAGAACAAAACCGGGACAGCACAAGAACGGGACTAGATAAAAACGGGAGATAAAGCGGGACAGGATGAGAATTAGACTAGGACTAAAATGGGACAGAAGAAGAACGAAATTGGGAAAGAACGTAACAGAATAGGTACAGCAATAGGACATGAACGGGATTGGACAGGACAGGAAGGACTGGACAATAACAGGACCAGACAAGAACGGAATTGGACAAAAATAAGACCAGGAAGCGCGGACATCTCGTACCACATGCTTCCTATATCAATATTTTTTTGAGAGTGAAAAACAAGAATACAACTTTCCTGTAACACGTGATCTAAAATTTATTAAATTGTAACATTTCATATTCTTCCCGTAAAAACCCGTACTAGAGTACTTGGGCTGTCGTAAAAATAATCAACGTTCATATTCGCTTCGATTGTACATTATGGTCGGAACCATTCTGATCAGATATATATTCTGAATTCAGAATATTCATATTCTGAATTCCGTTTGAAATGTATTGTAGCATACAATTGATTCCAATCGGAGTAAAACTTCTGACTGGAAATGTTTTGATTGGTATCATCGGCAAAGAAGTGGAAGTACGAACAATGCGACACTAAAATGTGATAATCGAGCCCCTTTCGATTTTGTCTTTCTTTTCAAAACCTTGCATACAGACCAATAACATGCGTGCATCTCACGCTAGATTATTTATTTAGTCTTTCAGGACTGCTGCTCCTTCGTTACTATTTATTTTCTTAAACTCGCTTACTTTTTAGTCACGGTGTTCATAGCGCCATCAAACTGATTTTTTCGACTGTATTTAATACACTCTGTAAGAGTAATAACTTTTTACCACAATAGTTCTAAATAATGAACGCAATGGTAAAAGTACCCAACAGAAGAGGAAAAAAATAACGCTTATGTCTAAAAACGGCGAACAGAGTTTTTTTCCAACACTTTCAATGATGGCAGACGTAAGGTTATGAACGCCAACTATAGTTTTGTTTTGTTCTCCATTAATACGAACCATTCCGATTGTTTTAAATGAGTTTTTGATCATAAAAACAGTTCTCGATCGCAGTTTGCTCAATCGAGCAATTGTTGTCTTCTTAATTGCAAATTGTATATAATCATATCTTAAATAAATTATTAAACTAGCTATAATATTGCGGCAAGTTGAAAATTTTATCTAATAACTATCATATTCGAGAAAAAAAATGCCATTAAACCATGGACAATTGATTAATAACCAGAAATTTCTTTCAGTTCTTTTTTCTGCATAGTATTTCACTGTGCTCATTTCAATAGAATACAATAAACAAGTTGTTAAAGTTTATATCCCTATAATTTTTTTTCGTAACCTTCGCATTTCCAACCAAAGAGTCGCATTAAAATTCTAAACAACCTGATCGCTCTATAATTTTCGTTTACTTTATTTCGAATAAAAAGCAGCAAATAAATTGCTGCCATGATACCTACACTCATTTGACAAACTACACACTTAATTCCGTTGAAAATAACAATTGCAAAACAATGCACATTTTTAGATCAAAACAGCCTGATTGAGGAGGCATTTCTAATTGGCAATTACCGGAATCGTAAATGAATACCAAAGAGCCTAGTAGATAAAATTAATAGTTTGATGTACTTAGTTTGAATGTAATACTAATTGGATTACTATTAGTTGCACCGCAATTTATGGCAATAAATTTAAATTAGATAGAATTAGCTATACATTGTACAACTAATCGAGCCCATTATTAGTTGTCCAATAAACGACTACCGATCACTTAATCAAACTAACTCCTAAATTGGAGATTTTTAATTTGAATGGCGAATATTGCAATAAAAAAAAGAGTTCAAAATGAATAAAAAAACAGAATAACGAGTACTCCTTGCGAGTGCAGCCACTTAATGCAACAGGTAGTAGTATATTATTAATAAGCTATCAAAAAAGGGTACCGCATCAATCGATGCGCCCCCGACGTTCATGGCTGACATAACCGTTAAACGTAATGGGCAAGAGGCTTTCGGTGGAGGTGCAATTGTTTATTATGTAAATTGCGCCGCGTTAAGTACATGTTACGTAAATTAGCGTGAAAATTTAGGGTTTCAAATTGATTGCAAAAATGGCTGGCTTTTTACGGGCCAACGCTTGCTTTTAGAAAGGGGTTTTACACTTGGGTTGCCCTGCGAATTTATTAGCGAGTGTTGTTCTTTTGTTTAAACATCCAAATATCGAATATCTATAGAGTGTGAAAAATCTATAAAAAAAGAGTCTCAAAAGTGTATTAAAAAAATTTCAAGAGAATCTCGAAAGAGTCTTAAAACATTTTCGAACAAGTCATAGAAGAGTCTCAAAAAAATTTCAAAAAAATCTCAGAGTCTCAAAAAAGTTTTAAAAGATTCTTAAAAAAGCCTTAAAATAGTTCTAAAGAAAGAAGCACAAGTCTTAAAAGGTTTTCAAAGAGTGTCAAAATAGGCCTTAAAGAGTTTCAAACGAGTCTTAAAACAGTTTCGGATAAGTCTCAAATGATCTTCTTAAAAGTGTTACAAAAGAGTGTCAAAAGTGCCTCAAAAGAGTTTTAAAAAATGCTCCTTCAGAAAGGCTATAAATATCCCATAAGAGTTCAAAGAATAGTTAATAGAGTCGAAAAATTATTTAAAAAAGAATTTTTCAAGAGATTCTTAAAAGAGTCTCAAAGCTGTTTCAACGGAATTCAAGAAAATTTCAAGAGTTTTAAAAGTATCTCAAAAGAGTCTCAAAATAGTCTTAAAACAGTTGCGTTAAAATCTCACAATAGTCTCCAAACAATTAAAAACTTTCTAAAAATTATGAACAAAAAAGGAGCCTAAAAATTTCTTAGAAGAGACTTGAAATTGTAACCGTCTCGAAAAACTATCTCAAATGAGTGTCTGAAATTTCTCAACAGAATCACAGAAGAAAATCAAAACATTCTCAAAAGAGTTTCAAAAGTCTCAATAAAATTTCACTAGAGCGTCGTAAAAGTCTGGAAGAATTTAAAACGCACCTCGAAAGAGTTTCAAAAGAAACTTTTAAGAGAGTCTTAAAAGAGTTTTATACGAGTCTCAAGAAAGTCTTTGAAAAGTGTCAAAAGAATCTCAAAAGAAGTGTGAAAAGAAGAGTATCAAGATAGGGTAAAAAGGAACTCAAAAGTATTCAAAAATGACTCAAAAGAGTTTTAAAAGTATCTCAAGAGACTCTCAAACGAGTCTTAAAAAATCTCGAAAGAACTTTAAAAGGTTTTCAAAGGTCTCAAGTCAGGAATTAAACGTTTCAAAAGCTTCAAAAGTCTCAGAAGCATTCCAAAAAACTCATAAAAAAGAGCCAAAGAATATCAAAAAACGCAGGAAAGGTCCAGGAAAGTCTCAACCCTACTAGCACAGTTGTTGCAAAGTAGTTGTGGCAACCGATATATGACTAATTTTGGTCATAAATAAGTTTATGCAACTAAAAGTGTTAAAATTGTGTTGCTTGAGAAAAGAGTGCCCTGTATCCCAAAAGATCCTTATATAGGTTTTAAAAAGAGTCTCACACCAGTCTCAAAAGAAAGCCAAAAGGGTTTCAAACAAGTCTTAAAACAGTCTCGGAAATATCTAAATGAAAATAAAATCTGTTAAAACTTTCTCGAAAGAATAATAAGAGTCTCAAAAGCGGCTCAAGAGTTTTAAAGAATCTAAATGAAGTTCAAAACAGTTATAAAAATTTCAAAAGGGTTCAAAGGTACTCACAAGAGTCTGTGTATAAAAAAGAATCTCAAAAAAATTTTAACAGTGTCTCAAAAGAATTCGAGACCGTCGCTAACGAATCTCAGTAGTCTCAAAACAGGTTTAAAAGAGTTTTACGTAAGTCTTAAAAGAACCTCAAAAAAGTCGTAGAAGAGTTTCAAGAGAGTCAAAAAATCTAAAAGGAGTTTAAAAAATGCTGAAGAGAGTTTTAACAGTTTATAAAAAAGAGTTTAAAGAGTTTAAAATTCGACAACTGAAGAGAGATCAGAGTGAAAGAGTTTAAAATGAAACTCAAGAGTTCAAAAGACTCCCAAAAAACCTGATTTAATCCACCTATTGGTGAAAGGAACCTTTGTTATACGGTCTTACTTGCTATTTGAGATCGAGGTACGATGCTGGTCTAACAAGCTAGTCGTCGTATGTTCGAATCTCGGCTAGGCGGTGCTTGCTAGATAGAGTCAGTAGGATTATTACACTGGCCCCGTAATTTTCCTGTACTCTATCAGCCGGCTGCGAAGTCTGTCGATAAAGAAGGGTAATGTCTAATGACGGTTTAAGCCCACGGCTTTGCTTTGCTATTTGAGATAGAAATCGACACGTCTTCGGAACATAATTCATCTATTAGTTAACGTTGCATTGTGCGTTGGTTTACATAAAAATTTTGGAAATTGAATAAGCTTACAAAATTTGAACAAAATAGTAGCACTTACAAATTTTGATAGTTCTTTTTCTCATGAAATTGCTGAGTAAGTTGTTACTAATGTGGGTAAGTGCAAGTAAAAGTAAGTTGTAAGAAGAAATATTATTCTTTAACACATACATTGCGTAGTAAAGGTCTAGTTTATAGGTTTTTGAACTATGCATAACTATGCTTCAATAAGGTTTTCTTGAAAAAATTTCATCAATTTTTATTAACCTTCGGTTACTCACGCTGTTGTATACTGAATAACATGTGTAGGTTTATGAATGCCATATTTACCAATCGGTGTTTAACTAACATATATTCTTCAAAAAAATGTTCAGCAAAATGTCTGAATTATTCAATGCAATAATATTTTAAATTGTTAGGAAAATAGATCAGCATAAACCGAGAGCACAGAAACGAAGCAAGCAGCATGTGAGGTGTACCCAAGGTTGCCACCAGGTTTTCCCGAAAATCTGGCGAACACGAATAAAAGTGTCTGGCAAAAATCTGGTGGTAAATTAGTCCGATGGGGAGGCGTTTTCCTGAAAAAATCTTGCTCGTTTTGCTCACCGAAGATGCTAAATTTTGTCCAAAATTAGAAGTGCAAGACGGAGGATCGAAAATCTGGCACATTGCCAAATATCTGGAAGGTTTTAAGCTTTGTCTGTTGGTCTGGCGCGCAATCAAAAATCTGGCAAAAACCAGATTTATTGGCCCCAAACTGGAATTTTTTTCACGTTACTTCATATGGAAAAATGATGTCTGTATGTAGCAAAACTATCAGCAAATGTAAAATGTTTAAAATGTATCCGTCAGTTGGTAGTCGAGTAATTCGGGGTTAAAATCAGGGTATTTTTATAATCAAAGTTCTACAGTTCCTAAACAAGCCAACATAGAGGTATACTATTCTCAGTAAAGTTGTGTATTTTTACTATTTGTATAACTTTGTAACACATGAAAAAGTCATACAACAATTACAAAAAGAGCTAAAATAGAAAAACTGATTTTACAAATACAGAAACAATAAATAAGATTTCTCTGTCTTCGCTTCTATCTCAGGTTACAGTCTTCAGCAAAATTTCTTGTAATAATAGGCTCTAAAACTTTGCAGAACATATCAATGTGTTATATTGAAACTGAAAAAAAAATTTTTTTCACTTTTAGGGGGATTAATCCAAATTTAAATTGCACCAGATGATAGAGCATTCAATTTCAAGAAACTCTTCCGAAGGTTCGATAAACTTAAAAACAAGTTTTCCTAGTCAAAACTCTAGTGCGCACGTTTTCTTTGGTTTTGGGCTATTGTGCGCGCGAGTAACTGTGTTGCAAAAGTTGGCGCGAGCGTTCGAGGGTTGATATCTTTTGACCGGTAAAACCAATTCTTATGAAATTTTGCATATATATTCGTAGTGTCAAAACCTCTCGTTTGATATTAAAATAATTGAAATTAGGTAAATTATCTTGGTTAAAATCATTATAAATTATTGTTAATTTTGGTGTGGTGTATACGATTGCTCATAACTTTCAAATTAAACGTCCAATCCAAAAACCATTCAATAGTGATCTATCCGGCTATATTACCTGCCAAATAAAACTTATAGCGCATAAATCGGTTTGGCCATCTCTGAGAAACAGGCGATCATTTGAACCTTATCAAAAATGTTTTTTTAAGGCTAACTTTTAAACTGCTTGTCCGTTTTCAATAAAACTTGGTAAAAAGTTTAGTAACAGCAAGAGCTTTCGTTTGGTACTAAGATCGTTAAAATTGGTTGCGTAGTTCAGGAGAAACGCGTGTCACGTAGTTTTCACATTTTTGCTTATAACTTTTAAACGAAACGTCGGACCGCAAAGCTACTCAATAGTGATATACTAGGCAATAATACCTTTCAAACAAAAGTAATAGCGGTCAAATCGGTTCAGCCACCTTCGAGAAACAGGGGATAGAAAATGAGCTGCACACACACACATACACACATACACACACACAGACATTGCTCAGTTCGTCGAGCTCTATCGATTGGTATATGTGATTCGGCCCTACGGGCCTCGGATCAATTTCGTGTTTTTCGACCAATTTCTAAACCTTTGTTATATAGTATAACAAAGGTAAAAAGACTCAAAAGTGCTCAAAAGATACTCGGAAGAAAAATATAAAAAAAGGATATCAAAACAGTCTCAAAAAACTCTTAAACGAATCTCAACAGAGAATCAAAAGGGTTTCGAAAAATTCTCAAACAGGTTTTAAAAGAATCTTAGAACAGTATCGGAAAATTTTCAAAAGGGTCTCAAATGGATATCATTTCCTAAAAAAAATCCTAAAAGAAGGTTGTAAAAGACTCTCAAAAATTTCTCAAAAGAATTTAAAAACATACGATTTTTTACAAAAGAATTTCAAGTGTCTTAAAAGTACTCGTAAAACTCTCAAAAGAACTTTATTACTTTTGAAAAGAATCCTAAAAGAATTTCAAAAGAGTCTGAAAACAGTCTTAACAAGGTTTCAAACGTGTCCCAAAAACATCCAGAAAAGCTTATCAAAAAGTCTTAAGAGAGTTTCTAACGAATCTAAAGAAAATCGCAAATGAGTTTCAAGAAAGTCTCAACTTAGTTACTTAGTTAGGTGGCTTGCTAAGACAAAGCTTAAGACAAAGCCTGTTGAACAAAGTTTCTCCATGTAACTCGGTTGAGGGCTACCGCTCTCCAATTCCTCGGACACCGAGTACTCTCCGCCAGATCTCGCTCCACCTGGTCTAACTATCTTGCTCGCTGCGCTCCTGGTCGTCTTGTTCCTACCGGATTTGAGGCAAACACCATCTTTGCAGGGTAGTTGTCCGGCATTCTCGCAACATGCCCTGCCCATCGTATCCGTCCAGCTTTAGCCACCTTCTGGATACTGGGTTCGCCATAGAGCTGTGCGAGTTCAGCTGTTTTGAGAAAGTCTCAAAAGAGTGCCATAAGTCCGAAAAGTGTCTTAAATAGGTTTTAAAAGAGTGTCAAACAAGTTTCAAAAGGGGCTCATAAGGGATGCAAAAAAATCTCAGAGGCGTTCAAAAAATCTCAAAAGATTTCAAAAAATTTAAAAAAAGGAGATCACAGAAGAATTTCAAAAAAAGTTTCAAAAGTGTGTCAAATAAGCTTCAAAATAGTATCAATAGAATTTTAAAAGAAACTTCTCGAAAAAGTTTCAAAAAAGGCTTAGCCGGGTTTCAAAAGATTTTCACAAAAGTTTCAAAGTGGTCTCAAAAGTGCCTCAAAGGAGGCGCACAAAAAATCTCACGAAAGTGTCAAAAGAGTTTTAAAACAGTCTCGAAAAGATGTCAAAAGTGTCACAGAAGACTCTCAAAAGATTGGTTCATTAGTTATGAATCCCTGAAATAAGCAAGATGTGGAAATAATAGACCTCGAATTTTTTAAATATCGTTTTCATTCATATTTTCATCAACCCCAATACCAAACATTTGAAAAAATTGAAATCAACACATTTTCCTAGAAAAGTCCAATGAAAACTTTTGTGATTATTTTGGATATGGCTCATTTCAAAAATACACATCATAAAATCGGTTGCAGGGTCTCTGCTGAAAATAGTTTTGGCTACTTCGTGGGGCATTCTGGCCGCGTGTCCTGCCCATCGAAGTCTACAACATTGTACCACCACCAATACATCAGCATTCTATACAGCTTGCGTGGTTCGTGGTTCATGCGTCTGCGCTACACTCCATTTCACATTTTGCCACCAAGTATAGATCGCAGAGTTTTACACTCAAAAACTCCAAGTACTCGTCGATCAGCTTTCTGTACCGTCCGTGTTTCATGTCCGTAAAGCGCCACCGAGTGTGTTCTGTAGAACTCCAATTTAGTGCGAATTTGCAAACTGCGGGACTTCAGCTGGCTACGTGAGCCGTAGGATGTGAGCTTTCATGATGACGGTTCCGTTCCTTTCCTCGTTTGCTCTTCATATTGCACCTTCCAGGGCAATGTTGAATAGCAATTCAATCCATCCAACATCACGAAAGACGCTGAGATCTCTTCCGCCATTCTGCTCACTTCGTATGACTGAATGATACGTCGCCTTAAAGTCCACAAACATATGATGAGTCTGCAAGTTGTACTATCGGTCCCGGAACTCGTCTAGTTACTGAGGCAGGGTAAACATCTGAAGCGTCGTGAAACGATCGTCACGAAAACCTGGATTCTACTGACGGTCTCAGTCTAAAGAACAGGATACGGGAGAGCACCTTGCCTATAAAAATTGAGCAGTGTAATGCCTCGAGAGTTTTTACACTCGAAACATTTTGAAAAGTTGTTTTTTTTCTACTCATTACGAGTGGTTATTCACTATTCAAATAATCACGTAGTAATTTAAATTTTTGCTCGTACAATTCCGTATAGTTGGTTTTGAATTAATTGAATTTTGATAGATTTACAGAAAAAAGAACCAACTGTATGCTTTATTTTCAGGATAACAAGAAGCTGTGTCGACTTGAAAGGGGCAAATGATTTTCATCTTCTTGAAATAAGAGGATTGTGTCGCGTCTATTTAAAGAAAATCATTAAAACAGCAAACAAATCGACACCAAAATCAAATCCACTGGCACTTGTCCGAGGCAACCTGATCCCAAACCCAACTGCGCCGATGGCGATGGTTCCAACCTGATTCCGTTGATTCTCGGAAAACTATCGCCAATGTGAACAGCCGCACCGCTGCTGCTGGCGTTGCT
Organism: Sabethes cyaneus; assembly: GCF_943734655.1. NCBI lineage: Eukaryota > Metazoa > Arthropoda > Insecta > Diptera > Culicidae > Sabethes > Sabethes cyaneus. The sequence continues at coordinate 246,363,113 of NC_071355.1, read as the reverse complement.
CGAAAGGAAAAGATAATGCCGTCAGCAAATGCAAACAACAACCTCAACCTCAGCCGAGCCGGGCAAACAACAATCGAAACAGAAAAGGGTTTTATCTAAAGTCAACCGAAACCGTGGGAAAAATCCGTTCCGACTATATTCTCTTATCAATTCGAACAAACAGCACCACCAGTGCTTGATGGCGGCGGCGGGCGCAGCATTTGCATTCAGTTCGGCGTTCGACTCGTAAGAAGAATTCCTTTTCTTTCTTACTTTTATTTTTTTTGCTTCAACTTTTCATTTAATAGCTTTGCGCTGCTTTTGGCAAATATTTACATGAGCAAATATCAGCCATCTCCCTTGCCGATGCGGCGGCCCCGAACCCACGGATAACGGCGGCGCGACGGATGGCTTGTGCTCGCTCTCTCGCCGTCTCTGTCTTTTCGTGCAATAAAAAATTGTTTGATTTATGATAAGCGAGGTCGGGCTTTTTTTAATGGTGTACTGTTTATGAGATTTGGACGCGGCATAAATCCTGGGCTTTATCTTAAATGTTACTTTCGCAACCGATCCATCGGTCTGCGATCGCAGTTGAAACATTGTAGTCAAAGTAGGATTGCTTGAAAATAGTGCTGAGTTGAGTGGTTTTTGAATGGCAAATATTTCATCATTCGCTCGTCGCATCTATGAGTAAGCCTGCTCCCCCCAGTATGGACATGGGAGGTAATTATAATTGGGAACTGAATCAACCGCGTTCGAGTGAAGCCGTCGCGTCGTGGAGTATGACATGAGGTGGTGGACAAATAGCTGTATTCAACACACACAGCGCAGACTAATTCGTCACTTCCTGGTGGTGATGGGGATGATGATGCTGATGAAGGAGACGACAATGACGGTCTGAATCGGGGACGGCTCCACTGCGTTTAGGTTAAGGACCGACGGGCAGAAGGAAGAGAAGGTTTCAAACATGCGTCATTGTGTCCTATCAAAAGCTCGTAAAGTAGGAGAAAATTAAATCCCATTTGTCAAATCTTTTGTTTTCTCTGTTTGCCTTACTGTGGTGGCTTTCCTACGGGGGCTAGATGGTTGATGGTTTCCTCTGCTGCTAGAAGGTACCGTTCTTCGTTTCGCAATGTTATTCCAGCTACTAACCAGGCGATGTTTCTGTCGTAACGTGGAAAAGCCATTTACGGGTTGAATGGATTCTTGAATTGAAATGGAGCGGTGTTATAATGGGATAATATAAACATAATGGAAGGAAAATATGTTTCACATATTTAGGAACATTTTTGTTGGGATTAATTCAACTAAATCATTCCATATCAGCAGTTATTGCTGTTTTAACGTCCTTGCTGTGATTGATGGTATTTTATCACCAACGCAATGAATAAAAAATATTAACAAATCAACGAAGGAAAGCGGTCACCCTAAATGTAAGAACAGGAAGACTTAATGAGTGCACCAACCAGTGTAGCAAAGCAGCACGAAACAAAACATAACTAAACAAAAGAGGTTACAAGGATCAAACGATTCAACGCTCTTTCCAACACACAAATTAATACGCTTTTTACATTTTGACCCGGAATGGTGCTCGAGGCGCGAAAGACGTTCCATTTCCCAGTGCGCATAATGCAAAAATGTCGCAATTCCGCTCTCTATTTCTTCCTGTCATGTTGCAGCCAACGAGCCAGCCCAGCCGACTGATGAGGTGAACGAAAAAAAAACTCTGCTTTCAATTAAAATCTTCCTTTGACCCCCCCTCCAAGCATTAAGTGCGTGCTACTCTGCAGATTTGTGTGACAACTTTGTTACTCTTCCAGGGGAGTGCCTCAAAGTTTTAACCGGCAATTGGTAATTAGTTTTGTTTGAAATGAGTTCCACGAGTTATTTTATTTTCAATGCAATTACAAAACAACTTTTTAAATTTTGAATATTTATTAATTTCTAGTGAAGCAAAAACTGTTAGAATCAGTTTCGTACCACCCTAAAACCTTTGTATAGCTAAGAACGAGTCACTGCACTTATGTGGGTGGTGCATCATTGCGGAGCGTAGATTTTGTTTGGCAGGTACTAGCACAAACTTGATAGTGCATGCATGCTGTAAATTACATGCGTTGGAGTTTCACATCTCCTCCTAATGGTAAATTTCTAAAAGTGTATTAACGACTTCTTCAAAATTATTGTTTTCCCACAATTTATGATTAAAAATCAAATCAATTTTTAGGCGCCACAAAGAAAGAACCCATTAGCTGCATGGCTTCCGGTTTTTGATCTAACTCCCTGAACCCCATTCCCATTGGAAGGTGCCGTTTCGAGCCTCCGGCTAACGAAGTTCATTAATCCAAAGCAAACCTACGCAATTGTCCCCATAAAACAGCAGCAGCCTTGTCAGGTTCGTTGGTTGGTACGCTCGTTCGTCCATTCGTTCCTTCGTTCATATGCAAATGAAAAGATCATATCGAGAAAGACTTTGATTGCACCTAATCGTCTGTCTCCGACCGCAAACCTCTGTCCCAACCCATCATCTCCACCAGCTACCGCTGCTGCACCGGTATCGAACCGCATATCTATTTAAAAATGCATTCCTTTTGCTCCATCACAGCAGCAGCACCACCACGATACCGGGCGACTTTCATTTCAGCCCCGTCCGTACTGAAACTGAACACACACACACGGTCGGGGAGGCCCCGCAGTCAGCCCTGTCAGGCCGGCCGTTATCGTTCTCGACTTGACGTCGTCATCGCTGCCGGTCGGACCGGAGCGAGAGATCACGATACGAACGGTGCATTACGCGGAATTGCATCGCTCTGATCCGGCTGCTATTGGTTTGATAGCATTTTCTGCAATGTAAGTGCACAGATGGGGGAGATGGGTGGCTGGGTGGTATGGGTTGAGAAAGCGGAGAGGGTGGCGAATAGGTGCAATGGGAAACAAATGTGTGGTGTCACGCAGCAGTCAGCTTGAATCATTATCACTCCGATGTGATCGAAGGAATGGTTGCTATTTTGACTTGTCTTTCATTTCCACTGGTTGGGCTGGCTGGAACATATCTGCATATACTCTAAAAATATTTATGTACACATGGTGGTGATCCCGGGGGTTGGGTGCACCAGGCCAGAATGCACCGTCGAAGAAAAGCGCGCAAAATATGTGCCTTCAACGGATGGACGGACGGACGGACGGGTGAGGAGTTTTATGAGTGAAATGCTGTGCACGCATTGGCAGGAATGCTTCGACGAACGCCGAACATCGGCCTGTAATAGCTGAAAATGGAGGCATATTTTCAAACGCGGCGTGATCTCCCTATCTTGATTGAAGGTTGCCTTGGCTATTCGGAATCGCCTGTCTGCCAATTAGTAATATTTTGCATTTGTAGAAATTGTATTCACGATTGCAGGTTTGCTTATTAACTAACAAATATTTATCTGATTCAAATTGGATTACCGATGGCTTGACGAGTAAACAGAGAAAAGATCTAAAATTGCTTTTTCTGCGGCTTCCATTAGATTTTTCTAAAATTCAATATTTGTTCGAAAATTTTAGTAATATCAAGCAGTTCTTCTAAGTATCATAGTCGCGTTCCTAGGACTATTTTTTATATTTATTTTTTTATTTCGTCGATTGGTTCTAGGTAGCTCTAGGATTTTCTCGGTATACTCAATTGACAAGTTTCATTACACCCACCATATTCACCAGACTAAATCAAACGAAGTTATCCTTGCAGCAAAAACTTTACTTGTTTGTTGCCTTGTGAAACCTAGTGAAAATAAGTATAATTTAAACAAAAAGTGAGTTTTCTACTGAAAATTTGTAAATAATTTTTTAGACTGTGAACTCTTAGGATGCTAGATGTAGAATAAAAAAGTATCCAATGCAGGAGTTTGCTTCGCCAGTACTTTTCATGGGGGAGTTTAGGGGAAGAAAGTTTAACAAAAGTGGACCCATTGAGTAGATCATTAGTTTCTGACTCGTCAGATGATAAAGCCGGGGGGTTCGGGGGAAACTGAAAGAGCGGTCTTTAGACCAGATCATATGGAAGTCACTCGTAACGAGCCTGATGGACTTACACACTTTGGTGCCTTTACAGTCTTTACCGGTTAAACATTGGAACCCTTGAAAGGCTAAATTCCATAATCCAGAAGGTTCTTGACGGTCCGACTAGAATTGTTGAATACAACGCGAGCAGGACCACGCACGCGGTTCTCCTGCGAGAAAAGCTCGTAAAGAGCTATCTCGTTTGCTTGGCTGCCGTAGCACGCTGCTGCTTATTCGGTCGGATTTTCAAAGTTTTGATCACGGCTGAACTAATACGCCAGGCTTTTATAATTCAAAGGATTTCTATTCTATAGTGAACGCTACACCGAATTATACATCCCGGAAATTCAACTGTTGGATTCTCATATAAGAATCCGACAAGAACCTTGGGATGGGAAAACTATCATTAACTACTGGTACTGATACAGTTACGTCATCCCGTTTGAGAAATTAGTTAGATTACCCTGGTATGTGGGTAGTTGCGTACGATAAACGAGGATGACATAATGTGTCTGCTCGTCGCCAATTCCCAGACGTCTCTGAAGTCGCAAATCACTTTCGACTGGGTCGACCATCTTGCACGTCGAGCTTCCTGCTTCGAGATCCGGCGGGGTTGTTGAAGAGAACTGTTTTCGTCGCATGCGCCCGGCCCACTATAGCCCACCGTCTTTCGCCGGATATATGATGGGAATCTTTATAAAAAGTGCATGTAGCTATTGATTCACACACCTCCGCAACTCCGCATTTAGTTTGTACCCCGCCAAATATCGTTCGCAGTACCTTCCGCCCGAACACGGTTTCAAGTTCATAAAGAACTACAGTTTTAATAACGATTTTGTGTATTGTCAGCTTCATACAGCAGCGTATGGTTCTTGATTCTATGATCGTTTTGCCAAGGAAAAAGTAGGCCCGATTTCCCACTTGAATGCACTGCTGGATCTGCTTACTAATGTTGTTATCCGCGCTCACCAGCGATCCCAAATACACGAACTCATCTCCCTTCTTCTACACGAACTCATCTACTTCTTTCTTCTCTTCGTTTGTTTGTTTTCAGCTTCTTCCTTTCATGTATTTGGTCTTCGATGTTAGTTTATCCAGTAATCTGGTTTCGTGCATTATGTACCATAGCTGGTCTCGATCGACTGTATCATATGCTGCTTTGATATCAATAAAGATCTCATGCGTAAGCACGATGTACTCTCGACATTTTTGCAAGACCTATCGGATGGTAAAAGTTTGATTCGTAGTTCCGCGAGCTCCCATAAAGCCAGCCTGATAAACTACAATGTAAACTTACAATGATAACGCAGAATATTACAATTTCCTAGTTTTTGGTGCAATGTCGCGATGGGTAAAATTACTGATATTTACTGATAGTTATCAGTAACATACTAAAAACTACTGATAGTTATCGGTAACGATTTTTAATGATAGTTCCCATCCCTCGAATCTGTATGAATCATCTGCCGATTTCCTCGACATGATTCCTGTGCGAGGAATCCCCCAAAGACTCTGTGCGAAACGTTTTGTTTCGTTCCGGCACTGAGCCAGATACCAAGAAATGTTTTTTTACATTGAATTCTTTCGTTTAGAACCGGGAAAACACTATACATCATACATACAGCCGATACCTCCAGATTGTGCTTAACTCGTAGGCATGCCTTCGGTTATGTAGGGGTCATTTTTCCTTGCTGCTTTTTTTTCTCGAAAGGCGGAGCAGAACACTTATTTGAAGATTCATTAGAAAGATTCATTAGATTGACTCAAATGGCTTGCTCAACTAATAATATAATCTACTCAACTTATAAATATTCGTCTGTCTATTTTGACATCTTCCCCTAGCAGTGACTATCCTCCTTTTTCAGACCCATCCCTTTTTCCCCACAGCTTCTAATACAACTGTTATCGGTTCTAATGCTTTCTTTTGTATTCGTTTTTACTTATTTAGAGTTTCTCTCGTTAGGAGGAGGGAACCCCTCCTCCTTTTTGGTCAATCCCCCAGTTCTGTTTCCCTCATGACATGAAAGGCGTAAACCAAGTTTGATGGAGAACGGTTCAAGCGTTCCGGAGCTAAGACGGAACATATATTCATAATTAGTTTGACTTTTTAGTGTTTACCTGCCGCAGCCTGCGTGAGTTTCCAGCCAACATCTTGCAATTTTAATCGGTCCGGAGCGAATCGGAGGTACCCATCCTAATTTTCTATAATTTTCGCGAAAAAAAATATTTTTATGTGATAATCTAGATTCACTATAACGAAGATAACCGGAATGTATGATCAAAACGTCAAACTGTACTTCTAACGTTTTGTAACACTATGGGATGCAAATAAGTTACTGATACTTGTGTGGAATGCAGTCTGGCATGAGTTGTTCGAGTCTTCGCTTACAATTAAAGCCGTACCGTAACATTCTAGCGCCCTTGGCAGAAAATTAATTTGGCACCCCCTCGCCTCCTAAATCAGCGTTCCTTCTAGCTTTATCAACTTTTAGTGTTCGCCAGAATACTTCGTTACTCTTAATTGAATCGCATTGAAAAAATGTACTAATTTTGAATGGCGATGAAAAAAAAGTTTACAGCAGCTGACCAGAAGTTTTGCCACAAAATTAGGCTATTACAGGGGGGGGGGGGGGCGAAAAAAACAAAGAGAATTTTTTAATCGAGCAAAAAAATATGGATTTCAGGCATCCTCACTTCAAGTTTAAACGTGAAAATCAAATCTATTCTTGCTTTTAATAAATACGTTGTTATTTTTCATGCAAAAATCTACGAACGAAAAGACAAAAACGAAAGAAAATTTTTTGGCGGAGTTTCGGAAATTCCACTGTTTTAATTTCCATTTCTATTTCGTGCTAGAAGCGTTAACTCAACTTGTACACTCATTTTTCGAGTTTTTCAAACTGTAGAGCCCACAGACAATTGATTTTATAAAAAAAAATTAACTCATATCCTACAAATTATTTTTTTGCCCCCGATTTTTCAAGCCAATTTCCAAGGGGGGGGGGGGGGGTGACAAAAACTTTGAAAATGATTTGCAATGGGCTTATAGATATAGAATAGATCTTCAATTTGAGCTTCATGCAGTTTCGGACCGTTAGGAGAGTTGGCGGTCTTTGGTATAACGTTTATCTTCAGCTCGTTTTGTTGACACAATGGGCTGGGGCCAGGTCCGCTTAAAAAAAAACCACACCTTCCTTCGCAATACTTCTTGTCTTGACAATTTCCGAAAGGCACTTCGTCTTGTATATCTCCACGTGTACCGCCATCCGGGGTGAGATTGTGCCAAAAACCAGAAATGTTAATTTGTGAAAATTTATTATATCTATAAAAACTGGTGACCTAAATTCAAAATGATGATGAACATAACATATTTATTCATAACTTAGAGCGGAACACAGATAATATCAGCACACTATTTAGCCTAAACAGGGTTTCAAAGTTCGCGATCAAAAATACTCGGAAATAACGCTTGTAAACAATGTCCTGCATAAACCAACCCAAACAAGAAATCCCATCAACTTGCTATTTCAAAGGTACATAAACTAATCATTTACAATGTATTGAATGGTTATTATGCGTTGAATAAGTTTTGATTACGAAAATAATATTTTTCGAAACTTTGTACTTTTCGAGCTTCACGGAGGTGAGATTGTGCCAAGCCATAATGATCGATCCAATTTGTGAATTTCACATACACAACAGAAATACGTCAGTATACACCTGTACACTCACATTCTTTACTACTGAGCACAATATTTTGACAGATTAGATTGCATCATCCATTTTGGAGCAAATAGCATCATAGGTCTGCTAAGTAATTTAAACTAATTTTTACTTTTGCTTTGGAATTTCAGATGCTTTGAATAAACACTCTAAAATAAGACGAATATATTATACCGTGTATTAACTACCAGTTTTAAGGATGGGGGAGGGGGGTGGCATAGGCCACATGTTCTGCGGCCGCGGGTTCTCGAACGAAGTAGTGGTTACTTTTGTTAAATAATCAAATAGGTATGCCCCCTTAGGATACACCCCTTCATATATCTCCCCCTTGTTAACCCTACAAACGCTACTGGCTATATAAATGCTGTCCATTGAGTACGGACTCATTTTTAGTTATTTCAGACCTCCCCGGGTTATTTTCGTTCATACTTTTTGTATGATGCGTTGTTTTTGGCCGACCCCCTGCCCCTAATAATCCACTTAGTTCATGGACGGCCCCATATGAACTACTTTATACTGATATTTATGTGTATTGTTTATAAACATACTAATGTTCACTGTTTAGGTTTTCAGCTCAACTTTATGTTTTTGGCACAATGTCACCCCCTAGAAGGGGTGAGATTGTGCCAAAGTTCATGCACTTCCAGTAAAATTAGGTTTCATTGTAACTAAACCATCTCTACAGTAGTTGTTAATTGAACAATTTAGTATATATTGATAGGTTTGAAATCAACTTAGTTCCTAAATTGCGTGTATACTGAGATAAAGAACAAAAACATGTGCTTCTTTGGCACAATCTCGCCCCGGATGACGGTACCGCAAACCCCGAAGAAAAGAACAGCGATTTGGACATTCTAATCTCAGTGACCTTCGACCACAGGAGGACCTTATTCGGCAACTTGGGGCGGAAGATATACTTGACGTCGTCGCTTACGTTCCTGGTATGGTAGGGGATGTAAAGTAGTCGGTCCCCTGCCAGTCGTTGTCGTTCAGCTTTACGTAGCTCTCGTCACTCATTAGTCATTACAGTTGCTCCTTTTGGGAGACTACTCAGACACGACTGGTCTCGACTAACGCTTGTAATGTTCGTTTTGGCAAAAAGCTTCTTCAACGTTTGGCCGATTGCTCCGACCACCCGGCCAGAAAAGCTTTTTGTAGGCCTTGCTCTTCAGCTTCTGCTGCACGGTCGCGCACTATTATCCGTTCGACGCTTTCGCCTTTCTTCTGTAAGGATTAGCTCGATCTCTATGAAGTGTCTCACCATATCCAACTTCCTAGCTCCGGGGTCAAGCTGGCAGTACGAACAAAGCATTGAGCGTAGTTGTTTGGCTGTTTAGATGAAACTTACTCTTCGGTTAGAAAAACTCCGTGATAATAGTTTACCATTGCAGATTTAGATGATTGTAGTGAAAATAGGACCGGTGTAAGCAGTAGAACTAATAATGACGTCCTCAGCCAATCACGAATATTTTTGTGTTTGTTATTTAATTTTGCGTCCCTTCTCTTTCGGACCCACAACAAATCCTGCCGGATGACAGAGTGTTCATGAGGTGGCGTTCGTGAAAATATGGTGTTCTGTCAGGGGCTTGGTTTGCTTTGCTTATAAACGGCGCTTATAGTATTAGATAAAGATAATATAGAAAATAGATTGATCGTCTGGGCTTAATTCGAAATAATTTTCATTTTTTCCTGTTAATTTTTTTTTCGTCAGATATTGTAGACTAGTCCCTTTGTCGGCATTGTCGCTTTGTTGGGATCTTATCTCATTTTTTCCCGCTTGTAGAAGTCGTTTCCGGCGATCTTAAGTGAACAACTATTTTATCAACTAGCGGTTAAATTTTAAGAAAGGACATTGTGTCTTATTTTACACTCAAAATAATTTTCACGTCGAAATTACGGGAAAAGTTACGTGAATATTTTCCATCATACTTTTCCCGTACTATTTACGTGAATTCAACGTAGTTTGCGTTAGTATGCGTGCATTTACATAGAAATCAGATAGATGTTATTGTATGCTCCAATAAAGTTCAACTGAAAGTAACGTAGCTCTCTTTAGAGAAATTTACGTGAGTTTTCACGTGGAAAGGCCTAATCAGGGTCGAACATCTTTCGACTGGATGCAACTTAGATCAATTTGAAGGATTATCGGCTTAATACCACTCAATCACGGTTTTTGCAACGATACCAAATCGGGACAAAATAAGATTTTGACGAAAAGCAGCACCGCTTTTAAAGGCTTTCCTACTGGTAAATTTTCTTGTTGATTGCATCGGTGCTGATCAAATATTGACTTGTTTTGCCCCAAGTGTGTTTGCTAAATCTTCAAATATTGTTTGCTTGCCAAACAATGTATAGGAAGGGAAATTCAGACAGCTTTTTTAGCCGGAATTAATATGATGTTGCATTTCTGACCAATCCTATAAGTTGTTCAAAATCTTCAAAGACGTAAGTTTCTTCGTCCACCAAGACACATGAAATTTTCGTTAAATAATCGCAATACATTTTTCGAACTCATGATTTTACAGCAAAATTCTGGTTATCATTGCGGTTAGGGGCGTGTTTGATTTTACATTACTTCAAACCGAAACACGTAGCTGAACCCTGACTTCTGAATCCTGGTGGCATTCCTATTTTACGAATAGCAGTTCGAATAGAGATTCGGATTTCTCTCCAATATCCCCCAGCATACTAATAACTCAGGAGTGCCGCAAGGAAGCAACATGAGACCCTTGTTATTCATACTGTGTTTGAATGGATAAAATTGTGCTAGAAACGATAGTGGTCTCAAATTACTTCTCTGAGAAACTTTTTATTTAATTTTTTGGGTGATTTCTTAGGAAATACAGAAAGAGCTACCGAAAAATGTATATCACTAAAAGATGATAAATTAATAAACAAGAAAAAGATATTTAGAAATATTTTTGAGTGGTAGATTATAGTTTTTTCATCTTTTCTCGGGAGTTTTTCAACACTGTCAAAAATTTTGTGAAATTGTATTTTGCATGAATTGTTGAGAAAATCAAAATTCATAATTTTAAAACCCGAATTAAACAAAAACTCATGCGTGAATAGGCTATAGCCATGCTGTTTATCATGAACAATACTATCTTTCAACGTCGGGCTTCCCAAGAGAAAGTGGATCGAATCCACGAACCATTCAGTTCAAGCCGCAGCTATAAGTAACAATAGATAAATTTACAGTTGACTGTGCCTAATTAAGCTACCCGCTCGAAAGCTCCCTTCTCCTCTATCTCCATTAGACAATCGCACACACCGTTCATTGAAAAGTGCCAATATTTTATACTTTTTATCACCTCACCGGCAACGAAACCGGGCGAGGGCAACGACGGCGGTGACTGGCGGCCGGCGTTCGGCGGGGCATTCTACACACATAAACAGAAGACATGCGCGAATAGCCGGGATATTACGAAACTGCTCGGTAAAACGCAACAATATCAATTGATTCGTGTCTCGTGTGCAATCTATTCGAACTCATTGCCGGCGATTGATAGAGCAACACCGCTGCCATAGCAACTCTATCGCTCTATCTCTATCGGGGGGAGGCGAACGAACGAACGAAAAAAAAAAAGAAAGACAACAAAAACCGTAGGCTTATTGATGGCCAATAATAAACGTTATAATGTTCAGTGATTTCAATCCCAGACTCCAGGGTTTCCGCCTGCACGTCTGGGGGTACTTCCTATAATTGCCTGTTCTAGCCATATCCAGACAGAGCCCCTCCGGCGATTCCCCGATATCTGTCAGCTGGGCTGTGCAATATTAATAGCGCCATATTTATTGCCAATAATATTTGCATCAATTAAACGCTCAATTACAGGGGCTGTAAAAAATCCAGCGGAGAAATCTCCTGCTGGAAAATTATTTTTCACTTGCTTGCTCTCTCCGCCCAACCAACCAATCAACCAACCAACCGGACTTTGACTAAGACAACGGCGATGCCCAGTTCAGTTCGGTGTTTGTCACGTTCTGTGTTACCTTTTCACGGGTTGAATGAATACGCATTTAGCTCGCAGTCTATTTTTAGAATGACAATCACCCACCAGGTGGGCGATCCGAAGTGAGCGCCATCATGGTAACCGTGGTGCTGTTAAGCAATCAGATTCATTCGAACATTTGAAAGGAATATTTCTAGGAATGTTGTTACGATTTTTAAAATTAAATTGAATTTTAAATAGTTTAAAATTCAACCTACAATGAGGAGAAACTAATTGGAGTCAGTTTAATAAAAGCAGAAAAAAAACCGCAAGCGTGAAATTTGCCTCGGTCGTGATCAACACGTGCGGCCACCTTCCTCCACGGTCGGGTTGCAAGATTGTGCGGTTGTTCCACACGTCTGTTCCCGCGAGCGTAGGCTTCCGGCTGGCTGGCCTCGGTAGAAGAGGACCGCCCAGAAGGCGGAAAATTTAAGCGAAGAAGCTCTAATTCAATAAACGCTTTTTCTGCATTCATGTTCGGACAAATGCCGCAGTTTCGCTTTACCGCAGATCCCAAGTCTGCGCCTCGGCGAAGGTAACAACTTCGTTGTGCTTCTTCTCCACTGCATCTTGCACGGCACGGAAGAAGGTATCTCGTGATGATGAGTTGCCATTGCAATGCACATGCCTTTGCGTGTTCTGGTGGTTTGACGCAAAAGGAAACTGCAATGCATGAGAATCAAGAAGAGTCTATTGATGTGACGAGTGGGAATCAGCTGACGACGTGACTCCGATATGGTCGGGAAAGCTTCCGGCGGGGTACTGGGAGAACTGGTAGGGCCCACAGACACACTATAGCGGAGATGAGGTTTCGGGATATGTCTTGGGATGGGCAGTTCTCCGCGGGAGCCTTTGAACTTGGCGTGCAGTGCATGCATTATCCACTGGTGCCTATAACTACGAAGCAAAGCGGCGCTAAGTGCTTTGATCTCCCATTTTTACCTTGTTATACGTTGTTCGGTCTCGTTTGGCACGGATTTCGATGCTCGCGTGCTCTTCACCAATAGGAAATGAGATTTGCAGAAAGGAAATTAAAGAACACAAGTAGTGCTCCGAGCTGAGCTCAAAGCAAAAAAAAACTGCAACTCATTTAACGCATCCTACTTTGTTGGATTGCAGCGGATTGATAACGTGTGTCGTTCGAAACGCTGCCCAACTGCAGTTTGCCTTTTTGTGATAATACTCGAAATGGAAACCAAATGATGTTCATGTGGAAAAATTTCCGATGGAATTAAATTAAACATTTGAACAAAAAAAAGTGAACAAAAACCTCCACTCTTACACACAGACACATCGGACGGACTCAAACCACATTCCATAAATCCATCAGCCGGGGTAAATCTGATCGCCGCAATTCGTCATAATATTTTTATCATTACTTTTCCCTGTGGTCCCGGACCAAGCCGCATCACCATCACCCTGCCAACCGGGAGTGTTGGACCGGGAAGTCGGGCCTGGTTGGTTGGCTGGCTGGCTGGCTGGTTGCATTAATAAACTCTCGTCATTTAAATCTGTTCTCATTTCCTTACCCAAGCCAAACCATCCAACCCACAGTCAGCTTTCGGGCTCAGGGGATATTATCATCATTATCATGTTCAAGGCTGTCGATGTCGACGACGCCCGATGAATCCGGGCCGCGCATCGAACGAAACCGAACAGTTGAAGGAGTATTTCCATACCATATCATATCGCAGACGGCAGTGTTCATATGGAAGGAAGACAAATTCGACCGAAACAAAAAAAAAGACGAGCATCGTAAAAGTCGAAGATTTGATTTTTGTTCCACCGCACCTTTTGCTCGGGCTGAGTTCTGCGTTATTTTTTTTTTCTTTGTGTGGTTGGTTTCTTGCACGTAAATGATGAATTATCTACGGTTGAAGGTAGTTTTTATCGCTTAGCCGGGGGAAGACGACGGCCGGTATAAAAAAAGATCACATTGTATTTCATATTAAGACCTCGCCTGCCTGCTTGTCTGTAACTGTACGTAGGTATGAACCGACCGGCTTAGCGGCGTGATTTTGTATCACGTCCCCCGAGCGAGCCTGACTTCTATTGTACAATGTTGTTTCTCTATTTTTAGAGTACGTACCCACAAGACATGGATAATGCGTTTTTAATCAACCAAGACGGATGCTTTGAGTGGGGGAAAGAAGGAAGATCATTCGTTTGAAGGAGATTTAAGAATGAATATTGCGTTGTCACTTATCGGATCGTAGTCGAGAATGTTCAAATTGGTCGAAGTGAGGCAGTTGGTATGAAAATGAAGATAAATACAGAGATCAAGGAAATTTGATCAGACATCAGGTAAACGAATTAAACCAGGAAAGTGCTAGGCATTTTTTAAAATATCGTACTGTCGTACTTTCGTACAATGCCAGGACTAACTAATGATATTTAAACTTATGAACGGAGAAAATATTTTAAACACGGTTTTCTGTTTTGCCAAAAAAATTCAGAGGAAATTGTCCAGTTTTCTGATACATTACTAATAAGTAGGTAAACTTTCTCAGCAATCAAGAAAAACCATTAACTCGATTTTCTAGAGCATTCACCTATTTTAAAAATGATCCAATGTTAAATTTTCCACAGAGGAAGAAAACTCAAGAAATTATATTCTACCTCATAAAAAATTTTCAAAATATGTTTGCTCGTTCACCGATTTTGATGATCTGATCGGCACATAATCGGTTGTTAGTTTTTTATTTTCAACTCAGGAACAAAATAACACTATTATTTTTGTTCTACGAAACGTGGTTCAACACCTATGAATTTTTGAACAAACCGTTCCGAGTCTGAGAAAATCGGAAAATTTTCTTTACAATTTTCCAAATATTCCTTTTATTCACCGGTCCAGTACCTATATCCAATATTAAAGATAATTTACGCAAATACACCGTGCATATAAATTATATTTGATTGGCTACGCTTAGGTGCTCTAATGACCTTGCCGTTTTGTAGAAGCAGACGGATTACCTACGAATGGTCGAAACATAAATGGCCGAAACAACAAATGGCATAATGTATCTACTGGCCGAATTATAAAAGGTCGAGACACGAATGGCCGGATTAATGATAAAAACAAGCATTTAGACTTATTTTTGTTTTTTAATCCATTCTTTTTACGTCAAAATTGTGATTTTGGTAAGTAAACCGGTAATTTTTACTTCATTATTCAATAAGGTCTAGCAAAAAAGGGCCGACCTGGACCGATGTGATCTCAATTAATTTCGGAGGCCAACATATTATTAAACATTTATACAAAATTGATTTGCTGCTTTTAAGCAGTTTTTACGTTATTGACATTTGAAAAAACATATTTTTTCAGAAAAAATGCCTGTAGCTTGAGAACCGAAAGAGATAGCGACTTGATTCCTTCAAACAAAATGTGCGTTTTCCATGCGTATGAAAGTGCTCAGAACGCATGATTTGTGAGAAATAAACACGAAAGAAGATATAAAAAAACAGATTTTTTAGGTCCAATCCAACCAAAAAACTTTGAATAGCACCAGCCCATCAACCATAAGAGATAGAACTTTTATTTCTTTAGTAAAGTTACTTAAAATTTATTGTTTTTTAACTTTGCTGAACATTTTATTCAGCTAACTTAAGCCATAAAAAAGTTTATATTTTGCACTCGCTTACTATGATGGTCACCCTAACGTCATATACACCGAAAAATGCGGTAGTTAAAATTTACTCCGAACATACCTAGGACTAACGGTTTTAGCGTAATTACTTTTGTCCACCTAGATTTGGGTTTCATCCCACAGTGCAGCGCATGTGTTCTACCGTTTGTTTTATCTTCGAATAATACCAATTGCTGTTTTCTCCAAAAACAAACGCATCCGACAAGCAGAGCAAATCTTCTCTCCACACCCGGGATACCAGAGATTGTACCATTTGCTAACGAGAAAAGCCACAGGCAGCAAAGCACTTCAAAAGAAAAAAAACGCTCTTTGCTTGTCAGAGGAGATAACATTCACCAGAGAGGAAGAAATAGAGAGAGAGAGAGAGCGAGAGAGATAGATAGATAGATAGATAGATAGAGAGAGAGAGATAGAGAGAGAGAGAGAGAGCGAGAGAGAGAGAGAGAGAGAGAGAGATAGAGAGGTGAATAGAGAGAGAGATAGAGAGGTGAATAGAGAGAGAGATAGAGAGGTGAATAGAGAAAGAGAGAGATTGGTGAAGAGAGATGTAAAGAGATAAGTTGAGAGAAAGAGAATCTTTTTCTCTTCTGCGCTGTGAAGTTTATTTTCAGAGCAGGGCAGCATTTTTTTCTTGTATGGACTCATCCTTGCGACGAGTACTGTTATCTATTGTGCCCGGATGTTTATTGTAGGTATAACATGCACTCCATTTTTTGCTATAACCACTATTGAATGAGCGATATGTTTATTATTATTTATGTATGCTTAAGTGTATGTATTGGTACGCTTTTCAAAAGCAGACTTGGTAACCTTGCGGCTACGGAGCTCTCCAGAGCACGGCTTAAGCCTGAGCTCAAGTTGAGGTTTACGTTGAGGCCCAAGTCGAGGTCTATCAGCTTTCTTTGGCTATCTTTGGATCGAACAGCACGTTCCTCACAATCATGTGGAAGATTTGTGCCTTCTAAGGTCGAGGTCTAAGTCCATGTACAAGTGCAAGGCCAGACCCAAGTCTAAGTTGATATCCATGTTGAGGTTTGATCAAAATCCAAGCCGAAGTTCTGGTTGTGTTAACCGATATAATAATTAGTTTTAATCGGTTTAATAGCTGAATTCTGTTTCCACACTTAACCAATTGAGAGTACTTCATAATATTCCATTATTATTCCAGTATTCCATAATATATCCATATACTTTACTAGCTTCAGGCATACCTAATTTATCGTATTTTTCAGTAAGACTAGGCTGCACCGAATGGTACGGTGTCTGCACTCAGTCCGGAGTTCCTCAGAGAAGCAACTTAAGGTCATTATTTCTTGTAGGAATTTTGTAGATATTTGTGAAAATCATACCAATCATTCCCATGCCCATCATCAACCATTTTCGCTGCCTTTCACCACACAACTTTGAGTTAAAATGCTAGAGCATGAGTGCTCCACGTTAATGTCCTAGGAAGAAATCGACATAAAGTCAAAATTTTTTATTGTATTTCATTTTATTTTATTGTGAGAAGAAAACAGCCTCTCACAGTACACCTTGCTCTTTTTTCTTCATTTTATTTTAGTTGCTTACAGCCGGGGTGGCTCGTTCTATACCAAAAATTTCTCTCTAAGATTTTCCCTAGTCATTTTATTTAGTAGGTTGTCCTACTAGGGTCACGCTATCGATTCTTGTGTCGGGACTGCCATCTTAGCTTTAGTTCCGAGACTATACCGGATCAAACACTGTCATGAGCCGCCCCTAACCTGGTGTACAATTGCTCATTAAGTTGAGGAATCGTCAAGCCATCAAGAATAGCGCCTGGCATGGGAATAGACGCTATCGGTATATGACCTCAGTTTGCACCGGGATTAGTTACCCAATCTCCACTAAGGTTACTCGTATTCCGGCTGATATCAATAGAAGGCAAGAGTGAGGGGAGGGGGGGTTATTTCGACTCCAAATGCTTCATATACACATTTTTCCGCTTAGAACTCAATACATTTAATGTATTGTAGCTCTTAAGGAAAAAATATATAAAATAATTGGAGTCGAAATAAAACCCCCCTCTGGCTACGTGGCTAGCTATAGGTGCCTGAGGCACAGATTGTATGCATTATCCAGTCGTATATCAGCCACAGCAGCATTTAATGAACTACTTTAGAATATTCCTGAATTTTCCTTCTCAGTTTTATGCCAGTGAATTCTCACTGCTTCTCGCTTAACTCGTTTATTCGCGATGAATAAATTGCACTCCCAGGAACGTATAACCTCCTAACACTTGGTACTCGGATGAAGCGCAGCAACAGGCGCGATTTGTTCCCGTAAGTTCTAAGGTCAAGACCAAAAAAAGTATCGTCAACCATCATCAAGCGCCGTACAAACCTGCGATCAAGCACTGTTTGGTTAACCAGAGTTTACTTACTTACTTAATCAGCTCCAGACCGTAGTTTCCGCTACTGTACGAAGATGTCGTCTCCATTCCACTCGGTCCATGGAGCAATTCGCCAGCCACGTAGTCTGCGTAGAGTCCGCAGGTCACCTTCCACTTGATTGATCCATCTTGCTCGCTGCGCGCCCCGCCGTCTCGTTCCAGTCGGATCATTATTGAGAACTTTTTTAACCGGGCTGTCGTCCGACATCCTCACGACGTACCCAGCCCATCGCAGGCGATCGACTTTTGCAGTGTGAGCGATGGGCAGTTCCTTAAGCAGCTGATGCAATTCATGGTTCGTTCGCCTCCTCCACGTTCCGTCTTCCATCTGCACTCCGCCGTAGATGGTGCGCAACCCCTTCCGTAAAGGACTACCGGTCTAATCAGCCTGTCAGCCAGTGAGCCTAGATACACGAACTCTTCTACCACCTCGATTTCATCACCGTCTAAATGAATCCGGGGAGGGAGGTCAGCATTCACTTCTCTAGAACCTCTTCCTTTCATGTATTTTTAACCAGAGTTTAACCTTATCTTACTACTCGTTGCTTGTCTGTGCTGTCTATAAGATCTATAACTTTAGTCATCTTCGTAACATACATTAATGTTATCTGCAAGTTATGATAACAAAATAACTACTAGAATTTAACTAGGAAAATTCTTCTTCCTTTCTTTATTCACGAATAGCACAAATTATAACCGAAATGCTAATTCGAATGATGGATTTTCCAAACAATCTGGAAATCTCTACAATACCCAGAACTTAAGCATGTAAATCAATCAAATCAATCAGGAGAATTTTTAAGATTTTCATAACATATATTATATTTATAAAAGAGACACATCAATCAAATATTTCTAGTTTAGGATTTCATAAAATAAAGAGGTTTAAAAAAATATCTTGCGAAGATGCGTTTGAATTTATGAAGCGTTGCACTTTCCTTGTAACAACAGTTGTTCACTGGTTTATTGCTGATTGCAAGAAAAAGTTTACCCATAAAAGTGCGCAATCCCTTTTAAACATACTAATTTAACGTGAATCATTTCGATATCTTTGGTGCATCTTCCAAGAAACATGTTCGTAGTATTATATCTTACTAGCTGTAGCCTGCGTGAATCGCCTCGTGTCTAGTTGACAGCGATATGGAGATAACTAAGCTGATTTTCTATCATTTCCACGATAAACACTTTTTTGATGTAATGAGCTAGATTGCACAAATCCTTCACACGATTGTGAGGACGGTGCTGCTCGAGCCAAAGATGCTGATAGATTCACTATAACGGAGATAACCGGAATGTATGACCAAAACGGCTAAATGTACCTCTAACGCTATGTATTTGTATGAAATGCAACTAAGTTACTGATGCTCGTTTTGACTGCAATCTGGAATCAGTAAGTTGTTTGAGTCTTTACTTACATTTATGTACTAATTTGCCACTGTCAACTGTGGCGCTGGCGGTTTAATCAGGCCACTGAAAATTTCTTGTTCGTTCTTACTAAGAAAACATGAAGTCCTATCCGTGGGCTCTGGTTCGTACCAAACAGAATAAGGCGCTTACTGTACTAGATTAAGCGTTTGTTCCACGAGTTTTAGCTATAAAAAAAAGAATAAGCTATCTCTTAATCGAAAATATTTCTCGAGCTTTTCGGTATATTCCAAGCAATAAGTGTGCCAAAGACACCGAAACGAGTTTGATCTAAAATAGCCCTTTTATGAGCCACTGAGCATTGTTGAAAAGGATAATTTTCCTAGCAATCAGCAATATAATAAAAAAAATAAAAATAAAATAAAATAAAAATTGAAATTTATCGAATCCGTACGGACAATTAAAAATTAGTTTTACCCTTGTGTGAAGAACGAGCAGAGGTAGTAGCATCCCTGAGATTTTGAATATACCAATTTCCACTTTTTCTGCACAGTAAAGTGGGAAACAGCTTCCATTCCTCAATTATTCCACAGCAGATAGAGCAGAACTGATAACTCAAAAGCACTCATCTTGGTCTATGAATACAATTTTTCCTGATGGCAGGTTCAGTAGCTTTTGAGCTATTTCATTTGAAGCCATTTAAATCAATATCCCGCAAACGTTGGGATTCGATTCTGTCCTAATTTCGATTTATAAAAGATTTCACCAGCAGATAATGCACCAACAGCCCATTGTTTGTTACTGTTTAGGAGTTCTTTCGAAATCTGTCCCTAAGTTGTTCATAATCGCCGGATTACTTTAAGATATGTAGGATACCTCCTCTGCCGGGCCCCAGAAGTGTATTAGAAAAAAGTGCAGTGAACTACCTAAGTCGAGTAAAAACTACTAAGATTAAAAGCATTTTTAGTTTCGAATCCCGATGCAATAGTTTTTCCAGCATTCTTTTTTCATGATTCTATTTAAATAAATTAAAAAGTTATTAGTGACTGAAGCCGGTTTCTTAAAGTTTGCTTGACTGTCACACAAAAAGTTGACTATTTCCATTGCGGATTAAAGCCAGAGTCAGTGGTTGCAGTTCATTAGATTGTATAGATTATATGATTCACCAGTTGAAATGAATCTGTGAAAAATTATTGTTACCTGTTATGGTCAGGTATCAAAAGACATTAAAAAGTGAGCTCGTGTTTTAGGTTCGGCAAATACCCTATACTGCTTAGCATGCCTTCAGTGACAAAACAGGAAATAATTTCAAAGTTCTGTCGTAGAAAAAAGAACTGATCCCAACTCTTTGATTATCGTACAGCGGATTAGTTGCGATTTTTTTCCCTCTCCGGCCGGATAACGAACCGTGATTGGGAATCGGACCGGTATTGAAATTATCCGCCCTGCCGGTTACTGATTATTCATCGTTTTTTGCCAACTTAACAGCCAGCCAGTCAGTCAGTCAGAGCCTGTGAGCGGCGGAGCCGTGTCGTAAGCCGATCCGTCGTCGTGTCTCTGTCTGTCTGTTTGTCTGTGTGCTGCTGCGTATGGGTGGTGTACGGATCTGTGCGGGGGTTAAATGACGAATGGTACTTGATTATTCCATTACTCTTGTCTTTTGTATGCCATTTTTCGGAGCTGGTTGAATGAATTCTTAAGACAGGAATGTTGAGGGGTAATTCTCAATTCGATTCTTTGCTTTTTTGTTCAGCTCTTCGACTGATGGTTATTTCCTCTTCTCGGTCGGTCGGTGGAAGCTGAACCAAACTAGGTTGAAACACTGTTGGTTGAAGGGAGAGCAAAACGGTTCGAGGTAGAAGAAAAATTGGAATGATAAAAACTATTCTTGGAAATGGATTCTCTACCCAAACAACATGGGAAGAGCAAGAGATGCGTTACCAACTGAATAAAAGGAGAACTGCCTGCATGTGTGCCTAAGCTTTGTTAAATCAGAGCTAATGCACTGACATTCTAGTCACCGTGTCTGTGTTGTAGATGGGAGATTGTAGATGGTAGATTATGCTGGATTATCACTAAAATATACATATGTGCACGAGTTATGAATTGATGGTTTCCATGATGTCCTTTCAAAATGTATTATAATAATGCTACTGATAAGAGAAAAGCAAACCTCACTCTGAATCTAATTTCAATCGTTTCCTTTCCCATTGCAGGAAATCCTCTCGCAGTCGTCCGAGAAGCTGGAGCACCTGATCGCCTCCTCACCCGCCTCGTTAGCCGCGAAAGCCTCCGCCGAGCAGGATGCGATAGCAGCGTTGCAAGCATTGCGCAACAACAACAATCATACAAAATCAGTTACCTCAGTACTTAGTAAAACGCATCTACAAAACCTGGAAGCAAATTCAGTATCTGTGATCCCGATTGAGAGCATGAAAATTTCATCCTCCAATCAGCAGCAGCAGCCGTCGATAATCCACCAAACGATACACCTGCATCCGACTCAGCTCCAGCAGCAGCAGCAGCAGCAACAACCAAAACAGCCCCTGATTCAGGTCAAGAATCTGACCCAGCTCCAGCAGGAACATCTCGAAACCGCAGCGGTATTAATGGACATTAGCAAAAAAGTGATAATCTCACCACCCAGCTCGAATCCTCAATCGCCCAGCCTAATTGCCGAACAGCAACAACAGCAGCTGCAGCAGAAGCAGCAACAATTACAACAATCGCACCAGTATCAAACCATCAACAATAACAATCAGTCGCAACTACAAAGTATTAAGTCTTCTGTGATAAAGGTAAGTATTTCCCTCGTCCGGTGTCTTTATTTTTTCCGCTTTTCAACTAGAAATTCAACTCCTTCTACCAGCAGCCTCACGAGTTTCTCCTGAACAACCTAAAGCGATCCCCCAGCAGCGAAGAAATGGATCTCACGATGAAACGCCTAAAGGTGGAACCGAACATCCTTTCACCAACGCTTCCTGCCACCACGCTGGTGAAGAAGAATGTCATTAAACGGGAAAGTTTGCCGGAAATAGTCGCAGACGATCAAACCAGCCAGCACAGTGACAGTGCCGATAGTAGCGACTCCGGTCGTTTGCAGATGGACATCTCTTCCCAGGATGCCGGTTCGGAATGCACCACGGACGAGATCAAGCGGTCGAACAACAATAATAACAACAATAACAATCATCATCATCACCACCATCACCACCACCACCACCATAATAGCAGTAGTCAGGTTGACCACATGGGACGGGAAACGCCGGATAGCTTAAACTCGATTGAAGAACAGCAACACCTGCAGCAGGTACAGGTTCATCTCGGGCAGCAATTTGGTGTGCTGGCTGATGGAGCCGATCCAGCCACAACCCAGCTGTGGCAGGCACTGGCGCAAAATACGAGTAAGTAACCGAAATTTCCATCCCCCCATGCCAACGTATTCTAAAGGAATAAAATTACAGATCTCATTAACGGTGCTGGCAACGAAGCAACTCAACTCCTCCGCAAGATGATAAACGCTCGAGCACTTGGTCTGCAGTTCTCACCATCCATACAGATCACTCCCGGTGTGTCCCTGATCAAGGTAAGCTCGCGTCACTCAACTCCGTTTTTCTGTTTACTAACCCATGATATCATCATCCTATAGGCTGATGCGAGTCGCGGCAGCGGCCAGGGCCGCCGGAAACAATCGTGCCCGAGTCGAACACCGGTGGATGATAATCCGTCGGCGAACACACCCATGGAAGCCCTCAAGCTAACGACGTCCACCGGAAAGTCGGCTGGCGGCGGTACAATGACTGTAGCGACCAGCAACAGCGGAAGCAGTCCGATTCATCTGGACGCTGCCGCCATCAGTCACTTGAACCGTGCCAATTCAGCCAATATCCTATTTCGAACGAAGCAGCAGCACGACGCATCCCCGCAGGGGATGGCAAGTTCTATCGAGTCCAATAGTGGTAGCGTAAGTCCCCAGCTCCTAGCAGCGGGTAAGAATGCTGCTCAGCTAGCTGCGCAGCAGCTAGCCCAGCAATCCGCTCAGCAGCAGCAGCAACAGCAACAGCAATCACAGCAGCAGCAGCAACAGGGCCAACCGCAGCAAAATTCCCAGCAGAAAGATATGTCTTGCACGAATTGTGGAACCACCACGACCACCATCTGGCGGAGAAACATCCGCGGCGAAATGGTCTGCAATGCCTGCGGGCTGTACTTCAAGCTGCACGGCGTTAATCGTCCGCACACCATGCGACGGGATACCATTCACACCCGCCGGCGTCGCCCGAAGGGTGACAAATCAACGAGAAGGAGTAAGTGTTTGTGTTTGTCCGGTTTTGTGTTTTGTTTTGGGGCAATTAGCCGCAGATTAACTGATCATATTTTGTCTTTTTGATTGTTTATTTTACCCCTCGGACAGAATCGATCAAGCAGGAAAGCAGCGAGCCGCTGGATAACGGCGTAGCGGAGGGAGCAGCTGACTTGCAGGCCCTGCAAAATCACAACCTGCTGATTGCCCTGAGAGATGCAGCCCGCGCGACACCTCCGAACTTCTCGATGCCACCCGTGAGTATTGGTTACATTTTGATTTTCTTTTTTTGCTTTGTGTTATGTAAAGATCGAGCGATTGTCGAATGGTTAAATTGAATTTCGGGCCGCACAGAAGCTATTTTTGATTTTCATGGGAAAAAGTTGTTTTTAACTTCAAAATTTCGTAAGCACCGGTGAGCGACCGATTAAGTTGGCTTGCAATTAGTCCCATGTTAGCAAGTAATATGGTGTACAATAGTTAGGAAAATCTTGAGGTTTTATTGATTTCGTTAGTTAATTGTATAGATAGTTGTATTTATTATTGTTTATTGCAAATTATCGTCCAATCAGCATTCTTCTTGCTCTATCTAAAATCTTATTACCTTATTACCTTTATTATAGGGACTTATTACCTAACAACTGAATAACTATTTATTTAGCACAAAACAGCCTATTGAATTCTTTCTAGTCAGGATACCGCAAGCATTACAGTACAACCACTGACGGTACTCACCAAAATTGAAAATGATATTGGCTGCGCATTGAAAGGCATAAACTTGTCACTGTCGTAATACTCCTCGACTTTAGCAAAAGCTTTTGACATCAACCACTCCCTACTTTGGAGCTAGTTAAAGCATTTATTCTAGTTTGAAAGATGTGCTATTGATCTACTCCGATCATATTTTTCGGGAAGGTCGCAATACGTGGAATTTAACGGCAGAAAATCCAGCTTATCCACCGCAACAAATGGAGTCCCGCAAAGGTCAATTTTGGGACCGCTTTTGTTCACCATGTTCATAAACGACCTGCTTTAGCACCTTCAGCACTGCAAATTTCGCTCGTAAGCCAATGATTTCCAGTTATATATTTCCAGAAAAATTATTAAAATTGCTGAGTGAAGTAGGTTCAATGGCATTCGAGTAAATGCGACCAAAACTCAAACGATTATTTTTAAATCGAAGAGAATGTTTGTTGATGAAGTTGCTAATATTGTTTTTGGAAACAAAGTTATTACCTATGCAGAAGTGGTCAAAAACTTGGGCATGCTTATGGACAATTAAATTGGCCAAGTTTCAGCCGTATAATAAAAAAGTTGACGGGTCTCTGCACTCATCAGTTGTACTGCTGCATTTCACTCCTCAAGCCATTCGGTTGCAACTAGCAATAAAGACTCTTATAGTTCCATTATTTGATTACGGAAATGTGCTATATGATGCAGCTGTCTCTAACGAGAACTTTAAAATACTCAAATACCCCGGCCGTGAGTCGAAATATTTTGGGATAAAGATGGAGTAATCTTGACGTCTGGCGATTTAAGATGGGCAACCGTACTATAATGAGCACCTCAGTGGCCCAGAGGTGGAATACCAAGATAGCGGAGAGAATGAGCATATTAGTACGGCGGATGAAGAACAGCAGGTGAAGTGATCGAAGCCATCAAGTTGGGTCCGGATAGGTTGGACCGAAGGCTTGCGGTTGATAGTCAGAATCTGGGAAACAGAACAGCTTCAAATCCGCGTAATCATTCATCAAAATTGCCTCTGAAGGTATATGTAACCTCAACGGAGATACGAATTCCACCCTGTTATGTGAAATTTGTTCAGAACTCTGCGGAAATTTTGATGGCTCTGAAAAGGGCCGATTATTTTAAACTGATTCCGATATCGCTGATTTGGATGCCTCCACAGCAAACCGATTGATAATTAAGACCGTTGCTGATATAGTTCTGATAACAGGATGAGTAGAATAATGCAGACCTTGCGGTAGTATTGATATTATTTCTGTCAGTATCAGGCAGTATAGGCAAGCCACAGTAGTCCATTGGTGTATATTTGTGTCGTCTGCAATGTTGCAAATCTAGCAAGAAGTAAACGATGCTTACCTGTACGCGAGCGAGTGTGAGAAGCATAGCAAAGCAAAGCCTGGGATCCCGTTATTGAAACTTGACCTTCTGTTTTTATACGACAAACTTTGCAGCCAGCTGTTAGTGTACATGACGCAGACTCTCCCAGCCAAGATACGAATATACGACGACCAGCAACGTACCTTAAGGCCAACTGGGTGAAGCTACAGCCCGCGAGTGTGAGCGGCGCACTAGGATGTATGGCTGCAGATTTTGATTCACATCTTCTTGTCTTCTTCATAATACGCCCTCGCTTACACACGCGGGTAAGTGTGCGGGCCTCGCGAGCAGTCGGTGTCAGCTGCTCTGCTTCGGTTACAATGACGAGCGAGAGCGACGACCGTGGCTGATAGCTAAATACAGACTCGGAAAAAATCGTCACAGTGCATGAAAAAATAAGAAAAAGAATCCGAGAGAGATGGTCATAGCAATCTGTTCGTTAGAACGAGAACGCGTGTGTGAGAACATTTGACAGCACGAGTGCGGGCTTCGGAACACTGGTCGTCTGTGCTCGAGAAGCGGAACAGCCGTGAAGAAAATGTATGGAGAATGATCAATTTTCACAAGTAGATGATTTTCTGATTCCGACCAGTGCAAAAGCATTGAAAAT
Source organism: Sabethes cyaneus (assembly GCF_943734655.1). Taxonomy (NCBI): domain Eukaryota; kingdom Metazoa; phylum Arthropoda; class Insecta; order Diptera; family Culicidae; genus Sabethes; species Sabethes cyaneus. The sequence continues at coordinate 246,336,922 of NC_071355.1, read as the reverse complement.
TGGTTGGGATCGGTCCCAGATTTCGTTACGTCGTTTATCCCCAACAGCAAGAAATTTTGTAGGGCGGCGTATCAGGAGGGTTTTATGGGGGCCCATGCTACTACGGACCCTATTTTGCTCTCCTGCAAATCCTGCAGATATGTTGGGAGTACAACTTGTCCACGCATCATATTTTCGTGGATTGCAGGGCAGCGTACGACACAGTCGAGCGCAAACAGCTATGGCAGATATGGCACGAGAACGGTTTTCCAGACAAACTGACGCGGCTGATCAAGGCTACCCTGGAGCGAGTGATGTGCTACATGCGTGTTTCAAGGGCATTCTCGACTTCCTTCGAATCGCGCAGAGGGTTGCGGCAAGGGCAGTCCTGTATGTTCTGTATCCGACGTTTCAGCAATTGTAGCCAACGCCAAGCCTTTGCAGAGAACCTCGGCAACATTACTAGAATTATTCGTCACGGTTTCGAAGGAATTTTCGAACTTTTCTTGTAATATGGCTCATCAGGCGGCGCACACTTTCTTCGTCCATCGTTTTGGCTATCTTATTCCAGGTCTTCATCTGATTGATGTCTTTGACAACTTTTACCTTTGCCTTGAGTCTCTTCTTCATAATTGCACAGTATTTCTCAATAGGGCGAAACTGGGGGCAATTGGGTGGGTTAAGATCTTTCGGAACAAACTGGACCCCTTTCTCTGCATACCGTACTTGAACGTCTTTGCCAAATCTGGCCAAAACATCACGGGATGGTGGTAAGATCGGATGAACGGTAAAATTCGTTTGTGGAGACACTCCTTTTGGTACAGACTCCGACGTAATTGTCTTATTTATAATGAGAACTTTCGTTTTTCTGTCACAACTGCAAATGCCCTGCCAAATCATGAATTTTCGGGCAAATTTATCGGCAAAACCAAATTTAAATTTGCTTGGAACATCCCCCCGAACCGTTGCAAAGTAAAATTTTCGACCTGGTATTTGCCCGAAGTCAGCCTTGACATAGGTTTCATCGTCCATCAGAAGCTTTTGAGCACGTATTTTTGCCACACTATCCTGTTTTACGGTTTGATTTGGCTGTTTGCTTGCTCGATACGACTTGATTCCTTCCCGGAGTCGAATTCTCCTCACGGTACTATGGGCAACACCGAATTTTCTGGCCAAATCACGGACCGGCAGCAGTTTCCACGCAGTTTCCGGTCGACAGTTCCAGTCCGATGATTAGATTGAGGCTTCCGAATCGTCGACAACGTTTCCTTATACCGTTTGATAACGCGCCATACGGTATTTCTGGGCAATTTCAGCTGTTTAGCTAGCCCAGATGCAGACTAGATCTGCAGATGCAGATAAATAACACGGGTTCATCGGTAGGAACAGTATCCAGCTTTCAAGGAGGGCTTTCTGAAGGGCACAGTTTGGTTTTGACATTCAATGCAGGAGCGGTTACTATGGAAGCCACTAACGGTTGTTTGCCGGTTGAGTGGAAAAATGTAACCATTGTTTAGTTTTCGCAGACCAGCCGAAGAGGAATTTAGTTATACGGAAGCGCAGTTTTGTGGCTATTGTTTGCTGAAATATTGTTACATTGACCCAATGCAAAGATTATTTCATAAAATGTGTGCTAAGAAAGCACAAAAATTCGCTTCCCTTCAACTAAATTACTTTTCTGCTGGCCTAAATAATGTTTGCATTTTTTTCACTCAACCAACAAACAACCGTATAGTGGCTTCCATAGTAACGGCAGTAACCGCTCCTGCATTTAATATTAAAACCGAACTGTGCCTTTCAGAAAGTTATACCCATCAGCAGCCATTATCACTCATGGAAAGCTGGATAGAGATTGAGGCTGTGGATCCACCAACTTTGGACTAGTGGAAGAAAACAGCGAGATAGCTGAAAATGGCAATGCGGCTGAAAAGAACGCTCCAATAGAAATATTCCAACCAGTCCGTCGGTAGTCGGTAGCTACTTGGAACATTTCCACATTATGAATCGACGGATTTGATAATACAGGCGTTACATAGATCCCAACTTTATAGGTTCGACAGATTTCGGGAATTCAACTTGCAGGCCCATCGTCCGTGTATAGACTTCAAGGCCGCGTATGATGAAGTAAAACGAAATAAGTTATAGTGGACTGAGATTGAACTTGGCTTCTCAACAAAGCTTATCATGCTGATACGTGCCACCGTTGCTGGTTCCACGCCAAACTTCAGGACAGAGGGTGAGATATCCATAGTGCAATGGAGGCCATCATGGATCCATCGTGCGTTGTCCCGCAGTTTGCAAGTTCGCACAAAATTCGCTATCTACAAAGCGCTTATTCTTCCGGTAGCTCTGATAGTTCATATAGTTCAATCGCCCCTAACACCCGCTATTCTCTCATCCTCGTTAGCAGCGCTCATCCAACAGGTACGGGGTCTTCCTCAACCTCGATTTCTCGACGACCTCTGTCGGGTTTTCTGTTGAATATTGTTTTCGCTTGTCTTTCGTCCGGAATCCTTGCTACGTGGTCAGCCCATTGTAGTCTGTCGTGTTTTATTCCCTTCACAACATCCGCATTTTTGTATACTTGATAAATTTCGTAGTTTATGCGCCTGCGCCACACTTCATTTTTTAATATGTCGCCAAGAATTGATGTCGCTCTCTTTCAACGTTCACGCTACGTGGCCGTGGAGTATTACCGGGAGAATTAAGCATCTTATAGAGCGCGAGATTCGTACAGAGCTTCAGGGTACGGGATTTCAGCTGACTACGTAGGATACCCTATTGGCAGCTGCAAGGGAGTGCTTGGTTTGGGTAACTTTTGTTACGAAAACCTCTAACGTTTTGGTAGTATATAGAGACCAAGTGAGTTAGTAGCTGTAAAAAAAACTTTAGCGCGTGCGTTGATATTGTCTTTGGTAATCGGCTGATTTGGTTTTCCATTTTTTGAATAAGTTTCAGTATAAATTTTACAAAAAAGCCGGAATTTGATTTCATAGAAGCACAGCATTTTGGTTGTACAAATCGTTTTAGAAATTAGTATTCTTTTCAGAGTGACGATTAAACCTCAACCTACCCTTTTTTTCACAGGCCTTCCAGCACTACCTGCGAGTGACGCAGAACTTCGATCCGACCAGTGCGGACATGGAGGCAGGCGACGACAGCGGTCCCGAGAACGACATCGACTCGTGCAATCTGCCGCTGAACCTGGTCGCCACCCAGCTCGGCAGTGATTCCTCGCAGCACTGACTGCGTCGGAAACCGGTCAAGGCCAGCTAGGGCAAGCGGAAACCGCCGGCGAGGAAACGCCGCCGTCGCCGGAAGAAGAAAGACGACGGCCAAAAAGGCGGCAGCAGCAGCAGCGGCAGCCGGAGGAGGAACCACAATCATCAGCAGCAGAAGAAGCAGCAGCAGCCCTAGAACTTATACAATCTTCCTCGAGTATTCGTTTGTTTTTATTTTAGATTGCTGAGTAGAAGTGGACAACTTCTACCAACAATTGCAAATACTAAACTATTACACAACTAATCAATTCGACTACTGCAAAAAAACGTAGGCAACACTGAAAGAACCAAACATGGTAGAAGCATCTCTACAATTCTTAAAAAACTTAATTTCGGCCCCCCTAGAAGTAACGGGAGTAGGTAGAGGATAATTCTAAAAAGCTTAAAACATGCAACAGAATACTAATACTCAGTAGATACGAACAAGTTAATTGCAAGAATGGCAAAGGAAATACTCTTAGTTTTTATATATGAATACCATATAAAAAATAACTGAAAATCGTTTTTATAAAATCCCGCGTAGCGTCGAACCTTTTATTCGGTCACTTAAGCATGCAGCGCATACTAAAAAAGCAATAAAACTATCGGCAGAAACGTATGTTATCGTCCCTATAAGCCGAACACAGCTTGATATTACTAAAGTATTTTTAATCGTTAAACTACAAGAAAAGAAAATTAAATTTTGAGCATGCTTTTTCTTTCCACTAATTCTTTGGACTATACCGTTTGATCTTGTGCTATTATAGCAGCCACATTTTTAAGTTTGACGTTGACCCATTTTGAATCGAATTTTAATTGAATCACATTGAAAAAAAAACACTCAAATTTTGCCTAAACAAAAAGGAATCATAGCCGAACACAAAACCCGGAAAAAAATATGTGATAAACGTTGTTGGTTGATATTCTTAAACGATACTAAGAGCAAGAACGAATTATAAACTGGAAAGTAATGAATCAAAATTAATTTGTAGAGATGCAACAAAGGCAGTAAAACCCAAAAAAAACACAACAGTATAAACTGTAAATACTCAAATCTTCCCGCTGTAGGTCTCCAGCTGCGCTGGCAGCTGGACAGTGCCGAAGCTAAACATTAAACACTTAAGCTCCAAATAGCCTTTGGTTGGACGTAACTTAGTTTTCGCTAGCCTAGCGTTCTTTTACTTAAAATTCAAACACCATGCACGTGATCATCGTTAGTAGTCACAATACTTAATTTACACACGCCTACTTTGATAAGAATCGTTCCTTCGTTCAGCTGAGCATCCATGAGTAAATTAGCTCTCTTATTAAAAAAAACAAATTCCATCCAAACTAATCTGACTTAAGCATAGTTCCCCAAGCAAACAGACAAACAAATGAACAAATAGTGCTCGCCATTTCGCCATCGGAACGCCAACAGATTGTACAGTATTAAGCTTAACAAATTATCCTTCCCATTTCGCGTATCAGCTTGCCGTCCTCAAGCTTCCGTAAAAGATTTCATTTAATCCTAATAATCGCAGAATCTCGTTCGTTGATCTGACCTATACATGCCTCTATCAGAGAAGATGTAAAAGCAAATACAAGCAGTAGTAAACAGTAGCAAAAGCCATCGAATCACCTACCGAGCAGCGCAATCCGAATGAACAAACATTTAAAATCTAGTCATTTTACCACACGCGTCGTCCGTTGAATGAATCGGTCACCACGAGCAGAATCTTCTCCCTGGCACTAATTTAGCATCCCACACTCTCAGTACTTACCTATTTTAGAAATTATCTACCCTGCATGACAATTCATCCAAGAATTATAACAGGCTCGTTTGAAACAATCTATCACTACTTACTTACTAATCAATCAATCAATCAATCAAAGGACAAGCAAACAAACAAACAAGCAAGCGAAGCGAGAAAAAAGCGTTGTATACCAGTTGTTTACCAGTTTAGTTGTAAGTTAAAGTATTCCTTGTTCCAAAAAAAAGTAAACGAGAAACAGTAAAAGGAAAAAAACACTAATTTTCGGTAGAGTTAAGTTAGACCCCTCTTCCCAGCCCAGCCTAGCAACACACCCCCATCAGCAGCTTCCTCGGCAGCGATTACCACTCTATTACTACTACTATTACTACTACCACATTTACTACTACTACTACTATTACTACGATTACAACTACTAACTGTAAGAGTGCTATTATTTTTTTAAAATTTGTGTATAAGAAATACTAAAACTCTGCAGATCTGATTTTAGGATTTTTAGGCCTTAGGAGAAAAGCACACCCCACAAACACCACATGCACGGCTTCCCAATTTTTTCCCCAGCCACCCACACAGCACAGCCCACACTTTGCGGTGGGTCGTGCAGCACAAAAGCAAATCGCAGCAGGCAATGCATTGATCATTTCAAAACGGCACTCAACCCTGCCAGCCAGGGTAATGCCGTCGTCATGGCAACACCGAAGTTAGTTTTCATTGTTTATTTTATTTGCTATGGAAGTGAAAAAATCTTTTTCTCTTAAAATGCGATCTCTGTTCCTAAACGTTAACTAAGCAATAAAAAAAGTTGTAGGTGGAATTCAGTGATTATTCAGTGTAATCGGAGATCCATCCGGCGTACAGGGCGCAAGCGCCCGTTTACTATACCGTCAACCGAACCGCAGCAAGAAAAAAGTCTAAGATAATTCGAAACGATGCAGTATTTTTGCGTGGCTTAGCAAAAGTAAAAATCAAGCAAAGAAATAACGGTATGTTAGTCAAATCACCCAATTTTTCTTTATTTTTTTAAATATTACCAATCGCAAAGGCGGCTGAGCGAGAACGCTCAGAGTGCGAACAACTTCCGGGTTTAAGTTTTAGTAGATACGACAAATGATAATAGAGGAAGAGGCATCCAATTTTGCGCTAGAGCAAAGAGTTAAGAACAAAAAACGTGATCTTTAGTTACAAGGCCAATCCCATACTCTCTCAATCAAATACAACCCCACACATACACACATGCATGCATTCATGTATTTATTTCATTTTCGCTCTAACAATTACACACACATGTGCCGAGCACACACACACTCTCTGCCGGAAGCCTCAGCCTTCTACTCTAGTAGTCTATAGCAACCCATTCGATATCGTTTAGGCTTTACTTAGGCTAAGTAAAAGTGGAACAAACACACACACTTATACGAACACGAGAACACTCACCCTTTAACGGCGGCATTAAACTCATACTCACTAACTTCGTTTTGTAGAAATATTATACCGAATACATTCAGCCCATTATTGTTGCGTGTTTCATTTTTCAGCTGATCTACTATTTCATTGTGTAGCAGGTGTACTAGAGACACTACTTGGCTATACGCCCCTTAGTTTTAATCGCAAGCATTTTAACCTTCCAGCTGTTGCGCGCGCTAACCACTAATTTCGAAAGTAAGAAGAAAGTAAAAATGTACGAAAGTAAAAAAAAACAATGACAGATACCATTTTTCATACCAACTAATTTATTGCATCCCACTCTTGATGTTTTTAGCAAAAGGAAGAAAGTGAATGAGAACACTTAAAAATTGTGAAATGTTATACCAGTACTTTATGACAGGGTTTTTTTTAAATAATTCACCTAGTTTTAATGTTAGTGCTTAGAGAGATATTGAATTTTAGCTCGATGTATGGCTTTCCTACTTCTAGTTGTACAGAAAACCTTGCCCGAAAAGATTTCTTTGAATCTCACGCTCCACATCCCTCCCCCCCCTGAAGTCCTTTGATCCTTTCTCCCCTTCCCCCGACCCAGAGTAAGAGTCCAAAAAGATAACGTCTCTAGTTTTAAATGCTTTTATTTTATCTTATTTAAACACTCGAGCAGCTCTTTCGGTTAATACATGTTAATAAATCTACTTATACGCGAATACGCCCACTTACACTTACACATACACATACATTTGTATACTTAAGACGAGCCCTTTTTTTACCTAACTAACAGCAGCCCACTTGTGCGGAAAGTGGGAGCTGGTTGACCAACTGTCCATGTATAGGACACCCCACTCTATGTGTATAGTTGTATTAGAAGAAAGCAAAGCAGCAAGCAAATTGTATTATTCATCCCCACTCAAAAACACCCAAACACACGAACACACTGACTCCCCCGTTTACTTCCTCCCACTAGTAGTTACGGCTTAAGTTTAGACTCAATCGCTATACCCGTGTGTTATCGCTCTGCCACACCGTCTCTGCCCGTGAAACATTTGCCCAGCAATCAATCAATCATACTCAACAAAGCAAAACTAAAAAAATGTTAGCAACAAATTGACAACGGCAAATGTATGTAAGCAAGTAAGCAAGTCACATAAAGTGAAAATGAGTAGAGAAACAACCTATAACAGCAATAAGGAGCAGTGAGACAGAGCAAAAATTAAAAAAACGAGCAAGAAAGGGTAGAAATTATTACAGTAATACTACAACAGAGGAGATAAACAAACAAAAAACACTACGGACAGAAGACCAAGCACGATGGAAAAGAGAGGGATCGTTACGCAGAAAACAAGATACCCACACAAATTCGATTATTTTTAATTAATATTATTATTATTATTATTGTAACATGATGATGATACCCTATTATGATTACTTTATTAATTTTTTTATTAAGCAAACGTATTTTTTTCAAAAATATAAACATGTTTTTAATTGAAATACTCCAAAAAATATTTTAGGTTTGTTTTTCCTTTCCATTTTATTTTTATTTATTTTACACTTATCACACTTTTCCTTTTTTTCTCGTACGATCAGGTGGCTTTCCCGCCTGGAACCGTCGTTTCTGATCCGAGGTAAGTTTTGCATGAAACTTTCGGCCAAAACTCCGAAAGGCAAAGTAATGTGATTCGTCATTTGCTTTCACCGCCATCCAACTTATTTAGCGGTTCGTTACAAGTTGTAAGAATACAAAAAAGAAAACTGTTTGAATACATATTTTCACCGGCAAATCTCAAAATAAAAAAAAACAGTAATACTAATCCAGTACGCAAACTGAACAATACTATCTAATAGTTACTTTGCAGAAGTAATTTCGAAACTAACAGATAATCGCGTTTATATAACAAACAGATCTACCAAACAAAAAAAACATAAAAGGAAAAAAATACTAAAGTTTAAGAAACTAGCAATTAGTAAACCGCTACCAGATCACGTATCTGTATTCTAGCGGCACAGTAAGTTGAACGTTTGAAAATTTGCTTCAATTTTGCACGAATGCCTTATGTAAATAGTGACGAAATTCAAAATACCAATCAGTAGCGATAGAGGAAGCGAAACGAGATGAGAGGACGAGGAAAAAAAGAAAGCTCAACCAAACCAAACGCCTGAGGGACGTGTTTTTAAAAAGCTAGAACCCCCCCCCCCCTGGAACCCCACGCTTCCACACTTGTTGAACACCCTCCCTTTTTGTCCCATACTACACTTAGAAGCGGTAATGAACACCAAAGCAATAGGCGGGCAGCAGCAGCAGCAGCAGTTCAAGGAATCACCCCCCCTCGCTTCTTGTGTCAGTCAGAGTCAAGAATTGTAATCCGAAATCAATTATTAGTCATCACCCCCGAGCGTAGGAGGGGATGTAGAAATTTAGAGATCCCGTGCTGGATCAGCAAGCAGGATTAGGTATTTTATTCAGCACACTCGCAAGTACAAGGATAAAAGTTACAGTACAGTTCAATACAGCAGCAGCAGCAGGTTGGCTAGTAGGGTCTTAGAGGTTTGGAACGCAGCAACACGCGGTGCTGAGAGCTGAAGAAGCTTGATCTAATCAAGCATTCACATATACACATTCGGTTGCAATAATTAAAAAAAAAATCGCGCGCGAGGGCTAATCACCATTTAACAATAACAAAAAAAAAACTATGAAACAATTGCAATTGATAAAATTACGCGAGCAGAGCAGCAATCGAGAATCGAAAGGAAACGTATAAGATAATCTTATAGAAATAGTGATACAAGGAAGGAAAAATATTATATATTAAAGGTATATATATATTTGCTAAAGTTAGAACTTAACAATATTTTTTTACGAATAAAACGTCTTGAAATTCAGATTTCGGTTTCACTGACTTTCGATCACATTCACGATCTAACGTGGTTTCAATATTTTTTGTTTCTGTTACCTTTTATCAATATGGAGTAGTGTTTTTAGTTTAAGCTTGAACAATTTGTTATTCGTTATTTAACAAAACTATTGAATAATTGAATATTAATGCAAAAAATAACAAAGCTGTCCACGTGAAACAAGCGATGCCCGGGAACATTACACAATGCATCACTTTCATTTGTTTCGTCGAAATATCAAATTAATCGGTAACAAATTTCGTACTTTTACTAGGAAAACTCACTGGCCAGTTCTCACATAACGGGTGGCAATTAAAATTTTGGAATTTTTTCGCGGCCTCTATACTGCCTATTTTTTTTTGTGTGGATATTATCACTACGACCAGCATTTTTATCTATTGTGATCTTATCCAGGTGTTGTTCCGCACTTCGCTGTTATTGCAGTATCGCTATAGAGTGAGCGAACTGCTTATTATCCGTGCTTAAAGTGTCGATGTGTTTTCACCCCTTTTTCCCTCTACGCTTCTTACTACTTTTCAACCAATCTAGCTCTAGAGCCAGGAAGTGCGGAGACTAGTTACAATTTGTCCTTGGACAAGAGGCTTCGTTCGCATAACCAGTCCCGGCTAAAGGCTTCATGGTCGGTAAAGCAGAATTAAGCACAGAGTGAGGGTGTAACTGCCTATACTTAACAACAAATGAGCTCAGGGAGAAATGAGAGTATGTATGTGCGACACGATTACTGGCGCGGTAACCATAGCATGGCGGTAGAAGAAATGCTTCGTCAAACACGAGTCTGTTCACCAAGGAGGTGCGGCTCAAACAGCGTCTGTTCTCCATGTTAGGGGCGGCTGATTATTATACTCGTCCTCGTGTCAGCGGGGACTCTAAACAGTGTTGTGCACGATGGTCCTCTGGCGAGACAGGGGGTTAGGGGCAGGCCCAACTAGCCGCCCTGGAAAACAAAAAGTTACCAACAACGAAGAAGAAAATACGGTTCGGAACAATCGCCGTCGACCTACACGACGAAATAAGGACTACGATTGGAAACTCGGGACATGGAATTGCAAATCGCTCGGCTTCCCGGGTTGCGATAGGATAATATATGATGAATTACATCCCCGAAACTTCGAAGTCGTAGCACTGCAGGAACTTTGCTGGACAGGACAGAAGGTATAGAAAAGCGGGCATCGAGTGGCTACTTTCTACCAGAGCTGTGGCACCACCAATGAGCTAGAAACCGGCTTTATAGTACTGGGAAAGATGCGCCAGCGTGTGATTGGTTGGTAACCGATCAACGCAAGGATGTGCAAGTTGAGGATTAAGGGCCGTTTCTTAAATTACAGTATCATGAATGTGTACTGCCCTCACGAAGGGAGACCCGATGAAGAGAAGGAGGCGTTCTACGCGCAGCTGGAGCAGGTGTATCGTCATCGGTGACATGAACGCGCAGGTAGGACGGGAAGCTATATACAGACCGGCAATCGGGCCAAACAGCCCGAATGCCGCAACGAACGACAACGGCCAACGATGCGTAAATTTTGCAGCTTCCCGCGGAATGGTAGTCCGAAGTACCTTCTTCCCCCGCAAAGATATCCACAAGGCCACCTGGAGATCATCAGATCAACGAATAGAAAACCAAATTGACCATATTCTAATCGACGGTAAATTCTTCTCTGAGGTTATAAACGTTCGCACCTACCGCAGTACGAATATAGATTCGGACCATTTCCTAGTTGCAGTCTGCATGCGCTCAAAACTCCCGATGATGTATAACACGCATCTAAGCCATACACCGCGACCCAACATTGAGCAGCTACAGGCAGGCCAGAAATACGCGTGGCAGCTGGAGGCAGCGCTACCAACGGAAGAGCAACGTGATGCAGCAACTCTTGAAGATGGTTGGAAAGGCATTAAGACCGCCATCGGTAGTACTGCTCTAGCGGCACTAGGTACAATGAATCCGAACCGAAAAAACGATTGGTTCGACGGCGAATGCGAGCAATTAGGGCAGGAGAAGAATGCAGCGCGCGCAAGAATGCTGCAACACCGTACGAGGGCGAATGTGGAGCGATATAAACAAGCACGGAACAGGCAAAACTCGGTCTCCCGGAGGTAAAAGCGCCAACAGGAAGAACGAGATCGCGAGGCGACGGAAGAACTGTACAGTCCTAACGATTAACCGTTAAACGAGAAGTTAAACTGTTCGCGCAACAGGCCGATATGTGTCAGGACTTAAACGGTAATCTTCTCACGAACGAACGTGAGGTGATCGAGAGGCGAAAGCAGTATTATGACGAGCACCTTAACAGCGATGTAGCTGAACATGAAGGTGACGATATGGCAATAGATTTTGGAGTGCGTGCAGAAGACGACAGAATACCAGCCCCCGACCTCCAGGAGGTAACAGGAGAGATCGGTCGGCTAAAGAACAATAAAGCGGCTGGAGCTGATCAGCTACCCGGCGAGCTGCTGAAATACGGTGGTGACGCTGGCTAGATTGGGAGGAGGAGCTACTACCGGAGGAGTGGACGGAAGGCATCGTGTGTCCGATCTGCAAACAGGGCGACAAGTTGGATTGTTGCAATTACCGCGCAATTTCACTGTTGAACGCCACCTACAAGGTACTCTCCCAACTTTTATGTCGTCGATTATCACCATTTGCAAATGTCCCTCCCCGGATTCATTTAGACGGTGATGAAATCGAGGTGGTAGAAGAGTTCGTGTATCTGGGCTCACTGGTTACCGCAGACAACGACACCAGCAGAGAAATACAAAGACGCATTATGACAGGAAATCGTGCCTACTTTGGACTCCGTAGGACGCTGCGATCGAACAAAATTCGCCACCGCACGAAGTTAACAATCTACAAGACGCTGATTAGACCGGTAGTCCTTTACGGCCTTGAGGCATGGACTATGCTCGTGGAGGACCAACGCGCCCTTAGTGTTTTCGATCAGAAGGTGTTGCGCACCATCTACGGTGGAGTGCAGACGGAAGACGCGAACGAACCATGAATTGCATCAGCTGCTTAGGGAATCACCCATCGCTCACCTCACACCACAAAAATCGGTCGCCTGCGATGGGCTGGGCACGTCGCGAGGATGTGGGACGACAGCCCGATTAAAAAGGTTCTCAATGATGATCCGACTGGAACGAGACGGCGTGGCGCGCAGCGAGCAAGATGCATCGATTAAGTGGAAGGCGACCTGCGGACCCTACGCAGACTACGTGGCTGGCGAATTGCGGTCATGGACCGAGTGGAATGGAAATGACTTCTTAGTACAGCAGAGGAAACTACGGCCTGGAGCTGATTAAGTAAGTAAGTATGTGTTAGCCATCTCCCTCCTCTTTTTGTCAATATTTTTTGTTTTTTGTTTTGTTTTATTTTTGTTTTGGCATTGAAACAAGAACCATTTCGGGGGCGCGTGTCACTTCTACGAACTACAACAGATATCTCGGCAAAAAGTATACGGTACTGTAGGTAATATATGTTGATAAATTGGAAAAGGCTTCAGCTATTCAATATTTTACTTTATTTTTCTTAAGTAAAATATTGAATAGCTGAAGGCTTTTCCAATTTAACAACATATATTACCTACAGGTACAGCATTTAAGAAGCTAATAAGTTGCGGCTTCGACTGTTTACCATATCCATAAACATCATGCAGATGGACAATACGTGTTTTGGCTGGATAAAGCATCATCGCATTACACTAAAGAAAAACAATCGTTCCTGAACATCCATTCGATCCCATTTCTACCGAAAAACCACGGGATTTTGAGTTCTTTGGTGTACAAAAATGTGACAAAAGTTGATATGACGGTCGTACAACGCTCCTGTTCCGACATCAAACGGAAGCTTCGCCGAACAGCCGATTTACGGACCGTTTTCAAATGCACATAAATTTTTTTTCAACAATGGATAATGTATCATTAACTTTGGTAAATCAGGGGTGACATTGCGGTTCTCGTTTCGAGTGACTTTGGTTCGTTTCGACCACGTTAAACGAATGGGCGAAACGAACCAAAATCACTCGAAACGAGAATCGCAATGTCACCCCAGATCTTCTTCATGTATCGTTACCTTTTTTTGACAGCTTGAGAAAAAAATTCCAAAATTTTAGTTGCCACCCGTTAGTTAAAAGGTTACGCAATGTGGGTAAATAATGGGGATCTAGGTAGAATCCTTTGAGTCAGAACCCGGTATTAGTCGGCTCGAATTATAAAGCAATCCACATCTGTTCACTAATTGCTATCCCTACCCCCACGTGGTACCGGCTAGGGTACGCAAACTTGGTTACGAAGAAACAGCGGTTCCTGTCTCCTTCAAGATGGCAGCCTTCTCAGCGGGATAGGGACCAATAACCTGTTGTACCCGAGATCCGAAAGTTGCAGAAAATGAAAGAAGCAATCGACCTGCCTAATTGGCAATGACCTTTAGCATGAAACCACGGAACTTGCACGTTAAGCTGGATCAATTTGCAAGGGAAGGTAGCCGCCTGAAGCTAGAAATCCTGGGGCTGGGCCGAATACTGGCGAACACAGACATCGTCGGGGCAAGTCCTGCTCTACTCGGGCATACGACGTAAAAATGCTACTCGAGAAAGAGAAGTTGCATTCCTACTGTGTCTAGGGTCACGTGCGGCCTTAGCCAAGTGGAAGCCGATAAACGAAAGAATAATTGTTGTAGGTTTAGAACATGGGTTAGAAACTTTCCAGTGCTATGCGCCAACAGAGTCTGTCGACCTGCGGGAGAAAGAGTATTTCTACAGGCAGCTGAAGTGTGATTGAGAAAATCCGGAAGGGGGAAATTTAGATCCACGTGACGCTTCGATCAACGTGTGGAAAACTTTCAACGTCGAGCTTTGTTCCGGTATCGATGCTTCCTACAGCACTTCGTTGCCTCGTCCGTGCTGGTCGTTTTACTTGGCACCCATCTCCGTTCACTGCATTCCGACAATGTGGTATTGACAATGACAATTTCACCGATGCAGCACGCGACATACTGTCGGTATCTGAGCGATCGATCGACTCCAAGTCAGGACGGCGTTAGAATCTGGCTAGTAAACCTTTCTCTGGATGGAGAGCGCGTGACAATCTTTGACTAAAGACGCTAGCCTGGTCCCGAGGAAGCGTGTCTGAGGGGCACCGCTTTCCTCTTGGCCGTGACCAAAATACAACTGCACTGTACGCCTTTTCGCTAGCATCCGCGAATACGTTGCAACTCGACGGAATGTGGTGCTGTAGAAACCGTTTGACCAATATAACAACGAGGAATGCGAATATTATTCACGCCCGAACCCCTTATCGACTGACTTAATATCTTTCCATGCACTGAGATACTGCGCACTGCATGGTGAACACCTGGAGCCAAAGGTGACTACGTCCACGAAATGCACTTCTGGATTCTGATTTGGAGTTTCTTGTAGTCTCAGCCAATATCCTTTTCGCTCTCGCGTTTCTACTGACTCCAGTTCCACTACGCCCAAGTAACACTCTTATGATGGCATTTAAGACCAAAATTGGTCATGAAAACCTCCATAAAAGTGCAGTAAAACTCACATTATTGCTTGGGTGGGTTAAGTTCATAAATTGTTTTGCTTAAAAACTGTTTAACCATCTCGTGGAGATCTCTTTCTGGTTGAACTTCTAAAATGTGGCAACTAACCCCTACAGTCTACAGCTTCGTTGCCTCTGATGTATACGCACCAACCAAGTCGTGTATCCTTCAAGACACTTGACCGGCATTGACAAAGCTCAGTTGGTTCTAAACCAATAAACCAATAAATCGTACCAGAGAAAGCAATGTTTGCCTTCAACGGACCGTGACTATTGACGGCGATGAACTGGAATAGTTCATATATTTGGGATCTTTGGTCACTGCCGACAATAGTACGAGTAAGCAGATTCAACGATGCATTCAAGCTCTGGCAGTCGAGCCTACTTTTCACTCCGCAAGACGCTTCGATGAAGGAACATACGCCGCACAAAGCTGACGATGTACAAAACGCTAATCAGACCGGTAGTCCTCTACGGACTTGAAACAGTGACTTTGCTTGGTGTTGCGGACCAGTTTTGGCGGAGTACAAATGGAAGATGGACAGTAACGGAGGCGTATGTGATCACGAGCTGCAAGCACTACTTAGAGAGATTCTCATCGTACACCTGGCGACAGTTGGGAGACTACGATGGGCCGGTCACGTCACAAGGATGCCGGACGACTGTACAGTGAAATCTGTTTTCTTCAAGAATCCCACCAGCACCAGGAATAGAGGGGCCCAATCCCCAATGTGCTATTAGATGGCTCGATCAGGTTGAAGCCGACTTGCGTCCCAGTAGTCTACATTACTTGAAAGGATTTTCTATTTTATATTCCCGGAATTTATGATGATATTATCTGGAACGATCCGTAGGCACATTTAAACGAACCATGAAGAAAATTCAAGTCGATGGAGAACCCCTCGAAGAAGCGTTTGACACATTTTCCAAGAAGTATTACAAACCATTATTCGCTGAAAAAAAAATCGAAGCTGCAGAAAATAGATTTTTTCAACTATATTCTCATATTAGTGAACACAAATTTAGTGTGTAAGCCGACACGCAAACCTGTTTCGTTTTCCACCCGTTCCGATTCGATCACGGTGGAGTGGAGATGCACTTATTTCCCATCAAAAAGAATTTTGCGCAAAGAGAAACGTCAAACACGTCCCATTTTGTTCGCACGAAATTTACAATCCTAGCCTTTGTTTACATCAGCAGTTTTACTTCACCACCAGTCCGAATCCACACCATTCGCGTTCGCTTCTTCTAGCCTAGCAGCAGTACTACGAGTCTAGTAATTACGCTACATTTTTTCCCATAATCGCGTAATCAGTGGGGTGAAGTATAGTGCTCGCATCGACACTCTCTCTTCCTTGTCGAAAGTTCGTACGTGGTGTTAGCGCTGTAGGCCCGGGTAGTAAGAAGCTCTAGTGCTACGATTACGATCTAACTTCGGATTGGTTGCTGAATAAACAGTGTCGTTTTATAGTGCAAAAGTTCACTTGATTCGATCGTAATTGAGCTACCTGCCAGCCACAGAAGAACAATGCAGCGTAGAAGAGTTCTGGGAAAGCGACTCTATGGTGAATTTACTGCCAATGGATTCAGTGCCAAGCGGAATCGTTCCGATCAGGAAGTGCCGACGATGGAGGATGCTGCTGCTTCTTCGTCGTCCCCGGTGGTGCCGATCCCGGGCAGCGGAATTCGACGACCCAGCAAGGAGATTCTGGCGAAAGTTCCTCGCTACGGTACCCCGGTCGAGCGAAAAAATCGAGTCCGTATGGCCGGACCGTACGTGATCGGTCACGAGCTGGGTACCAGTCCGGGCGTTCCGCAGACCCAGTACCTGGCCAGAATGGAAAACACCAACGAGTTTTACTTGCTTAAGGTTAGTTCTTTTTTTGTGTCGAATGTCGATGCTGCGAATCACACCATTTTTAGCAGCAAGCAAACGCAAACATATTGCTTGTAATGGCTGCCCCTTCGAATGACGACGTTTTTTTTGTGTGTTGTTTACAGATCCTTAGTTACGACTTCGAAACCGAACTGACCAGCAAAGAAACGCAGCAGGGGAAAACGCTGCTGCATACCGAGTATACGCTGCTTTCGCTGCTGGCCGATCTCGACGGGGTCATTCACCATCACGGATTATTTTGTGTGAGTGTTTTTGTGTTAGTTAAAATAAGTGAGGAAGTGTAAATCAGTCAAGAAAGTTCTGTTGAAACCTATTATGTGGTTTGCTAAACTATTGCATCACTTGTCCTCGACTGCCTGCTGCTGCTGCGGCTGTAATGTGTAATGTGATTGTTACGGTTCCATTGTGTGATATTTAGATTGCACGTAGTCAATGCGATTCGAAACTACGCCGCAGGCGGCAATGTTATGCAAAGTTGCACCATATGACGGAACGGAAAAAAAATTTAAAATTATGAACTGTGTATTTTTAGGATTACGCTCTAGAGGAAAAGCAACTCGAGACGGCAGATCGCACCGCCCAATGGATCTACACCGGAAAGGTGAAGCGTCGATTGATTCTGGTGCTGGACTGCGTGCATGCGCACGAGTTCTGTGAGCGTTCGGCCGCGTACGTGAATCTCCAGAAGTACGTCCAGACGCACAAGTTCTCCGAACTGGAAGCATTGATGGTGTTCTACGAAATCGTCAAGGTCGTCGAGCAACTGCATGAGCGCAACGTCATCCATCGGGATCTGAAGCTGAATAACATCGTGCTGAACAGACGCACCAATAAAATTGTGATAACGAACTTCTTCCTGGCGAAACACCTGAACAGCGAGGATGACAACCTGTTCGATCAGCGAGGAAGTCCGGCCTACATTTCACCCGATGTGCTGGGCGGGAAACCGTACAAGGGTAAACCGTCCGACGTGTGGGCACTCGGGGTCATTCTGTACACCATTATCTACGGGAAATTTCCGTTTCTGGATACCACCCCTTCGGCTTTGTTCAAAAAGATTCGCCAAGCGGATTACGTGATTCCAATGTAAGTACGATTGGGTAGTAAATGGTGTGCGTTGAACTTGAACCAAATCGATTGTGCGTTGGTGATGAATGATGAAGGCCATCAAAGTGCGACGTAAAAAAGGCTGTACACGGCAATCGACAAGCAACGTGCATCTGTATTATCTACCAACTTTTCGTTTGGATGTTAATTTCTGCTCGTTTTTTTTAGTGACATCAAAACCAGTTCGCTGACGATTCAGCTGATCAAATCGATGCTAACGTTGAACCCGAGCGAACGTTTCACTGCCACCGAAGTACGCCTCGAGCTCGAACGAACCATCGCTAGCCTGCGCGGTCCGAGGATCGAAATCGATCAGATCGTTCCGGAGGTGGACGACTTCGAGCAGACGGCCGAAGAACGGAACAGCAAAAACACTCGCCAAAACGCCGATGGCAAACCGACCTATCCGAGTCACGAGTTGTCGCGGGAATCGTTCACGCGACTGCTCGAATCGGGCGTCCATCGAAGGGAGAACGAGAGTTTCCTGCGACCGCGGTCGCTAGGAACACGAGTCGGTTCGATGCGAAACAATTCGACCATCATCCGTAGTTTCACTGCCGGAAACCATCGCTTGCCCTTGTTCGGCAATGCTTCCAGAGCAACGACCTCAACTCCAACCCCTATTAGCAGAAATCGTTCAACAAGTTCAAACGAATCGTTCGTTGTCCGGTCTCCAAATAGCAGGCCCGAACTGGTACAGGTCCGCCTGGCTCCAATAAGTTCCCCAACCTATGCTCAAATGCTAGCCGATAACCAACAATTTCAACCACAATTACCGCCGAGCACACTCCAACCTCCGCAGCGATCCGTTCTAGTACAGGTGGACGCGCAAGCATTGAATCAAATCATCAACTTCCAGGATTC